>NC_083420.1:41809702-42490789 GCF_020745735.1 Hemiscyllium ocellatum | reverse complement strand
ACACCAATGCTAACACAAACAAAAACTCCAACACTAACACCAACATCAACTCCAACGTTAGCACCAACACAAACACCTATGTGCAAAACCAACATCAACTCCAATGCTAACACCAACATCAACTCCAATGCTAACATCAACTCCAATGCTAACACTAACTGCAACACCAACACCAACACCAAGGTTAACACCAACATCAACTCCAACATCGACTCCAACGCTAACACCAACATCAACTCCAATGCTAGCACCAATACCAATGCCAATGCTAACACAAACATCAACTGCAAGACTAACACCAACATCATTTTCAACATCAACACCAACATTAACTCCAATGTGAACGCAAACATCAACACCAATGCTAACACCAACATCAACTCTAGCGCTAACACCAATATTGACTCCAACGCTAACACCAACATTAAAACCAATGCTAACACCAACATCAACACCAATGCTAACACCAACATCAACCACAACATCAACTCCAACGCTAACACGAACAGCAACTCCAATGCTAACACCAATATCAACACCAACATCAACTCCAACGCTAACACCAACATCCACATCAACACCAATGTTAACACCAACATCAACTCCAACAAGTACACCAACATCAACACCAATGCTAACACCAACATCAACTCCAATGCTAACACCCACATCAACATCAACACCAACACCAAGGTTAACACCAACATCATCTCCAACGTGAACACCAACATCAAAACCAATGCTAACACCAACATCAACTCCAAGGCTAACATGAACAGCAACTCCAATGCTAACACCAACATCAACTCCAACGTTAGCACCAACACAAACACCAATGCGAACACCAATATCAACTCCAATGCTATCACCAACATCAACTCCAATGCTAACATCAACTCAAATGCTAGCATTAACATCAACACCAACATCGACTCCAATGTGAACACCAACATCAACTCCAATGCTAACACCAACATCAAACATCAACACTAACTCCAATGCTAACACCAACATCAACTCCAACATCGACTCCAACGTGAACACCAACATCAACTCCAATGCTAACACCAACATCAACATCAACACCAACACCAATGCGAACACCAACATCAACACCAACATCGACTCCAACGTGAACACCAACATCAACTCCAACGCTAACACCAACATCAACATCAACACCAACACCAATGCTAACACCAACATCAACACCAACATCGACTCCAACGTGAACACCAACATCAACTCCAACGCTAACACCAACATCAACATCAACACCAACACCAATGCTAACACCAACATCAACACCATCGACTCCAACGTGAACACCAACATCAACTCCAAAGCTAACATCAACACCAACATCAACTCCAACGCTAACACCAACATCAACTCCAATGCTAACACCACCATCAATTTCAATTCTAACAACATCAACTCCAATTCTAACACCAACATCAACATCAACATCAACTCCAATGCTAACACAAACATCAACTCTAACACTAGCACCAACACCAAAACCAACGCGAACACCAACGTCAACTCCAATTCTAACACCAACATCAACTCCAATTCTAACACCAACATCAGCATCAACACCACGTGAACACCAACATCAACTCCAACACTAACACCAACATCAACTTCAACGCTAACACCAACATCAGCTCCAATGCTAACACCAACATCAACTCTATCGCTAACACCAACACCAACACCAACTCCAATGTGAATATCAACATCAACTCCAATACTAACACCAACACCAATACCAATGCGAACACCAAAATCCATCCAACGCTCACATCAACTACAATGCCAACACCAACATCAACATCACCACCAATGCTAACATAAATATCAAAACCAACATCAACTCCAACATAAACACCATCATCAACTCCAATGCTAACATCAACACCGACATCAACATCAACTCCAATGCTAACACCAACATCAACACCAACACTTACAACAATATTAACACCAATGGTAACACTAACATCAACTCCAATGCTAACACCAACATCAACTCCAACGCCAACACCAATGCGATCACCAACATCAACTCCAGTGCTACCACAAAAATCAATTCAAACGCTAACATCAACACCAACATCAACATCAACACTAACACCAACACCAATGATAATACTAACATCATCTCCAATGCTAACACCAACATCAACTCCAATTCTAATACCAACATCAACTCCAATTCTAACGCCAACATCAACACCAACATCAACTCAAATGCTAACACCAACATCAACTCTAACACTAACACCAACAGCAAAACCAACACGAACACCAACATCATCTCTAATTCTAACACCAACATCATCTGCAATTCTAACATCAACATCAACACCACGCGAGCACCAACATCAACTCCAATGCTAACACCAACATCAACACCAATGCTAACACCAACATCAACTCCAATGCTAACACCAACATCAACCACAACATCAACTCCAACGCTAACACGAACAGCAACTCCAATGCTAACACCAATATCAACTCCAACGCTAACACCAACATCAACTCCAACGCTAACACCAATATCAACATCAACACCAATGCTAACACCAACATCAACTCCAATGCTAGCACCAATAGCACCACCAGTGGTAACATGAACAAAAACTGTAACACTAACAGCAACATCAATTCCAATGTGAACGCTAACATCAACTCCAATGCTAACACCAACATCAACGCCAACAAGTACACCAACATCAACTCCAATGCTAACACCAACATTAACATCAACACCAACACCAAGGCTAACACCAACAGCAACAACAACCTCGACTCCAAAGCTAACACCAACATCAACTCCAATGCTAGCACCAATAGCAACACCAGTGGTAACATGAACAAAAACTGTAACACTAACACCAACATCAACACCAACAAGTACACCAACATCAACTCCAATGCTAACATCTACGTCAACTCCAACACTTACACCAACAACAATGCTAACACCAACATCAACTCTAGCGCTAACACCAATATTGACTCCAACGCTAACACCAACATCAAATCCAATGTTAACACCAACATCAACTCTAACACTGACACCAACATTGACTCCAACGCTAACACCAACATTAAAACCAATGCTAACACCAACATCAACACCAAGGCTAACACCAGCATCAAATCCAATGTTAACACCAACATCAACTCCAAGGCTAACACGAACAGCAACTCCAATGCTAACACCAACATCAACACCAATGCTAACACCAACATCAACACCAAGGCTAACACCAACACCAAATCCAACGCTAACACCAACATCAACTCCAAGGCTAACATGAACAGCAACTCCAATGCTAACACCAACATCAACTCCAACGTTAGCACCAACACAAACACCAATGCGAACACCAATATCAACTCCAATGCTAACACCAACATCAACTCCAATGCTAACATCAACTCAAATGCTAGCATTAACATCAACACCAACATCGACTCCAATGTGAACACCAACATCAACTCCAACGCTAACACCAACATCAAACATCAACACCAACACCAATGCTAACACCAACATCTACTCCAACCTGAACACCAAAATCAACTCCAACGCTAACACCAACATCAACATCAATACCAACACCAACACTAATACCAACATCAACATCAATACCAACTCCAGCGCAAACACTAACATCAACTCCAATGCTAACACCAACATCAACATCAACACCATCACCAACATCGAAACTCCAACATTAATGCTAACATCAACACCAAAGCGAACACCAACATCAACTCCAACACTAACACCAACACCAACACCAATGCAAACCACAACATCAACTCCAATGCTAACATCAACATCAACACCAACACCAATGCTAACACCAACATCATCTCCAACGTTAACACCAACATCAACTCCAATGCTAGCACCAATAACAATGACAATGCTAACACAAACAAAAACTGCAACACTAACACCAACATCAACTCCAACACAAACACCAACATCAACTCCAATGTGAACGCCAACATCAACTCCAATGCTAACATCTATGTCAACTCCAACACTTACACCAACACCAATGCTAACACCAACATCAACTCTAATGCTAACACCAATATTGACTCCAACGCTAACACCAACATTAAAACCAATGCTATCACCAACATCAACACCAATGCTAACACCAACATCAACACCAAAAACAATGCTAACACCAACAACAATGCTAACACCAACATCAACATCAACACCAACACCAATGCTAACACCAACATCAACACCAACATCGACTCCAACGTGAACACCAACATCAACTCCAACGCTAACACCAACATCAACATCAACACCAACACCAATGCTAACACCAACATCAACACCATCGACTCCAACGTGAACACCAACATCAACTCCAATGCTAACATCAACACCAACATCAACTCCAACGCTAACACCAACATCAACTCCAATGCTAACACCACCATCAATTTCAATTCTAACAACATCAACTCCAATTCTAACACCAACATCAACATCAACATCAACTCCAATGCTAACACAAACATCAACTCTAACACTAGCACCAACACCAAAACCAACGCGAACACCAACGTCAACTCCAATTCTAACACCAACATCAACTCCAATTCTAACACCAACATCAACATCAACACCACGTGAACACCAACATCAACTCCAACACTAACACCAACATCAACTTCAACGCTAACACCAACATCAACTCCAATGCTAACACCAACATCAACTCTATCGCTAACACCAATACCAACACCAACTCCAATGTGAATATCAACATCAACTCCAATACTAACACCAACACCAATACCAATGCGAACACCAAAATCCATCCAACGCTCACATCAACTACAATGCCAACACCAACATCAACATCAACACCAATGCTAACATAAATATCAAAACCAACATCAACTCCAACATAAACACCATCATCAACTCCAATGCTAACATCAACACCGACATCAACATCAACTCCAATGCTAACACCAACATCAACACCAACACTTACAACAATATTAACACCAATGGTAACACTAACATCAACTCCAATGCTAACACCAACATCAACTCCAACGCCAACACCAATGCGAACACCAACATCAACTCCAGTGCTACCACAAAAATCAATTCAAACGCGAACATCAACACCAACATCAACATCAACACTAACACCAACACCAATGATAATACTAACATCATCTCCAATGCTAACACCAACATCAACTCCAATTCTAATACCAACATCAACTCCAATTCTAACGCCAACATCAACACCAACATCAACTCAAATGCTAACACCAACATCAACTCTAACACTAACACCAACAGCAAAACCAACACGAACACCAACATCATCTCTAATTCTAACACCAACATCATCTGCAATTCTAACATCAACATCAACACCACGCGAGCACCAACATCAACTCCAATGCTAACACCAACATCAACACCAATGCTAACACCAACATCAACTCCAATGCTAACACCAACATCAACCACAACATCACCTCCAACGCTAACACGAACAGCAACTCCAATGCTAACACCAATATGAACTCCAACGCTAACACCAACATCAACTCCAACGCTAACACCAATATCAACATCAACACCAATGCTAACACCAACATCAACTCCAATGCTAGCACCAATAGCACCACCAGTGGTAACATGAACAAAAACTGTAACACTAACAGCAACATCAATTCCAATGTGAACGCTAACATCAACTCCAATGCTAACACCAACATCAACGCCAAAAAGTACACCAACATCAACTCCAATGCTAACACCAACATTAACATCAACACCAACACTAAGGCTAACACCAACAGCAACAACAACCTCGACTCCAAAGCTAACACCAACATCAACTCCAACACAAACACCAACATCAACTCCAATGTGAACGCCAACATCAACTCCAATGCTAACATCTATGTCAACTCCAACACTTACACCAACACCAATGCTAACACCAACATCAACTCTAATGCTAACACCAATATTGACTCCAACGCTAACACCAACATTAAAACCAATGCTATCACCAACATCAACACCAATGCTAACACCAACATCAACACCAAAAACAATGCTAACACCAACAACAATGCTAACACCAACATCAACATCAACACCAACACCAATGCTAACACCAACATCAACACCAACATCGACTCCAACGTGAACACCAACATCAACTCCAACGCTAACACCAACATCAACATCAACACCAACACCAATGCTAACACCAACATCAACACCATCGACTCCAACGTGAACACCAACATCAACTCCAATGCTAACATCAACACCAACATCAACTCCAACGCTAACACCAACATCAACTCCAATGCTAACACCACCATCAATTTCAATTCTAACAACATCAACTCCAATTCTAACACCAACATCAACATCAACATCAACTCCAATGCTAACACAAACATCAACTCTAACACTAGCACCAACACCAAAACCAACGCGAACACCAACGTCAACTCCAATTCTAACACCAACATCAACTCCAATTCTAACACCAACATCAACATCAACACCACGTGAACACCAACATCAACTCCAACACTAACACCAACATCAACTTCAACGCTAACACCAACATCAACTCCAATGCTAACACCAACATCAACTCTATCGCTAACACCAACACCAACACCAACTCCAATGTGAATATCAACATCAACTCCAATACTAACACCAACACCAATACCAATGCGAACACCAAAATCCATCCAACGCTCACATCAACTACAATGCCAACACCAACATCAACATCAACACCAATGCTAACATAAATATCAAAACCAACATCAACTCCAACATAAACACCATCATCAACTCCAATGCTAACATCAACACCGACATCAACATCAACTCCAATGCTAACACCAACATCAACACCAACACTTACAACAATATTAACACCAATGGTAACACTAACATCAACTCCAATGCTAACACCAACATCAACTCCAACGCCAACACCAATGCGAACACCAACATCAACTCCAGTGCTACCACAAAAATCAATTCAAACGCGAACATCAACACCAACATCAACATCAACACTAACACCAACACCAATGATAATACTAACATCATCTCCAATGCTAACACCAACATCAACTCCAATTCTAATACCAACATCAACTCCAATTCTAACGCCAACATCAACACCAACATCAACTCAAATGCTAACACCAACATCAACTCTAACACTAACACCAACAGCAAAACCAACACGAACACCAACATCATCTCTAATTCTAACACCAACATCATCTGCAATTCTAACATCAACATCAACACCACGCGAGCACCAACATCAACTCCAATGCTAACACCAACATCAACACCAATGCTAACACCAACATCAACTCCAATGCTAACACCAACATCAACCACAACATCAACTCCAACGCTAACACGAACAGCAACTCCAATGCTAACACCAAAATCAACTCCAACGCTAACACCAACATCAACTCCAACGCTAACACCAATATCAACATCAACACCAATGCTAACACCAACATCAACTCCAATGCTAGCACCAATAGCACCACCAGTGGTAACATGAACAAAAACTGTAACACTAACAGCAACATCAATTCCAATGTGAACGCTAACATCAACTCCAATGCTAACACCAACATCAACGCCAACAAGTACACCAACATCAACTCCAATGCTAACACCAACATTAACATCAACACCAACACCAAGGCTAACACCAACAGCAACAACAACCTCGACTCCAAAGCTAACACCAACATCAACTCCAATGCTAGCACCAATAGCAACACCAGTGGTAACATGAACAAAAACTGTAACACTAACAGCAACATCAATTCCAATGTGAACGCAAACATCAACTCCAATGCTAACACCAACATCAACACCAACAAGTACACCAACATCAACTCCAATGCTAACACCAACATCAACTCCAACATCGACTCCAACATGAACACCAACATCAACTCCAATGCTAACACCAACATCAACATCAACACCAACACCAAGGTTAAAACCGCAACATCATCTCCAGCATCGACTCCAACGCTAACACCAGCATCAACTCCAATGCTAGCACCAATACCAACGCCAATGCTAACACAAACATCAACTGCAACACTAACACCAACATCAATTTCACCATGAACACCAACATCAACTCCAATGTGAACGCTAACATCAACTCCAATGCTAACATCTACGTCAACTCCAACACTTACACCAACACCAATGCTAACACCAACATCAACTCTAGCGCTAACACCAATATTGACTCGAACGCTAACACCAACATTAAAAATGCGAACACCAACATCAACACCAATGCTAACAACAACATCAACTCCAACACTAACACCAACATCAACTCCAACGCTAACACCAACATCAACATCAACACCAATGCTAACACCAACATCAACTCCAACACGTACACCAACATCAACGCCAATGCTAACACCAACATCAACTCCAATGCTAACACTAACATCAACCTCAACATCAACACCAATGTTAACACCAACATCATCTCCAAAGTGAACACTAACATCAACACCAATGCTAACACCAACATCAACTCCAAGGCTAACATGAACAGCAACTCCAATGCTAACACCAACATCAACTCCAACGTTAGCACCAACACAAACACCAATGCGAACACCAATATCAACTCCAATGCTATCACCAACATCAACTCCAATGCTGACATCAACTCAAATGCTAGCATTAACATCAACACCAACATCGACTCCAATGTGAACACCAACATCAACTCCAACGCTAACACCAACATCAAACATCAACACTAACTCCAATGCTAACACCAACATCAACTCCAACATTGACTCCAACGTGAACACCAACATCAACTCCAATGCTAACACCAACATCAACATCAACACCAACACCAAGGTTAACACCAACATCAACTCCAACATTGACTCCAATGATAACACCAACATCAACTCCAATGCTAGCTCCAATACCAACGCCAATGCTAACACAAACATCAAATGCAACACTAACACCAACATCATTTTCAACATCAACACCAACATCAACTCCAATGTGAACGCTAACATCAACTCCAATGCTAACATCTACGTCAACTCCAACACTTACACCAACAACAATGCTAACACCAACATCAACTCTAGCGCTAACACCAATATTGACTCCAACGCTAACACCAACATTAAAACCAATGCTAACACCAACATCAAATCCAATGTTAACACCAACATCAACTCCAAGGCTAACACGAACAGCAACTCCAACGCTAACACCAACATCAACATCAACACCAACACCAATGCTAACACCAACATCAACTCTAACACTGACACCAACATTGACTCCAATGCTAACACCAACATTAAAACCAATGCTAACACCAACATCAACACCAAGGCTAACACCAGCATCAAATCCAATCTTAACACCAACATCAACTCCAAGGCTAACACGAACAGCAACTCCAATGCTAACACCAACATCAACACCAATGCTAACACCAACATCAACACCAAGGCTAACACCAACACCAAATCCAACGCTAACACCAACATCAACTCCAAGGCTAACATGAACAGCAACTCCAATGCTAACACCAACATCAACTCCAACGTTAGCACCAACACAAACACCAATGCGAACACCAATATCAACTCCAATGCTAACACCAACATCAACTCCAATGCTAACATCAACTCAAATGCTAGCATTAACATCAACACCAACATCGACTCCAATGTGAAAACCAACATCAACTCCAACGCTAACACCAACATCAAACATCAACACCAACACCAATGCTAACACCAACATCTACTCCAACCTGAACACCAAAATCAACTCCAGCGCTAACACCAACATCAACATCAATACCAACACCAACACTAATACCAACATCAACATCAATACTAACTCCAGCGCAAACACTAACATCAACTCCAATGCTAACACCAACATCAACATCAACACCATCACCAACATCGAAACTCCAACATTAATGCTAACATCAACACCAAAGCGAACACCAACATCAACTCCAACACTAACACCAACACCAACACCAATGCAAACCACAACATCAACTCCAATGCTAACATCAACATCAACACCAACACCAATGCTAACACCAACATCGACTCCAATGTTAACACCAACATCAACTCCAATTCTAGCACCAATAACAATGACAATGCTAACACAAACAAAAACTGCAACACTAACACCAACATCAACTCCAACACAAACACCAACATCAACTCCAATGTGAAAGCCAACATCAACTCTAATGCTAACACCAATATTGACTCCAATGCTAACACCAACATTAAAACCAATGCTATCACCAACATCAACACCAATGCTAACACCAACATCAACACCAAAAACAATGCTAACACCAACATGAACATCAACACCAACACCAATGCTAACACCAACATCAACACCAACATCAACTCCAACGCTAACACCAACATCAACATCAACACCAACACCAATGCTAACACCAACATCAACACCATCGACTCCAACGTGAACACCAACATCAACTCCAATGCTAACACCAACATCAACTCCAATGCTAACATCAACTCCAATGCTAACACTAACTGCAACACCAACATCAACGCCAACGTCAACACCAACATCAACTCCAACATCAACTCCAACGCTAACACCAACATCAACATCAACACCAACACCAATGCTAACACCAACATCAACACCATCGACTCCAACGTGAACACCAACATCAACTCCAATGCTAACATCAACACCAACATCAACTCCAACGCAAACACCAACATCAACTCCAATGCTAACACCACCATCAATTTCAATTCTAACAACATCAACTCCAATTCTAACACCAACATCAACATCAACATCAACTCCAATGCTAACACAAACATCAACTCTAACACTAGCACCAACACCAAAACCAACGCGAACACCAACGTCAACTCCAATTCTAACACCAACATCAACTCCAATTCTAACACCAACATCAACATCAACACCACGTGAACACCAACATCAACTTCAACGCTAACACCAACATCAACTCCAATGCTAACACCAACATCAACTCTATCGCTAACACCAACACCAACACCAACTCCAATGTGAATATCAACATCAACTCCAATACTAACACCAACACCAATACCAATGCGAACACCAAAATCCATCCAACGCTCACATCAACTACAATGCCAACACCAACATCAACATCACCACCAATGCTAACATAAATAACAAAACCAACATCAACTCCAACATAAACACCATCATCAACTCCAATGCTAACATCAACACCGACATCAACATCAACTCCAATGCTAACACCAACATCAACACCAACACTTACAACAATATTAACACCAATGGTAACACTAACATCAACTCCAATGCTAACACCAACATCAACTCCAACGCCGAAACCAATTCGAACACCAACATCAACTCCAGTGCTACCACAAAAATCAATTCAAACGCTAACATCAACACCAACATCAACATCAACACTAACACCAACACCAATGATAATACTAACATCATCTCCAATGCTAACACCAACATCAACTCCAATTCTAATACCAACATCAACTCCAATTCTAACGCCAACATCAACACCAACATCAACTCAAATGCTAACACCAACATCAAATCTAACACTAACACCAACAGCAAAACCAACACGAACACCAACATCAACTCTAATTCTAACACCAACATCATCTGCAATTCTAACATCAACATCAACATCAACACCACGCGAGCACCAACATCAACTCCAATGCTAACACCAACATCAACACCAATGCTAACACCAACATCAACTCCAATGCTAACACCAACATCAACCACAACATCAACTCCAACGCTAACACGAACAGCAACTCCAATGCTAACACCAATATCAACTCCAACGCTAACACCAACATCAACTCCAACGCTAACACCAATATCAACATCAACACCAATGCTAACACCAACATCAACTCAAATGCTAACATCTACATCAGCTCCAACACTTACACCAACACCAATGCTAACTCCAACATCAACTCTAACGCTAACACCAACATTAAAACCAATGCTAACACCAACACCAACACCAACACCAACACCAACACCTACGCGAACACCAACATCAACATCAACACTAACTCCAATGCTAACACCAACATCAACTCCAACATCGACTCCAACGTGAACACCAACATCAACTCCAATGCTAACATCAACATCAACATCAACACCAACACCAAGGCTAACACCAACATCAACAACAACCTCGACTCCAACGCTAACACCAACATCAACTCCAATGCTAGCACCAATACCAACGCCAGTGGTAACATGAACAAAAACTGGAACACTAACAGCAACATCAATTCCAACGTGAACACCAACATCAACTCCAATGCTAACATCTAGGTCAACTCCAACACTTATATCAACACCAATGCTAACTCCAAAATCAACTCTAACGCTAACACCATCATTGACTCCCACGCTAACACCAACATCAACTCCAATGCTAGCACCAATACCAACACCAATGCTAACACAAACAAAAACTCCAACACTAACACCAACATCAACTCCAACGTTAGCACCAACACAAACACCTATGTGCAAAACCAACATCAACTCCAATGCTAACACCAACATCAACCCCAATGCTAACATCAACTCCAATGCTAACACTAACTGCAACACCAACACCAACACCAAGGTTAACACCAACATCAACTCCAACATCGACTCCAACGCTAACACCAACATCAACTCCAATGCTAGCACCAATACCAATGCCAATGCTAACACAAACATCAACTGCAACACTAACACCAACATCATTTTCAACATCAACACCAACATTAACTCCAATGTGAACACAAACATCAACACCAATGCTAACACCAACATCAACTCTAGCGCTAACACCAATATTGACTCCAACGCTAACACCAACATTAAAACCAATGCTAACACCAACATCAACACCAATGCTAACAACAACATCAACTCCAACGCTAACACCAACATCAACCACAACATCAACTCCAACGCTAACACGAACAGCAACTCCAATGCTAACACCAATATCAACACCAACATCAACTCCAACGCTAACACCAACATCCACATCAACACCAATGTTAACACCAACATCAACTCCAACAAGAACACCAACATCAACACCAATGCTAACACCAACATCAACTCCAATGCTAACACCCACATCAACATCAACACCAACACCAAGGTTAACACCAACATCAACTCCAACATCGACTCCAACGCTAACACCAACATCAACTCCAATGCTAGCACCAATACCAATGCCAATGCTAACACAAACATCAACTGCAACACTAACACCAACATCATTTTCAACATCAACACCAACATTAACTCCAATGTGAACACAAACATCAACACCAATGCTAACACCAACATCAACTCTAGCGCTAACACCAATATTGACTGCAACGCTAACACCAACATTAAAACCAATGCTAACACCAACATCAACACCAATGCTAACAACAACATCAACTCCAACGCTAACACCAACATCAACCACAACATCAACTCCAACGCTAACACGAACAGCAACTCCAATGCTAACACCAATATCAACACCAACATCAACTCCAACGCTAACACCAACATCCACATCAACACCAATGTTAACACCAACATCAACTCCAACAAGAACACCAACATCAACACCAATGCTAACACCAACATCAACTCCAATGCTAACACCCACATCAACATCAACACCAACACCAAGGTTAACACCAACATCAACTCCAACATCGACTCCAACGCTAACACCAACATCAACTCCAATGCTAGCACCAATACCAATGCCAATGCTAACACAAACATCAACTGCAACACTAACACCAACATCATTTTCAACATCAACACCAACATTAACTCCAATGTGAACACAAACATCAACACCAATGCTAACACCAACATCAACTCTAGCGCTAACACCAATATTGACTCCAACGCTAACACCAACATTAAAACCAATGCTAACACCAACATCAACACCAATGCTAACAACAACATCAACTCCAACGCTAACACCAACATCAACCACAACATCAACTCCAACGCTAACACGAACAGCAACTCCAATGCTAACACCAATATCAACACCAACATCAACTCCAACGCTAACACCAACATCCACATCAACACCAATGTTAACACCAACATCAACTCCAACAAGTACACCTACATCAACACCAATGCTAACACCAACATCAACTCCAATGCTAACACTAACATTAACATCAATGTTAACATCAACATCATCTCCAACGTGAACACCAACATCGACTTCAACGCTAACACCAACATCAGCATCATCACCAAGAACAATGCTAACACCAACATTAACATCAACACCAACACCATTGCTAACACCAACATCGACTCCAACGTGAACACCAACATCAACTCCAATGCTAACACCAACATTAACATCAACACCCAACACCAAGGCTAACACCAACAGCAACAACAACCTCGACTCCAAAGCTAACACCAACATCAACTCCAATGCTAGCACCAATACCAACACCAGTGGTAACATGAACAAAAACTGTAACACTGACAGCAACATCAATTCCAACATGAACGCTAACATCAACTCCAATGCTAACACCAACATCAACTCCAACAAGTACACCAACATCAACTCCAATGCTAACACCAACATCAACTCCAACATCGACTCCAACATGAACACCAACATCAACTCCAATGCTAACACCAACATCAACATCAACACCAACACCAAGGTTAAAACCCCAACATCATCTCCAACATCGACTGCAACGCTAACACCAGCATCAACTCCAATGCTAGCACCAATACCAACGCCAATGCTAACACAAACATCAACTGCAACACTAACACCAACATCAATTTCACCATGAACACCAACATCAACTCCAATGTGAACGCTAACATCAACTCCAATGCTAACATCTACGTCAACTCCAACACTTACACCAACACCAATGCTAACACCAACATCAACTCTAGCGCTAACACCAATATTGACTCGAACGCTAACACCAACATTAAAAATGCGAACACCAACATCAACACCAATGCTAACAACAACATCAACTCCAACACTAACACCAACATCAATTCCAACGCTAACACCAACATCAACACCAATGCTAACACCAACATCAACTCCAACAAGTACACCAACATCAACGCCAATGCTAACACCAACATCAACTCCAATGCTAACACTAACATCAACCTCAACATCAACACCAATGTTAACACCAACATCATCTCCAACGTGAACACCAACATCAACATCAGCGCTAACACCAACATCAGCATCATCACCAAGAACAATGCTAACACCAACACCAATGCTAACACCAACATTAACATCAACACCAACACCAAGGCTGACACCAACATCAACAACAACCTCGACTCCAACACTTACACCAACATCAACTCCAATGCTAGCACCAATACCAACGCCAGTGGTAACATGAACAAAAACTGGAACACTAACAGCAACATCAATTCCAACGTGAACGCCAACATCAACTCCAATGCTAACATCTACGTCAACTCCAACACTTACACCAACACCAATGCTAACTCCAAAATCAACTCTAACGCTAACACCAACATTGACTCCAACGCTAACACCAACATTAACCTCAACATCAACTCCAATGCTAGCACCAATACCAACACCAATGCTAACACAAACAAAAACTCCAACACTAACACCAACATCAATTCCAACGTTAGCACCAACACAAACACCTATGCGCAAAACCAACATCAACTCCAATGCTAACACCAGCATCAACTCCAATGCTAACATCAACTCCAATGCTAACACTAACATCAACACCAACATCAACGCCAACGTCAACACCAACATCAACTCCAACGCTAACACCAACATCAACATCAACACCAACACCAATGCTAACACAAACATCTACTCCAACACTTACACCAACATCAACTCCAACATGATTACCAACATCAACTCCAATGAAAACACCTTCATCAAGGCCAATGCTAACATCAACATCAAATCCAACATGACCAACACCAACACCAATGCTAACACCAATATCAACTCCAACACTAACACCAACATCGACTCCAACGTTAGCACCAACACAAAAACCAATGCGAACGCCAACATCAACTCCAATGCTAACACCAACATCAACTCCAACGCTAACATCAACTCCAATGCTAACACCAACATCAACATCAATATCAATGTTAAAACCAAAATCAACTCCAACGTGAACACCAAAAGCAACATCAACATCAACGCCAACATCAATGCTAACACCAATATCAACACCAACATCGACTCCAACGTGTACACCAACACCAACATCAACATCAACATCAACATTAACATCAAACACTAACACCAACATCAACTCCAACGTTAGCACCAACACAAACACCAATATCAACTCCAATGCTAACTCCAACTTCAACTCCAATGCTACCATCAACTCCAATGCTAGCACTAACACCAACATCAACATCGACTGCAACGTGAACACCAACATCAACTCCAACGCTAACACCAACATCAACATCAATGCTAACACCAACATCAACTCCAAATCTAACACCAAAATCAAATCCAACGCTAACATCAACTCCAATGCTAAGACCAACATCAACATCAACATCAACTCCAACGTTAACAACAACATCAACTCCAACGTTAGCACCAACACAAACACCAATGCGAACACCAACATCAACTCCAATGCTAACACCAACATCAACTCCAACGCTAACATCTACTCCAATGCTAACACTAACATCAACATCAACACCAATGTTAACATCAACAACAACCCCAACGCTAATACCAACATTAACATCAACACCAACACCAATGCTAACACCAACATCAACTCTAACGCTGACACCAACATTGACTCCAACGCTAACACCAACATTAAAACCAATGCTAACACCAATATCAAATCCAACGTTAACACCAACATCAACTCCAAGGCTAACACCAACAGCAACTCCAATGCTAACACCAATATCAACTCCAACATTAGCACCAACACAAACACCAATGCGAACACTAACATCAACTCCAATGCTAACACCAACATCAACTCCAATGCTAACATCAATTCAAATGCTAGCACTGACATCAACACCAACGTCGACTCCAATGTGAACACCAACATCAACTCCAACGCTAACACCAACATCAAACATCAACACCAACACCAATGCTAACACCAACATCTACTCCAACCTGAACACCAAAATCAACTCCAACGCTAACACCAATATCAACATCAACACCAACACCAACACTAATAACAACATCAACATCAATACCAACTCCAGCGCAAACACTAACATCAACTCCAATGCTAACACCCACATCAACATCAACACCAACACCAAGGTTAACACCAACATCAACTCCAACATCGACTCCAACGCTAACACCAACATCAACTCCAATGCTAGCACCAATACCAATGCCAATGCTAACACAAACATCAACTGCAACACTAACACCAACATCATTTTCAACATCAACACCAACATTAACTCCAATGTGAACACAAACATCAACACCAATGCTAACACCAACATCAACTCTAGCGCTAACACCAATATTGACTCCAACGCTAACACCAACATTAAAACCAATGCTAACACCAACATCAACACCAATGCTAACAACAACATCAACTCCAACGCTAACACCAACATCAACCACAACATCAACTCCAACGCTAACACGAACAGCAACTCCAATGCTAACACCAATATCAACACCAACATCAACTCCAACGCTAACACCAACATCCACATCAACACCAATGTTAACACCAACATCAACTCCAACAAGTACACCTACATCAACACCAATGCTAACACCAACATCAACTCCAATGCTAACACTAACATCAACATCAATGTTAACATCAACATCATCTCCAACGTGAACACCAACATCGACTTCAACGCTAACACCAACATCAGCATCATCACCAAGAACAATGCTAACACCAACATTAACATCAACACCAACACCATTGCTAACACCAACATCGACTCCAACGTGAACACCAACATCAACTCCAATGCTAACACCAACATTAACATCAACACCAACACCAAGGCTAACACCAACAGCAACAACAACCTCGACTCCAAAGCTAACACCAACATCAACTCCAATGCTAGCACCAATACCAACACCAGTGGTAACATGAACAAAAACTGTAACACTGGCAGCAACATCAATTCCAACGTGAACGCTAACATCAACTCCAATGCTAACACCAACATCAACTCCAACAAGTACACCAACATCAACTCCAATGCTAACACCAACATCAACATCAACACCAACACCAAGGTTAAAACCCCAACATCATCTCCAAC
Organism: Hemiscyllium ocellatum; assembly: GCF_020745735.1. Classification (NCBI taxonomy): domain Eukaryota; kingdom Metazoa; phylum Chordata; class Chondrichthyes; order Orectolobiformes; family Hemiscylliidae; genus Hemiscyllium; species Hemiscyllium ocellatum. The sequence continues at coordinate 42,472,191 of NC_083420.1, read as the reverse complement.
ATCGACTGCAACGCTAACACCAGCATCAACTCCAATGCTAGCACCAATACCAACGCCAATGCTAACACAAACATCAACTGCAACACTAACACCAACATCAATTTCACCATGAACACCAACATCAACTCCAATGTGAACGCTAACATCAACTCCAATGCTAACATCTACGTCAACTCCAACACTTACACCAACACCAATGCTAACACCAACATCAACTCTAGCGCTAACACCAATATTGACTCGAACGCTAACACCAACATTAAAAATGCGAACACCAACATCAACACCAATGCTAACAACAACATCAACTCCAACACTAACACCAACATCAATTCCAACGCTAACACCAACATCAACACCAATGCTAACACCAACATCAACTCCAACAAGTACACCAACATCAACGCCAATGCTAACACCAACATCAACTCCAATGCTAACACTAACATCAACCTCAACATCAACACCAATGTTAACACCAACATCATCTCCAACGTGAACACCAACATCAACTTCTGCGCTAACACCAACATCAGCATCATCACCAAGAACAATGCTAACACCAACACCAATGCTAACACCAACATTAACATCAACACCAACACCAAGGCTAACACCAACATCAACAACAACCTCGACTCCAACACTTACACCAACATCAACTCCAATGCTAGCACCAATACCAACGCCAGTGGTAACATGAACAAAAACTGGAACACTAACAGCAACATCAATTCCAACGTGAACGCCAACATCAACTCCAATGCTAACATCTACGTCAACTCCAACACTTACACCAACACCAATGCTAACTCCAAAATCAACTCTAACGCTAACACCAACATTGATTCCAACGCTAACACCAACATTAACCTCAACATCAACTCCAATGCTAGCACCAATACCAACACCAATGCTAACACAAACAAAAACTCCAACACTAACACCAACATCAATTCCAACGTTAGCACCAACACAAACACCTATGCGCAAAACCAACATCAACTCCAATGCTAACACCAGCATCAACTCCAATGCTAACATCAACTCCAATGCTAACACTAACATCAACACCAACATCAACGCCAACGTCAACACCAACATCAACTCCAACGCTAACACCAACATCAACATCAACACCAACACCAATGCTAACACAAACATCTACTCCAACACTTACACCAACATCAACTCCAACATGATTACCAACATCAACTCCAATGAAAACACCTTCATCAAGGCCAATGCTAACATCAACATCAAATCCAACATGACCAACACCAACACCAATGCTAACACCAATATCAACTCCAACACTAACACCAACATCGACTCCAACGTTAGCACCAACACAAAAACCAATGCGAACGCCAACATCAACTCCAATGCTAACACCAACATCAACTCCAACGCTAACATCAACTCCAATGCTAACACCAACATCAACATCAATATCAATGTTAAAACCAAAATCAACTCCAACGTGAACACCAAAAGCAACATCAACATCAACGCCAACATCAATGCTAACACCAATATCAACACCAACATCGACTCCAACGTGTACACCAACACCAACATCAACATCAACATCAACATTAACATCAAACACTAACACCAACATCAACTCCAACGTTAGCACCAACACAAACACCAATATCAACTCCAATGCTAACTCCAACTTCAACTCCAATGCTACCATCAACTCCAATGCTAGCACTAACACCAACATCAACATCGACTGCAACGTGAACAGCAACATCAACTCCAACGCTAACACCAACATCAACATCAATGCTAACACCAACATCAACTCCAAATCTAACACCAAAATCAAATCCAACGCTAACATCAACTCCAATGCTAAGACCAACATCAACATCAACATCAACTCCAACGTTAACAACAACATCAACTCCAACGTTAGCACCAACACAAACACCAATGCGAACACCAACATCAACTCCAATGCTAACACCAACATCAACTCCAACGCTAACATCTACTCCAATGCTAACACTAACATCAACATCAACACCAATGTTAACATCAACAACAACCCCAACGCTAATACCAACATTAACATCAACACCAACACCAATGCTAACACCAACATCAACTCTAACGCTGACACCAACATTGACTCCAACGCTAACACCAACATTAAAACCAATGCTAACACCAATATCAAATCCAACGTTAACACCAACATCAACTCCAAGGCTAACACCAACAGCAACTCCAATGCTAACACCAATATCAACTCCAACATTAGCACCAACACAAACACCAATGCGAACACTAACATCAACTCCAATGCTAACACCAACATCAACTCCAATGCTAACATCAATTCAAATGCTAGCACTGACATCAACACCAACGTCGACTCCAATGTGAACACCAACATCAACTCCAACGCTAACACCAACATCAAACATCAACACCAACACCAATGCTAACACCAACATCTACTCCAACCTGAACACCAAAATCAACTCCAACGCTAACACCAACATCAACATCAACACCAACACCAACACTAATAACAACATCAACATCAATACCAACTCCAGCGCAAACACTAACATCAACTCCAATGCTAACACCAACATCAACATCAACACCAACACCAAGGTTAACACCAACATCAACTCCAACATCGACTCCAACGCTAACACCAACATCAACCACAACATCAACTCCAACGCTAACACGAACAGCAACTCCAATGCTAACACCAATATCAACACCAACATCAACTCCAACGCTAACACCAACATCCACATCAACACCAATGTTAACACCAACATCAACTCCAACAAGAACACCAACATCAACACCAATGCTAACACCAACATCAACTCCAATGCTAACACCCACATCAACATCAACACCAACACCAAGGTTAACACCAACATCAACTCCAACATCGACTCCAACGCTAACACCAACATCAACTCCAATGCTAGCACCAATACCAATGCCAATGCTAACACAAACATCAACTGCAACACTAACACCAACATCATTTTCAACATCAACACCAACATTAACTCCAATGTGAACACAAACATCAACACCAATGCTAACACCAACATCAACTCTAGCGCTAACACCAATATTGACTCCAACGCTAACACCAACATTAAAACCAATGCTAACACCAACATCAACACCAATGCTAACAACAACATCAACTCCAACGCTAACACCAACATCAACCACAACATCAACTCCAACGCTAACACGAACAGCAACTCCAATGCTAACACCAATATCAACACCAACATCAACTCCAACGCTAACACCAACATCCACATCAACACCAATGTTAACACCAACATCAACTCCAACAAGTACACCTACATCAACACCAATGCTAACACCAACATCAACTCCAATGCTAACACTAACATCAACATCAATGTTAACATCAACATCATCTCCAACGTGAACACCAACATCGACTTCAACGCTAACACCAACATCAGCATCATCACCAAGAACAATGCTAACACCAACATTAACATCAACACCAACACCATTGCTAACACCAACATCGACTCCAACGTGAACACCAACATCAACTCCAATGCTAACACCAACATTAACATCAACACCAACACCAAGGCTAACACCAACAGCAACAACAACCTCGACTCCAAAGCTAACACCAACATCAACTCCAATGCTAGCACCAATACCAACACCAGTGGTAACATGAACAAAAACTGTAACACTGGCAGCAACATCAATTCCAACGTGAACGCTAACATCAACTCCAATGCTAACACCAACATCAACTCCAACAAGTACACCAACATCAACTCCAATGCTAACACCAACATCAACATCAACACCAACACCAAGGTTAAAACCCCAACATCATCTCCAACATCGACTGCAACGCTAACACCAGCATCAACTCCAATGCTAGCACCAATACCAACGCCAATGCTAACACAAACATCAACTGCAACACTAACACCAACATCAATTTCACCATGAACACCAACATCAACTCCAATGTGAACGCTAACATCAACTCCAATGCTAACATCTACGTCAACTCCAACACTTACACCAACACCAATGCTAACACCAACATCAACTCTAGCGCTAACACCAATATTGACTCGAACGCTAACACCAACATTAAAAATGCGAACACCAACATCAACACCAATGCTAACAACAACATCAACTCCAACACTAACACCAACATCAATTCCAACGCTAACACCAACATCAACACCAATGCTAACACCAACATCAACTCCAACAAGTACACCAACATCAACGCCAATGCTAACACCAACATCAACTCCAATGCTAACACTAACATCAACCTCAACATCAACACCAATGTTAACACCAACATCATCTCCAACGTGAACACCAACATCAACTTCAGCGCTAACACCAACATCAGCATCATCACCAAGAACAATGCTAACACCAACACCAATGCTAACACCAACATTAACATCAACACCAACACCAAGGCTAACACCAACATCAACAACAACCTCGACTCCAACACTTACACCAACATCAACTCCAATGCTAGCACCAATACCAACGCCAGTGGTAACATGAACAAAAACTGGAACACTAACAGCAACATCAATTCCAACGTGAACGCCAACATCAACTCCAATGCTAACATCTACGTCAACTCCAACACTTACACCAACACCAATGCTAACTCCAAAATCAACTCTAACGCTAACACCAACATTGACTCCAACGCTAACACCAACATTAACCTCAACATCAACTCCAATGCTAGCACCAATACCAACACCAATGCTAACACAAACAAAAACTCCAACACTAACACCAACATCAATTCCAACGTTAGCACCAACACAAACACCTATGCGCAAAACCAACATCAACTCCAATGCTAACACCAGCATCAACTCCAATGCTAACATCAACTCCAATGCTAACACTAACATCAACACCAACATCAACGCCAACGTCAACACCAACATCAACTCCAACGCTAACACCAACATCAACATCAACACCAACACCAATGCTAACACAAACATCTACTCCAACACTTACACCAACATCAACTCCAACATGATTACCAACATCAACTCCAATGAAAACACCTTCATCAAGGCCAATGCTAACATCAACATCAAATCCAACATGACCAACACCAACACCAATGCTAACACCAATATCAACTCCAACACTAACACCAACATCGACTCCAACGTTAGCACCAACACAAAAACCAATGCGAACGCCAACATCAACTCCAATGCTAACACCAACATCAACTCCAACGCTAACATCAACTCCAATGCTAACACCAACATCAACATCAATATCAATGTTAAAACCAAAATCAACTCCAACGTGAACACCAAAAGCAACATCAACATCAACGCCAACATCAATGCTAACACCAATATCAACACCAACATCGACTCCAACGTGTACACCAACACCAACATCAACATCAACATCAACATTAACATCAAACACTAACACCAACATCAACTCCAACGTTAGCACCAACACAAACACCAATATCAACTCCAATGCTAACTCCAACTTCAACTCCAATGCTACCATCAACTCCAATGCTAGCACTAACACCAACATCAACATCGACTGCAACGTGAACAGCAACATCAACTCCAACGCTAACACCAACATCAACATCAATGCTAACACCAACATCAACTCCAAATCTAACACCAAAATCAAATCCAACGCTAACATCAACTCCAATGCTAAGACCAACATCAACATCAACATCAACTCCAACGTTAACAACAACATCAACTCCAACGTTAGCACCAACACAAACACCAATGCGAACACCAACATCAACTCCAATGCTAACACCAACATCAACTCCAACGCTAACATCAACTCCAATGCTAACACTAACATCAACATCAACACCAATGTTAACATCAACAACAACCCCAACGCTAATACCAACATTAACATCAACACCAACACCAATGCTAACACCAACATCAACTCTAACGCTGACACCAACATTGACTCCAACGCTAACACCAACATTAAAACCAATGCTAACACCAATATCAAATCCAACGTTAACACCAACATCAACTCCAAGGCTAACACCAACAGCAACTCCAATGCTAACACCAATATCAACTCCAACATTAGCACCAACACAAACACCAATGCGAACACTAACATCAACTCCAATGCTAACACCAACATCAACTCCAATGCTAACATCAATTCAAATGCTAGCACTGACATCAACACCAACGTCGACTCCAATGTGAACACCAACATCAACTCCAACGCTAACACCAACATCAAACATCAACACCAACACCAATGCTAACACCAACATCTACTCCAACCTGAACACCAAAATCAACTCCAACGCTAACACCAACATCAACATCAACACCAACACCAACACTAATAACAACATCAACATCAATACCAACTCCAGCGCCAACACTAACATCAACTCCAATGCTAACACCAACATCAATATCAACACCAACACCAACATCGAAACTCCAACATTAATGCTAACATCAACACTAAAGCGAACACCAACATCAACTCCAACACTCACACCAACACCAACACCAGTGCAAACCACAACATCAACTCCAATGCTAACATCAACATCAACACCAACACCAATGCTAACACCAACATCAACACCAACATCGACTCCAACGTGAACACCAACATAAAATCCAATGCTAAGACCAACATCAACATCAACACCAACACCAAGGCTAACACAATGACAATGCTAACACAAACAAAAACTGCAACACTAACACCAACATCAACTCCAACACAAACACCAACATCAACTCCAATGTGAACGCCAACATCAACTCCAATGCTAACATCTACGTCAACTCCAACACTTACACCAACACCAATGCTAACACCAACATCAACTCTAACGCTAACACCAATATTGATTCCAATGCTAACACCAACATTAAAACCAATGCTAACACAAATATCAACCCCAACACTTACATCAAGATCAACATCAACATCAATGTTAACACCAACATCAACTCTAACGCTAACACCAACATAAACTCCAACACCATCGCTAACACCAACATCAACATTAACACTAACTCCAATGCTAACACCAACATCAACTCCAATGCAAACACCAACATCAACTCCAATGCTGACATCAACTCCAATGCTAACACCAACACCATCATCAACATCAACTACAACATGAACCCAACATCAACTCCAACTTAAACACCAACATCAACTCCAACGCTAACACCTGCATCAACATCAACACCAATGCTAACACCAACATCAACTCCAACACTTACATCAACATCAACACCAAAGCTAACACCAACGTCAACATCAACATCAACTCCAATGCTCACACGAACAGCAACTCCAATGCTAACACCAATATCAACTCCAACGCTAACACCAACTGCAATGCTAAAACTAACATCAACATCAACACCAATGTTAACACCAACATCAACTCCAATGTGAACACCAACAACAACTCCAATGTGAACACCAACAACAACTTCAACTTGAACACCAACATCAACATCAACACCAACACTAATGCTAACACCAATATCAACTCCAATGCTAACGCCAACATCAACTCCAACGCGACCACCAACATCAACTCCAACGGTAGCACCATCATCAACTCCAACATCAACATCAACATCAACGCTAACACCAACATTAACTCCAACACAAACACCAAAATCAACTCCAACGCTAACACCAAAATTAACACCAACCGAACACCAACATCAACTCCAACAGTAACGCTAACATCAATAACAACGTGAACACCAACATCAACTCCAACACTAACAGAAATGCCAACAACAACAATGCGAACACCAATATCAACACCAATGCGAACACCAACATCAACTCCAGTGCTACCACAAAAATCAATTCAAACGCTAACACCAACACCAACATCAACATCAACACTAACACCAACACCAATGATAACACTAACATCAACTCCAATGCTAACACCAACATCAACTCCAATTCTAATACCAACATCAACTCCAATTCTAACGCCAACATCAACACCAACATCAACTCAAATGCTAACACCAACATCAACTCTAACACTAACACCAACAGCAAAACCATCGCGAACACCAACATCAACTCTAATTCTAACACCAACATCATCTGCAATTCTAACATCAACATCAACATCAACACCACGCGAGCACCAACATCAACTCCAATGCTAACACCAACATCAACACCAATGCTAACACCAACATCAACTCCAACGCTAACACCAACATCAACCACAACATCAACTCCAACGCTAACACGAACAGCAACTCCAATGCTAACACCAACATCAACTCCAACGCTAACACCAACATCAACTCCAACGCTAACACCAATATCAACATCAACACCAATGCTAACACCAACATCAACTCCAATGCTAACATCTACGTCAACTCCAACACTTACACCAACACCAATGCTAACTCCAACATCAACTCTAACGCTCACACCAACATTAAAACCAATGCTAACACCAACATGAACACCAATGCTAACACCAACACCAACACCAACGCTAACACCAACATCAACCACAACATGAACACCACTGCTAACACCAATATCAACTCCAACGCTAACACCAACATCAACATCAACACCAAGACCAACACCAACGCGAACACCAACATCAACATCAAAACTAACTCCAATGCTAACACCAACATCAACTCCAACATCGACTCCAACGTGAACACCAACATCAACTCCAATGCTAACACCAACATCAACATCAACACCAACACCAAGGTTAACACCAACATCAACTCCAACATTGACTCCAACGCTAACACCAACATCAAATCCAATGCTAGCACCAATACCAACGCCAATGCTAACACAATCATCAAATGCAACACTAACACCAACATCATTTTCAACATCAACACCAACATCAACTCCAATGTGACCGCTAACATCAACTCCAATGCTAACATCTACGTCAACTACAACACTTACATCAACAACAATGCTAACACCAACATCAACTCTAGCGCTAACACCAATATTGACTCCAACGCTAACACCAACATTAAAACCAATGCTAACACCAACATCAAATCCAATGTTAACACCAACATCAACTCCAAGGCTAACACGAACAGCAACTCCAACGCTAACACCAACATCAACATCAACACCAACACCAATGCTAACACCAACATCAACTCTAACACTGACACCAACATTGACTCCAACGCTAACACCAATATTAAAACCAATGCTAACACCAACATCAACACCAAGGCTAACACCAGCATCAAATCCAACGTTAACAACAACATCAACTCCAAGGCTAACACGAACAGCAACTTCAATGCTAACACCAACATCAACACCAATGCTAACACCAACATCAACACCAAGGCTAACACCAACACCAAATCCAATGCTAACACCAACATCAACTCTAAGGCTAACATGAACAGCAACTCCAATGCGAACACCAATACTAACACCAACATCAACTCCAATGCTAACATCAACTCAAATGCTAGCATTAACATCAACACCAACATCGACTCCAATGTGAACACCAACATCAACTCCAACGCTAACACCAACATCAAACATTAACACCAACACCAATGCTAATACCAACATCTACTCCAACCTGAACACCAAAATCAACTCCAACGCTAACACCAACATCAACATCAATATCAACACCAACACTAATACCAACATCAACATCAATACCAACTCCAGCGCAAAAACTAACATCAACTCCAATGCTAACACCAACATCAACATCAACACCAACACCAACATCGAAACTCCAACATTAATGCTAACATCAACACCAAAGCGAACACCAACATCAACCCCAACACTAACACCAACACCAACACCAATGCAAACCACAACATCAACTCCAATGCTAACACCAACATCAACTCCAACAAGTACATCAACACCAACGCCAATGCTAACACCAACATCAACTCCAATGCTAACTCTAACATCAACCTCAACATCATCTCCAACGTGAACACCAACATCCACACCAATGCTAACACCAACATCAACTCCAAGGCTAACATGAACAGCAACTCCAATGCTAACACCAACATCAACTCCAACGTTAGCACCAACACAAACACCAATGCGAACACCAATATCAACTCCAATGCTAACACCAACATCAACTCCAATGCTAACATCAACTCAAATGCTAGCATTAACATCAACACCAACATCGACTCCAATGTGAACACCAACATCAACTCCAACGCTAACACCAACATCAAACATCAACACTAACTCCAATGCTAACACCAACATCAACTCCAACATCGACTCCAACGTGAACACCAACATCAACTCCAATGCTAACACCAACATCAACACCAACACCAAGGTTAACACCAACATCAACTCCAACATTGACTCCAACGCTAACACCAACATCAACTCCAATGCTAGCACCAATACCAACGCCAATGCTAACACAAACATCAAATGCAACACTAACACCAACATCATTTTCAACATCAACACCAACATCAACTCCAACATGAACACTAACATCAACTCCAACGCTAACACCAACATCAACATCAACATCAACTCCAATGCTAACACGAATAGCAACTCCAATGCTAACACCAATATCAACTCCAACGCTAACATCAACATCAACTCTAACACTAACACCAACATCAACTCCAACGTTGGCACCAGCACAAACACTGATGCGAACACCAACATCAACTCCAATGCTAACATCAACATCAACTCCAAAGCTAACATCAACTCCAATGCTAACACTAACATCAACATCAACACCAATGTTAACACCAACATCAACTCCAACTTGAACACCAACATCAACGTCAACACCAACACCAATGCTAACACCAATATCAACTCTAATGCTGACACCAACATCGACTCCAACGCTAACATCAACATTAAAACCAAGGCTAACACCAACATCAACTCCAACGCTAATACCAACATCAACCACAACATCAACTCCAACGCTAACACGAACAGCAACTCCAATGCTAACACCAATATCAACTCCAACTCTAACATCAACATTAACATCCAACACTAAAACCAACATCAACTCCAACGTTAGCACCAACACAAACACCAATATCAACTCCAATGCTAACACCAACTTCAACTCCAATGCTACCAACATCAACATCGACTGCAACGTGAACAGCAACATCAACTCCAATGCTAACACCAACATCAACATCAACACCAACACCAATGCTAACACCAACATTTACTCCAACGCTAACACCAACATCAAAATCAACACCAACTCCAATGCTCACACTAACATCAACTCCAATGCTATCTCCAACATCAACATCAATGCTAACACCAACATCAACTCCAACGTTAACACCAACATTATCTCCAACGTTAGCACCAACACAAACACCAATGCGAACACCAACATCAACTCCAATGCTAACATCTACATCAGCTCCAACACTAACACCAACATCAACCACAACATCAACTCCAACGCTAACACCAACAGCAACTCCAATGCTAACACCAATATCAACTCCAACGCTAACACCAACATCAACTCCAACGCTAACACCAATATCAACATCAACACCAATGCTAACACCAACATCAACTCCGACATGTACACCAACATCAACACCAATGCTAACACCAACATCAACTCCAATGCTAACATCTACATCAGCTCCAACACTTACACCAACACCAATGCTAACTCCAACATCAACTCTAATGCTAACACCAACATTAAAACCAATGCTAACACCAACATGAACACCAATGCTAACACCAACACCAACTCCAACGCTAACACCAACATCAACCACAACATGAACTCCAATGCTAACACCAATATCAACTCCAATGCTAACACCAACATCAACATCAACACCAACACCAACACCAACACCTACGTGAACACCAACATCAACATCAACACTAACTCCAATGCTAACACCAACATCAACTCTAACGCTAACACCAACATTAAAACCAATGCTAACACCAACATGAACACCAATGCTAACACCAACACCAACTCCAACGCTAACACCAACATCAACCACAACATGAACTCCAATGCTAACACCAATATCAACTCCAATGCTAACACCAACATCAACATCAACACCAACACCAAGGTTAACACCAACATCAACTCCAACATTGACTCCAACACTAACACCAACACTAACACCAATGCAAACCACAACATCAACTCCAATGCTAACATCAACATCAACACCAACACCAATGCTAACACCAACATCGACTCCAACGTTAACACCAACATCAACTCCAATGCTCGCACCAATAACAATGACAATGCTAACACAAACAAAAACTGCAACACTAACACCAACATCAACTCCAACACAAACACCAACATCAACTCCAATGTGAACGCCAACATCAACTCCAATGCTAACACCAACATCAACTCCAACATCGACTCCAACATGAACACCAACATCAACTCCAATGCTAACACCAACATCAACATCAACACCAACACCAAGGTTAAAACCCCAACATCATCTCCAGCATCGACTCCAACGCTAACACCAGCATCAACTCCAATGCTAGCACCAATACCAACGCCAATGCTAACACAAACATCAACTGCAACACTAACACCAACATCAATTTCACCATGAACACCAACATCAACTCCAATGTGAACGCTAACATCAACTCCAATGCTAACATCTACGTCAACTCCAACACTTACACCAACACCAATGCTAACACCAACATCAACTCTAGCGCTAACACCAATATTGACTCGAACGCTAACACCAACATTAAAAATGTGAACACCAACATCAACACCAATGCTAACACCAACATCAACTCCAACACTAACACCAACATCAACTCCAACGCTAACACCAACATCAACATCAACACCAATGCTAACACCAACATCAACTCCAACAAGTACACCAACATCAACGCCAATGCTAACACCAACATCAACTCCAATGCTAACACCAACATCAACCTCAACATCATCTCCAACGTGAACACCAACATCAACACCAATGCTAACACCAACATCAACTCCAAGGCTAACATGAACAGCAACTCCAATGCTAACACCAACATCAACTCCAACGTTAGCACCAACACAAACACCAATGCGAACACCAATATCAACTCCAATGCTAACACCAACATCAACTCCAATGCTAACATCAACTCAAATGCTAGCATTAACATCAACACCAACATCGACTCCAATGTGAACACCAACATCAACTCCAACGCTAACACCAACATCAAACATCAACACTAACTCCAATGCTAACACCAACATCAACTCCAACATCGACTCCAACGTGAACACCAACATCAACTCCAATGCTAACACCAACATCAACATCAACACCAACACCAAGGTTAAAACCCCAACATCATCTCCAGCATCGACTCCAACGCTAACACCAGCATCAACTCCAATGCTAGCACCAATACCAACGCCAATGCTAACACAAACATCAACTGCAACACTAACACCAACATCAATTTCACCATGAACACCAACATCAACTCCAATGTGAACGCTAACATCAACTCCAATGCTAACATCTACGTCAACTCCAACACTTACACCAACACCAATGCTAACACCAACATCAACTCTAGCGCTAACACCAATATTGACTCGAACGCTAACACCAACATTAAAAATGTGAACATCAACATCAACACCAATGCTAACACCAACATCAACTCCAACAAGTACACCAACATCAACGCCAATGCTAACACCAACATCAACTCCAATGCTAACTCTAACATCAACCTCAACATCATCTCCAACGTGAACACCAACATCAAAACCAATGCTAACACCAACATCAACTCCAAGGCTAACATGAACAGCAACTCCAATGCTAACACCAACATCAACTCCAACGTTAGCACCAACACAAACACCAATGCGAACACCAATATCAACTCCAATGCTAACACCAACATCAACTCCAATGCTAACATCAACTCAAATGCTAGCATTAACATCAACTCCAACATCGACTCCAACGTGAACACCAACATCAACTCCAATGCTAACACCAGCATCAACATCAACACCAACACCAAGGTTAACACCAACATCAACTCCAACATTGACTCCAACGCTAACACCAACATCAACTCCAATGCTAGCACCAATACCAACGCCAATGCTAACACAAAACATCAAATGCAACACTAACACCAACATCATTTTCAACATCAACACCAACATCAACTCCAACATGAACACCAACATCAACTCCAACGCTAACACCAACATCAACATCAACATCAACTCCAATGCTAACACGAATAGCAACTCCAATGCTAATACCAAAATCAACTCCAACGCTAACATCAACATCAACTCCAACATTAACACCAACATCAACTCCAACGTTAGCACCAGCACAAACACTGATGCGAACACCAACATCAACTCCAATGCTAGCACCAATACCAACGCCAATGCTAACACAAACATCAAATGCAACACTAACACCAACATCATTTTCAACATCAACACCAACATCAACTCCAACATGAACACTAACATCAACTCCAACGCTAACACCAACATCAACATCAACATCAACTCCAATGCTAACACGAATAGCAACTCCAATGCTAACACCAATATCAACTCCAACGCTAACACCAACATCAACTCCAACGTTAGCACCAGCACAAACACTGATGCGAACACCAACATCAACTCCAATGCTAACATCAACATCAACTCCAAAGCTAACATCAACTCCAATGCTAACACTAACATCAACATCAACACCAACATCAAACATCAACACTAACTCCAATGCTAACACCAACATCAACTCCAACATCGACTCCAACGTGAACACCAACATCAACTCCAATGCTAACACCAACATCAACATCAACACCAACACCAAGGTTAACACCAACATCAACTCCAACATTGACTCCAACACTAACACCAACACCAACACCAATGCAAACCACAACATCAACTCCAATGCTAACATCAACATCAACACCAACACCAATGCTAACACCAACATCAACTCCAACGTTAACACCAACACAAACACCAATGCGAACACCAACATCAACTCCAAGGCTAACACGAACAGCAACTCCAACGCTAACACCAACATCAACATCAACACCAACACCAATGCTAACACCAACATCAACTCTAACACTGACACCAACATTGACTCCAACGCTAACACCAATATTAAAACCAATGCTAACACCAACATCAACACCAAGGCTAACACCAGCATCAAATCCAACGTTAACACCAACATCAACTCCAAGGCTAACACGAACAGCAACTCCAATGCTAACACCAACATCAACACCAATGCTAACACCAGCATCAACACCAAGGCTAACACCAACACCAAATCAAATGCTAACACCAACATCAACTCTAAGGCTAACATGAACAGCAACTCCAATGCTGACACCAACAACAATGCGAACTCCAACGTTAGCACCAACACAAACACCAATGCGAACACCAATATCAACTCCAATGCTAACACCAACATCAACTCCAATGCTAACATCAACTCAAATGCTAGCATTAACATCAACACCAGCATCGACTCCAATGTGAACACCAACATCAACTCCAACGCTAACACCAACATCAAACATCAACACCAACACCAATGCTAACACCAACATCTACTCCAACCTGAACACCAAAATCAACTCCAACACTAACACCAACATCAATATCAATACCAACACCAACACTAATACCAACATCAACATCAATACCAACTCCAGTGCAAACACTAACATCAACTCCAATGCTAACACCAACATCAACATCAACACCAACACCAACATCAAAACTCCAACATTAATGCTAACATCAACACCAAAGCGAACACCAACATCAACTCCAACACTAACACCAACACCAACACCAATGCAAACCACAACATCAACTCCAATGCTAACATCAACATCAACACCAACACCAATGCTAACACCAACATCAACACCAACATCGACTCCAACGTTAACACCAACATCAACTCCAATGCTAGCACCAATAACAATGACAATGCTAACACAAACAAAAACTGCAACACTAAAACCAACATCAACACCAACACAAACACCAACATCAACTCCAATGTGAACGCCAACATCAACTCCAATGCTAACATCTATGTCAACTCCAACACTTACACCAACACCAAAGCTAACACCAACATCAACTCTAACGCTAACACCAATATTGACTCCAACGCTAACACCAACATTAAAACCAATGCGAACACCAACATCAACACCAATGCTAACACCAACATCAACACCAAAAACAATGCTAACACCAACTCCAATGCTAACACCAACATCAACTCCAATGCTAACACTAACATCAACCTCAACATCAACACCAATGTTAACACCAACATCATCTCCAACGTGAACACCAACATCAACTTCAGCGCTAACACCAACATCAGCATCATCACCAAGAACAATGCTAACACCAACACCAATGCTAACACCAACATTAACATCAACACCAACACCAAGGCTAACACCAACATCAACAACAACCTCGACTCCAACACTTACACCAACATCAACTCCAATGCTAGCACCAATACCAACGCCAGTGGTAACATGAACAAAAACTGGAACACTAACAGCAACATCAATTCCAACGTGAACGCCAACATCAACTCCAATGCTAACATCTACGTCAACTCCAACACTTACACCAACACCAATGCTAACACCAAAATCAACTCTAACGCTAACACCAACATTAACTCCAACGCTAACACCAACATTAACCTCAACATCAACTCCAATGCTAGCACCAATACCAACACCAATGCTAACACAAACAAAAACTCCAACACTAACACCAACATCAATTCCAACGTTAGCACCAACACAAACACCTATGCGCAAAACCAACATCAACTCCAATGCTAACACCAGCATCAACTCCAATGCTAACATCAACTCCAATGCTAACACTAACATCAACACCAACATCAACGCCAACGTCAACACCAACATCAACTCCAACGCTAACACCAACATCAACATCAACACCAACACCAATGCTAACACAAACATCTACTCCAACACTTACACCAACATCAACTCCAACATGATTACCAACATCAACTCCAATGAAAACACCTTCATCAAGGCCAATGCTAACATCAACATCAAATCCAACATGACCAACACCAACACCAATGCTAACACCAATATCAACTCCAACACTAACACCAACATCGACTCCAACGTTAGCACCAACACAAAAACCAATGCGAACGCCAACATCAACTCCAATGCTAACACCAACATCAACTCCAACGCTAACATCAACTCCAATGCTAACACCAACATCAACATCAATATCAATGTTAAAACCAAAATCAACTCCAACGTGAACACCAAAAGCAACATCAACATCAACGCCAACATCAATGCTAACACCAATATCAACACCAACATCGACTCCAACGTGTACACCAACACCAACATCAACATCAACATCAACATTAACATCAAACACTAACACCAACATCAACTCCAACGTTAGCACCAACACAAACACCAATATCAACTCCAATGCTAACTCCAACTTCAACTCCAATGCTACCATCAACTCCAATGCTAGCACTAACACCAACATCAACATCGACTGCAACGTGAACAGCAACATCAACTCCAACGCTAACACCAACATCAACATCAATGCTAACACCAACATCAACTCCAAATCTAACACCAACATCAAATCCAACGCTAACATCAACTCCAATGCTAAGACCAACATCAACATCAACATCAACTCCAACGCTAACAACAACATCAACTCCAACGTTAGCACCAACACAAACACCAATGCGAACACCAACATCAACTCCAATGCTAACACCAACATCAACTCCAACGCTAACATCAACTCCAATGCTAACACTAACATCAACATCAACACCAATGTTAACATCAACAACAACCCCAACGCTAATACCAACATTAACATCAACACCAACACCAATGCTAACACCAACATCAACTCTAACGCTGACACCAACATTGACTCCAACGCTAACACCAACATTAAAACCAATGCTAACACCAATATCAAATCCAACGTTAACACCAACATCAACTCCAAGGCTAACACCAACAGCAACTCCAATGCTAACACCAATATCAACTCCAACATTAGCACCAACACAAACACCAATGCGAACACTAACATCAACTCCAATGCTAACACCAACATCAACTCCAATGCTAACATCAATTCAAATGCTAGCACTGACATCAACACCAACGTCGACTCCAATGTGAACACCAACATCAACTCCAACGCTAACACCAACATCAAACATCAACACCAACACCAATGCTAACACCAACATCTACTCCAACCTGAACACCAAAATCAACTCCAACGCTAACACCAACATCAACATCAACACCAACACCAACACTAATAACAACATCAACATCAATACCAACTCCAGCGCCAACACTAACATCAACTCCAATGCTAACACCAACATCAATATCAACACCAACACCAACATCGAAACTCCAACATTAATGCTAACATCAACACTAAAGCGAACACCAACATCAACTCCAACACTCACACCAACACCAACACCAGTGCAAACCACAACATCAACTCCAATGCTAACATCAACATCAACACCAACACCAATGCTAACACCAACATCAACACCAACATCGACTCCAACGTGAACACCAACATAAAATCCAATGCTAAGACCAACATCAACATCAACACCAACACCAAGGCTAACACAATGACAATGCTAACACAAACAAAAACTGCAACACTAACACCAACATCAACTCCAACACAAACACCAACATCAACTCCAATGTGAACGCCAACATCAACTCCAATGCTAACATCTACGTCAACTCCAACACTTACACCAACACCAATGCTAACACCAACATCAACTCTAACGCTAACACCAATATTGATTCCAATGCTAACACCAACATTAAAACCAATGCTAACACAAATATCAACCCCAACACTTACATCAAGATCAACATCAACATCAATGTTAACACCAACATCAACTCTAACGCTAACACCAACATAAACTCCAACACCATCGCTAACACCAACATCAACATTAACACTAACTCCAATGCTAACACCAACATCAACTCCAATGCAAACACCAACATCAACTCCAATGCTGACATCAACTCCAATGCTAACACCAACACCATCATCAACATCAACTACAACATGAACCCAACATCAACTCCAACTTAAACACCAACATCAACTCCAACGCTAACACCTGCATCAACATCAACACCAATGCTAACACCAACATCAACTCCAACACTTACATCAACATCAACACCAAAGCTAACACCAACGTCAACATCAACATCAACTCCAATGCTCACACGAACAGCAACTCCAATGCTAACACCAATATCAACTCCAACGCTAACACCAACTGCAATGCTAAAACTAACATCAACATCAACACCAATGTTAACACCAACATCAACTCCAATGTGAACACCAACAACAACTCCAATGTGAACACCAACAACAACTTCAACTTGAACACCAACATCAACATCAACACCAACACTAATGCTAACACCAATATCAACTCCAATGCTAACGCCAACATCAACTCCAACGCGACCACCAACATCAACTCCAACGGTAGCACCATCATCAACTCCAACATCAACATCAACATCAACGCTAACACCAACATTAACTCCAACACAAACACCAAAATCAACTCCAACGCTAACACCAAAATTAACACCAACCGAACACCAACATCAACTCCAACAGTAACGCTAACATCAATAACAACGTGAACACCAACATCAACTCCAACACTAACAGAAATGCCAACAACAACAATGCGAACACCAATATCAACACCAATGCGAACACCAACATCAACTCCAGTGCTACCACAAAAATCAATTCAAACGCTAACACCAACACCAACATCAACATCAACACTAACACCAACACCAATGATAACACTAACATCAACTCCAATGCTAACACCAACATCAACTCCAATTCTAATACCAACATCAACTCCAATTCTAACGCCAACATCAACACCAACATCAACTCAAATGCTAACACCAACATCAACTCTAACACTAACACCAACAGCAAAACCATCGCGAACACCAACATCAACTCTAATTCTAACACCAACATCATCTGCAATTCTAACATCAACATCAACATCAACACCACGCGAGCACCAACATCAACTCCAATGCTAACACCAACATCAACACCAATGCTAACACCAACATCAACTCCAACGCTAACACCAACATCAACCACAACATCAACTCCAACGCTAACACGAACAGCAACTCCAATGCTAACACCAATATCAACTCCAACGCTAACACCAACATCAACTCCAACGCTAACACCAATATCAACATCAACACCAATGCTAACACCAACATCAACTCCAATGCTAACATCTACGTCAACTCCAACACTTACACCAACACCAATGCTAACTCCAACATCAACTCTAACGCTCACACCAACATTAAAACCAATGCTAACACCAACATGAACACCAATGCTAACACCAACACCAACACCAACGCTAACACCAACATCAACCACAACATGAACACCACTGCTAACACCAATATCAACTCCAACGCTAACACCAACATCAACATCAACACCAAGACCAACACCAACGCGAACACCAACATCAACATCAAAACTAACTCCAATGCTAACACCAACATCAACTCCAACATCGACTCCAACGTGAACACCAACATCAACTCCAATGCTAACACCAACATCAACATCAACACCAACACCAAGGTTAACACCAACATCAACTCCAACATTGACTCCAACGCTAACACCAACATCAAATCCAATGCTAGCACCAATACCAACGCCAATGCTAACACAATCATCAAATGCAACACTAACACCAACATCATTTTCAACATCAACACCAACATCAACTCCAATGTGACCGCTAACATCAACTCCAATGCTAACATCTACGTCAACTACAACACTTACATCAACAACAATGCTAACACCAACATCAACTCTAGCGCTAACACCAATATTGACTCCAACGCTAACACCAACATTAAAACCAATGCTAACACCAACATCAAATCCAATGTTAACACCAACATCAACTCCAAGGCTAACACGAACAGCAACTCCAACGCTAACACCAACATCAACATCAACACCAACACCAATGCTAACACCAACATCAACTCTAACACTGACACCAACATTGACTCCAACGCTAACACCAATATTAAAACCAATGCTAACACCAACATCAACACCAAGGCTAACACCAGCATCAAATCCAACGTTAACAACAACATCAACTCCAAGGCTAACACGAACAGCAACTTCAATGCTAACACCAACATCAACACCAATGCTAACACCAACATCAACACCAAGGCTAACACCAACACCAAATCCAATGCTAACACCAACATCAACTCTAAGGCTAACATGAACAGCAACTCCAATGCGAACACCAATACTAACACCAACATCAACTCCAATGCTAACATCAACTCAAATGCTAGCATTAACATCAACACCAACATCGACTCCAATGTGAACACCAACATCAACTCCAACGCTAACACCAACATCAAACATTAACACCAACACCAATGCTAATACCAACATCTACTCCAACCTGAACACCAAAATCAACTCCAACGCTAACACCAACATCAACATCAATATCAACACCAACACTAATACCAACATCAACATCAATACCAACTCCAGCGCAAAAACTAACATCAACTCCAATGCTAACACCAACATCAACATCAACACCAACACCAACATCGAAACTCCAACATTAATGCTAACATCAACACCAAAGCGAACACCAACATCAACCCCAACACTAACACCAACACCAACACCAATGCAAACCACAACATCAACTCCAATGCTAACACCAACATCAACTCCAACAAGTACATCAACACCAACGCCAATGCTAACACCAACATCAACTCCAATGCTAACTCTAACATCAACCTCAACATCATCTCCAACGTGAACACCAACATCCACACCAATGCTAACACCAACATCAACTCCAAGGCTAACATGAACAGCAACTCCAATGCTAACACCAACATCAACTCCAACGTTAGCACCAACACAAACACCAATGCGAACACCAATATCAACTCCAATGCTAACACCAACATCAACTCCAATGCTAACATCAACTCAAATGCTAGCATTAACATCAACACCAACATCGACTCCAATGTGAACACCAACATCAACTCCAACGCTAACACCAACATCAAACATCAACACTAACTCCAATGCTAACACCAACATCAACTCCAACATCGACTCCAACGTGAACACCAACATCAACTCCAATGCTAACACCAACATCAACACCAACACCAAGGTTAACACCAACATCAACTCCAACATTGACTCCAACGCTAACACCAACATCAACTCCAATGCTAGCACCAATACCAACGCCAATGCTAACACAAACATCAAATGCAACACTAACACCAACATCATTTTCAACATCAACACCAACATCAACTCCAACATGAACACTAACATCAACTCCAACGCTAACACCAACATCAACATCAACATCAACTCCAATGCTAACACGAATAGCAACTCCAATGCTAACACCAATATCAACTCCAACGCTAACATCAACATCAACTCTAACACTAACACCAACATCAACTCCAACGTTGGCACCAGCACAAACACTGATGCGAACACCAACATCAACTCCAATGCTAACATCAACATCAACTCCAAAGCTAACATCAACTCCAATGCTAACACTAACATCAACATCAACACCAATGTTAACACCAACATCAACTCCAACTTGAACACCAACATCAACGTCAACACCAACACCAATGCTAACACCAATATCAACTCTAATGCTGACACCAACATCGACTCCAACGCTAACATCAACATTAAAACCAAGGCTAACACCAACATCAACTCCAACGCTAATACCAACATCAACCACAACATCAACTCCAACGCTAACACGAACAGCAACTCCAATGCTAACACCAATATCAACTCCAACTCTAACATCAACATTAACATCCAACACTAAAACCAACATCAACTCCAACGTTAGCACCAACACAAACACCAATATCAACTCCAATGCTAACACCAACTTCAACTCCAATGCTACCAACATCAACATCGACTGCAACGTGAACAGCAACATCAACTCCAATGCTAACACCAACATCAACATCAACACCAACACCAATGCTAACACCAACATTTACTCCAACGCTAACACCAACATCAAAATCAACACCAACTCCAATGCTCACACTAACATCAACTCCAATGCTATCTCCAACATCAACATCAATGCTAACACCAACATCAACTCCAACGTTAACACCAACATTATCTCCAACGTTAGCACCAACACAAACACCAATGCGAACACCAACATCAACTCCAATGCTAACATCTACATCAGCTCCAACACTAACACCAACATCAACCACAACATCAACTCCAACGCTAACACCAACAGCAACTCCAATGCTAACACCAATATCAACTCCAACGCTAACACCAACATCAACTCCAACGCTAACACCAATATCAACATCAACACCAATGCTAACACCAACATCAACTCCGACATGTACACCAACATCAACACCAATGCTAACACCAACATCAACTCCAATGCTAACATCTACATCAGCTCCAACACTTACACCAACACCAATGCTAACTCCAACATCAACTCTAATGCTAACACCAACATTAAAACCAATGCTAACACCAACATGAACACCAATGCTAACACCAACACCAACTCCAACGCTAACACCAACATCAACCACAACATGAACTCCAATGCTAACACCAATATCAACTCCAATGCTAACACCAACATCAACATCAACACCAACACCAACACCAACACCTACGTGAACACCAACATCAACATCAACACTAACTCCAATGCTAACACCAACATCAACTCTAACGCTAACACCAACATTAAAACCAATGCTAACACCAACATGAACACCAATGCTAACACCAACACCAACTCCAACGCTAACACCAACATCAACCACAACATGAACTCCAATGCTAACACCAATATCAACTCCAATGCTAACACCAACATCAACATCAACACCAACACCAAGGTTAACACCAACATCAACTCCAACATTGACTCCAACACTAACACCAACACTAACACCAATGCAAACCACAACATCAACTCCAATGCTAACATCAACATCAACACCAACACCAATGCTAACACCAACATCGACTCCAACGTTAACACCAACATCAACTCCAATGCTCGCACCAATAACAATGACAATGCTAACACAAACAAAAACTGCAACACTAACACCAACATCAACTCCAACACAAACACCAACATCAACTCCAATGTGAACGCCAACATCAACTCCAATGCTAACACCAACATCAACTCCAACATCGACTCCAACATGAACACCAACATCAACTCCAATGCTAACACCAACATCAACATCAACACCAACACCAAGGTTAAAACCCCAACATCATCTCCAGCATCGACTCCAACGCTAACACCAGCATCAACTCCAATGCTAGCACCAATACCAACGCCAATGCTAACACAAACATCAACTGCAACACTAACACCAACATCAATTTCACCATGAACACCAACATCAACTCCAATGTGAACGCTAACATCAACTCCAATGCTAACATCTACGTCAACTCCAACACTTACACCAACACCAATGCTAACACCAACATCAACTCTAGCGCTAACACCAATATTGACTCCAACGCTAACACCAACATTAAAAATGTGAACACCAACATCAACACCAATGCTAACAACAACATCAACTCCAACACTAACACCAACATCAACTCCAACGCTAACACCAACATCAACATCAACACCAATGCTAACACCAACATCAACTCCAACAAGTACACCAACATCAACGCCAATGCTAACACCAACATCAACTCCAATGCTAACACTAACATCAACCTCAACATCATCTCCAACGTGAACACCAACATCAACACCAATGCTAACACCAACATCAACTCCAAGGCTAACACCAACAGCAACTCCAATGCTAACACCAACATCAACTCCAACGTTAGCACCAACACAAACACCAATGCGAACACCAATATCAACTCCAATGCTAACACCAACATCAACTCCAATGCTAACATCAACTCAAATGCTAGCATTAACATCAACACCAACATCGACTCCAATGTGAACACCAACATCAACTCCAACGCTAACACCAACATCAAACATCAACACTAACTCCAATGCTAACACCAACATCAACTCCAACATCGACTCCAACGTGAACACCAACATCAACTCCAATGCTAACACCAACATCAACATCAACACCAACACCAAGGTTAAAACCCCAACATCATCTCCAGCATCGACTCCAACGCTAACACCAGCATCAACTCCAATGCTAGCACCAATACCAACGCCAATGCTAACACAAACATCAACTGCAACACTAACACCAACATCAATTTCACCATGAACACCAACATCAACTCCAATGTGAACGCTAACATCAACTCCAATGCTAACATCTACGTCAACTCCAACACTTACACCAACACCAATGCTAACACCAACATCAACTCTAGCGCTAACACCAATATTGACTCGAACGCTAACACCAACATTAAAAATGTGAACATCAACATCAACACCAATGCTAACACCAACATCAACTCCAACAAGTACACCAACATCAACGCCAATGCTAACACCAACATCAACTCCAATGCTAACTCTAACATCAACCTCAACATCATCTCCAACGTGAACACCAACATCAAAACCAATGCTAACACCAACATCAACTCCAAGGCTAACATGAACAGCAACTCCAATGCTAACACCAACATCAACTCCAACGTTAGCACCAACACAAACACCAATGCGAACACCAATATCAACTCCAATGCTAACACCAACATCAACTCCAATGCTAACATCAACTCAAATGCTAGCATTAACATCAACTCCAACATCGACTCCAACGTGAACACCAACATCAACTCCAATGCTAACACCAGCATCAACATCAACACCAACACCAAGGTTAACACCAACATCAACTCCAACATTGACTCCAACGCTAACACCAACATCAACTCCAATGCTAGCACCAATACCAACGCCAATGCTAACACAAAACATCAAATGCAACACTAACACCAACATCATTTTCAACATCAACACCAACATCAACTCCAACATGAACACCAACATCAACTCCAACGCTAACACCAACATCAACATCAACATCAACTCCAATGCTAACACGAATAGCAACTCCAATGCTAACACCAAAATCAACTCCAACGCTAACATCAACATCAACTCCAACATTAACACCAACATCAACTCCAACGTTAGCACCAGCACAAACACTGATGCGAACACCAACATCAACTCCAATGCTAGCACCAATACCAACGCCAATGCTAACACAAACATCAAATGCAACACTAACACCAACATCATTTTCAACATCAACACCAACATCAACTCCAACATGAACACTAACATCAACTCCAACGCTAACACCAACATCAACATCAACATCAACTCCAATGCTAACACGAATAGCAACTCCAATGCTAACACCAATATCAACTCCAACGCTAACACCAACATCAACTCCAACGTTAGCACCAGCACAAACACTGATGCGAACACCAACATCAACTCCAATGCTAACATCAACATCAACTCCAAAGCTAACATCAACTCCAATGCTAACACTAACATCAACATCAACACCAACATCAAACATCAACACTAACTCCAATGCTAACACCAACATCAACTCCAACATCGACTCCAACGTGAACACCAACATCAACTCCAATGCTAACACCAACATCAACATCAACACCAACACCAAGGTTAACACCAACATCAACTCCAACATTGACTCCAACACTAACACCAACACCAACACCAATGCAAACCACAACATCAACTCCAATGCTAACATCAACATCAACACCAACACCAATGCTAACACCAACATCAACTCCAACGTTAACACCAACACAAACACCAATGCGAACACCAACATCAACTCCAAGGCTAACACGAACAGCAACTCCAACGCTAACACCAACATCAACATCAACACCAACACCAATGCTAACACCAACATCAACTCTAACACTGACACCAACATTGACTCCAACGCTAACACCAATATTAAAACCAATGCTAACACCAACATCAACACCAAGGCTAACACCAGCATCAAATCCAACGTTAACACCAACATCAACTCCAAGGCTAACACGAACAGCAACTCCAATGCTAACACCAACATCAACACCAATGCTAACACCAGCATCAACACCAAGGCTAACACCAACACCAAATCAAATGCTAACACCAACATCAACTCTAAGGCTAACATGAACAGCAACTCCAATGCTGACACCAACAACAATGCGAACTCCAACGTTAGCACCAACACAAACACCAATGCGAACACCAATATCAACTCCAATGCTAACACCAACATCAACTCCAATGCTAACATCAACTCAAATGCTAGCATTAACATCAACACCAGCATCGACTCCAATGTGAACACCAACATCAACTCCAACGCTAACACCAACATCAAACATCAACACCAACACCAATGCTAACACCAACATCTACTCCAACCTGAACACCAAAATCAACTCCAACACTAACACCAACATCAATATCAATACCAACACCAACACTAATACCAACATCAACATCAATACCAACTCCAGTGCAAACACTAACATCAACTCCAATGCTAACACCAACATCAACATCAACACCAACACCAACATCAAAACTCCAACATTAATGCTAACATCAACACCAAAGCGAACACCAACATCAACTCCAACACTAACACCAACACCAACACCAATGCAAACCACAACATCAACTCCAATGCTAACATCAACATCAACACCAACACCAATGCTAACACCAACATCAACACCAACATCGACTCCAACGTTAACACCAACATCAACTCCAATGCTAGCACCAATAACAATGACAATGCTAACACAAACAAAAACTGCAACACTAAAACCAACATCAACACCAACACAAACACCAACATCAACTCCAATGTGAACGCCAACATCAACTCCAATGCTAACATCTATGTCAACTCCAACACTTACACCAACACCAAAGCTAACACCAACATCAACTCTAACGCTAACACCAATATTGACTCCAACGCTAACACCAACATTAAAACCAATGCGAACACCAACATCAACACCAATGCTAACACCAACATCAACACCAAAAACAATGCTAACACCAACTCCAATGCTAACACCAACATCAACTCCAACGTTAGCACCAAAACAAACACCAATGCAAACACCAATATCAACTCCAATGCTAACACCAACATCAACTCCAATGCTAACATCAACTCAAATGCTAGCATTAACATCAACACCAACATCGACTCCAATGTGAACACCAACATCAACTCCAATGCTAACACCAACATCAAACATCAACACTAACTCCAATGCTAACACCAACATCAACTCCAACATCTACTCCAACCTGAACACCAAAATCAACTCCAACACTAACACCAACATCAATATCAATACCAACACCAACACTAATACCAA
The DNA here is from genome assembly GCF_020745735.1 of Hemiscyllium ocellatum. Taxonomy (NCBI): domain Eukaryota; kingdom Metazoa; phylum Chordata; class Chondrichthyes; order Orectolobiformes; family Hemiscylliidae; genus Hemiscyllium; species Hemiscyllium ocellatum. Next base: position 42,443,225 of record NC_083420.1, on the reverse strand, counting down.
CATCAACATCAATACCAACTCCAGTGCAAACACTAACATCAACTCCAATGCTAACACCAACATCAACATCAACACCAACACCAACATCGAATCTCCAACATTAATGCTAACATCAACACCAAAGCGAACACCAACATCAACTCCAACACTAACACCAACACCAACACCAATGCAAACCACAACATCAACTCCAATGCTAACATCAACATCAACACCAACACCAATGCTAACACCAACATCAACACCAACATCGACTCCAACGTTAACACCAACATCAACTCCAATGCTAGCACCAATAACAATGACAATGCTAACACAAACAAAAACTGCAACACTAAAACCAACATCAACTCCAACACAAACACCAACATCAACTCCAATGTGAACGCCAACATCAACTCCAATGCTAACATCTATGTCAACTCCAACACTTACACCAACACCAATGCTAACACCAACATCAACTCTAACGCTAACACCAATATTGACTCCAACGCTAACACCAACATTAAAACCAATGCGAACACCAACATCAACACCAATGCTAACACCAACATCAACACCAAAAACAATGCTAACACCAACATCAACTCCAACGTTAGCACCAACACAAACACCAATGCGAACACCAATATCAACTCCAATGCTAACACCAACATCAACTCCAATGCTAACATCAACTCAAATGCTAGCATTAACATCAACACCAACATCGACTCCAATGTGAACACCTACATCAACTCCAATGCTAACACCAACATCAAACATCAACACTAACTCCAATGCTAACACCAACATCAACTCCAACATCGACTCCAACGTGAACACCAATATCAACTCCAATGCTAACACCAACATCAACATCAACACCAACACCAAGGTTAACACCAACATCAACTCCAACATTGACTCCAACACTAACACCAACACCAACACCAATGCAAACCACAACATCAACTCCAATGCTAACATCAACATCAACACCAACACCAATGCTAACACCAACATCGACTCCAACGTTAACACCAACATCAACTCCAATGCTAGCACCAATAACAATGACAATGCTAACACAAACAAAAACTGCAACACTAACACCCACATCAACTCCAACACAAACACCAACATCAACTCCAATGTGAACGCCAACATCAACTCCAATGCTAACACCAACATCAACTCCAACATCGACTCCAACATGAACACCAACATCAACTCCAATGCTAACACCAACATCAACATCAACATCAACATCAACACCAAGGTTAAAACCCCAACATCATCTCCAGCATCGACTCCAACGCTAACACCAACATCAACTCCAATGCTAGCACCAATACCAACGCCAATGCTAACACAAACATCAACTGCAACACTAACACCAACATCAATTTCACCATGAACACCAACATCAACTCCAATGTGAACGCTAACATCAACTCCAATGCTAACATCAACGTCAACTCCAACACTTCCACCAACTCCAATGCTAACACCAACATCAACTCTAGCGCTAACACCAATATTGACTCGAACGCTAACACCAACATTAAAAATGCTAACACCAACATCAACACCAATGCTAACAACAACATCAACTCCAACACTAACACCAACATCAACTCCAATGCTAACATCAACTCAAATGCTAGCATTAACATCAACACCAACATCGACTCCAACACTAACACCAACATCAACTCCAACGCTAACACCAACATCAACATCAACACCAATGCTAACACCAACATCAACTCCAACAAGTACACCAACATCAACGCCAATGCTAACTCTAACATCAACCTCAACATCATCTCCAACGTGAACACCAACATCAACACCAATGCTAACACCAACATCAACTCCAAGGCTAACATGAACAGCAACTCCAATGCTAACACCAACATCAACTCCAACGTTAGCACCAACACAAACACCAATGCGAACACCAATATCAACTCCAATGCTAACACCAACATCAACTCCAATGCTAACATCAACTCAAATGCTAGCATTATCATCAACACCAACATCGACTCCAATGTGAACACCAACATCAACTCCAACGCTAACACCAACATCAAACATCAACACTAACTCCAATGCTAACACCAACATCAACTCCAACATCGACTCCAACGTGAACACCAACATCAACTCCAATGCTAACACCAACATCAACACCAACACCAAGGTTAACACCAACATCAACTCCAACATTGACTCCAACGCTAACACCAACATCAACTCCAATGCTAGCACCAATACCAACGCCAATGCTAACACAAACATCAAATGCAACACTAACACCAACATCATTTTCAACATCAACACCAACATCAACTCCAACATGAACACTAACATCAACTCCAACGCTAACACCAACATCAACATCAACATCAACTCCAATGCTAACACGAATAGCAACTCCAATGCTAACACCAATATCAACTCCAACGCTAACATCAACATCAACTCCAACACTAACACCAACATCAAATCCAACGTTGGCACCAGCACAAACACTGATGCGAACACCAACATCAACTCCAATGCTAACATCAACATCAACTCCAAAGCTAACATCAACTCCAATGCTAACACTAACATCAACATCAACACCAATGTTAACACCAACATCAAATCCAACTTGAACACCAACATCAACGTCAACACCAACACCAATGCTAACACCAATATCAACTCTAATGCTGACACCAACATTGACACCCACGCTAACATCAACATTAAAACCAAGGCTAACACCAACATCAACTCCAACGCTAATACCAACATCAACCACAACATCAACTCCAACGCTAACACGAACAGCAACTCCAATGCTAACACCAATATCAACTCCAACTCTAACATCAACATTAACATCCAACACTAACACCAACATCAACTCCAACGTTAGCACCAACACAAACACCAATATCAACTCCAATGCTAACACCAACTTCAACTCCAATGCTACCAACATCAACATCGACTGCAACGTGAACAGCAACATCAACTCCAATGCTAACACCAACATCAACATCAACACCAACACCAATGCTAACACCAACATTTACTCCAACGCTAACACCAACATCAAAATCAACACCAACTCCAATGCTCACACTAACATCAACTCCAATGCTATCTCCAACATCAACATCAATGCTAACACCAACATCAACTCCAACGTTAACACCAACATTATCTCCAACGTTAGCACCAACACAAACACCAATGCGAACACCAACATCAACTCCAATGCTAACATCTACATCAGCTCCAACACTAACACCAACATCAACCACAACATCAACTCCAACGCTAACACCAACAGCAACTCCAATGCTAACACCAATATCAACTCCAACGCTAACACCAACATCAACTCCAACGCTAACACCAATATCAACATCAACACCAATGCTAACACCAACATCAACTCCGACATGTACACCAACATCAACACCAATGCTAACACCAACATCAACTCCAATGCTAACATCTACATCAGCTCCAACACTTACACCAACACCAATGCTAACTCCAACATCAACTCTAACGCTAACACCAACATTAAAACCAATGCTAACACCAACATGAACACCAATGCTAACACCAACACCAACTCCAACGCTAACACCAACATCAACCACAACATGAACTCCAATGCTAACACCAATATCAACTCCAATGCTAACACCAATATCAACATCAACACCAACACCAACACCAACACCTACGCGAACACCAACATCAACATCAACACTAACTCCAATGCTAACACCAACATCAACTCTAAGGCTAACACCAACATTAAAACCAATGCTAACACCAACATGAACACCAATGCTAACACCAACACCAACTCCAACGCTAACACCAACATCAACCACAACATGAACTCCAATGCTAACACCAATATCAACTCCAATGCTAACACCAACATCAACATCAACACCAACACCAAGGTTAACACCAACATCAACTCCAACATTGACTCCAACACTAACACCAACACTAACACCAATGCAAACCACAACATCAACTCCAATGCTAACATCAACATCAACACCAACACCAATGCTAACACCAACATCGACTCCAACGTTAACACCAACATCAACTCCAATGCTGGCACCAATAACAATGACAATGCTAACACAAACAAAAACTGCAACACTAACACCAACATCAACTCCAACACAAACACCAACATCAACTCCAATGTGAATGCCAACATCAACTCCAATGCTAACACCAACATCAACTCCAACATCGACTCCAACATGAACACCAACATCAACTCCAATGCTAACACCAACATCAACATCAACACCAACACCAAGGTTAAAACCCCAACATCATCTCCAGCATCGACTCCAACGCTAACACCAGCATCAACTCCAATGCTAGCACCAATACCAACGCCAATGCTAACACAAACATCAACTGCAACACTAACACCAACATCAATTTCACCATGAACACCAACATCAACTCCAATGTGAACGCTAACATCAACTCCAATGCTAACATCTACGTCAACTCCAACACTTACACCAACACCAATGCTAACACCAACATCAACTCTAGCGCTAACACCAATATTGACTCGAACGCTAACACCAACATTAAAAATGTGAACACCAACATCAACACCAATGCTAACAACAACATCAACTCCAACACTAACACCAACATCAACTCCAACGCTAACACCAACATCAACATCAACACCAATGCTAACACCAACATCAACTCCAACAAGTACACCAACATCAATGCCAATGCTAACACCAACATCAACTCCAATGCTAACTCTAACATCAACCTCAATATCATCTCCAACGTGAACACCAACATCAACACCAATGCTAACACCAACATCAACTCCAAGGCTAACATGAACAGCAACTCCAATGCTAACACCAACATCAACTCCAACGTTAGCACCAACACAAACACCAATGCGAACACCAATATCAACTCCAATGCTAACACCAACATCAACTCCAATGCTAACATCAACTCAAATGCTAGCATTAACATCAACACCAACATCGACTCCAATGTGAACACCAACATCAACTCCAACGCTAACACCAACATCAAACATCAACACTAACTCCAATGCTAACACCAACATCAACTCCAACATCGACTCCAACGTGAACACCAACAACAACTCCAATGCTAACACCAACATCAACATCAACACCAACACCAAGGTTAACACCAAGATCAACTCCAACATTGACTCCAACGCTAACACCAACATCAACTCCAATGCTAGCACCAATACCAACGCCAATGCTAACACAAAACATCAAATGCAACACTAACACCAACATCATTTTCAACATCAACACCAACATCAACTCCAACATGAACACCAACATCAACTCCAACGCTAACACCAACATCAACATCAACATCAACTCCAATGCTAACACGAATAGCAACTCCAATGCTAACACCAAAATCAACTCCAACGCTAACATCAACATCAACTCCAACATTAACACCAACATCAACTCCAACGTTAGCACCAGCACAAACACTGATGCGAACACCAACATCAACTCCAATGCTAGCACCAATACCAACGCCAATGCTAACACAAACATCAAATGCAACACTAACACCAACATCATTTTCAACATCAACACCAACATCAACTCCAACATGAACACTAACATCAACTCCAACGCTAACACCAACATCAACATCAACATCAACTCCAATGCTAACACGAATAGCAACTCCAATGCTAACACCAACATCAACTCCAACGCTAACACCAACATCAACTCCAACGTTAGCACCAGCACAAACACTGATGCGAACACCAACATCAACTCCAATGCTAACATCAACATCAACTCCAAAGCTAACATCAACTCCAATGCTAACACTAACATCAACATCAACACCAATGTTAACACCAACATCAACTCCAACTTGAACACCAACATCAACATCAACACCAACACCAATGCTAACACCAATATCAACTCTAATGCTGACACCAACATTGACTCCAACGCTAACATCAACATTAAAACCAAGGCTAACACCAACAACAACTCCAACGCTAATACCAACATCAACCACAACATCAACTCCAATGCTAACACGAACAGCAACTCCAATGCTAACACCAATATCAACTCCAACTCTAACATCAACATTAACATCCAACACTAACACCAACATCAACTCCAACGTTAGCACCAACACAAACACCAATATCAACTGCAATGCTAACACCAACTTCAACTCCAATGCTACCAACATCAACATCGACTGCAACGTGAACAGCAACATCAACTCCAATGCTAACACCAACATCAACATCAACACCAACTCCAATGCTCGCACTAACATCAACTCCAATGCTATCTCCAACATCAACATCAATGCTAACACCAACATCAACTCCAACGTTAACACCAACATTAACTCCAACGTTAGCACCAACACAAACACCAATGCGAACACCAACACCAACTCCAACGCTAACACCAACATCAACCACAACATGAACTCCAATGCTAACACCAATATCAACTCCAACGCTAACACCAACATCAACATCAACATCAACACCAACACCAACACCAACAACTACGCGAACACCAACATCAACATCAACACTAACTCCAATGCTAACACCAACATCAACATCAACACCAACTCCAATGCTCGCACTAACATCAACTCCAATGCTATCTCCAACATCAACATCAATGCTAACACCAACATCAACTCCAACGTTAACACCAACATTAACTCCAACGTTAGCACCAACACAAACACCAATGCGAACACCAACATCAACTCCAATGCTAACATCTACATCAGCTCCAACACTAACAACAACATCAACCACAACATCAACTCCAACGCTAACACCAACAGCAACTCCAATGCTAACACCAATATCAACTCCAACGCTAACACCAACATCAACTCCAACGCTAACACCAATATCAACATCAACACCAATGCTAACACCAACATGAACACCAATGCTAACACCAACACCAACTCCAACGCTAACACCAACATCAACCACAACATGAACTCCAATGCTAACACCAATATCAACTCCAACGCTAACACCAACATCAACATCAACACCAACACCAACACCAACAACTACGCGAACACCAACATCAACATCAACACTAACTCCAATGCTAACACCAACATCAACTCCAACATCGACTCCAACGTGAACACCAACATCAACTCCAATGCTAACATCAACATCAACATCAACACCAACACCAAGGCTAACACCAACATCAACAACAACCTCGACTCCAACGCTAACACCAACATCAAGTCCAATGCTAGCACCAATACCAACGCCAGTGGTAACATGAACAAAAACTGTAACACTAACAGCAACATCAATTCCAACGTGAACGCCAACATCAACTCCAATGCTAACATCTAGGTCAACTCCAACACTTACATCAACACCAATGCTAACTCCAAAATCAACTCTAACGCTAACACCATCATTGACTCCAACGCTAACACCAACATCAACTCCAATGCTAGCACCAATACCAACACCAATGCTAACACAAACAAAAACTCCAACACTAACACCAACATCAACTCCAACGTTAGCACCAACACAAACACCTATGTGCAAAACCAACATCAACTCCAATGCTAACATCAACTCCAATGCTAACACTAACTGCAACACCAACATCAACGCCAACGTCAACACCAACATCAACTCCAACATCGACTCCAACGTGAACACCAACATCAACTCCAATGCTAACACCCTCATACATCAACACCAACATCAAGGTTAACACCAACATCAACTCCAACATCGACTCCAACGCTAACACCAACATCAACTCCAATGCTAGCACCAATACCAATGCCAATGCTAACACAAACATCAACTGCAACACTAACACCAACATCATTTTCAACATCAACACCAACATTAACTCCAATGTGAACACAAACATCAACACCAATGCTAACACCAACATCAACTCTAGCGCTAACACCAATATTGACTCCAATGCTAACACCAACATTAAAACCAATGCTAACACCAACATCAACACCAATGCTAACAACAACATCAACTCCAACGCTAACACCAACATCAACCACAACATCAACTCCAACGCTAACACGAACAGCAACTCCAATGCTAACACCAATATCAACACCAACATCAACTCCAACGCTAACACCAACATCCACATCAACACCAATGTTAACACCAACATCAACTCCAACAAGTACACCTACATCAACACCAATGCTAACACCAACATCAACTCCAATGCTAACACTAACATCAACATCAATGTTAACATCAACATCATCTCCAACGTGAACACCAACATCAACTTCAACGCTAACACCAACATCAACATCATCACCAAGAACAATGCTAACACCAACATTAACATCAACACCAACACCATTGCTAACACCAACATCGACTCCAACGTGAACACCAACATCAACTCCAATGCTAACACCAACATTAACATCAACACCAACACCAAGGCTAACACCAACAGCAACAACAACCTCGACTCCAAAGCTAACACCAACATCAACTCCAATGCTAGCACCAATAACAACACCAGTGGTAACATGAACAAAAACTGTAACACTGACAGCAACATCAATTCCATTGTGAACGCTAACATCATCTCCAATGCTAACACCAACATCAACTACAACAAGTACACCAACATCAACTCCAATGCTAACACCAACATCAACTCCAACATCGACTCCAACATGAACACCAACATCAACTCCAATGCTAACACCAACATCAACATCAACATCAACATCAACACCAAGGTTAAAACACCAACATCATCTCCAGCATCGACTCCAACGCTAACACCAGCATCAACTCCAATGCTAGCACCAATACCAACGCCAATGCTAACACAAACATCAACTGCAACACTAACACCAACATCAATTTCACCATGAACACCAAATCAACTCCAATGTGAACGCTAACATCAACTCCAATGCTAACATCTACGTCAACTCCAACACTTCCACCAACACCAATGCTAACACCAACATCAACTCTAGCGCTAACACCAATATTGACTAAAACGCTAACACCAACATTAAAAATGCGAACACCAACATCAACACCAATGCTAACAACAACATCAACTCCAACACTAACACCAACATCAACTCCAACGCTAACACCAACATCAACATCAACACCAATGCTAACACCAACATCAACTCCAACAAGTACACCAACATCAACGCCAATGCTAACACCAACATCAACTCCAATGCTAACACTAACATCAACCTCAACATCAACACCAATGTTAACACCAACATCATCTCCAACGTGAACACCAACATCAACTTCAGCGCTAACACCAACATCAGCATCATCACCAACACCAATGCTAACTCCAACATCAACTCTAACGCTAACACCAACATTAAAACCAATGCTAACACCAACATGAACACCAATGCTAACACCAACACCAACTCCAACGCTAACACCAACATCAACCACAACATGAACTCCAATGCTAACACCAATATCAACTCCAACGCTAACACCAACATCAACATCAACACCAACACCAACACCAACACCTACGCGAACACCAACATCAACATCAACACTAACTCCAATGCTAACACCAACATCAACTCCAACATCGACTCCAACGTGAACACCAACATCAACTCCAATGCTAACATCAACATCAACATCAACACCAACACCAAGGCTAACACCAACATCAACAACAACCTCGACTCCAACGCTAACACCAACATCAACTCCAATGCTAGCACCAATACCAACGCCAGTGGTAACATGAACAAAAACTGTAACACTAACAGCAACATCAATTCCAACGTGAACGCCAACATCAACTCCAATGCTAACATCTACGTCAACTCCAACACTTACACCAACACCAATGCTAACTCCAAAATCAACTCTAACGCTAACACCAACATTGACTCCAACGCTAACACCAACATTAACCTCAACATCAACTCCAATGCTCGCACCAATACCAACACCAATGCTAACACAAACAAAAACTCCAACACTAACACCAACATCAACTCCAACGTTAGCACCAACACAAACACCTATGCGCAAAACCAACATCAACTCCAATGCTAACACCAGCATCAACTCCAATGCTAACATCAACTCCAATGCTAACACTAACATCAACACCAACATCAACTCCAACGCTAACACCAACATCAACATCAACACCAACACCAATGCTAACACAAACATCTACTCCAACACTTACACCAACATCAACTCCAACATGATTACCAACATCAACTCCAATGAAAACACCTTCATCAAGGCCAATGCCAACATCAACATCAACTCCACGCGAACACCAACATCAAATCCAACATGACCAACATCAACTCCAACACTAACACCAACATCAACTCCAACGCTAACACCAACATCAACATCAACACCAATGCTAACACCAACATCAACTCCAACAAGTACACCAACATCAACGCCAATGCTAACACCAACATCAACTCCAATGCTAACACTAACATCAACCTCAACATCAACACCAATGTTAACACCAACATCATCTCCAACGTGAACACCAACATCAACTTCAGCGCTAACACCAACATCAGCATCATCACCAAGAACAATGCTAACACCAACACCAATGCTAACACCAACATTAACATCAACACCAACACCAAGGCTAACACCAACATCAACTCCAACGCTAATACCAACATCAACCACAACATCAACATCAACGCTAACACGAACAGCAACTCCAATGCTAACACCAATATCAACTCCAACTCTAACATCAACATTAACATCCAACACTAACACCAACATCAACTCCAACGTTAGCACCAACACAAACACCAATATCAACTCCAATGCTAACACCAACTTCAACTCCAATGCTACCAACATCAACATCGACTGCAACGTGAACAGCAACATCAACTCCAATGCTAACACCAACATCAACATCAACACCAACACCAATGCTAACACCAACATTTACTCCAACGCTAACACCAACATCAAAATCAACACCAACTCCAATGCTCACACTAACATCAACTCCAATGCTATCTCCAACATCAACATCAATGCTAACACCAACATCAACTCCAACGTTAACACCAACATTATCTCCAACGTTAGCACCAACACAAACACCAATGCGAACACCAACATCAACTCCAATGCTAACATCTACATCAGCTCCAACACTAACACCAACATCAACCACAACATCAACTCCAACGCTAACACCAACAGCAACTCCAATGCTAACACCAATATCAACTCCAACGCTAACACCAACATCAACTCCAACGCTAACACCAATATCAACATCAACACCAATGCTAACACCAACATCAACTCCGACATGTACACCAACATCAACACCAATGCTAACACCAACATCAACTCCAATGCTAACATCTACATCAGCTCCAACACTTACACCAACACCAATGCTAACTCCAACATCAACTCTAACGCTAACACCAACATTAAAACCAATGCTAACACCAACATGAACACCAATGCTAACACCAACACCAACTCCAACGCTAACACCAACATCAACCACAACATGAACTCCAATGCTAACACCAATATCAACTCCAATGCTAACACCAACATCAACATCAACACCAACACCAACACCAACACCTACGCGAACACCAACATCAACATCAACACTAAGTCCAATGCTAACACCAACATCAACTCTAAGGCTAACACCAACATTAAAACCAATGCTAACACCAACATGAACACCAATGCTAACACCAACACCAACTCCAACGCTAACACCAACATCAACCACAACATGAACTCCAATGCTAACACCAATATCAACTCCAATGCTAACACCAACATCAACATCAACACCAACACCAAGGTTAACACCAACATCAACTCCAACATTGACTCCAACACTAACACCAACACTAACACCAATGCAAACCACAACATCAACTCCAATGCTAACATCAACATCAACACCAACACCAATGCTAACACCAACATCGACTCCAACGTTAACACCAACATCAACTCCAATGCTAGCACCAATAACAATGACAATGCTAACACAAACAAAAACTGCAACACTAACACCAACATCAACTCCAACACAAACACCAACATCAACTCCAATGTGAACGCCAACATCAACTCCAATGCTAACACCAACATCAACTCCAACATCGACTCCAACATGAACACCAACATCAACTCCAATGCTAACACCAACATCAACATCAACACCAACACCAAGGTTAAAACCCCAACATCATCTCCAGCATCGACTCCAACGCTAACACCAGCATCAACTCCAATGCTAGCACCAATACCAACGCCAATGCTAACACAAACATCAACTGCAACACTAACACCAACATCAATTTCACCATGAACACCAACATCAACTCCAATGTGAACGCTAACATCAACTCCAATGCTAACATCTACGTCAACTCCAACACTTACACCAACACCAATGCTAACACCAACATCAACTCTAGCGCTAACACCAATATTGACTCGAACGCTAACACCAACATTAAAAATGTGAACACCAACATCAACACCAATGCTAACAACAACATCAACTCCAACACTAACACCAACATCAACTCCAACGCTAACACCAACATCAACATCAACACCAATGCTAACACCAACATCAACTCCAACAAGTACACCAACATCAACGCCAATGCTAACACCAACATCAACTCCAATGCTAACACTAACATCAACCTCAACATCATCTCCAACGTGAACACCAACATCAACACCAATGCTAACACCAACATCAACTCCAAGGCTAACATGAACAGCAACTCCAATGCTAACACCAACATCAACTCCAACGTTAGCACCAACACAAACACCAATGCGAACACCAATATCAACTCCAATGCTAACACCAACATCAACTCCAATGCTAACATCAACTCAAATGCTAGCATTAACATCAACACCAACATCGACTCCAATGTGAACACCAACATCAACTCCAACGCTAACACCAACATCAAACATCAACACTAACTCCAATGCTAACACCAACATCAACTCCAACATCAACATCAACACCAAGGTTAAAACACCAACATCATCTCCAGCATCGACTCCAACGCTAACACCAGCATCAACTCCAATGCTAGCACCAATACCAACGCCAATGCTAACACAAACATCAACTGCAACACTAACACCAACATCAATTTCACCATGAACACCAACATCAACTCCAATGTGAACGCTAACATCAACTCCAATGCTAACATCTACGTCAACTCCAACACTTACACCAACACCAATGCTAACACCAACATCAACTCTAGCGCTAACACCAATATTGACTCGAACGCTAACACCAACATTAAAAATGTGAACACCAACATCAACACCAATGCTAACAACAACATCAACTCCAACACTAACACCAACATCAACTCCAACGCTAACACCAACATCAACATCAACACCAATGCTAACACCAACATCAACTCCAACAAGTACACCAACATCAATGCCAATGCTAACACCAACATCAACTCCAATGCTAACTCTAACATCAACCTCAACATCATCTCCAACGTGAACACCAACATCAACACCAATGCTAACACCAACATCAACTCCAAGGCTAACATGAACAGCAACTCCAATGCTAACACCAACATCAACTCCAACGTTAGCACCAACACAAACACCAATGCGAACACCAATATCAACTCCAATGCTAACACCAACATCAACTCCAATGCTAACATCAACTCAAATGCTAGCATTAACATCAACACCAACATCGACTCCAATGTGAACACCAACATCAACTCCAACGCTAACACCAACATCAAACATCAACACCAACACCAAGGTTAACACCAAGATCAACTCCAACATTGACTCCAACGCTAACACCAACATCAACTCCAATGCTAGCACCAATACCAACGCCAATGCTAACACAAAACATCAAATGCAACACTAACACCAACATCATTTTCAACATCAACACCAACATCAACTCCAACATGAACACCAACATCAACTCCAACGCTAACACCAACATCAACATCAACATCAACTCCAATGCTAACACGAATAGCAACTCCAATGCTAACACCAAAATCAACTCCAACGCTAACATCAACATCAACTCCAACATTAACACCAACATCAACTTCAACGTTAGCACCAGCACAAACACTGATGCGAACACCAACATCAACTCCAATGCTAGCACCAATACCAACGCCAATGCTAACACAAACATCAAATGCAACACTAACACCAACATCATTTTCAACATCAACACCAACATCAACTCCAACATGAACACTAACATCAACTCCAACGCTAACACCAACATCAACATCAACATCAACTCCAATGCTAACACGAATAGCAACTCCAATGCTAACACCAATATCAACTCCAACGCTAACACCAACATCAACTCCAACGTAAGCACCAGCACAAACACTGATGCGAACACCAACATCAACTCCAATGCTAACATCAACATCAACTCCAAAGCTAACATCAACTCCAATGCTAACACTAACATCAACATCAACACCAATGTTAACACCAACATCAACTCCAACTTGAACACCAACATCAACATCAACACCAACACCAATGCTAACACCAATATCAACTCTAATGCTGACACCAACATTGACTCCAACGCTAACATCAACATTAAAACCAAGGCTAACACCAACAACAACTCCAACGCTAATACCAACATCAACCACAACATCAACTCCAACGCTAACACGAACAGCAACTCCAATGCTAACACCAATATCAACTCCAACTCTAACATCAACATTAACATCCAACACTAACACCAACATCAACTCCAACGTTAGCACCAACACAAACACCAATATCAACTGCAATGCTAACACCAACTTCAACTCCAATGCTACCAACATCAACATCGACTGCAACGTGAACAGCAACATCAACTCCAATGCTAACACCAACATCAACATCAACACCAACTCCAATGCTCGCACTAACATCAACTCCAATGCTATCTCCAACATCAACATCAATGCTAACACCAACATCAACTCCAACGTTAACACCAACATTAACGCCAACGTTAGCACCAACACAAACACCAATGCGAACACCAACACCAACTCCAACGCTAACACCAACATCAACCACAACATGAACTCCAATGCTAACACCAATATCAACTCCAACGCTAACACCAACATCAACATCAACATCAACACCAACACCAACACCAACAACTACGCGAACACCAACATCAACATCAACACTAACTCCAATGCTAACACCAACATCAACATCAACACCAACTCCAATGCTCGCACGAACATCAACTCCAATGCTATCTCCAACATCAACATCAATGCTAACACCAACATCAACTCCAACGTTAACACCAACATTAACTCCAACGTTAGCACCAACACAAACACCAATGCGAACACCAACATCAACTCCAATGCTAACATCTACATCAGCTCCAACACTAACACCAACATCAACCACAACATCAACTCCAACGCTAACACCAACAGCAACTCCAATGCTAACACCAATATCAACTCCAACGCTAACACCAACATCAACTCCAACGCTAACACCAATATCAACATCAACACCAATGCTAACACCAACATGAACACCAATGCTAACACCAACACCAACTCCAACGCTAACACCAACATCAACCACAACATGAACTCCAATGCTAACACCAATATCAACTCCAACGCTAACACCAACATCAACATCAACATCAACACCAACACCAGCACCAACAACTACGCGAACACCAACATCAACATCAACACTAACTCCAATGCTAACACCAACATCAACTCCAACATCGACTCCAACGTGAACACCAACATCAACTCCAATGCTAACATCAACATCAACATCAACACCAACACCAAGGCTAACACCAACATCAACAACAACCTCGACTCCAACGCTAACACCAACATCAAGTCCAATGCTAGCACCAATACCAACGCCAGTGGTAACATGAACAAAAACTGTAACACTAACAGCAACATCAATTCCAACGTGAACGCCAACATCAACTCCAATGCTAACATCTAGGTCAACTCCAACACTTACATCAACACCAATGCTAACTCCAAAATCAACTCTAACGCTAACACGATCATTGACTCCAACGCTAACACCAACATCAACTCCAATGCTAGCACCAATACCAACACCAATGCTAACACAAACAAAAACTCCAACACTAACACCAACATCAACTCCAAAGTTAGCACCAACACAAACACCTATGTGCAAAACCAACATCAACTCCAATGCTAACATCAACTCCAATGCTAACACTAACTGCAACACCAACATCAACGCCAACGTCAACACCAACATCAACTCCAACATCGACTCCAACGTGAACACCAACATCAACTCCAATGCTAACACCCTCATACATCAACACCAACATCAAGGTTAACACCAACATCAACTCCAACATCGACTCCAACGCTAACACCAACATCAACTCCAATGCTAGCACCAATACCAATGCCAATGCTAACACAAACATCAACTGCAACACTAACACCAACATCATTTTCAACATCAACACCAACATTAACTCCAATGTGAACACAAACATCAACACCAATGCTAACACCAACATCAACTCTAGCGCTAACACCAATATTGACTCCAACGCTAACACCAACATTAAAACCAATGCTAACACCAACATCAACACCAATGCTAACAACAACATCAACTCCAACGCTAACACCAACATCAACCACAACATCAACTCCAACGCTAACACGAACAGCAACTCCAATGCTAACACCAATATCAACACCAACATCAACTCCAACGCTAACACCAACATCCACATCAACATCAATGTTAACACCAACATCAACTCCAACAAGTACACCAACATCAACACCAATGCTAACACCAACATCAACTCCAATGCTAACACCCACATCAACATCAACACCAACACCAAGGTTAACACCAACATCAACTCCAACATCGACTCCAACGCTAACACCAACATCAACTCCAATGCTAGCACCAATACCAATGCCAATGCTAACACAAACATCAACTGCAACACTAACACCAACATCATTTTCAACATCAACACCAACATTAACTCCAATGTGAACACAAACATCAACACCAATGCTAACACCAACATCAACTCTAGCGCTAACACCAATATTGACTCCAACGCTAACACCAACATTAAAACCAATGCTAACACCAACATCAACACCAATGCTAACAACAACATCAACTCCAACGCTAACACCAACGTCAACCACAACATCAACTCCAACGCTAACACGAACAGCAACTCCAATGCTAACACCAATATCAACACCAACATCAACTCCAACGCTAACACCAACATCCACATCAACACCAATGTTAACACCAACATCAACTCCAACAAGTACACCTACATCAACACCAATGCTAACACCAACATCAACTCCAATGCTAACACTAACATCAACATCAATGTTAACATCAACATCATCTCCAACGTGAACACCAACATCAACTTCAACGCTAACACCAACATCAGCATCATCACCAAGAACAATGCTAACACCAACATTAACATCAACACCAACACCATTGCTAACACCAACATCGACTCCAACGTGAACACCAACATCAACTCCAATGCTAACACCAACATTAACATCAACACCAACACCAAGGCTAACACCAACAGCAACAACAACCTCGACTCCAAAGCTAACACCAACATCAACTCCAATGCTAGCACCAATAACAACACCAGTGGTAACATGAACAAAAACTGTAACACTGACAGCAACATCAATTCCATTGTGAACGCTAACATCATCTCCAATGCTAACACCAACATCAACTCCAACAAGTACACCAACATCAACTCCAATGCTAACACCAACATCAACTCCAACATCGACTCCAACATGAACACCAACATCAACTCCAATGCTAACACCAACATCAACATCAACATCAACATCAACACCAAGGTTAAAACACCAACATCATCTCCAGCATCGACTCCAACGCTAACACCAGCATCAACTCCAATGCTAGCACCAATACCAACGCCAATGCTAACACAAACATCAACTGCAACACTAACACCAACATCAATTTCACCATGAACACCAAATCAACTCCAATGTGAACGCTAACATCAACTCCAATGCTAACATCTACGTCAACTCCAACACTTCCACCAACACCAATGCTAACACCAACATCAACTCTAGCGCTAACACCAATATTGACTAAAACGCTAACACCAACATTAAAAATGCGAACACCAACATCAACACCAATGCTAACAACAACATCAACTCCAACACTAACACCAACATCAACTCCAACGCTAACACCAACATCAACATCAACACCAATGCTAACACCAACATCAACTCCAACAAGTACACCAACATCAACGCCAATGCTAACACCAACATCAACTCCAATGCTAACACTAACATCAACCTCAACATCAACACCAATGTTAACACCAACATCATCTCCAACGTGAACACCAACATCAACTTCAGCGCTAACACCAACATCAGCATCATCACCAACACCAATGCTAACTCCAACATCAACTCTAACGCTAACACCAACATTAAAACCAATGCTAACACCAACATGAACACCAATGCTAACACCAACACCAACTCCAACGCTAACACCAACATCAACCACAACATGAACTCCAATGCTAACACCAATATCAACTCCAACGCTAACACCAACATCAACATCAACACCAACACCAACACCAACACCTACGCGAACACCAACATCAACATCAACACTAACTCCAATGCTAACACCAACATCAACTCCAACATCGACTCCAACGTGAACACCAACATCAACTCCAATGCTAACATCAACATCAACATCAACACCAACACCAAGGCTAACACCAACATCAACAACAACCTCGACTCCAACGCTAACACCAACATCAACTCCAATGCTAGCACCAATACCAACGCCTGTGGTAACATGAACAAAAACTGTAACACTAACAGCAACATCAATTCCAACGTGAACGCCAACATCAACTCCAATGCTAACATCTACGTCAACTCCAACACTTACACCAACACCAATGCTAACTCCAAAATCAACTCTAACGCTAACACCAACATTGACTCCAACGCTAACACCAACATTAACCTCAACATCAACTCCAATGCTCGCACCAATACCAACACCAATGCTAACACAAACAAAAACTCCAACACTAACACCAACATCAACTCCAACGTTAGCACCAACACAAACACCTGTGCGCAAAACCAACATCAACTCCAATGCTAACACCAGCATCAACTCCAATGCTAACATCAACTCCAATGCTAACACTAACATCAACACCAACATCAACTCCAACGCTAACACCAACATCAACATCAACACCAACACCAATGCTAACACAAACATCTACTCCAACAAGTACACCAACATCAACTCCAACATGATTACCAACATCAACTCCAATGAAAACACCTTCATCAAGGCCAATGCCAACATCAACATCAACTCCACGCGAACACCAACATCAAATCCAACATGACCAACATCAACTCCAACACTAACACCAACATCAACTCCAACGCTAACACCAACATCAACATCAACACCAATGCTAACACCAACATCAACTCCAACAAGTACACCAACATCAACGCCAATGCTAACACCAACATCAACTCCAATGCTAACACTAACATCAACCTCAACATCAACACCAATGTTAACACCAACATCATCTCCAACGTGAACACCAACATCAACTTCAGCGCTAACACCAACATCAGCATCATCACCAAGAACAATGCTAACACCAACACCAATGCTAACACCAACATTAACATCAACACCAACACCAAGGCTAACACCAACATCAACAACAACCTCGACTCCAACACTAACACCAACATCAACTCCAATGCTAGCACCAATACCAACGCCTGTGGTAACATGAACAAAAACTGTAACACTAACAGCAACATCAATTCCAATGTGAACGCCAACATCAACTCCAATGCTAACATCTACGTCAACTCCAACACTTACACCAACACCAATGCTAACTCCAAAATCAACTCTAACGCTAACACCAACATTGACTCCAACGCTAACACCAACATTAACCTCAACATCAACTCCAATGCTAGCACCAATACCAACACCAATGCTAACACAAAGAAAAACTCCAACACTAACACCAACATCAACTCCAACGTTAGCACCAACACAAACACCTATGCGCAAAACCAACATCAACTCCAATGCTAACACCAGCATCAACTCCAATGCTAACATCAACTCCAATGCTAACACTAACATCAACACCAACATCAACTCCATGCTAACACCAACATCAACATCAACACAAACACCAATGCTAACACAAACATCTACTCCAACACTTACACCAACATCAACTCCAACATGATTACCAACATCAACTCCAATGAAAACACCTTCATCAAGGCCAATGCCAACATCAACATCAACTCCACGCGAACACCAACATCAAATCCAACATGACCAACACCAACACCAATGCTAACACCAATATCAACTCCAACACTAACACCAACATCGACTCCAACGTTAGCACCAACACAAAAACCAATGCGAACGCCAACATCAACTCCAATGCTAACACCAACATCAACTCCAATGCTAACATCAACTCCAATGCTAACACCAACATCAACATCAACACCAATGTTAAAACCAAAATCAACTCCAACGTGAACACCAAAAGCAACATCAACATCAACGCCAACACCAATGCTAACACCAATATCAACACCAACATCGACTCCAACGTGTACACCAACACCAACATCAACATCAACATCAACATTAACATCAAACACTAACACCAATATCAACTCCAACGTTAGCACCAACACAAACACCAATATCAACTCCAATGCTAACACCAACTTCAACTCCAATGCTACCATCAACTCCAATGCTAGCACTAACACCAACATCAACATCGACTGCAACGTGAACAGCAACATCAACTCCAACGCTAACACCAACATCAACATCAATGCTAACACCAACATCAACTCCAAATCTAACACCAAAATCAAATCCAACGCTAACATCAACTCCAATGCTAAGACCATCATCAACATCAACATCAACTCCAATGCTAACACCAACATCAACTCCAATGCTAACATCAACATCAACTCCAACGTTAACAACAACATCAACTCCAACGTTAGCACCAACACAAACACCAATGCGAACACCAACATCAACTCCAATGCTAACACCAACATCAACTCCAACGCTAACATCAACTCCAATGCTAACACTAACATCAACATCAACACCAATGTTAACATCAACATCAACCCCAACGCTAACACCAACATTAACATCAACACCAACACCAATGCTAACACCAACATCAACTCTAACGCTGACACCAACATTGACTCCAACGCTAACACCAACATTAAAACCAATGCTAACACCAACATCAAATCCAACGTTAACACCAACATCAACCCCAAGGCTAACACCAACAGCAACTCCAATGCTAACACCAGTATCAACTCCAACATTAGCACCAACACAAACACCAATGCGAACACTAACATCAACTCCAATTCTAACACCAACATCAACTCCAATGCTAACATCAACTCAAATGCTAGCACTGACATCAACACCAACGTCGACTCCAATGTGAACACCAACATCAACTCCAACGCTAACACCAACATCAAACATCAACACCAACACCAATGCTAACACCAACATCTACTCCAACCTGAACACCAAAATCAACTCCAACGCTAACACCAACATCAACATCAATACCAACACCAACACTAATAACAACATCAACATCAATACCAACTCCAGCGCAAACACTAACATCAACTCCAATGCTAACACCAACATCAACATCAACACCAACACCAACATTGAAACTCCAACATTAATGCTAACATCAACACCAAAGCGAACACCAACATCAACTCCAACACTCACACCAACACCAACACCAGTGCAAACCACAACATCAACTCCAATACTAACATCAACATCAACACGAACACCAATGCTAACACCAACATCAACACCAACATCGACTCCAACGTGAACACCAACATAAAATCCAATGCTAAGACCAACATCAACATCAACACCAACACCAAGGCTAACACCAACATCAACACCAACATCGACTCCAATGCTAGCACCAATAACAATGACAATGCTAACACAAACAAAAACTGCAACACTAACACCAACATCAACTCCAACACAAACACCAACATCAACTCCAATGTGAACGCCAACATCAACTCCAATGCTAACATCTACGTCAACTCCAACACTTACACCAACACCAATGCTAACACCAACATCAACTCTAACGCTAACACCAATATTGACTCCAACGCTAACACCAACATTAAAACCAATGCGAACACCAACATCAACACCAATGCTAACACCAACATCAACACCAAAAACAATGCTAACACCAACAATAATGCTAACACCAACGTCAACATCAACACCAACACCAATGCTAACACCAACATCAACACCAACATCGACTCCAACGTGAACACCAACATCAGCTCCAACGCTAACACCAACATCAACATCAACCCCAACACCAATGCTAACACCAACATCAACACCAACATCGACTCCAACGTGAACACCAACATCAACTCCAATGCTAACACCAACATCAACTCTATCACTAGCACCAACACCAAAACCAACGCGAACACCAACATCAACTCCAATTCTAACACCAACATCAACTCCATTCTAACACCAACATCAACATCAACACCACGTGAACACCAACATCAACTTCAATGCTAACACCAACATCATCTCCAATGCTAACACCAACATCAACTCTATCGCTAACACCAACACCAACTCCAATGCGAACATCAACATCAACTCCAATACTAACACCAACGCCAACACCAACACCAATGCGAACACCAAAATCCATCCAACGGTCACATCAACTACAATGCCAACTCCAACATCAACATCAACACCAATGCTAACATAAATATCAAAACCAACATCAACTCCAACATGAACACCATCATCAACTCCAATGCTAACATCAACACCGACATCAACATCAACTCCAATGCTAACACCAACATCAACACCAACACTTACACCAATATTAACACCAATGGTAACACTAACATCAACTCCAATGCTAACACCAACATCAACTCCAACGCTAACACCAACATAATCATCAACATCAATACCAACACTAAAACCAACATCAACTCCAGTGCTACCACAAAAATCAATTCGAACGCTAACACCAACACCAACATCAAAATCAACACTAACACCAACACCAATGATAACACTAACATCAACTCCAATGCTAACACCAACATCAACTCCAATTCTAATACCAACATCAACTCCAATTCTAACACCAACCTCAACATCAACATCAACTCAAATGCTAACACCAACATCAACTCTAACACTAACACCAACAGCAAAACCAACGCGAACACCAACATCAACTCTAATTCTAACACCAACATCATCTGCAATTCTAACACCAACATCAACATCAACGCCACGCGAGCACCAACATCAACTCCAATGCTTACACCAACATCAACTCCAATGCTAACACCAACATCAACTCCAATGCTAACATCAACATCAAGACCAACAATAACACCAACACGAACTCCAATGTGAAAACCAATATCAACTCCAATGCTAACGCCAACATCAAGACCAACACTAACACCAACACCAACTCCAACGTGAAAACCAACATCAACACCAATGCGAACGCCAACATCAAGACCAACACTAACACCAACACCAACTCCAACGTGAAAACCAACATCAACACCAATGCGAACGCCAACATCAAGACCAACACTAACACCAACACCAACTCCAACGTGAAAACCAATATCAACTCCAATGTTAACGCCAACATCAACTCCAATGTGAACACCAACATCAACTCCAAAACCAACACCAACACCAACGCGAACACCAAGATCAACTCCAGTGCTACCACCAAAATCAATTTGAATGCTAAAACCAACATCAATATCAACATCAACACCAATGCAAACACCAGCATCAACTCCAACACTAACACCAACACCAACTCCAATGCTAACAACAACATCAACTTCAATTCTAACACCAAAATCAACTCCAATTCTAACACCAACGTCAACATCAAAATCAACTCCAATGCCAATACCAACATCAACTTCAATTCTAACACCAACATCAACTCCAATTTTAACACCAACATCAAGATCACCATCAACTCCAATGCTAACACCAACATCAACTCTAACACCAACACCAACATCAAAACCAACATGAACACCAACATCAAAACCAACGCGAACACCAACATCAACTCCAATTCTAACACCAACACGAACACCAGCACCAACTCCGGTGCTAACACCTACTTCAATTCCAACACTAACACCAACATCAACATCAACATCAACTCCAATGCTACCATCAACGTCAACTCCTATTCTAACACTAACATCAACTCCAATTCAAACACTAACACCAACATCACCTGCAATTCTAACACCAACATCAACATCAACATCATGTGAGCACCAACATCAACTCCAACGCTTACACCAACATCAACTCCAACGCTAACACCAACATCAACACCAACGCGAACGCCAACATCAACACCAACACAAACACCAACACCAACTCCAACGCGAAAACCAATATCCACTCTAATGCTAACGCCATCATCAACTCCAACGTGAACACCAACATCAACTCCAACGCTAACACCAAATCAACATCAACACCAATGTGAACACCAACATCAACTCCAACACCAACACCAACACCAATGCGAACCCCAAGATCAGCTCCAGTGCTACCACCAAAATCAATTTGAATGCTAACACCAACATCAATATCAACATCAACACCAATGCGAACACCAGCATCAACTCCAACACTAACACCAACACCAACACCAACACCAACACCAAGGCGAACATCAACATCAACTCCAATGCTAACCACGACATCAACTCCAATTCGAACACCAACATCAACATAAACATCAACACCAACGCGATCACCAACATCAACTCCAAAACTAAAGCCAACATCAAGTCCAATGGTAATACCAACATCCACTCCAATGCGAACACCAACATCAACTCCAATGCTAACATCAGCTGCAATGCCAACACTAGCATCAACATCAACATCAACACCAATGTAAACATCCAAATCAACACAAACATCAACATCACCATGAATACCAATGCGCACACCAACATCAACTCCAACACTAACAACAAACACCAACACCAATGCGAACACCAACATCAACCCCAATTCTGACACCAACATCACGTCCAGTGGTAACACCAACATCAATGTCAACATCAACACCAACGCGAACACCAACATCAACTCCAGTTCTAACACCAACATCAACATCAATATCAACGCGAGCACCAACATTACCTCCAGTGCTAACACCAACATCAACTCCAACATGAGCACCAACATCAACCCCAATGCTAAGATCAACATCAAGTCCAACACCAACACCAACACCAACACCAACACTAACACCACCATCAACTCCAATTCTAACACCAACATCAACTCCAATTCGAACAACATCAACATCAACATCAACACCAAAATGCGAACACCAGTATCAACTCCAACACTAACACCAACATCAACACCAACGCGAACACCAGCACCAACTCCAATGCTAACACCAAATACAACACCTTCCCCAACATTAACATCAAAATCAACAACACTAACACCAACATCAACTCCAACACTAATACCAACACCAACACCACCGCGAACACCAATATCAACTCCAATGCTAATGCCAACATCAACTCCAATGCGAACACCAACATCAACTCCAACGCTAATACCAACATCAACTCCAACACTAATACCAACACCAACACCACCGCGAACACCAATATCAACTCCAATGCTAACGCCACCATCAACTCCAAACCAAACACCAACATCAACTCCAATGCTAACACCAACATCAACTCCAAACCTAATACCAACACCAACACCACCACAAACACCAATATCAACTCCAATGCTAATGCCAACATCAACTCCAACGTGAACACCAACATCAACTCCAACGCTAGCACCAACATCAACTCCAACACCAACATCAACACCAACACCAACATCAACGCAAGCACCAATACCAACTCCAACGCTAACACAAACATTAAATCCATCGCGAACACCAACATCAACATCAACATCACCACCAATTTAAACACCAAAATCAACACCAACATCAACTCCAACATGAACACCAACATCAACTCCAACCCGAACACCAACAGTAGCTGCATTGCTAACACCAACATCAACTCCAATGTTAACACCAACATCAACACCTACTCGAACACCAACATCAACTCCAACACTAACACCAACACCAACGAGAACACCAATATCAACTCCAATGCTAACGCCAACATCAACTCCAATGCGAACACCAACATCAATTCAAACACTAACATCAACATCATGATCAACATCAACACCAACATCAATGC
This sequence comes from Hemiscyllium ocellatum, assembly GCF_020745735.1. Taxonomy (NCBI): domain Eukaryota; kingdom Metazoa; phylum Chordata; class Chondrichthyes; order Orectolobiformes; family Hemiscylliidae; genus Hemiscyllium; species Hemiscyllium ocellatum. Next base: position 42,416,396 of record NC_083420.1, on the reverse strand, counting down.
CAACATCAACTCCAGTGCTAACACCAACATCAATTCCAACGCTAACACCAAGATCAACATCAACACCAACGTGAACACCAGCATTAACTCCAACAGTAACACCAACACCAACACCAACGATAACACCAACATCAACTCCAATTCTAACACCAACATCAACTCCAATTCTAACACCAACATCAACTCCAAACTAATACCAACACCAACAACACTGTGAACACCAATATCAACTCCAATGCTAACGCCAACATCAACTCCAACGCAAACACCAACATCAACTCCAACGCTAGCACCAACATCAACTACAACACCAACACCAACATCAACGCCAACACCAATAACAACTCCAATGCGAACGCAAACATCAACTCCGACACGAACACCAACATCAACTCCAACACTAACACCAACATCGACATCAAAATCAAAACCAATTAAAACATCAAAATCAACGCCAACATCAACTCCAACATGAAAACCAACATCAACTCGAACGTTAACACCAACATCAATATCAAAATCAACACCAGTGCAAACACCAGCATCAACTCCAACACTAACTCCAATGCTATTAACAACATCAACTTCAATTCTAACGCCAACATCAACTCCAATTCTAACACCAACGTCAAAATCGACATCAACTCCAATGCTAACACCAACATCAACTTCAATTCTAGCACCAAAATCAAATCCAATTCTAACACCAACATCAACATCAACTCCAATGCTCACACCAACATCAACTCTAACACTAACACCGACATCAAACCCAACGCGAACACCAACATCGACTCCAATTCTAACACCAACATCATCTGCAATTCAAACACCAACATTAACCCTAACATTAACACCAACACCAACACCAATGCGAACATCAACATCAACTCCAACATGAACACCAACATCAACTCCGCCGCAAACACCAAAATCAACTCCAACGCTAACATCAACTACAATGCCAACGCTAACATCAACACCAACACCAATGTTAACAAAAATGTCAAAACCAACATCAACTCCAACATGAACACCAACATCAACTCCAATGCTAACATCAACACCGACATCAAAATCAACTCCAATGCTAACACCAACATCAACACCAATGGTAACACTAACATCAACTCCAATGCTAACGCCAACATCAACTCCAACGCAAACACCAACATCAACTCCAACGCTAGCACCAACATCAACTACAACACCAACACCAATGTCAACGCGAACACCAATATCAACTCCAATGCTAACGCAAAGATCAACTCCGATGCGAACACCAACATCAACTCCAACACTAACATCAACATCAACATCAAAATCACCAACAATTTAAACACCAAAATCAACGCCAACATTTGAAGTTGATATTGGCGTTCTCGTTGGTGTTGGTGTTAGTGTTGGGGTTGATGTTGGTGTTAGCGTTGGAGTTGATGTTGGTGTTAGCATTGCAGCTGCTGTTGGTTTTCGGGTTCGATTTGATGTTGGTGTTCATGTTGGAGTTGACATTGGCGTTGATTTTGGTGTTTAAATTGGTGTTGATTTTGATGTTGATGTTGATGTTAGTGTTGGAGTTGATGTTAGTGTTCGCGTCGGAGTTGATCTTTGCGTTAGCATTGGAGTTGATATTGGTGTTCGCGTTGATATTGGTGTTGGTGTTGTAGTTGGTGTTGGTGCTAGCGTTGGAGTTGATGTTGGTGTTTACGTTGGAGTTACACCAACACTGACACCAACATTAACACCAATGGTAACACTAACATCAACTCCAATGCTAACACCAACATCAACTCCAACGCTAACACCAACAAAAACATCAACATCAATACCGACGCTAAAACCAACATCAACTCAAATGCTAACACCAAAATCAACTACAACACCTATACCAACATTAACATCAAAATCAACAACACTAACACCAACATCAAATCCAACACTAATACCAACACCAACACCACCGCAAACATCAATATCAACTCCAATGCTAACGCCAACATCATCTCCAATGTGAACACCAACATCAACTCCAACGCTAATACCAACATCAACTCCAACAACAACACCAACACAAACACCAACATCAACGCAAGCACCAATATCAACTCCAATGCTAACACAAACATTAACTCCAACGCGAACACCAACATCAACATCAACACCAATTTAAACACCAAAATCGACGCCAACATCAACTCCAACATGAACACCAACATAAACTCCAACCCGAACACCAACAGCAGCTGCAGTGCAAACACCAACATCAACTCCAACCCGAACACCAACATCAACACCTATGCGAACACCAACATCAACTCCAACACTAACACGAACGCCAACGAGAACACCAATATCAACTCCAATGCTAACGCCAACATCAACTCCAACGCAAACACCAACATCAATTCAAACACTAACATCAACATCATGATCAACATCAACACCAACATCAACTCCAACATCAACTCCAGTGCTAACACCAACATCAATTCCAACACTAACACCAAGATCAACATCAATACCAACGTGAACACCAACATCAACTCCAACGCTAACACCAACACCAACACCAACACCAACACCAAAGATAACACCACCATCAACTCCAATGCTAACACCAACATCAACTCCAATTCTAACACCAACATCAACTCCAAACTAATACCAACACCAACAATACTGCGAACACCAATATCAACTCCAATGCTAACGCCAACATCAACTCCAACGCTAGCACCAACATCAACTACAACACCAACACCAATATCAATGCGAACACCAATATCAACTCCAATGCTAACGCAAAGATCAACTCCGACACAAACACCAACATCAACTCCAACACTATCATCAACAACATCAAAATTAACACCAAGTTAAACACCAAAATCAACGCCAACATCAACTCCAACATGAACACCAACATCAACTCGAACCCAAACACCAAAAGCAGCTGCAATGCAAACACCAACATCAACTCCAACGCGAACACCAACACCTCCGCGAAAACCAACATCAACTCCAACACTAACACCAACAGCAACGAGAACGCCAATATCAAATCCAATGCTAATGCCAACATCAACTCCAACGCTAATACCAACACCAACAGCAGCTGGAAAGCTAACACCAACACCTACGCGAACACCAACGTCAACTCCAACACTAACACCAACACCAACGAGAACGCCAATATCAACTCCAATGCTAACGCCAACATCAACTCCAATGCGAACACCAACATCAACTCCAACGCTAATACCAACATCAACTCCAACATTAATACCAACACCAACACCACCGCGAACACCAAGATCAACTCCAATGCTAACGCCAACATCAACTCCAAAGCAAACACCAACATCAACTCCAACGCTAACAACATCAACTCCAAAACTAATACAAACACCAACACCACCGCGAACACCAATATCAACTCCAATGCTAACGCCAACATCAACTCCAATGTGAACACCAACATCAACTCCTACACTAGCACCAACATCAACTCCAACACCAACTCCAACATCAACGCAAGCACCAATATCAACTCCAATGCTAACGCAAACATTAACTCCAACGCAAACACCAACATCAACATCAACACCAATTTAAACACCAAAATCAACGCCAACATCAACTCCAACATGAACACCAACATCAACTCCAACCAGAACACCAACAGCAGCTGCAATGCTAACACCAACATCAACTCCAACGCTAACACCAAAATCAACACCTACGCGAACACCATCATCAACTCCAACACTAACACGAACGCCAACGAAAACACCAACATCAACTCCAACATCAACTCCAGTGCTAACACCAACATCAATTCCAATGCTAGCACCAAGATCAACGTCAATACCAACGTGAACACTAGCATCAACTCCAACACTAACACCAACACCAACACCAACGATAACACCAATATCAACTCCAATGCTAACGCCAACGTCAACTCCAACGCAAACACCAACATCAACTCCAACGCTAGCACCAACATCAACTACATCACCAACACCAATATCAACGTGAACACCAATATCAACTCCAATGCTAACGCAAAGATCAACTCCGACGCGAACACCAACATCAACTCCAACACTATCATCAACATCAACATCAAAATCAACATCAATATAAACACCAAAATCAACGCCAACGTCAACTCCAACATGAACGCCAACATCAACTAGAACCCGAACAACATCAGCAGCTGCAATGCTAACACCAACATCAACTCCAACGCTAACACCAACACCTACGCGAACACCAACATCAACTCCAACACTAACACCAACACCAACGAGAAAGCCAATATCAACTCCAATGCTAACGCCAACATCAACTCCAACACGAACACCAACATGAATTCAAACACTAACATCAACAGCATGATCAACATCAACACCAACATCAACACCAACATCAACTCCAACATCAATTCCAGTGCTAACACAAACATCAGTTCCAACGCCAACACCAAGATCAACACCAACACCAACGTGAACAACAGCATCAACTCCAACACTAACACCAACACCAACTTCAATGATAACACCAACATCAACTCCAATGCTAACACCAACATCAACTCCAATTCTAACACCAACATCAACCCCAACGTGAACACCAACATCAACTTGAACACCAACATCAACTCCCATGCTAACGCCAACATCAACTCCAATTCGAACACCAACATCAACATCAACATCAAAATCAACTACAATGCCAATACTAACATCAACATCAACACCAAAGTTAACATAAATGTCAAAACCAACATCAACTCCAACATCAACTCCAATGCTAACATCAACACCGACATCAAAATCAACTCCAATGCTAACACCAACATCAACACCAACACTGACACCAACATCAACACCAATGGTAACACTAACATCAATACCAACGCTAAAACCAACATCAACTTCAATGCTAACATCAAAATCAACTACAACACCTGTACCAACATAAACATGAAAATCAACAACATTAACACCAACTTCAAATCCAACACTAATACCAACACCAACACCACCACGAACACCAATATCAACTCCAATGCTAACGCCAACATCAACTCCAACACGAACACCAACATCAACTCCAACGCTAACACCAACATCAACTCCAAAACTAATACCAACACCAACACCACCGCGAACACCAATATCAACTCCAATGCTAACGCCAACATCAACTCCAATGCTAACGCCAACATCAACTCCAACTCTAGCACCAGCATCAACTCCAACACTAACACCAGCACCAACACCAACGATAACACCAACATCAACTCCAATGCTAACACCAACATCAACTCCAATTCTAACACCAACATCAACTCCAAACTAATACCAACACCAACAACACTGCGAATACCAATATCAACTCCAATGCTAACGCCAACGTCAACTCCAACGCAAACACCAACATCAACTCCAACGCTAGCACCAACATCAACTACAACACCAACACCAATATCAACGCGAACACCAATATCAACTCCAATGCTAACGCAAAGATCAACTCCGACACGAACACCAACATCAACTCCAACACTATCATCAACAACAACATCAAAATTAACACCAAGTTAAACACCAAAATCAACGCCAACATCAACTCCAACATGAACACCAACATCAACTCGAACCCAAACACCAAAAGCAGCTGCAATGCAAACACCAACATCAACTCCAACGCGAACACCAACACCTCCGCGAAAACCAACATCAACTCCAACACTAACACCAACAGCAACGAGAACGCCAATATCAAATCCAATGCTAATGCCAACATCAACTCCAACGCTAACACCAACTTAAACACCTACGCGAACACCAACATCAACACTAACACGAACGCCAACGAGAACACCAATATCAACTCCAACGCGAACACAAACATCAATTCAAACATTAACATCAACATCATGATCAACATCAACACCAACATCAACTCCAACATCAACTCCAGTGCTAACACCAACATCAATTCCAACGCTAACACCAAGATCAACATCAATACCAACGTGAACACCAGCATCAACTCCAACACTAACACCAACACCAACACCAACGATAACACCAACATCAACTCCAAACTAATACCAACACCAACAACACTGCGAACACCAATATCAACTCCAATGCTAACGCCAACATCAACTCCAACGCAAACACCAACATCAACTCCAACGCTAGCACCAACATCAACTACAACACCAACACCAATATCAATGCGAACACCAATATCAACTCCAATGCTAACACAAAGATAAACTCTGACGCGAACACCAACATCAACTCCAACACTATCATCAACATCAACATCAAAATCAACACCAATTTAAACACCAAAATAAACACCAACATCAACTCCAACATGAACACCAACATCAACATGAACCCGAACACCAACAGCAGCTGCAATGCTAACACCAACATCAACACCTACACGAACACCAACATCAACTCCAACACTAACACCAACACCAACGAGAATGCCAATATCAATTCCAACGCTAACGCCAACATCAACTCCAACACGAACACCAACATCAATTCAAACACTAACATCAACATCATGATCAACATCAACACCAACATCAACTCCAACATCAACTCCAGTGTTAACACAAACATCAGTTCCAACGCCAACACCAAGATCAACATCAACACCAATGTGAACACCTGCATCAACTCCAACACTAACTCCAACACCAACATCAACGATAACACCAACATCAACTCTAATTCTGACACCAACATCAACACCAACGCGAACACCAACATCAACTCGAACACCAACATCAATTCCAATGCTAACGCCAACATCAACTCCAACATGAACACCAACATCAACTCCAACCCTAACATCAATTGCAATGCCAACCCTAACATCAATATCAACATCAACATCAATGTAAACACCAAAATCAAAACCAACAACAACTCCAACATGAACACCAACATCAACTCCAACACTTAAACCAGCATCAACTCCAACTTAAATCAACATCAACGTCAACTCCTACTCTAATTCCAATATCACCTCCAACACTTAGATCAACATTAACAACAATGTTAACACTAACATCAACCCCAATGCCAACACCAACATCAACACCAATGCTAACACCAACATCAAGTCCAACACCTACGACAACATCAACACTAATGCCAACATCAACATCAACACCAACACTAATGCCAACACCAATACCAATGCGAACACCAGCATCAACTCCAATGATAACACCAACATCAACTCCAATATCAACACCAATGATAACATCAACTGCAATGCCAACACTAACATCAACATCAACACCAATGTAAACACCAAAATCAACACCAATGTAAACACCAAAATCAACACCAACATCAACTCCAACATGAACACCAACATCAACTCCAACACTAACAGAAACACCAACATCAACGTCAACACCAATGCTAACAGCAACATCAACACCAATGATAACACCAACATCACCTCAATGCTAACACTAACATCAACATCAACATCATCTCCAATGCTAACACCAACATCAGCATGAACATCAACACCAATGCTAACACCAACATCAACACCAACATCAGCATCAAAGTCAACACCAATGCTAACACCAACATCAACTCCATCACTAACACCAACATCAACATCAACACCAACACCAACACGAACACCAATATCAACTCCAATGCTAACATCAACACCAACATCAACATGAACAAAAACATCAACTCCGATGCTAACATCAATACCAACACCAACATGAACACCAATGATAACACCAACATCAACTCAATGCTAACACTAACATCAACATCAACATCATCTCCAATGCTAACACCAACAAGAGCATGAACATCAACACCAAAGCTAACACCAACATCAACTCCAACACCTACACCAACATCAACACCAATGCTAACACCAACATCAACATCAACACCAACACCAACACGAACACCAATATCAACTCCAATGCTAACATCAACACCAACATCAGCATGAACAAAAACATCAACTCCGATGCTAACATCAATACCAACACCAACATGAACACCAATGATAACACCAACATCAACTCAATGCTAACACTAACATCAACATCAACATCATCTCCAATGCTAACACCAACAAGAGCATGAACATCAACACCAAAGCTAACACCAACATCAACTCCAACACCTACACCAACATCAACACCAATGCTAACACCAACATCAACTCCAACGCTAACACCAACATCAGCATCAAAGTCAACACCAACGCTAACACCAACATCAACTCCATCGCTAACACCAACATCAACATCAACACCAACACCAACACCAACACCAATATCAACTCCAATGCTAACATCAAGACCAACATCAACATGAACAAAAACATCAACTCCGATGCTAACATCAATACCAACACCAACATCAACACCAATGCTAATGCCAACATCAACTCCAACGCTCACGCCAACATCAACTCCAACGCTCACACCAACATCAACTCCAATTCTAACACCAACATCAACGTCAACATGTACACCAACGCAAACACCAACATCAACTCCATCACTAACACCAACATCACTCCAATGCGAACACCAACATCAATTCCAATGCTAACACAAACATCAACTCCAACGCGAACACCAACACCAACAGTAACGCGAACACCAACATCAACTTCAATGCTAACACCAACACCAGCACCAATGCTAACACCAACATCAACATCAACGCCAACACCAATGCTAACGCCAACATCAACTCCAATGCTCACACCAACATCGACTCCAATGTGAAGACCAACATCAATTCCAATTCTAACACCAACACCAGCACCAACACGAACACCAACATCAACTCCAACAATAACATCAACATCAACTCCAATTCTAACACCAACATCAACATCAACAACAACGCAAACACCAAAATCAACTCCAACACTAACGCCAACATCAACTCCAATGCGAACACCAACATCAACTCCAACACTAACACAAGCACCAACACCAACGATAACACCAACATCAATGCCAATTCTAATACCAACATCACCTCCAATTCTAACACCAACATCAACACCAACGCGAACACCAACATCAACTCCAATTCTAACACCAACATCAACACCAACGTGAACACCAACAACAACTCCAATTCTAACACCAACATCAACTCCAACACTAGCACCAACACCAACGAAAACACCAACATCAACTCCAATGCTAACACCAACATCAACTCTAATTCTAACACCAACATCAACTCCAATTCTAACACCAACATCAACATCAACATCTACACCAACGCGAACACCAACATCAACTCCAACACTAACATCAACATCAACTCCCAAGCTAACACCAACATCAACTCCAGTGCTAACACCAACATCAACTCCAACATTAACACTAACACCAACACTAACGATAACACCAACATCAACTCCAATGCTAACACCAACATCAACTCCAATTCTAACACCAACATCAACTCTAATTCTACCAAATACATGAACATCAACATTAACACCAACACAAACACCAATATCAACTCGAACACTAACACCAACATCAACTCCAACGCGAACACCAACATCAACTCCAACACTAACACAAGCACAAACACCAACGTTAACACCAACATCAACTCCAATTCTAACACCAACATCAACACCAACGTGAACACCAACATCAACTCCCATTCTAACACCAACATCAACATCAACATCTACACCAACGCGAACACCAAGATCAACTACAACACTAACACCAACATCACTCCAATGCGAACACCAACATCAACTCCATTGCTAACACAGACATCAAATCCAACGTTAACCCCAACACCAACAGCAACGCGAACACCAACATCAACTCCAATGCTAACACTAACATCAATATCAACACGAACACCAATGCTAACACCAACATCAACATCAACACCAACACCAATGCTAATGCCAACATCAATTCAAATGCTCACACCAACATCAACTCCAATGTGATCACCAACATCAATTCCAATTCTAACACCAACATCAACACCAACGTGAACACCAACATCAACTCCAATGCTGACACCAACATCAACTCCAACGCTAAAATCAACTGCAATGCCAACACTAACGTCAACATCAACATCAACACCAATGTAAACACCAAAATCAACACCGACATTAACTCCAACATGAACACCAACATCAACCCCAACGCTAACACCAACATTAATGTCGCCATCAACACCAACACGCATACCAACATCAACTCAAACACTAACAACAAACACCAACGCGCACACCAACATCAACTCCAACACTAACACCAACGCGAACACCAACACCAACTCCAGTGCTAACACCAACATCAACTCCAACACTTACACCAACATCAACACCAATGATAACACCAACATCAACTCAATGCTAACACTAACATCAACATCATCTCCAATGCTAACACCAACAAGAGCATGAACATCAACACCAACGCTAACACCAACATCAACTCCAACACCTACACCAACATCAACACCAATGCTAACACCAACATCAACTCAAACGCTAACACCAACATCAACATCAAAGTCAACACCAACGCTAACACCAACATCAAAATCAACACCAACACCAACACGAACACCAATATCAACTCCAATGCTAACATCAAGACCAACATCAACATGAACAAAAACATCAACTCCGACGCTAACACCAACACCAACACCAACATCAACACCAATGCTAATGCCAACATCAACTCCAATGCTCACGCCAACATCAACTCCAACGCTCACACCAACATCAACTCCAATTCCAACGCCAACATCAACATCACCATGTACACCACCACAAACACCAACATCAACTCCAACACTAACACCAACATCACTCCAATGCAAACACCAACATCAATTCCAATGCTAACACAAAAATCAACTCCAATGCGAACACCAACACCAACAGTAACGCGAACACCAACATCAACTTCAATGCTAACACCAACACCAGCACCAATGCTAACACCAACATCAACATCAATGCCAACACCAATGCTAACGTCAACATCAACTCCAATGCTCACACCAACATCAACTCCAATGTGAATACCAACATCAATTCCAATTCTAACACCAACATCAGCACCAACACGAACATCAACATCAACTCCAACACTAACATCAACATCAACTCCAATTCTAACACCAACATCAACATCAACATCAACACCAACACAAACACCAATATCAACTCGAACACTAACACCAACATCAACTCCAACGTGAACACCAACATCAACTCCAACACTAACACAAGCACAAACACCAACGATAACACCAACATCAACGCCAATTCTAATACCAACATCAACTTCAATTCTAACACCAACATCAACACCAACGTGAACACCAACATCAACTCCAATTCTAACACCAACATCAACACAAACATCAACTCCAACACGAACACGAGCACCAACACCAACGAAAACACCAACATCAACTCCAATGCTAACACCAACATCAACTCTAATTCTAACACCAACATCAACTCCAATTCTAACACCAACATCAACATCAACATCTACACCAACGCGAACACCAACATCAACTCCAGCGCGAACACCAACATCAACTCCAATGCTAACACCAACATCAACTCCAATTCTATCAACAACATCAACTCCAATTCTAACACCAACATCAACATCAACATTAACACCAACACAAACACCAATATCAACTCGAACACTAACACCAACATCAACTCCATCGCTAACACCAACATCAAAATCAACACCAACACCAACACGAACACCAATATCAACTCCAATGCTAACATCAAGACCAACATCAACATGAACAAAAACATCAACTCCGAAGCTAACACCAACACCAACACCAACATCAACACCAATGCTAACGCCAACATCAACTCCAATGCTCACGCCAACATCAACTCCAACGCTCACACCAACCTCATCTCCAATTCTAACGACAACATCAACATCACCATGTACACCACCACAAACACCAACATCAACTCCAACACTAACACCCACATCACTCCAATGCAAACACCAACATCAATTCCAATGCTAACACAAAAATCAACTCCAACGCGAACACCAACATCAACTCCAACACTAACACAAGCACAAACACCAACGATAACACCAACATCAACTCCAATTCTAACACAAACATCAACACCAACGTGAACACCAAACCAACTCCCATTCTAACACCAACATCAACATCAACATCTACACCAACGCGAACACCAAGATCAACTACAACACTAACACCAACATCAACTCCAATGTGATCACCAATATCAATTCCAATTCTAACACCAACATCAACACCAACGTGAACACCAACATCAACTCCAATGCTAACACCAACATCAACTCCAACGCTAACATCAACTGCAATGCCAACACTAACGTCAACATCAACATCAACACCAACGTGAACACCAACATCAACTCCAATGCTAACACCAACATCAACTCCAACGCTAACATCAACTGCAATGCCAACACTAACGTCAACATCAACATCAACACCAATGTAAACACCAAAATCAACACCGACATCAACTCCAACATGCACACCAACATCAACCCCAACGCTAACACCAACATTAATGTCGCCATCAACACCAACACGCATACCAACATCAACTCCAACACTAACAACAAACACCAACGCGCACACCAACATCAACTCCAACACTAACACCAACGCGAACACCAACACCAACTCCAGTGCTAACACCAACATCAACTCCAACGCTCACACCAACATCAACTCCAATTCTAATGCCAACATCAACATCATCATGTACACCACCACAAACACCAACATCAACTCCAACACTAACACCAACATCACTCCAATGCAAACACCAACATCAATTCCAATGCTAAAACAAAAATCAACTCCAATGCGAACACCAACACCAACAGTAACGTGAACACCAACATCAACTTCAATGCTAACACCAACACCAGCACCAATGCTAACACCAACATCAACATCAACGCCAACACAAATGCTAACGTCAACATCAACTCCAATGCTCACACCAACATCAACTCCAATGTGAACACCAACATCAATTCCAATTCTAACACCAACATCAGCACCAACACGAACACCAACATCAACTCCAACACTAACATCAACATCAACTCCAATTCTAACACCAACATCAGCACCAACACGAACACAAACATCAACTCCAACACTAACACTAGCACCAACACCAACGAAAACACCGACATCAACTCCAATGCTAACACCAACATCAACTCTAATTCTAACACCAACATCAACTCCAATTCTAACACCAACATCAACATCAACATCTACAAAAACGCGAACACCAACATCAACTCCAGCGCGAACACCAACATCAACTCCAATGCTAACACCAACAAATACTCCAACATTAACACTAACACCAACATCAACGATAACACCAACATCAACTCCAATGCTAACACCAACATCAACTCCAATTCTAACAACAACATCAACTCCAATTCTAACACCAACATCAACATCAACATTAACACCAACACAAACACCAATATCAACTCGAACACTCACACCAACATCAACTCCAACGCGAACATCAACATCAACTCCAACACTAACACAAGCACAAACACCAACGTTAACACCAACATCAACTCCAATTCTAACACCAACATCAACATCAACATCTACACCAACGCGAACACCAAGATCAACTACAACACTAACTCCAACATCACTCCAACGTGAACACCAACATCAACTCCATTGCTAACACAGACATCAACTCCAACGTAAACCCCAACACCAACAGCAACGCGAACACCAAGATCAACTACAACACTAACACCAACATCACTCCAACGCGAACACCAACATCAACTCCATTGCTAACACAGACATCAACTCCAACGTTAACCCCAACACCAACAGCAACGCGAACACCAACATCAACTCCAATGCTAACACTAACATCAATATCAACACCAACACCAATGCTTACACCAACATCAACATCAACGCCAACACCAATGCTAATGCCAACAAAATTTAAATGCTCACAACAACATCAACTCCAATGTGATCACCAACATCAATTCCAATTCTAACACCAACATCAACAGCAACGCGAACACCAACATCAACTTCAACACTAACACCAACTTCAACTCCAATGTTAACACCAACATCAACTCCAACGCTAACATCAACTGCAATGCCAACACTAACATCAACATCAACACCAATGTAAACACCAAAATCAACACCAACATCAACTGCAACATGAACACCAACATCAACCCCAATGCTAACGCCAACATTAATGTGGCCATCAACACCAACATGCATACCAACATCAAATCCAACACTAACAACAAACACCAACGCGCACACCAACATCAACTCCAACACTAGCGCCAACAACACCATCGCGAATACCAATATCTACTCCAATGCTAACGCCAACACCAACTCCAATACGAACACCAACATCAATTCCAACACTAACACCAACGCGAACACCAACACCAACTCCAGTGCTAACACCAACATCAATTCCAACATTAACACTAACACAAACACTAATGATAACACCAACATCAACTCCAATGTTAACAACAACATCAACTCCAATTCTAACAACAACATCAACTCCAATTCTAACACCAACATGAACATCAACATTAACACCAACACAAACACCAATATCAACTCGAACACTAACACCAACATCAACTCCAACGCGAACACCAACATCAACTCCAACACTTACATAAGCACAAACACCAACGATAACACCAACATCAACTCCAATTCTAACACCAACATCAACATCAACGTGAACACCAATGCTAAAACCAACATCAACATGAACGCCAACACCAATGCTAATGCCAACATCAATTCAAATGCTCACACCAACATCAACTCCAATGCTAACACCAACATCACCTCCAACGCTAACATCAACTGCAATGCCAACACTAACGTCAACATCAACATCAACACCAATGTAAACACCAAAATCAACACCGACATCAACTGCAACATGAACACCAACATCAACCCCAATGCTAACACCAACATTAATGTCGCCATCAACACCAACACGTATACCAACATCAACTCCAACACTAACAACAAACACCAACGCGCACACCAACATCAACTCCAACACTAACACCAATGCGAACACCAACACCAACTCCAGTGCTAACACCAACATCAACTCCAACACTTACACCAACATCAACACCAATGATAACACCAACATCAACTCAATGCTAACACTAACATCAACATCATCTCCAATGCTAACACCAACAAGAGCATGAACATCAACACCAACGCTAACACCAACATCAACTCCAACACCTACACCAACATCAACACCAATGCTAACACCAACATCAACTCCAACGCTAACACCAACATCAACATCAAAGTCAACACCAACGCTAACACCAACATCAACTCCATCGCTAACACCAACATCAAAATCAACACCAACACCAACACGAACACCAATATCAACTCCAATGCTAACATCAAGACCAACATCAACATGAACAAAAACATCAACTCCGATGCTAACATCAACACCAACACCAACATCAACACCAAAGCTAACGCCAACATCAACTCCAAAGCTCACGCCAACATCAACTCCAATGCTCACACCAACATCAACTCCAATTCTAACGCCAACATCAACATCACCATGTACACCACCACAAACACCAACATCAACTCCAACACTAACACCAACATCACTCCAATGCAAACACCAACATCAATTCCAATGCTAACACAAAAATCAACTTCAATGCGAACACCAACACCAACAGTAACGCGAACACCAACATCAACTTCAATGCTAACACCAACACCAGCACCAATTCTAATACCAACATCAACTTCAATTCTAACACAAACATCAACACCAACGTAAACACCAACATCAACTCCAATTCTAACACCAACATCAACACCAACGTGAACACCAACATCAACTCCAATTCTAACACAAACATTAACTCCAACACTAACACTTGCACCAACACCAATGAAAACACCAACATCAACTCCAATGCTAACACCAACATCAACTCTAATTCTAACAACAACATCAAGTCCAATTCTAACACCAACATCAACATCAACATCTACACCAACGCGAATACCAACATCAACTCCAAAGCGAACACCAACATCAACACCAATGATAACACCAACATCAACTCAATGCTAACACTAACATCAACATCATCTCCAATGCTAACACCAACAAGAGCATGAACATCACACCAACGCTAACACTAACATCAACTCCAACACCTACACCAACATCAACACCAATGCTAACACCAACATCAACTCCATCGCTAACACCAACATCAACATCAAAGTCAACACCAACGCTAACACCAACATCAACTCCATCGCTAACACCAACATCAAAATCAACACCAACACCAACACGAACACCAATATCAACTCCAATGCTAACATCAAGACCAACATCAACATGAACAAAAACATCAACTCCGATGCTAACATCAACACCAACACCAACATCAACACCAATGCTAACGCCAACATCAACTCCAATGCTCACGCCAACATCAACTCCAGCGCTCACACCAACATCAACTCCAATTCTAACGCCAACATCAACATCACCATGTACACCACCACAAACACCAACATCAACTCCAACACTAACACCAACATCACGCCAATGCAAACACCAACATCAATTCCAATGCTAACACAAAAATCAACTCCAATGCGAACACCAACACCAACAGTAACGCGAACACCAACATCAACTTCAATGCTAACACCAACACCAGCACCAATTCTAACACCAACATCAACATCAATGCCAACACCAATGCTAACGTCAACATCAACTCCAATGCTCACACCAACATCAACTCCAATGTGAACACCAACATCAATTCCAATTCTAACACCAACATCAGCACCAACACGAACAGCAACATCAACTCCAACACTAACATCAACATCAACTCCAATTCTAACACCAACATCAACATCAACATCAACACCAACGCAAACACCAACATCAACTCCAACACTAACGCCAACATCAACTCCAACGCGAACACAAACATCAACTCCAACACTAACACAAGCACCAACACCAACGATAACACCAACATCAATGCCAATTCTAATACCAACATCAACTTCAATTCTAACACCAACATCAACACCAACGCCAACACCAACATCAACTCCAATTCTAAAACCAACATCAACACCAACGTGAACACCAACATCAACTCCAATTCTAACACCAACATCAACACCAACATCAACTCCAACACTAACACTAGCACCAACACCAACGAAAATACCAACATCAACTCCAATGCTAACACCAACATCAACTCCAATTCCAACACCAACATCAACACCAATGATAACACCAACATCAACTCAATGCTAACACTAACATCAACATCAACATCATCTCCAATGCTAACACCAACAAGAGCATGAACGTCAACACCAACGCTAACACCAACATCAACTTGAACACCTACACCAACATCAACACCAAAGCTAACACCAACATCAACTCCAACGCTAACACCAACATCAACATCAAAGTCAACACCAACGCTAACACCAACATCAACTCCATCGGTAACACCAACATCAAAATCAAGACCAACACCAACACGAACACCAATATCAACTCCAATGCTAACATCAAGACCAACATCAACATGAACAAAAACATCAACTCCGATGCTAACACCAACACCAACATCAACACCAATGCTAACACCAACATCAACTCCAATGCTCACGCCAACATCAACTCCAACGCTCACACCAACATCAACTCCAATTCCAACGCCAACATCAACATCACCATGTACACCACCACAAACACCAACATCAACTCCAACACTAACACCAATATCACTCCAATGCAAACACCAACATCAATTCCAATGCTAACACAAAAATCAACTCCAATGCGAACACCAACACCAACAGTAACGCGAACACCAACATCAACTTCAATGCTAACACCAACACCAGCACCAATGCTAACACCAACATCAACATCAACGCCAACACCAATGCTAACGTCAACATCAACTCCAATGCTCACACCAACATCAACTTCAATGTGAACACCAACATCAATTCGAATTCTAACACCAACATGAACACCAACATCAACTCCAACACTAACATCAACATCAACTCCAATTCTAACACCAACATCAACATCAACATCAACATCAACGCAAACACCAACATCAACTCCAACACTAACGCCAACATCAACTCCAACGCGAACACCAACATCAACTCCAACACTAACACAAGCACTAACATCAACGATAACACCAACATCAACGCCAATTCTAATACCAACATCAACTTCAATTCTAACACCAACATCAACACCAACGTGAACACCAACATCAACTCCAATTCTTTCACCAACATCAACACAAACATCAACTCCAACACTAACACTAGCACCAACACCAACGAAAACACCAACATCAACTCCAATGCTAACACCAACATCAACTCTAATTCTAACACCAACATCAACTCCAATTCTAACACCAACATCAACATCAACATCTACACCAACGCGAACACCAACATCAACTCCACCGCGAACACCAACATCAACTCCAATGCTAACACCAACAAATACTCCAACATTAACACTAACACCAACATCAACGATAACACCAACATCGACTCCAATGCTAACACCAACATCAACTCCAATTCTAACAACAACATCAACTCCAATTCTAACACCAACATCAACATCAACATTAACACCAACACAAACACCAATATCAACTCGAACACTAACACCAACATCAACTCCAACGCGAACATCAACATCAACTCCAACACTAACACAAGCACAAACACCAACGTTAACACCAACATCAACTCAATGCTAACACTAACATCAACATCATCTCCAATGCTAACACCAACAAGAGCATGAACATCACACCAACGCTAACACTAACATCAACTCCAACACCTACACCAACATCAACACCAATGCTAACACCAACATCAACTCCATCGCTAACACCAACATCAACATCAAAGTCAACACCAACGCTAACACCAACATCAACTCCATCGCTAACACCAACATCAAAATCAACACCAACACCAACACGAACACCAATATCAACTCCAATGCTAACATCAAGACCAACATCAACATGAACAAAAACATCAACTCCGATGCTAACATCAACACCAACACCAACATCAACACCAATGCTAACGCCAACATCAACTCCAATGCTCACGCCAACATCAACTCCAGCGCTCACACCAACATCAACTCCAATTCTAACGCCAACATCAACATCACCATGTACACCACCACAAACACCAACATCAACTCCAACACTAACACCAACATCACGCCAATGCAAACACCAACATCAATTCCAATGCTAACACAAAAATCAACTCCAATGCGAACACCAACACCAACAGTAACGCGAACACCAACATCAACTTCAATGCTAACACCAACACCAGCACCAATTCTAACACCAACATCAACATCAATGCCAACACCAATGCTAACGTCAACATCAACTCCAATGCTCACACCAACATCAACTCCAATGTGAACACCAACATCAATTCCAATTCTAACACCAACATCAGCACCAACACGAACAGCAACATCAACTCCAACACTAACATCAACATCAACTCCAATTCTAACACCAACATCAACATCAACATCAACACCAACGCAAACACCAACATCAACTCCAACACTAACGCCAACATCAACTCCAACGCGAACACAAACATCAACTCCAACACTAACACAAGCACCAACACCAACGATAACACCAACATCAATGCCAATTCTAATACCAACATCAACTTCAATTCTAACACCAACATCAACACCAACGCCAACACCAACATCAACTCCAATTCTAAAACCAACATCAACACCAACGTGAACACCAACATCAACTCCAATTCTAACACCAACATCAACACCAACATCAACTCCAACACTAACACTAGCACCAACACCAACGAAAATACCAACATCAACTCCAATGCTAACACCAACATCAACTCCAATTCCAACACCAACATCAACACCAATGATAACACCAACATCAACTCAATGCTAACACTAACATCAACATCAACATCATCTCCAATGCTAACACCAACAAGAGCATGAACGTCAACACCAACGCTAACACCAACATCAACTTGAACACCTACACCAACATCAACACCAAAGCTAACACCAACATCAACTCCAACGCTAACACCAACATCAACATCAAAGTCAACACCAACGCTAACACCAACATCAACTCCATCGGTAACACCAACATCAAAATCAAGACCAACACCAACACGAACACCAATATCAACTCCAATGCTAACATCAAGACCAACATCAACATGAACAAAAACATCAACTCCGATGCTAACACCAACACCAACATCAACACCAATGCTAACACCAACATCAACTCCAATGCTCACGCCAACATCAACTCCAACGCTCACACCAACATCAACTCCAATTCCAACGCCAACATCAACATCACCATGTACACCACCACAAACACCAACATCAACTCCAACACTAACACCAATATCACTCCAATGCAAACACCAACATCAATTCCAATGCTAACACAAAAATCAACTCCAATGCGAACACCAACACCAACAGTAACGCGAACACCAACATCAACTTCAATGCTAACACCAACACCAGCACCAATGCTAACACCAACATCAACATCAACGCCAACACCAATGCTAACGTCAACATCAACTCCAATGCTCACACCAACATCAACTTCAATGTGAACACCAACATCAATTCGAATTCTAACACCAACATGAACACCAACATCAACTCCAACACTAACATCAACATCAACTCCAATTCTAACACCAACATCAACATCAACATCAACATCAACGCAAACACCAACATCAACTCCAACACTAACGCCAACATCAACTCCAACGCGAACACCAACATCAACTCCAACACTAACACAAGCACTAACATCAACGATAACACCAACATCAACGCCAATTCTAATACCAACATCAACTTCAATTCTAACACCAACATCAACACCAACGTGAACACCAACATCAACTCCAATTCTTTCACCAACATCAACACAAACATCAACTCCAACACTAACACTAGCACCAACACCAACGAAAACACCAACATCAACTCCAATGCTAACACCAACATCAACTCTAATTCTAACACCAACATCAACTCCAATTCTAACACCAACATCAACATCAACATCTACACCAACGCGAACACCAACATCAACTCCACCGCGAACACCAACATCAACTCCAATGCTAACACCAACAAATACTCCAACATTAACACTAACACCAACATCAACGATAACACCAACATCGACTCCAATGCTAACACCAACATCAACTCCAATTCTAACAACAACATCAACTCCAATTCTAACACCAACATCAACATCAACATTAACACCAACACAAACACCAATATCAACTCGAACACTAACACCAACATCAACTCCAACGCGAACATCAACATCAACTCCAACACTAACACAAGCACAAACACCAACGTTAACACCAACATCAACTCCAATTCTAACACAAACATCAACATCAACACCTACACCAACGCGAACACCAAGATCAACTACAACACTAACTCCAACATCACTCCAACGTGAACACCAACATCAACTCCATTGCTAACACAGACATCAACTCCAACGTTAACCCCAATACCAACAGCAACGCGAACACCAAGATCAACTACAACACTGACACCAACATCACTCCAACGCGAACACCAACAGCAACTCCATTGCTAACACAGACATCAACTCCAACGTTAACCCCAACACCAACAGCAACGCGAACACCAACATCAACTCCAATGCTAACAGTAACATCAACATCAACGCCAACACCAATGCTAATGCCAACAAAATTTAAATGCTCACAACAACATCAACTCCAATGTGATCACCAACATCAATTCCAATTCTAACACCAACATCAACAGCAACGCGAACACCAACATCAACTTCAACACTAACACCAACTTCAACTCCAATGTTAACACCAACATCAACTCCAACGCTAACATCAACTGCAATGCCAACACTAACACCAACATCAACACCAATGTAAACACCAAAATCAACACCAACATCAACTGCAACATGAACACCAACATCACCCCAATGCTAACGCCAACATTAATGTGGCCATCAACACCAACATGCATACCAACATCAACTCCAACACTAACAACAAACACCAACGCGCACACCAACATCAACTCCAACACTAGCACCAACAACACCACCGCGAATACCAATATCTACTCCAATGCTAACGCCAACACCAACTCCAATACGAACACCAACATCAATTCCAACACTAACACCAACGCGAACACCAACACCAACTCCAGTGCTAACACCAACATCAATTCCAACATTAACACTAACACAAACACTAATGATAACACCAACATCAACTCCAATGTTAACACCAACATCAACTCCAATTCTAACAACAACATCAACTCCAATTCTAACACCAACATGAACATCAACATTAACACCAACACAAACACCAATATCAACTCGAACACTAACACCAACATCAACTCCAACGCGAACACCAACATCAACTCCAACACTAACACAAGCACAAACACCAACGATAACACCAACATCAACTCCAATTCTAACACCAACATCAACACCAACGTGAACACCAACATCAACTCCAATTCTAACACCAACATCAACTCCAATGCTAACACCAACATCAACTCCAATTCTAACAACAACATCAACTCCAATTCTAACACCAACATCAACATCAACATTAACACCAACACAAACACCAATATCAACTCGAACACTAACACCAACATCAACTCCAACGCGAACACCAACATCAACTCCAACACTTACATAAGCACAAACACCAACGATAACACCAACATCAACTCCAATTCTAACACCAACATCAACATCAACGTGAACACCAATGCTAAAACCAACATCAACATGAACGCCAACACCAATGCTAATGCCAACATCAATTCAAATGCTCACACCAACATCAACTCCAATGCTAACACCAACATCACCTCCAACGCTAACATCAACTGCAATGCCAACACTAACGTCAACATCAACATCAACACCAATGTAAACACCAAAATCAACACCGACATCAACTGCAACATGAACACCAACATCAACCCCAATGCTAACACCAACATTAATGTCGCCATCAACACCAACACGTATACCAACATCAACTCCAACACTAACAACAAACACCAACGCGCACACCAACATCAACTCCAACACTAACACCAATGCGAACACCAACACCAACTCCAGTGCTAACACCAACATCAACTCCAACACTTACACCAACATCAACACCAATGATAACACCAACATCAACTCAATGCTAACACTAACATCAACATCATCTCCAATGCTAACACCAACAAGAGCATGAACATCAACACCAACGCTAACACCAACATCAACTCCAACACCTACACCAACATCAACACCAATGCTAACACCAACATCAACTCCAACGCTAACACCAACATCAACATCAAAGTCAACACCAACGCTAACACCAACATCAACTCCATCGCTAACACCAACATCAAAATCAACACCAACACCAACACGAACACCAATATCAACTCCAATGCTAACATCAAGACCAACATCAACATGAACAAAAACATCAACTCCGATGCTAACATCAACACCAACACCAACATCAACACCAAAGCTAACGCCAACATCAACTCCAAAGCTCACGCCAACATCAACTCCAATGCTCACACCAACATCAACTCCAATTCTAACGCCAACATCAACATCACCATGTACACCACCACAAACACCAACATCAACTCCAACACTAACACCAACATCACTCCAATGCAAACACCAACATCAATTCCAATGCTAACACAAAAATCAACTTCAATGCGAACACCAACACCAACAGTAACGCGAACACCAACATCAACTTCAATGCTAACACCAACACCAGCACCAATTCTAATACCAACATCAACTTCAATTCTAACACAAACATCAACACCAACGTAAACACCAACATCAACTCCAATTCTAACACCAACATCAACACCAACGTGAACACCAACATCAACTCCAATTCTAACACAAACATTAACTCCAACACTAACACTTGCACCAACACCAATGAAAACACCAACATCAACTCCAATGCTAACACCAACATCAACTCTAATTCTAACAACAACATCAAGTCCAATTCTAACACCAACATCAACATCAACATCTACACCAACGCGAATACCAACATCAACTCCAAAGCGAACACCAACATCAACACCAATGATAACACCAACATCAACTCAATGCTAACACTAACATCAACATCATCTCCAATGCTAACACCAACAAGAGCATGAA
Organism: Hemiscyllium ocellatum; assembly: GCF_020745735.1. Taxonomy (NCBI): domain Eukaryota; kingdom Metazoa; phylum Chordata; class Chondrichthyes; order Orectolobiformes; family Hemiscylliidae; genus Hemiscyllium; species Hemiscyllium ocellatum. The sequence goes on along the minus strand of NC_083420.1, from coordinate 42,391,729 downwards.
CATCACACCAACGCTAACACTAACATCAACTCCAACACCTACACCAACATCAACACCAATGCTAACACCAACATCAACTCCATCGCTAACACCAACATCAACATCAAAGTCAACACCAACGCTAACACCAACATCAACTCCATCGCTAACACCAACATCAAAATCAACACCAACACCAACACGAACACCAATATCAACTCCAATGCTAACATCAAGACCAACATCAACATGAACAAAAACATCAACTCCGATGCTAACATCAACACCAACACCAACATCAACACCAATGCTAACGCCAACATCAACTCCAATGCTCACGCCAACATCAACTCCAGCGCTCACACCAACATCAACTCCAATTCTAACGCCAACATCAACATCACCATGTACACCACCACAAACACCAACATCAACTCCAACACTAACACCAACATCACGCCAATGCAAACACCAACATCAATTCCAATGCTAACACAAAAATCAACTCCAATGCGAACACCAACACCAACAGTAACGCGAACACCAACATCAACTTCAATGCTAACACCAACACCAGCACCAATTCTAACACCAACATCAACATCAATGCCAACACCAATGCTAACGTCAACATCAACTCCAATGCTCACACCAACATCAACTCCAATGTGAACACCAACATCAATTCCAATTCTAACACCAACATCAGCACCAACACGAACAGCAACATCAACTCCAACACTAACATCAACATCAACTCCAATTCTAACACCAACATCAACATCAACATCAACACCAACGCAAACACCAACATCAACTCCAACACTAACGCCAACATCAACTCCAACGCGAACACAAACATCAACTCCAACACTAACACAAGCACCAACACCAACGATAACACCAACATCAATGCCAATTCTAATACCAACATCAACTTCAATTCTAACACCAACATCAACACCAACGCCAACACCAACATCAACTCCAATTCTAAAACCAACATCAACACCAACGTGAACACCAACATCAACTCCAATTCTAACACCAACATCAACACCAACATCAACTCCAACACTAACACTAGCACCAACACCAACGAAAATACCAACATCAACTCCAATGCTAACACCAACATCAACTCCAATTCCAACACCAACATCAACACCAATGATAACACCAACATCAACTCAATGCTAACACTAACATCAACATCAACATCATCTCCAATGCTAACACCAACAAGAGCATGAACGTCAACACCAACGCTAACACCAACATCAACTTGAACACCTACACCAACATCAACACCAAAGCTAACACCAACATCAACTCCAACGCTAACACCAACATCAACATCAAAGTCAACACCAACGCTAACACCAACATCAACTCCATCGGTAACACCAACATCAAAATCAAGACCAACACCAACACGAACACCAATATCAACTCCAATGCTAACATCAAGACCAACATCAACATGAACAAAAACATCAACTCCGATGCTAACACCAACACCAACATCAACACCAATGCTAACACCAACATCAACTCCAATGCTCACGCCAACATCAACTCCAACGCTCACACCAACATCAACTCCAATTCCAACGCCAACATCAACATCACCATGTACACCACCACAAACACCAACATCAACTCCAACACTAACACCAATATCACTCCAATGCAAACACCAACATCAATTCCAATGCTAACACAAAAATCAACTCCAATGCGAACACCAACACCAACAGTAACGCGAACACCAACATCAACTTCAATGCTAACACCAACACCAGCACCAATGCTAACACCAACATCAACATCAACGCCAACACCAATGCTAACGTCAACATCAACTCCAATGCTCACACCAACATCAACTTCAATGTGAACACCAACATCAATTCGAATTCTAACACCAACATGAACACCAACATCAACTCCAACACTAACATCAACATCAACTCCAATTCTAACACCAACATCAACATCAACATCAACATCAACGCAAACACCAACATCAACTCCAACACTAACGCCAACATCAACTCCAACGCGAACACCAACATCAACTCCAACACTAACACAAGCACTAACATCAACGATAACACCAACATCAACGCCAATTCTAATACCAACATCAACTTCAATTCTAACACCAACATCAACACCAACGTGAACACCAACATCAACTCCAATTCTTTCACCAACATCAACACAAACATCAACTCCAACACTAACACTAGCACCAACACCAACGAAAACACCAACATCAACTCCAATGCTAACACCAACATCAACTCTAATTCTAACACCAACATCAACTCCAATTCTAACACCAACATCAACATCAACATCTACACCAACGCGAACACCAACATCAACTCCACCGCGAACACCAACATCAACTCCAATGCTAACACCAACAAATACTCCAACATTAACACTAACACCAACATCAACGATAACACCAACATCGACTCCAATGCTAACACCAACATCAACTCCAATTCTAACAACAACATCAACTCCAATTCTAACACCAACATCAACATCAACATTAACACCAACACAAACACCAATATCAACTCGAACACTAACACCAACATCAACTCCAACGCGAACATCAACATCAACTCCAACACTAACACAAGCACAAACACCAACGTTAACACCAACATCAACTCCAATTCTAACACAAACATCAACATCAACACCTACACCAACGCGAACACCAAGATCAACTACAACACTAACTCCAACATCACTCCAACGTGAACACCAACATCAACTCCATTGCTAACACAGACATCAACTCCAACGTTAACCCCAATACCAACAGCAACGCGAACACCAAGATCAACTACAACACTGACACCAACATCACTCCAACGCGAACACCAACAGCAACTCCATTGCTAACACAGACATCAACTCCAACGTTAACCCCAACACCAACAGCAACGCGAACACCAACATCAACTCCAATGCTAACAGTAACATCAACATCAACGCCAACACCAATGCTAATGCCAACAAAATTTAAATGCTCACAACAACATCAACTCCAATGTGATCACCAACATCAATTCCAATTCTAACACCAACATCAACAGCAACGCGAACACCAACATCAACTTCAACACTAACACCAACTTCAACTCCAATGTTAACACCAACATCAACTCCAACGCTAACATCAACTGCAATGCCAACACTAACACCAACATCAACACCAATGTAAACACCAAAATCAACACCAACATCAACTGCAACATGAACACCAACATCACCCCAATGCTAACGCCAACATTAATGTGGCCATCAACACCAACATGCATACCAACATCAACTCCAACACTAACAACAAACACCAACGCGCACACCAACATCAACTCCAACACTAGCACCAACAACACCACCGCGAATACCAATATCTACTCCAATGCTAACGCCAACACCAACTCCAATACGAACACCAACATCAATTCCAACACTAACACCAACGCGAACACCAACACCAACTCCAGTGCTAACACCAACATCAATTCCAACATTAACACTAACACAAACACTAATGATAACACCAACATCAACTCCAATGTTAACACCAACATCAACTCCAATTCTAACAACAACATCAACTCCAATTCTAACACCAACATGAACATCAACATTAACACCAACACAAACACCAATATCAACTCGAACACTAACACCAACATCAACTCCAACGCGAACACCAACATCAACTCCAACACTAACACAAGCACAAACACCAACGATAACACCAACATCAACTCCAATTCTAACACCAACATCAACACCAACGTGAACACCAACATCAACACCAACGCGAACACCAACACCAACTCCAGTGCTAACACCAACATCAACTCCAACACTTACACCAACATCAACACCAATGCTAACACCAACATCAACTCCAACGCTAACACCAACATCAACTCCAACGCTAACACCAACATCAACATCAAAGTCAACACCAACGCTAACACCAACATCAACTCCATCGCTAACACCAACATCAAAATCAACACCAACACCAACACGAACACCAATATCAACTCCAACATCAAGACCAACATCAACATGAACAAAAACATCAACTCCGATGCTAACATCAACACCAACACCAACATCAACACTAATGCTAACGCCAACATCAACTCCAAAGCTCACGCCAACATCAACTCCAACGCGAACACCAACATCAACTCCATTGCTAACACAGACATCAACTCCAACGTGAACCCCAACACCAACAGCAACGCGAACACCAACATCAACTCCAATGCTAACACCAAAATCAACTCCAACATTAACACTAACACCAACACTAACGATAACACCAACATCAACTCCAATTCTAACACCAACATCAACACCAACGTGAACACCAACATCAACTCCCATTCTAACACCAACATCAACATCAACATCTACACCAACGCGAACACCAAGATCAACTACAACACTAACACCAACATCACTCCAACGCGAACACCAACATCAACTCCATTGCTAACACAGACATCAACTCCAACGTTAACCCCAACACCAACAGCAACGCGAACACCAACATCAACTCCAAAGCTAACACAAACATCAATATCAACACCAACACCAATGCTAACACCAACATCAACATCAACGCCAACACCAATGCTAATGTCAACATCAACTCCAATGCTCACACCAACATCAACTCCAATGTGAACACCAACATCAATTCCAATTCTAACATCAACATCAGCACCAACACGAACACCAACATCAACTCCAACACTAACATCAACATCAACTCCAATTCTAACACCAACATCAACATCAACATCAACACCAACGCAAACACCAACATCAACTCCAACACTAACGCCAACATCAACTCCAACGCGAACACCAACATCAACTCCAACACGAACACAAGCCCCAACACCAACGATAACACCAACATCAACGCCAATTCTAATACCAACATCAACTTCAATTCTAACACCAACATCAACACCAACGTGAACACCAACATCAATTCCAATTCTAACACCAACATCAACACCAACGTGAACACCAACATCAACTCCAATTCTAACACCAACATCAACACCAACATCAACTCCAACACTAACACTAGCACCAACACCAACGAAAACACCGACATCAACTCCAATGCTAACACCAACATCAACTCTAATTCTAACACCAACATCAACACCAATGATAACACCAACATCAACTCAATGCTAACACTAACATCAACATCAACATCATCTCCAATGCTAACACCAGCATCAACTCCAACACTAACATCAACATCAACTCCCAAGCTAACACCAACATCAAATCCAGTGCTAACACCAACATCAACTCCAACATTAACACTAACACCAACACTAACGATAACACCAACATCAACTCCAATGCTAACACCAACATCAAATCCAATTCTAACACCAACATCAACTATAATTCTAACACCAACATCAACATCAACATTAACACCAACACAAACACCAATATCAACTCGAACAATAACACCAACACCAACTCCAACGCGAACACCAACATCAACTCCAACACTAACACAAGCACAAACACCAACGATAACACCAACATCAACTCCAATTCTAACACAAACATCAACACCAACGTGAACACCAACACCAACTCCCATTCTAACACCAACATCAACATCTACACCAACGTGAACACCAAGATCAACTACAACACTAACACCAACATCAACTCCAATGTGATCACCAATATCAATTCCAATTCTAACACCAACATCAACACCAACGTGAACACAAACATCAACTCCAACATGAACACCAACATCAACCCCAACGCTAACACCAACATTAATGTCGCCATCAACACCAACACGCATACCAACATCAACTCCAACACTAACAACAAACACCAACGCGCACACCAACATCAACTCCAACACTAACACCAACGCGAACACCAACAACAACTCCAGTGCTAACACCAACATCAACTCCAACGCTCACAACAACATCAACTCCAATTCTAATGCCAACATCAACATCATCATGTACACCACCACAAACACCAACATCAACTCCAACACTAACACCAACATCACTCCAATGCAAACACCAACATCAATTCCAATGCTAACACAAAAATCAACTCCAATGCGAACACCAACACCAACAGTAACGTGAACACCAACATCAACTTCAATGCTAACACCAACACCAGCACCAATGCTAACACCAACATCAACATCAACGCCAACACAAATGCTAACGTCAACATCAACTCCAATGCTCACACCAACATCAACTCCAATGTGAACACCAACATCAATTCCAATTCTAACACCAACATCAGCACCAACACGAACACCAACATCAACTCCAACACTAACATCAACATCAACTCCAATTCTAACACCAACATCAAAACCAATGCAAACACCAACATCAACTCCAACACTAACGCCAACATCAACTACAACGCGAGCACCAACATCAACTCCAACACTAACACAAGCACCAACACCAACGATAACACCAACATCAACGCCAATTCTAATACCAACATCAACTTCAATTCTAACACCAACATCAACACCAACGTGAACACCAACATCAACTCCAATTCTAACACCAACATCAACACCAACGTGAACACCAACATCAACTCCAATTCTAACACCAACATCAACTCCAATGCTAACACCAACATCAACTCCAATTCTAACAACAACATCAACTCCAATTCTAACACCAACATCAACATCAACATTAACACCAACACAAACACCAATATCAACTCGAACACTCACACCAACATCAACTCCAACGCGAACATCAACATCAACTCCAACACTAACACAAGCACAAACACCAACGTTAACACCAACATCAACTCCAATTCTAACACCAACATCAACATCAACATCTACACCAACGCAAACACCAAGATCAACTACAACACTAACTCCAACATCACTCCAACGTGAACACCAACATCAACTCCATTGATAACACAGACATCAACTCCAACGTAAACCCCAACACCAACAGCAACGCGAACACCAAGATCAACTACAACACTAACACCAACATCACTCCAACGCGAACACCAACATCAACTCCATTGCTAACACAGACATCAACTCCAAAGTTAACCCCAACACCAACAGCAACGCGAACACCAACATCAACTCCAATGCTAACACTAACATCAATATCAACACCAACACCAATGCTTACACCAACATCAACATCAACGCCAACACCAATGCTAATGCCAACAAAATTTAAATGCTCACAACAACATCAACTCCAATGTGATCACCAACATCAATTCCAATTCTAACACCAACATCAACAGCAACGCGAACACCAACATCAACTTCAACACTAACACCAACTTCAACTCCAATGTTAACACCAACATCAACTCCAACGCTAACATCAACTGCAATGCCAACACTAACATCAACATCAACATCAACACCAATGTAAACACCAAAATCAACACCAACATCAACTGCAACATGAACACCAACATCAACCCCAATGCTAACGCCAACATTAATGTGGCCATCAACACCAACATGCATACCAACATCAACTCCAACACTAACAACAAACACCAACGCGCACACCAACATCAACTCCAACACTAGCGCCAACAACACCATCGCGAATACCAATATCTACTCCAATGCTAACGCCAACACCAACTCCAATACGAACACCAACATCAATTCCAACACTAACACCAATGCTAACACCAACACCAACTCCAGTGCTAACACCAACATCAATTCCAACATTAACACTAACACCAACACTAATGATAACACCAACATCAACTCCAATGTTAACAACAACATCAACTCCAATTCTAACAACAACATCAACTCCAATTCTAACACCAACATGAACATCAACATTAACACCAACACAAACACCAATATCAACTCGAACACTAACACCAACATCAACTCCAACGCGAACACCAACATCAACTCCAACACTTACATAAGCACAAACACCAACGATAACACCAACATCAACTCCAATTCTAACACCAACATCAACACCAACGTGAACACCAATGCTAAAACCAACATCAACATGAACGCCAACACCAATGCTAATGCCAACATCAATTCAAATGCTCACACCAACATCAACTCCAATGCTAACACCAACATCACCTCCAACGCTAACATCAACTGCAATGCCAACACTAACGTCAACATCAACATCAACACCAATGTAAACACCAAAATCAACACCGACATCAACTGCAACATGAACACCAACATCAACCCCAATGCTAACACCAACATTAATGTCGCCATCAACACCAACACGCATACCAACATCAACTCCAACACTAACAACAAACACCAACGCGCACACCAACATCAACTCCAACACTAACACCAACGCGAACACCAACACCAACTCCAGTGCTAACACCAACATCAACTCCAACACTTACACCAACATCAACACCAATGATAACACCAACATCAACTCAATGCTAACACTAACATCAACATCAACATCATCTCCAATGCTAACACCAACAAGAGCATGAACATCAACACCAACGTTAACACCAACATCAAATCCAACACCTACACCAACATCAACACCAATGCTAACACCAACATCAACTCCAACGCTAACACCAACATCAACATCAAAGTCAACACCAACGCTAACACCAACATCAAATCCATCGCTAACACCAACATCAAAATCATCACCAACACCAACACGAACACCAATATCAACTCCAATGCTAACATCAAGACCAACATCAACATGAACAAAAACATCAACTCCGATGCTAACATCAACACCAACACCAACATCAACACCAATGCTAACGCCAACATCAACTCCAATGCTCACGCCAACATCAACTCCAACGCTCACACCAACATCAACTCCAATTCTAACGCCAACATCAACATCACCATGTACACCACCACAAACACCAACATCAACTCCAACACAAACACCAACATCACCCCAATGCAAACACCAACATCAATTCCAATGATAACACAAAAATCAACTTCAATGCGAACACCAACATCAACTCCAATTCTAACACCAACATCAACATCAACATCTACAAAAACGCGAACACCAACATCAACTCCAACGCTCACACCAACATCAACTCCAATTCTAACGCCAACATCAACATCACCATATACACCACCACAAACACCAACATCAACTCCAACACTAACACCAACATCACTCCAATGCAAACACCAACATCAATTCCAATGCTAACACAAAAATCAACTTCAATGCGAACACCAACACCAACAGTAACGCGAACACCAACATCAACTTCAATGCTAACACCAACACCAGCACCAATTCTAATACCAACATCAACTTCAATTCTAACACCAACATCAACACCAACGTAAACACCAACATCAACTCCATTCTAACACCAACATCAACACCAACGTGAACACCAACATCAACTCCAATTCTAACACAAACATTAACTCCAACACTAACACTAGCACCAACACCAATGAAAACACCAACATCAACTCCAATGCTAACACCAACATCAACTCTAATTCTAACACCAACATCAAGTCCAATTCTAACACCAACATCAACATCAACATCTACACCAACGCGAACACCAGCATCAACTCCAGCGGGAACACCAACATCAACACCAATGATAACACCAACATCAACTCAATGCTAACACTAACATCAACATCATCTCCAATGCTAACACCAACAAGAGCATGAACATCACACCAACGCTAACACCAACATCAACTCCAACACCTACACCAACATCAACACCAATGCTAACACCAACATCAACTCCAACGCTAACACCAACATCAACATCAAAGTCAACACCAACGCTAACACCAACATCAACTCCATCGCTAACACCAACATCAAAATCAACACCAACACCAACACGAACACCAATATCAACTCCAATGCTAACATCAAGACCAACATCAACATGAACAAAAACATCAACTCCGATGCTAACATCAACACCAACACCAACATCAACTCCAATGCTCATGCCAACATCAACTCCAGCGCTCACACCAACATCAACTCCAATTCTAACGCCAACATCAACATCACCATGTACACCACCACAAACACCAACATCAACTCCAACACTAACACCAACATCACTCCAATGCAAACACCAACATCAATTCCAATGCTAACACAAAAATCAACTCCAATGCGAACACCAACACCAACAGTAACGCGAACACCAACATCAACTTCAATGCTAACACCAACACCAGCACCAATGCTAACACCAACATCAACATCAATGCCAACACCAATGCTAACATCAACATCAACTCCAATGCTCACACCAACATCAACTTCAATGTGAACACCAAAATCAATTCCAATTCTAACACCAACATCAGCACCAACACGAACACCAACATCAACACCAACACTAACATCAACATCAACTCCAATTCTAACACCAACATCAACATCAACATCAACACCAACGCAAACACCAACATCAACTCCAACACTAACGCCAACATCAACTCCAACGCGAACACAAACATCAACTCCAACACTAACACAAGCACCAACACCAACGATAACACCAACATCAACGCCAATTCTAATACCAACATCAACTTCAATTCTAACACCAACATCAACACCAACGCCAACACCAACATCAACTCCAATTCTAACACCAACATCAACACCAACGTGAACACCAACATCAACTCCAATTCTAACACCAACATCAACACCAACATCAACTCCAACACTAACACTAGCACCAACACCAACGTAAACACCAACATCAACTCCAATGCTAACACCAACATCAACTCTAATTCTAACACCAACATCAACACCAATGATAACACCAACATCAACTCAATGCTAACACTAACATCAACATCAACATCATCTCCAATGCTAACACCAACAAGAGCATGAACGTCAACACCAACGCTAACACCAACATCAACTTGAACACCTACACCAACATCAACTCCAATGCTAACACCAACATCAACTCCAACGCTAACACCAACATCAACATCAAAGTCAACACCAACGCTAACACCAACATCAACTCCATCGCTAACACCAACATCAAAATCAAGACCAACACCAACACGAACACCAATATCAACTCCAATGCTAACATCAAGACCAACATCAACATGAACAAAAACATCAACTCCGATGCTAACACCAACACCAACATCAACACCAATGCTAACACCAACATCAACTCCAATGCTCACGCCAACATCAACTCCAACGCTCACACCAACATCAACTCCAATTCCAACGCCAACATCAACATCACCATGTACACCACCACAAACACCAACATCAACTCCAACACTAACACCAACATCACTCCAATGCAAACACCAACATCAATTTCAATGCTAACACAAAAATCAACTCCAATGCGAACACCAACACCAACAGTAACGCGAACACCAACATCAACTTCAATGCTAACACCAACACCAGCACCAATGCTAACACCAACATCAACATCAACGCCAACACAAATGCTAACGTCAACATCAACTCCAATGCTCACACCAACATCAACTTCAATGTGAACACCAACATCAATTCCAATTCTAACACCAACATCAGCACCAACACAAACACCAACATCAACTCCAACACTAACATCAACATCAACTCCAATTCTAACACCAACATCAACATCAACATCAACACCAACGCACACACCAACATCAACACCAACACTAACGCCAACATCAACTCCAACGCGAACACCAACATCAACTCCAACACTAACACAAGCACCAACATCAACGATAACACCAACATCAACGCCAATTCTAATACCAACATCAACTTCAATTCTAACACCAACATCAACACCAACGTGAACACCAACATCAACTCCAATTCTAACACCAACATCAACACCAACGTGAACACCAACATCAACTCCAATTCTTACACCAACATCAACACAAACATCAACTCCAACACTAACACTAGCACCAACACCAACGAAAACACCAACATCAACTCCAATGCTAACACCAACATCAACTCTAATTCTAACACCAACATCAACTCCAATTCTAACACCAACATCAACATCAACATCTACACCAACGCAAACACCAACATCAACTCCAGCGCGAACACCAACATCAACTCCAATGCTAACACCAACAAATACTCCAACATTAACACTAACACCAACATCAACGATAACACCAACATCGACTCCAATGCTAACACCAACATCAACTCCAATTCTAACAACAACATCAACTCCAATTCTAACACCAACATCAACATCAACATTAACACCAACACAAACACCAATATCAACTCGAACACTCACACCAACATCAACTCCAACGCGAACATCAACATCAACTCCAACACTAACACAAGCACAAACACCAACGTTAACACCAACATCAACTCCAATTCTAATACCAACATCAACTTCAATTCTAACACCAACATCGACATCAACTCCAACGTTAACCCCAATACCAACAGCAACGCGAACACCAAGATCAACTACAACACTAACACCAACATCACTCCAACGCGAACACCAACAGCAACTCCATTGCTAACACAGACATCAACTCCAACGTTAACCCCTACACCAACAGCAACGCGAACACCAACATCAACTCCAATGCTAACACTAACATCAATATCAACACCAACAACAATGCTTACACCAACATCAACATCAACGCCAACACCAATGCTAATGCCAACAAAATTTAAATGCTCACAACAACATCAACTCCAATGTGATCACCAACATCAATTCCAATTCTAACACCAACATCAACAGCAACGCGAACACCAACATCAACTTCAACACTAACACCAACTTCAACTCCAATGTTAACACCAACATCAACTCCAACGCTAACATCAACTGCAATGCCAACACTAACACCAACATCAACACCAATGTAAACACCAAAATCAACACCAACATCAACTGCAACATGAACACCAACATCAACCCCAATGCTAACGCCAACATTAATGTGGCCATCAACACCAACATGCATACCAACATCAACTCCAACACTAACAACAAACACCAACGCGCACACCAACATCAACTCCAACACTAGCACAAACAACACCACCGCGAATACCAATATCTACTCCAATGCTAACGCCAACACCAACTCCAATACGAACACCAACATCAATTCCAACACTAACACCAATGCTAACACCAACACCAACTCCAGTGCTAACACCAACATCAATTCCAACATTAACACTAACACCAACACTAATGATAACACCAACATCAACTCCAATGTTAACACCAACATCAACTCCAATTCTAACAACATCAACTCCAATCAAACACCAACATGAACATCAACATTAACACCAACACAAACACCAATATCAACTCGAACACTAACACCAACATCAACTCCAACACTTACACAAACATCAACACCAATGATAACACCAACATCAACTCAATGCTAACACTAACATCAACATCATCTCCAATGCTAACACCAACAAGAGCATGAACATCAACACCAACGCTAACACCAACATCAACTCCAACACCTACACCAACATCAACACCAATGCTAACACCAACATCAACTCCAACGCTAACACCAACATCAACATCAAAGTCAACACCAACGCTAACACCAACATCAACCCCATCGCTAACACCAACATCAAAATCAACACCAACACCAACACGAACACCAATATCAACTCCAATGCTAACATCAAGACCAACATCAACATGAACAAAAACATCAACTCCGATGCTAACATCAACACCAACACCAACACCAACACCAATGCTAATGCCAACATCAACTCCAATGCTCACGCCAACATCAACTCCAACGCTCACACCAACATCAACTCCAACACTAACACTAGCACAAACACCAACGAAAACACCAACATCAACTCCAATGCTAACACCAACATCAACTCTAATTCTAACACCAACATCAACTCCAATTCTAACACCAACATCAACATCAACAAATACACCAACGCGAACACCAGCATCAACTCCAGTGCTAACACCAACATCAACTCCAACATTAACGCTAACACCAACTCTAACGATAACACCAACATCAACTCCAATGCTAACACCAACATCAACTCCAATTCTAACACCAACATCAACACCAACGTGAACACCAACATCAACTCCCATTCTAACACCAACATCAACATCAACATCTACACCAACGCGAACACCAAGATCAACACCAACACTAACACCAACATCACTCCAACGCGAACACCAACATCAACTCCAATGTGAACACCAACATCATTTCCAATTCTAACACCAACATCAGCACCAACACAAACACCAACATCAACTCCAACACTAACATCAACATCAACTCCAATTCTAACACCAACATCAACATCAACATCAAAACCAACGCAAACACCAACATCAACTCCAACACTAACGCCAACATCAACTCCAACGTGAACACCAACATCAACTCCAACACTAACGCCAACATCAACTCCAACACGAACACCAACACCAACTCCAGTGCTAACACCAACATCAACTCCAACACCAACACCAATGATAACACCAACATCAACTCAATGCTAACACTAACATCAACATCAACATCATCTCCAATGCTAACACCAACAAGAGCATGAACATCAACACCAACGCTAACACCAACATCAACTCCAACACCTACACCAACATCAACACCAATGCTAACACCAACATCAACTCCAACGCTAACACCAACATCAACATCAAAGTCAACACCAACGCTAACACCAACATCAACTCCATCGCTAACACCAACATCAAAATCAACAACAACACCAACACGAACACCAATATCAACTCCAATGCTAACATCAAGACCAACATCAACATGAACAAAAACATCAACTCCAATGCTAACATCAACACCAACACCAACACCAACACCAATGCCAATGCCAACATCAACTCCAATGCTCACACCAACATCAACTCCAATTCTAACGCCAACATCAACATCACCATGTACACCACCACAAACACCAACATCAACTCCAACACTAACACCAACATCACTCCAATGCAAACACCAACATCAATTCCAATGCTAACACAAAAATCAACTCCAATGCAAACACCAACACCAACAGTAACGCGAACACCAACATCAACTTCAATGCTAACACCAACACCAGCACCAATGCTAACACCAACATCAACATCAACGCCAACACCAATGCTAACGTCAACATCAACTCCAATGCTCGCACCAACATCAACTCCAATGTGAACACCAACATCAATTCCAATTCTAACACCAACATCATCACCAACACGAACACCAACATCAACTCCAACACTAACATCAACATCAACTCCAATTCTAACACCAACATCAACATCAACGTGAACACCAACATCAACTCCAATTCTAACACCAACATCAACTCCAACGTGAACACCAACATCAACTCCAATTCTAACACCAACATCAACACCAACATGAACACCAACATCAACTCCAATTCTAACACCAACATCAACACAAACATCAACTCCAACACTAACACTAGCACCAACACCAACGAAAACACCAACATCAACTCCAATGCTAACACCAACATCAACTCTAATTCTAACACCAACATCAACTCCAATTCTAACACCAACATCTACATCAACATCTACACCAACGCGAACACCAACATCAACTCCAGCGCGAACACCAACATCAACTCCAATGCTAACCCCAACAAATACTCCAACATTAACACTAACACCAACGTCAACAATAACACCAACATCAACTCCAAAGCTAACACCAACATCAACTCCAATTCTAACAACATCAACTCCAATTCTAACACCAACATCAACATCAACATTAACAACAACACAAACACCAATATCAACTCGAACACTAACACCAACATCAACTCCAACACTAACACAAGCACAAACACCAACGATAACACCAACATCAACTCCAATTCTAACACCAACATCAACATCAACATCTACACCAACGCGAACACCAAGATCAACGACAACACTAACTCCAACATCACTTCAACGTGAACACCAACATCAACTCCATTGCTAACACAGACATCAACTCCAATGTTTACCCCAATACCAACAGCAACGCGAACACCAACATCAACTCCAATGCTAACACTAACATCAATATCAACACCAACACCAATGCTTACACCAACATCAACATCAACGCCAACACCAATGCTAATGCCAACAAAATTTAAATGCTCACAACAACATCAACTCCAATGTGATCACCAACATCAATTCCAATTCTAACACCAACATCAACACCAATGCGAACATCAACATCAACTCCAACACTAACACCAACATCAACTCCAACACTAACACCAACATCAACTCCAACGCTAACATCAACTGCAATGCCAACACTAACATCAACATCAACACCAATGTAAACACCAAAATCAACACCAACATCAACTGCAACATGAACACCAACATCAACCCCAATGTTAACACCATCATTAATGTGGACATCAACACCAACATGCATACCAACATCAACTCCAACACTAACAACAAACACCAACGCGCACACCAACATCAACTCCAACACTAGCACCAACAACACCACCGCGAATACCAATATCTACTCCAATGCTAACGCCAACACCAACTCCAATACGAACACCAACATCAATTCCAACACTAACACCAACGCGAACACCAACACCAACTCCAGTGCTAACACCAACATCAATTCCAACATTAACACTAACACCAACACTAATGATAACACCAACATCAACTCCAATGTTAACACCAACATCAACTCCAATTCTAACAACATCAACTCCAATCAAACACCAACATGAACATCAACATTAACACCAACACAAACACCAATATCAACTCGAACACTAACACCAACATCAACTCCAACACTTACACAAACATCAACACCAATGATAACACCAACATCAACTCAATGCTAACACTAACATCAACATCATCTCCAATGCTAACACCAACAAGAGCATGAACATCAACACCAACGCTAACACCAACATCAACTCCAACACCTACACCAACATCAACACCAATGCTAACACCAACATCAACTCCAACGCTAACACCAACATCAACATCAAAGTCAACACCAACGCTTACACCAACATCAACCCCATCGCTAACACCAACATCAAAATCAACACCAACACCAACACGAACACCAATATCAACTCCAATGCTAACATCAAGACCAAAATCAACATGAACAAAAACATCAACTCCGATGCTAACATCAACACCAACACCAATGCTAATGCCAACATCAACTCCAATGCTCACGCCAACATCAACTCCAACGCTCACACCAACATCAACTCCAATTCTAACACCAACATCAACACCAACATCAACTCCAACACTAACACTAGCACCAACGCCAACGAAAACACCAACATCAACTCCAATGCTAACACCAACATCAACTCTAATTCTAACACCAACATCAACTCCAATTCTAACACCAACATCAACATCAACATATACACCAACGCGAACACCAGCATCAACTCCAGTGCTAACACCAACATCAACTCCAACATTAACACTAACACCAACACTAACGATAACACCAACATCAACTCCAATGCTAACACCAACATCAACTCCAATTCTAACACCAACATCAACTCTAATTCTAACACCAACATGAACATCAACATTAACACCAACACAAACACCAATATCAACTCGAACACTAACACCAACATCAACTCCAACGCGAACACCAACATCAACTCCAACACTAACACAAGCACAAACACCAACGATAACACCAACATCAACTCCAATTCTAACACAAACATCAACACCAACGTGAACACCAACATCAACTCCCATTCTAACACCAACATCAACATCAACATCTACACCAACGCGAACACCAAGATCAACTACAACACTAACACCAACATCACTCCAACGCGAACACCAACATCAACTCCAATGTGAACACCAACATCATTTCCAATTCTAACACCAACATCAGCACCAACACAAACACCAACATCAACTCCAACACTAACATCAACATCAACTCCAATTCTAACACCAACATCAACATCAACATCAAAACCAACGCAAACACCAACATCAACTCCAACACTAACGCCAACATCAACTCCAACGTGAACACCAACATCAACTCCAACACTAACACCAACACGAACACCAACACCAACTCCAGTGCTAACACCAACATCAACTCCAACACCAACACCAATGATAACACCAACATCAACTCAATGCTAACACTAACATCAACATCAACATCATCTCCAATGCTAACACCAACAAGAGCATGAACATCAACACCAACGCTAACACCAACATCAACTCCAACACCAACACCAACATCAACACCAATGCTAACACCAACATCAACTCCAACGCTAACACCAACATCAACATCAAAGTCAACACCAACGCTAACACCAACATCAACCCCATCGCTAACACCAACATCAAAATCAACACCAACACCAACACGAACACCAATATCAACTCCAATGCTAACATCAAGACCAACATCAACATGAACAAAAACATCAACTCCAATGCTAACATCAACACCAACACCAACACCAACACCAATGCTAATGCCAAAATCAACTCCAATGCTCACGCCAACATCAACTCCAACGCTCACACCAACATCAACTCCACTTCTAACGCCAACATCAACATCACTATGTACACCACCACAAACACCAACATCAACTCCAACACTAACACCAACATCACTCCAATGCAAACACCAACATCAATTCCAATGCTAACACAAAAATCAACTCCAATGCGAACACCAACACCAACAGTAATGCGAACACCAACATCAACTTCAATGCTAACACCAACACCAGCACCAATGCTAACACCAACATCAACATCAACGCCAAAACCAATGCTAACGTCAACATCAACTCCAATGCTCGCACCAACATCAACTCCAACGTGAACACCAACATCAATTCCAATTCTAACACCAACATCAGCACCAACACGAACACCAACATCAACTCCAACACTAACATCAACATCAACTCCAATTCTAACACCAACATCAACATCAACGTGAACACCAACATCAACTCCAATTCTAACACCAACATCAACTCCAACGTGAACACTAACATCAACTCCAATTCTAACACCAACATCAACACAAACATCAACTCCAACACTAACACTAGCACCAACACCAACGAAAACACCGACATCAACTCCAATGCTAACACCAACATCAACTCTAATTCTAACACCAACATCAACTCCAATTCTAACACCAACATCAACATCAACATCTACACCAACGCGAACACCAACATCAACTCCAGCGCGAACACCAACATCAACTCCAATGCTAACACCAACAAATACTCCAACATTAACACTAACACCAACATCAACAATAACACCAACATCAACTCCAATGCTAACACCAACATCAACTCCAATTCTAACAACAACATCAACTCCAATTCTAACACCAACATCAACATCAACATTAACAACAACACAAACACCAATATCAACTCAAACACTAACACCAACATCAACTCCAACACTAACACAAGCACAAACACCAACGATAACACCAACATCAACTCCAATTCTAACACCAACATCAACATCTACACCAACGCGAACACCAAGATCAACGACAACACTAACTCCAACATCACTTCAACGTGAACACCAACATCAACTCCATTGCTAACACAGACATCAACTCCAACGTTTACCCCAATACCAACAGCAACGCGAACACCAACATCAACTCCAATGCTAACACTAACATCAATATCAACACCAACACCAATGCTTACACCAACATCAACATCAACGCCAACAACAATGCTAATGCCAACAAAATTTAAATGCTCACAACAACATCAACTCCAATGTGATCACCAACATCAATTCCAATTCTAACACCAACATCAACACCAATGCGAACACCAACATCAATTCCAACACTAACACCAACATCAACTCCAACGCTAACACCAACATCAACTCCAACGCTAACATCAACTGCAATGCCAACACTAACATCAACATCAACACCAATGTAAACACCAAAATCAACACCAACATCAACTGCAACATGAACACCAACATCAACCCCATTGCTATCGCCAACATTAATGTGGCCATCAACACCAACATGCATACCAACATCAACTCCAACACTAACAACAAACACCAACGCGCACACCAACATCAACTCCAACACTAGCACCAACAACACCACTGCGAATACCAATATCTACTCCAATGCTAATGCCAACACCAACTCCAATACGAACACCAACATCAATTCCAACACTAACACCAACGCGAACACCAACACCAACTCCAGTGCTAACACCAACATCAATTCCAACATTAACACTAACACCAACACTAATGATAACACCAACATCAACTCCAATGTTAACACCAACATCAACTCCAATTCTAACAACAACATCAACTCCAATTCTAACACCAACATGAACATCAACATTAACACCAACACAAATACCAATATCAACTCGAACACTAACACCAACATCAACTCCAACGCGAACACCAACATCAACTCCAACACTAACACAAGCACAAACACCAACGATAACACCAACATCAACTCCAATTCTAACACAAACATCAACACCAACGTGAACACCAACATCAACTCCCATTCTAACATCAACATCAACATCAACACCAATGTAAACACCAAAATCATCACCAACATCAACTGTAACATGAACACCAACATCAACCCCATTGCTATCGCCAACATTAATGTGGCCATCAACACCAACATGCATACCAACATCAACTCCAACACTAACAACAAACACCAACGCGCACACCAACATCAACTCCAACACTAGCACCAACAACACCACCGTGAATACCAATATCTACTCCAATGCTAATGCCAACACCAACTCCAATACGAACACCACCATCAATTCCAACACTAACACCAACGCGAACACCAACACCAACTCCAGTGCTAACACCAACATCAATTCCAACATTAACACTAACACCAACACTAATGATAACACCAACATCAACTCCAATGTTAACACCAACATCAACTCCAATTCTAACAACAACATCAACTCCAATTCTAACACCAACATGAACATCAACATTAACACCAACACAAATACCAATATCAACTCGAACACTAACACCAACATCAACTCCAACGCGAACACCAACATCAACTCCAACACTAACACAAGCACAAACACCAACGATAACACCAACATCAACTCCAATTCTAACACCAACATCAACACCAACGTGAACACCAACATCAACTCCCATTCTAACACCAACATCAACATCAACATCTACACCAACGCGAACACCAAGATCAACTACAACACTAACACCAACATCACTCCAACGCGAACACCAACATCAACTCCATTGCTAACACAGACATCAACTCCAACGTTAACCCCAACACCAACAGCAACGCGAACACCAACATCAACTCCAATGCTAACACTAACATCAATATCAACACCAACACCAATGCTAACACCAACATCAACATCAATGCTAATGTAAAGATCAATTCAAATGCTCACACCATCATCAACTCCAATGTGATCACCAACATCAATTCCAATTCTAACACCAACATCAACACCAACGTGAACACCAACATCAACTCCAATGCTGACACCAACATCAACTCCAACGCTAACATCAACTGCAATGCCAACACTAACGTCAACATCAAGATCAACACCAATGTAAACACCAAAATCAACACCGACATCAACTGCAACATGAACACCAACATCAACCCCAATGCTAACACCAACATTAATGTCGCCATCAACACCAACACGCATACCAACATCAACTCCAACACTAACAGCAAACACCAACGCGCACACCAACATCAACTCCAACACCAACACCAACGCGAACACCAACACCAACTCCAGTGCTAACACCAACATCAATTCCAACACTTGCACCATCAACACCAATGATAACACCAACATCAACTCAATGCTAACACTAACATCAACATCAACATCATCTCCAATGCTAACACCAACAAGAGCATGAACATCAACACCAACGCTAACACCAACATCAGCTCCAACACCTACACCAACATCAACACCAATGCTAACACCAACATCAACTCCAACGCTAACACCAACATCAACATCAAAGTCAACACCAACGCTAACACCAACATCAACTCCATCGCTAACACCAACATCAAAATCAACACCAACACGAACACCAATATCAACTCCAATGCTAACATCAAGACCAACATCAACATGAACAAAAACATCAACTCCGATGCTAACATCAACACCAACACCAACATCAACACCAATGCTAACGCCAACATCAACTCCAATGCTCACGCCAACATCAACTCCAACGCTCACACCAACATCAACTCCAATTCTAACGCCAACATCAACATCAGCATGTACACCACCACAAACACCAACATCAACTCCAACACTAACACCAACATCACTCCAATGCAAACACCAACATCAATTCCAATGCTAACACAAAAATCAACTCCAATGCGAACACCAACACCAACAGTAACGCGAACACCAACATCAACTTCAATGCTAACACCAACACCAGCATCAATGCTAACACCAACATCAACATCAACGCCAACACCAATGCTAACGTCAACATCAACTCCAATGCTCGCACCAACATCAACTCCAATGTGAACACCAACATCAATTCCAATTCTAACACCAACATCAGCACCAACACGAACACCAACATCAACTCCAACACTAACATCAACATCAACTCCAATTCTAACACCAACATCAACATCAACATCAACACCAACGCGAACACCAACATCAACTCCAACACTAACGCCAACATCAACTCCAACGCGAACACCAACATCAACTCCAACACTAACACAAGCACCAACACCAACGATAATACCAACATCAACTTCAATTCTAACACCAACATCAACACCAACGTGAACACCAACATCAACTCCAATTCTAACACCAACATCAACACCAACATCAACTCCAACACTAACACTAGCACCAACACCAACGAAAACACCAACATCAACTCCAATGCTAACACCAACATCAACTCTAATTCTAACACCAACATCAACTCCAATTCTAACACCAACATCAACATCAACATCTACACCAACGCGAACACCAACTCCAATGTGATCACCAACATCAATTCCAATTCTAACACCAACATCAACTCCAACACTAACACCAACATCAACTCCAACGCTAACACCAACATCACTCCAACGCGAACACCAACATCAACTCCATTGCTAACACAGACATCAACTCCAACGTTAACCCCAACACCAACAGCAACGCGAACACCAACATCAATTCCAATGCTAACACTAACATCAATATCAACACCAACACCAATGCTAACACCAACATCAACATCAACGCCAACACCAATGCTAATGCCAACATCAATTCAAATGCACACACCAACATCAACTCCAATGTGATCACCAACATCAATTCCAATTCTAACACCAACATCAACACCAACGCGAACACCAACATCAACTCCAACACTAACACCAACATCAACTCCAACGCTAACACCAACATCAACTCCAACGCTAACATCAACTGCAATGCCAACACTAACATCAACATCAATATCAACACCAATGCAAACACCAAAATCAACACCAACATCAACTGCAACATGAACACCAACATCAACCCCAACGCTAACACCAGCATTAATGTCGCCATCAATACCAACACGCATACCAACATCAACTCCAATTTTAACACCAACATCAACACCAACGCAAACACCAATATCAACTCCAACAATAACGCCAACATCAACTCCAACGCAAACACCAACATCAACTCCAACAGTAACGCAAGCACCAACACCAATGATAACACCAACATCAACTCCAATTCTAACACCAACATCAACTCCAATTCTAACACCAACATCAAAACCAACATGAACATCAACATCAACTCCAATTCAAACACCAACATCAACATCAGCATCTACACCAACGTGAACACCAAGATCAACTACAACACTAACACCAACATCACTTCAACGCGAACACCAACATCAACTCCATTGCTAACACAAACATCAACTCCAACGCTAACCCCAACACCAACAGCAATGCGAACACCAACATCAACTCCAATACTAACACTAACATCAATCCAACCCTAACACCAACATGAACTCCAACGCTGACATCAACTGCAATGCCAACACTAACATCAACATCAACATCAACACCAATGTAAACACCAAAATCAACACCAACATCAACTGCAACATGAACATCAACATCAACTCCAACACTAACACCAACATTAATGTCACCATCAACACAAACACGCATACCAACATCAACTCCAACACTAACAACAAATATCAACGCGCACACCAACATCAACTCCAACACTAACAGCAACACCAACACCACCGCGAATACAAATATCTACTCCAATGCTAACGCCAACATCAACTCCAATACGAACACCAACATCAACTCCAACACTAACACCAACACCAACATCAACTCCAACACCTACAACAACATCAACTCAAATGCTAACACCATCATCAATTCCAATGCAATCACCAACTTCAACATCAACCCCAATGCGAACACCAGCGTCAACTCCAACATTTACACCAACATCAACACCAATGCTAACACCAACATCAACTCCAACACTTAAACCAGCATCAGCTCCAACTTAAATCAACATTAACGTCAACTCCTATGCTAATACCAATATCACCACCAACACTTACACCAACATTAACACCAATGGTAACACTAACATCAACCCCAATGCTAACACCAACATCAAGTCCAACACCTACACCAACATCAACACCAATGCCAGCATCAACATCAACACCAACACTAATGCCAACACCAATACCAATGCGAACACCAGCATCAACTCCAATGCTAACACCAACATCAACTCCAATATCAACTCCAATGATAACATCAACTGCAATTCCAACACTAACATCAACATCAACACCAATGTAAACACCAAAATCAACACCAACATCAACTCCAACATGAACACCAACATCAACTCCAACACTAAAAGCAACACCAACATCAACATCAACACCAACACCAATGCTAACACCAACATCAACTCCAACACTTATACCAACATCAACACCAATGCTAACACCAACATCAACTAAATGCTAACACTAACATCAACATCAACTTCAATTCCAATGCTAACACCAACATCAACATGAACATCAACACCAACGCTAACACCAACATCAACTCCAAAACCTACTCCAACATCAACACCAATGCTAACACCAACATCAACTCCGACGCTAACATCAACATCAACATCAAAATCAACACCAACGCAACCGCCAACATCAACTCCATCGCTAACACCAGCATCAACATCAACATCAACATCAACACCAACGTGAACACCAACATCAAATCCAACACCAACACTAACACCAACACCCATATCAACACCAATGCTAACATAAACATGAACACCAACATCAACTCCAATGCTAACATCAACAACACCAACATCAACACCAATGCTAACGCCAATGCTCACGCCAACATCAACTCCAACGCTCACACCAACATCAACTCCAATGTGAACACCAACATCAACTCCAATGCTAATACCAACATCACCGCCAACACTTACACCAACATCAACATCAACACCAACGCCAACACCAGCATCAACTCCAACACTAATACAAATACCACCACCAAAGATAAAACCAACATATCCTCTAATGCTAACACCAACATCAACTCCAACGCTAACACCAACGTCAACATCAACACCAATGCTAACACCAACGTCTACTCCAATGCTAACTGCAACATCAACTCCAACACTTACAACAACTTCACCACCAATGCTAACACCTACATCAACTCCAATGCTAATACCAACACTAACATCAACATCAACTCCTAAACTAATACCAACATCACCACCAACACTTACACCAACATCAACACCAAAGATAACACCAACATACACTCCAATGCAAACACCAACATCAACTCCGACGCTAACTCTAACATCAACATCAACGCCAACACCAACACCAACGCGAACACCAACATCACCTCCAATGCTAACACCAACATCAACATCAACACCAACACGAAGACCAGCATCAACTCCAACACTAATACAAATACCACCACCAACGATAACACCAAAATCAACTCCAATGCGAACACCAACATCAAATCCAATGCAAACTTCATCATCAACATCAACATCAACACCTACGCTAATACCAACATCACCACCAACACTTACACCAACATCAACACCAATGGTAACATCAACATCAACTCCAATGCTAACACCAACATCAACATCAACGTCAACAGCAACGCTAACACCAACATCAACTCCAACACTTACGCCAACATCAACACCAATGCTAATGCCATAATCACCTCCAATGCTCACACCAACATCAACTCCAACGCTAACATCAACTGCAATGCCAACACGAACATCAACATCAACATCTACATTAATGTAAACACCAAAATCAACACCAACATCAACTCTATCGCTAACACCAACATAACCATCAACAACAACAACACCAATGCTAACACCAACATCAACTACAACACTTACACCAACACCAACACCAATGCTAACACCAACATCAACTCCAACGCTCACACCAACATCAACTCCAACGCTACCATCAACAGCAATGCCAACACAACATCAACATCAAAATCAACACCAATATAAACACCAAAATCAAAACCAACGTCAACTCCAACATGAACACCAACATCAACTCAAATGCTTATGCCAACATCAACTCTAACACTTAAATCAGCATTATCTCCAACTTAAATCAACATCAACATCAACTCCTATGCTAATCCCAAAATCACCACCAACACGTACACCAACATTAACACCAATGGTAACACTAACATCAACTCCAACTCTAACACCAACATCAACATCAACATCAACACCAACATCAACTCCAACGCTAACACCAACATCAAGTACAACACCTACACCAACATCAACATCAACATCAACACCAACATCAACTCCAATGCTAACACCAACATCAAGTCCAACACCTACACCAACATCAACACCAATGCCAACATCAACATCGACTCCAACACTTACACCAACATTAAAACCAATGCTAACGCCCACATCAACTCCAACGCGAACACCAACTCTAATGTGATCACCAACATCAACTCCAACGTTAACAATAACACCAACGTCAACATCAACTCCTACGCTAATACCAACATCACCAACAACACGAAAACCAACATCAACACCAATGGTAACAGCAACGTCAACACCAATGTGAACACCAACATCAACCCCAACACCAACCCAACACCAATACCAATGCGAACACCAACATCATCCCCAGCGCTAACACCAACATCAATTCCAATGCTAACACCAACATCGACATCGACACCAATGCGAAAACCAGCATCAACTCCAAAACTAACACAAATACCACCACCAACGATAACACCAATTTCCACATCAACTGCAATGACAACACTAACATCAACACCAATGTAAACACCAAAATCAACACCAATATCAACTCCAACGCGAACACCAACATATCCATCAACATCAACTCCAATGCTAACACCAACATCAACTACAACACTTACACCAACATCAACTCCAACGCTCACACCAACATCAACTCCAATGTGACCACCAACATCAACTCCAATGCTAACACCAACACCAACAAAAACATCAACTCCTAAGCTAATACCAACATCACCGCCAACACTTACACCAACATCAACACCAATGGTAACACCAACATCAACACCAATGCTAACACCATCATCAACTCCAACGCTAACACCAACATCAACATCAACACCAACGCTAACACCAACGTCTACTCCAACGCTAACACCAACATCAACTCCAACACCTACAACAACATCAACTCAAATGCTAACACCAACATCAACTCTAACACTTAAACCAGCGTCAACTCCAACTTAAATCAACATCAACATCAACTCCTACGCTAATACCAACATCACCACCAACACCTACACCAACATCAACACCAATGCTAACGTCAACATCAACACCAACACAAATTCTAACACCAATATCAACACGAACACCAACATCAACTCCAATGCGAACACCAATATCAACTCCAATGCTAGCATCAACTGCAATGCCAACACTAACATCAACATCAACACCAATGTAAACACCAAAATCAACACCAACATCAACTCCAACATGAACACCAACATCAACTCCAACACTAACAGCAACACCAACATCAACATCAATACCAATGCTAACGCCAAAATCAACTCCAACGCTCACACCAACATCAACTCCAACGCTAACATCAACAGCAATGCCAACACAACATCAACATCAACATCAACATCAACACCAACGCTAACACCAACATCAACTCCAACACTTACGCCAACATCAACACCAATGCTAATGCCATAATCAACTCCAATGCTCACACCAACATCAACTCCAACGCTAACATCAACTGCAATGCCAACACGAACATCAACATCAATGTAAACACCAAAATCAACATCAACATCAACTCTCTCGCTAACACCAACATAACCATCAACAACATCACCAGTGCTAACACTAACATCAACTACAACACTTACACCAACACCAACACCAATGCTAACGCCAACATCAACTCCAACGCTCACACCAACATCAACTCCAACGCTAACATCAACAGCAATGCCAACACAACATCAAAATCAACATCAACAGCAACACCAATGTAAACACCAAAATCAAAACCAACGTCAAATCCAACATGAACACCAACATCAACTCAAATGCTAACGCCAACATCAACTCTAACACTTAAATCAGCATCATCTCCAACTTAAATCAACATCAACATCAACTCCTATGCTAATACCAAAATCACCACCAACACGTACACCAACATTAACACCAATGGTAACACTAACATCAACTCCAATGCTAACACCAACATCAACTCCAACTCTAACACCAACATCAACATCAACATCAACACCAACATCAACTCCAATGCTAACACCAACATCAAGTCCAACACCTACACCAACATCCACACCAATGCCAACATCAACATCGACTCCAACACTTACACCAACATCAACACCAATGCTAACTCCCACATCAACACCAATGCTAACACCAACTCTAATGTGATCACCATCAACTCCAACATTAACAATAACGCCAACATCAACTACAACACTTACACCAACACCAACATCAATGCTAACGCCAACATCAACTCCAACGCTCACACCAACATCACCTCCAACGCTAACATCAATAGCAATGCCAACACAACATCAAAATCAACATCAACATCAATGTAAACACCAAAATCAAAACCAACATCAACTCCAACATGAACACCAACATCAACTCTAACACTTAAATCAGCATCATCTCCAACTTAAATCAACATCGACATCAACTCCTATGCTAATACCAAAATCACCACCAACACGTACACCAACATTAACACCAATGGTAACACTAACATCAACTCCAATGCTAACACCAACATCAACTACAACACTTACACCAACATCAACACCAATGCTAACGCCAACATCAACACCAACACAAATGCTAACATCAATATCAACGCAAACACCAACATCAGCTTCAATGCTAACACCAACATCAACTCCAATGCAAACACCAATATCAACTCCAATGCTAGCATCAACTGCAATGCCAACACTAACATCAACATCAACATCAACATCAATGTAAACACCAAAATCAACACCAACATCAACTCCAACATGAACACCAACATCACCTCCAACACTAACAGCAACACCAACATCAACAGCCACACCAATGCTAACGCCAACATCAACTAAAACGCTCACACCAACATCAACTCCATCACTTAAACCAGCATCAATACCAACTTAAATCAACATCAACATCAACTCCTACGCTAATACCAACATCACCACCAACACTTACACCAACATTAACACTAATGGTGACACTAACATCAACTCCAATGCTAACACCTACACCAACATCAACACCAATGCTAACATCAACATCAACACCAACACTAATGCCAACACCAATACCAACGCAAACACCAACATCAACTCCAATGCTAACACCAACA
Organism: Hemiscyllium ocellatum; assembly: GCF_020745735.1. NCBI lineage: Eukaryota > Metazoa > Chordata > Chondrichthyes > Orectolobiformes > Hemiscylliidae > Hemiscyllium > Hemiscyllium ocellatum. The sequence continues at coordinate 42,361,267 of NC_083420.1, read as the reverse complement.
TCAACTCCAATGCGAACACCAATATCAACTCCAATGCTAGCATCAACTGCAATGCCAACACTAACATCAACATCAACATCAACATCAATGTAAACAACAAAATCAACACCAACATCAACTCCAACATGAACACCAACATCACCTCCAACACTAACAGCAACACCAACATCAACATCCACACCAATGCTAACGCCAACATCAACTAAAACGCTCACACCAACATCAACTCCATCACTTAAACCAGCATCAACACCAACTTAAATCAACATCAACATCAACTCCTACGCTAATACCAACATCACCACCAACACTTACACCAACATTAACACCAATGGTGACACTAACATCAACTCCAATGCTAACACCAACATCAACATCAACACCAACGCTAACACCAACCTCAAGTCCAACACCTACACCAACATCAACACCAATGCTAACATCAACATCAACACCAACACTAATGCCAACACCAATACCAACGCAAACACCAACATCAACTCCAATGCTAACACCAACATCAACTCCAATATCAACTCCAATGCTAACATCAACTGCAATGCCAACACTAACATCAACATCAACACCAATGTAAACACCAAAATCAACACCAACATCAACTCCAACATGAGCACAAACATCAACTCCAACACTAACAGCAGCACCAACATCAACATCAACCCCAATGCTAACACGAGCATCAACTCCAACACTTACACCAACATCAACACCAATGCTAACACCAACATCAACTCCAATGTTACCACCAACATCAACATGAAAATCAACACCAACATCAACTCCAACACCTCCACCAACATCAACACCAATGCTAACACCAACATCAACTCCAACGCTAACACCAACATCAACATCGACATCAACACCAACGCTAACACCAACATCAACTCCATTGCTAACACCAACATCAACACCAACACCAACACGAACACCAATATCAACTCCAATGCTAACATCAATACCAACATCAACATGAACACCAACATCAACTCCGATGCTAACATCAACACCAACACCAACATCAACACCAATGCGAACACCAGCATCAACTCCAACATTTACACCAACATCACTCCAATGCTAACACCAACATGATCAACAACAGCAACTCCAGTGCTAACACCAACATCAATTCAAATGCGAACACCGATGTCAACATGAACATCAATACCAATGCTAACACCAACATCAACTACAACACTTACACCAACATCAACAGCAATGCTAATGCCAACATCAACTCCAATGCTCACACCAACATCAACTCCAACTCTAACATCAACTGCAATGACAACACTAACATCAACATCAACATCAACACCAATATAAATACCAAAATCAAAACCAACATCAACTCCAATGCTAACACCAACATCACCATCAACAGCAACATCAATGCTAACACCAACATCAACTCCAACGCTAACACCAACATCATCACCAATGCTAACACCAACATCAACACCAACGCTAACACCAACATCAACTCCAACGCTAACACCAACATCAACATCAGCACCAATGTGAACACCAACTCCAACACCAACACGAACACCAATATCAACTCCAATGCTAACATCAACATCAACATGAACACCAACATCAACTCTGATGCTAACATCAACACCAACACCAACATCAACACCAATGCTAACGCCAACATCAACTCCAACGCGAACCCCAACATCAACTCCAACAATAATACAAGCACCAACACAAAGATAACACCAACATCAATTCCAATTCTAACACCAACATCAACTCCAATTCTAACACCAACATCAACTCCAATTCTAACACCAACATCAACACCAACATGAACACCGACATCAACTCCAACACTAACACCAACACCACCACGATTACCAATATCTACTCCAATGCTAACGCCAACATCAACTCTAATACGAACACCAACATCAACTCCAACACTAACACCAACACCAACACCAACGCAAATGCCAACACCAACTCCAGTGCTAACACCAACATCAATTCCAACGCAATCACCAACATCAACATCAACATCAACACCAATGCGAACACCAGCATCAACTCCAACATTTACACCAACATCACTCCAATGCTAACACCAACACGATCAACATCAACTCCAGTGCTAACACCAACATCAATTCCAATGCTAACACCGATGTCAACATGAACATCAATACCAAATCTAACACCAACATCAGCTACAACACTTACACCAACATCAACACCAATGCTAATGCCAACACCAACACCAACGCAAACACTAACATCACCTCCGATGCTAACACCAACATCAGCATCAACACCAACGCGAACACCAGCATCAACTCCAACACTAATACAAATACCACCACCAACGCTAACACCAACATCAACTCCATCGCTAACACCAATATCAACATCAGCACCAATGCGAACACCAACTCCAACACCAACACGAACACCAATATCAACTCCAATGCTAACATCAACATCAACATCAACATGAACACCAACATCAACTCTGATGCTAACATCAACACCAACACCAACATCTACTCCAACGCTAACACCAACATCAACTCCAACACCTACAACAACATCAACAACAATGCTAACACCAACATCAACTCCAACACTTAAACCAGCAGCAACTCCAACTTAAATCAACATCAACATCAACTCCTACGCTAATTCCAACATCACCACCAACACTTACACCAACGTTAACACCAATGGTAACACTAACATCAACTCCAATGCTAACACCAACATCAACTCCAATGCGAACACCAAGATCAACTCCAATGCTAACATCAACTGCAATGCCAACACTAACATCAACATCAACACCAATGTAAACACCAAAATCAACACCAACATCAACTCCAACATGAACACCAACATCAACTCCAACACTAACAGCAACACCAACATCAACATCAACACCAACACCAATGCTAACACCAACATCAACTCCAATTCTAACACCAACATCAACACCAACAAGATCAACAACATCAACTCCAGTGCTAACACCAACATCAATTCCAATGCTAACACCAATGTCAACATGAACATCAATACCGATGCTAACACCAACATCGACTACAACACTTACACCAACATCAACAACAATGTTAACACCAACATCAACTCCAACACTTAAACCAGCAGCAACTCCAACTTAAATCAACATCAACATCAACTCCTACGCTAATTCCAACATCACCACCAACACTTACACCAACATTAACACCAATGGTAACACTAACATCAACTCCAATGCTAACACCAACATCAACTCCAATGCGAACACCAAGATCAACTCCAATGCTAACATCAACTGCAATGCCAACACTAACATCAACATCAACACCAATGTAAACACCAAAATCAACACCAACATCAACTCCAACATGAACACCAACATCAACTCCAACACTAACAACAACACCAACATCAATATCAACACCAATGCTAACACCAACATCAACTCCAACGCTCACACCAACATCAGCTCCCAAGCTAACATCAACTGCAATGCCAATACTAACATCAACATCAACATCAACACCAATGTAAACACCAAAATCAAAACCTAAATCAACTCCAACATGAACACCAACATCAACTCAAATGCTAACACCAACATCAACTCCATCACTTAAACCAGCATCAACCCCAACTTAAATCAACATCAACATTAACTCCTACGCTAATACAAACATCACCACCAACACTTACACCAACATTAACACCAATGGTGACACTAACTTCAACTCCAATGCTAACACCAACATCAACATCAACACCAACGCTAATACCAACATCAAGTCCAACACCGACACCAACATCAACACCAATGCTAACACCAACTTCAACACCAACACAAATGCCAACACCAATATCAACGCGAACACCAACATCAACTCCAATGCTAACACCCACATCAACTCCAATGCGAACACCAATATCAACTCCAATGCTAACATCAATTGCAATGCCACCACTAACATCAACATCAACACCGATGTAAACACAAAAATCAACACCAACATCAACTCCAATGCTAATAGCAACACCAACATCAACATCAACACCAATGCTACCACCAACATCAACTCCAACACTTACACCAACATCAACACCAATGCTAACGCCAACATCAACTCCAACGCTCACACCAACATCAACTCCAATGTGAACACAAACAACAACTCCAATGCTAACACCAACACCAACATCAACATCAACTCCTAAGCTAATACCAACATCAACGCCAACACTTACACCAACATCAACACCAATGCTAACACCATCATCAACTCCAACGCTTACACTAACATCAACATCAACATCAACACCAACGTTAACACCAACATCAACTCCATCTCTAACATCAACATCAACATCAACATCAACACCAACGTGAACACCAACATCAACTCCAACACCAACACCAACACCAACACGAACACCAATATCAACTCCAATGCTAACATCAACACCAACATCAACATGGACACCAACAATATCTCCAATGCTAACATCAACACCAACATCAACATCAACTCCTAAGCTAATACCAACATCACCGCCAACATTTACACCAACATCAACACCAATGGTAACACCAAAATCAACTCCAGTGCTAACACCAACATCAACATCAACATCAACACCAACGTTAACACCAACATCTACTCCAACGCTAACACCAACATCAACTCCAACACCTAAAACAGCATCAACTCAAATGCTAACCCCAACAAAAACTCCAACACTTAAAGCAGCATCAACTCCAACTTATATCAACATCAACTCCTATGCTAATACTAACATCACCACCAACACTTACACCAACATTAACACCAATGGTAACACTAACATCATCTCCTATACTAACACCAACATCAACGTTAACGCCAAAGCTAACACCAACATCACGTCCAACACCTACACCAACATCAACACAAATGCTAACGTCAACATCAACACCAACACAAATGCCAAGATCAATATCAACGCAAACACCAACATCAACTCCAATGCTAACACCAACATCAACTCCAATGTGAACACCAATATCAACTCCAATACAACCATCAACTGCAATGCCAACACTAACATCAACATCAACACCAATGTAAACACCAAAATCAACACCAACATCAACTCCAACATGAACACCAACATCAACTCCAACACTAACAGCTAACACCAACATCAACTCCAACACTTACAACATCAACACCAATGCTAACACCAACATCAACTCCAATGCTAACACTAACGTCAACATCAACATCAATTCCAATGCTAACACCAACATAAACATGAACATCTACACCAACGCTAACACCAACATGAACTCCAACACCTTCACCAACATCAGCATCAATGCTAACACCAACATCAACTCCAACGCTAACACCATCATCTACTCCAACATTAAAACCAACATTACCGCCAACCCAACACTGACATCAACTCCAACCCTAACGCTAACATCACCAACAACGGGAACACAATCATCAACTCCAATGCTAACACCAACATTAACTCCAACATCAACACCAACAGTAAATCCAGTGCTAACATCAACATCAACTCCAATGCAAACTCCAACGTGTACACCAACATCAATTCCAACACTAACACCAACATCAACATCAACACCAACGCGACCTCCAGTATGAACTCCAACACTAACACAAACACCAACACCAACGATAACACCAACATCAACTCCAATGCTAACACCAACATCAACTCCAATTCTAACACCAAATCAACACCAACAAGATCAACAACATCAACTCCAGTGCTAACACCAACATCAATTCCAATGCTAACACCAATGTCAACATGAACATCAATACCGATGCTAACACCAACATCGACTACAACACTTACACCAACATCAACAACAATGTTAACACCAACATCAACTCCAACACTTAAACCAGCAGCAACTCCAACTTAAATCAACATCAACATCAACTCCTACGCTAATTCCAACATCACCACCAACACTTACACCAACATTAACACCAATGGTAACACTAACATCAACTCCAATGCTAACACCAACATCAAATCCAATGCGAACACCAAGATCAACTCCAATGCTAACATCAACTGCAATGCCAACACTAACATCAACATTAACACCAATGTAAACACCAAAATCAACACCAACATCAACTCCAACATGAACACCAACATCAACTCCAACACTAACAACACCAACATCAATATCAACACCAATGCTAATGCCAACATCAACTCCAACGCTCACACCAACATCAGCTCCCAAGCTAACATCAACTGCAATGCCAATACTAACATCAACATCAACATCAACACCAATGTAAACACCAAAATCAAAACCAAAATCAACTCCAACATGAACACCAACATCAACTCAAGTGCTAACACCAACATCAACTCCATCACTTAAACCAGCATCAACCCCAACTTAAGTCAACATCAACATTAACTCCTACGCTAATACAAACATCACCACCACCACTTACACCAACATTAACACCAATGGTGACACTAACTTCAACTCCAATGCTAACACCAACATCAACATCAACACCAACGGTAATACCAACATCAAGTCCAACACCGACACCAACATCAACTCCAATGTTAACACCAACATCAACCCCAATGCGAACACCAATATCAACTCCAATGCTAACATCAATTGCAATGCCACCACTAACATCAACATCAACACCGATGTAAACACAAAAATCAACACCAACATCAACTCCAATGCTAATAGCAACACCAACATCAACATCAACACCAATGCTACCACCAACATCAACTCCAACACTTACACCAACATCAACACCAATGCTAACGCCAACATCAACTCCAACGCTCACACCAACATCAACTCCAATGTGAACACAAACATCAACTCCAATGCTAACACCAACACCAACATCAACATCAACTCCTAAGCTAATACCAACATCAACGCCAACACTTACACCAACATCAACACCAATGCTAACACCATCATCAACTCCAACGCTAACACTAACATCAACATCAACATCAACTCCAACGCTAACACCAACATCAACTCCATCGCTAACATCAACATCAACATCAACATCAACACCAACGTGAACACCAACATCAACTCCAACACCAACACCAACACCAACACCAATATCAACTCCAATGCTAACATCAACACCAACATCAACATGGACACCAACAACATCTCCGATGCTAACATCAACTCCAACGCTCACACCAACATCAACTCCAATGTGAACACCAACATCAACTCCAATGCTAATAGCAACACCAACATCAACATCAACTCCTAAGCTAATACCAACATCACCGCCAACACTTACACCAACATCAACACCAATGCTAACACCAACATCAACTCCAACGCTAACACTAACATCAACATCAACATCACCACTAACGCTAACACCAACATCTACTCCAACGCTAACACCAACATCAACTCCAACACCTACAACAACATCAACTCAAATGCTAACACCAACATCAACTCCAACACTTAAATCAGAATCAACTCCAACTTAAATCAACATCAACATCAACTCCTACAATAATACCAACATCACCACCAACACTTACACCAACATTAACACCAATGGTGACACTAACTTCAACTCCAATGCTAACACCAACATCAACATCAACACCAACGGTAATACCAACATCAAGTCCAACACCGACACCAACATCAACTCCAATGTGACCACCAACATCAACTCCAATGCTAACACCAACACCAACAAAAACATCAACTCCTAAGCTAATACCAACATCACCGCCAACACTTACACCAACATCAACACCAATGGTAACACCAACATCAACACCAATGCTAACACCATCATCAACTCCAACGCTAACACCAACATCAACATCAACACCAACGCTAACACCAACGTCTACTCCAACGCTAACACCAACATCAACTCCAACACCTACAACAACATCAACTCAAATGCTAACACCAACATCAACTCTAACACTTAAACCAGCGTCAACTCCAACTTAAATCAACATCAACATCAACTCCTACGCTAATACCAACATCACCACCAACACCTACACCAACATCAACACCAATGCTAACGTCAACATCAACACCAACACAAATTCTAACACCAATATCAACACGAACACCAACATCAACTCCAATGCGAACACCAATATCAACTCCAATGCTAGCATCAACTGCAATGCCAACACTAACATCAACATCAACACCAATGTAAACACCAAAATCAACACCAACATCAACTCCAACATGAACACCAACATCAACTCCAACACTAACAGCAACACCAACATCAACATCAATACCAATGCTAACGCCAAAATCAACTCCAACGCTCACACCAACATCAACTCCAACGCTAACATCAACAGCAATGCCAACACAACATCAACATCAACATCAACATCAACACCAACGCTAACACCAACATCAACTCCAACACTTACGCCAACATCAACACCAATGCTAATGCCATAATCAACTCCAATGCTCACACCAACATCAACTCCAACGCTAACATCAACTGCAATGCCAACACGAACATCAACATCAATGTAAACACCAAAATCAACATCAACATCAACTCTCTCGCTAACACCAACATAACCATCAACAACATCACCAGTGCTAACACTAACATCAACTACAACACTTACACCAACACCAACACCAATGCTAACGCCAACATCAACTCCAACGCTCACACCAACATCAACTCCAACGCTAACATCAACAGCAATGCCAACACAACATCAAAATCAACATCAACAGCAACACCAATGTAAACACCAAAATCAAAACCAACGTCAAATCCAACATGAACACCAACATCAACTCAAATGCTAACGCCAACATCAACTCTAACACTTAAATCAGCATCATCTCCAACTTAAATCAACATCAACATCAACTCCTATGCTAATACCAAAATCACCACCAACACGTACACCAACATTAACACCAATGGTAACACTAACATCAACTCCAATGCTAACACCAACATCAACTCCAACTCTAACACCAACATCAACATCAACACCAACATCAACTCCAATGCTAACACCAACATCAAGTCCAACACCTACACCAACATCCACACCAATGCCAACATCAACATCGACTCCAACACTTACACCAACATCAACACCAATGCTAACTCCCACATCAACACCAATGCTAACACCAACTCTAATGTGATCACCATCAACTCCAACATTAACAATAACGCCAACATCAACTACAACACTTACACCAACACCAACATCAATGCTAACGCCAACATCAACTCCAACGCTCACACCAACATCAACTCCAACGCTAACATCAATAGCAATGCCAACACAACATCAAAATCAACATCAACATCAATGTAAACACCAAAATCAAAACCAACATCAACTCCAACATGAACACCAACATCAACTCTAACACTTAAATCAGCATCATCTCCAACTTAAATCAACATCGACATCAACTCCTATGCTAATACCAAAATCACCACCAACACGTACACCAACATTAACACCAATGGTAACACTAACATCAACTCCAATGCTAACACCAACATCAACTACAACACTTACACCAACATCAACACCAATGCTAACGCCAACATCAACACCAACACAAATGCTAACATCAATATCAACGCAAACACCAACATCAGCTTCAATGCTAACACCAACATCAACTCCAATGCAAACACCAATATCAACTCCAATGCTAGCATCAACTGCAATGCCAACACTAACATCAACATCAACATCAACATCAATGTAAACACCAAAATCAACACCAACATCAACTCCAACATGAACACCAACATCACCTCCAACACTAACAGCAACACCAACATCAACAGCCACACCAATGCTAACGCCAACATCAACTAAAACGCTCACACCAACATCAACTCCATCACTTAAACCAGCATCAATACCAACTTAAATCAACATCAACATCAACTCCTACGCTAATACCAACATCACCACCAACACTTACACCAACATTAACACTAATGGTGACACTAACATCAACTCCAATGCTAACACCTACACCAACATCAACACCAATGCTAACATCAACATCAACACCAACACTAATGCCAACACCAATACCAACGCAAACACCAACATCAACTCCAATGCTAACACCAACATCAACTCCAATGCGAACACCAATATCAACTCCAATGCTAGCATCAACTGCAATGCCAACACTAACATCAACATCAACATCAACATCAATGTAAACAACAAAATCAACACCAACATCAACTCCAACATGAACACCAACATCAACTCCAACACCTCCACCAACATCAACACCAATGCTAACACCAACATCAACTCCAACGCTAACACCAACATCAACATCGACATCAACACCAACGCTAACACCAACATCAACTCCATTGCTAACACCAACATCAACACCAACACCAACACGAACACCAATATCAACTCCAATGCTAACATCAATACCAACATCAACATGAACACCAACATCAACTCCGATGCTAACATCAACACCAACACCAACATCAACACCAATGCGAACACCAGCATCAACTCCAACATTTACACCAACATCACTCCAATGCTAACACCAACATGATCAACAACAGCAACTCCAGTGCTAACACCAACATCAATTCAAATGCGAACACCGATGTCAACATGAACATCAATACCAATGCTAACACCAACATCAACTACAACACTTACACCAACATCAACAGCAATGCTAATGCCAACATCAACTCCAATGCTCACACCAACATCAACTCCAACTCTAACATCAACTGCAATGACAACACTAACATCAACATCAACATCAACACCAATATAAATACCAAAATCAAAACCAACATCAACTCCAATGCTAACACCAACATCACCATCAACAGCAACATCAATGCTAACACCAACATCAACTCCAACGCTAACACCAACATCAACACCAATGCTAACACCAACATCAACACCAACGCTAACACCAACATCAACTCCATCGCTAACACCAACATCAACATCAGCACCAATGTGAACACCAACTCCAACACCAACACGAACACCAATATCAACTCCAATGCTAACATCAACATCAACATGAACACCAACATCAACTCTGATGCTAACATCAACACCAACACCAACATCAACACCAATGCTAACGCCAACATCAACTCCAACGCGAACCCCAACATCAACTCCAACAATAATACAAGCACCAACACAAAGATAACACCAACATCAATTCCAATTCTAACACCAACATCAACTCCAATTCTAACACCAACATCAACTCCAATTCTAACACCAACATCAACACCAACATGAACACCGACATCAACTCCAACACTAACACCAACACCACCACGATTACCAATATCTACTCCAATGCTAACGCCAACATCAACTCTAATACGAACACCAACATCAACTCCAACACTAACACCAACACCAACACCAACGCAAATGCCAACACCAACTCCAGTGCTAACACCAACATCAATTCCAACGCAATCACCAACATCAACATCAACATCAACACCAATGCGAACACCAGCATCAACTCCAACATTTACACCAACATCACTCCAATGCTAACACCAACACGATCAACATCAACTCCAGTGCTAACACCAACATCAATTCCAATGCTAACACCGATGTCAACATGAACATCAATACCAAATCTAACACCAACATCAGCTACAACACTTACACCAACATCAACACCAATGCTAATGCCAACACCAACACCAACGCAAACACTAACATCACCTCCGATGCTAACACCAACATCAGCATCAACACCAACGCGAACACCAGCATCAACTCCAACACTAATACAAATACCACCACCAACGCTAACACCAACATCAACTCCATCGCTAACACCAATATCAACATCAGCACCAATGCGAACACCAACTCCAACACCAACACGAACACCAATATCAACTCCAATGCTAACATCAACATCAACATCAACATGAACACCAACATCAACTCTGATGCTAACATCAACACCAACACCAACATCCACACCAATGCTAACGCCAACATCAACTCCAACGCGAACCCCAACATCAACTCCAACAATAATACAAGCACCAACACAAAGATAACACCAACATCAACTCCAATTCTAACACCAACATCAACTCCAATTCTAACACCAACATCAACACCAACATCAACTCCAACACTAACACCAACACCACCGCGATTACCAATATCTACTCCAATGCTAACGCCAACATCAACTCTAATACGAACACCAACATCAACTCCAACACTAACACCAACACCAACGCAAATGCCAACACCAACTCCAGTGCTGACACCAACATCAATTCCAACGCAATCACCAACATCAACATCAACATCAACACCAACGTGAACACCAACATCAACTCCAACACTAACACCAACACCACCGCGATTACCAATACCTACTCCAATGCCAACGCCAACATCAACTCCAATACGAACACCAACATCATCTCCAACTCTAACACCAACACCAACTCCAGTGCTAACACCAACGTCAATTCCAACGCAATCACCAACATCAACACCAACATCACCACCAAAACTTACACCAACATCAACACCAATGGTAATATCAACATCAACTCCAATGCTAACACCAACATCAACATCAACATCAACACCAACGCTAACACCAACATCAACTCCAACATGAACACCAACATCAACTCAAATGCTAACGCCAACATCAACTCTAACACTTAAATCAGCATCATCTCCAACTTAAATCAACATCAACTCCTATGCAAATAACAAAATCACCACCAACACGTACTCCAACATTAACACCAATGGTAACACTAACATCAACTCCAATGCTAACGCCAACATCAACTCCAACGCTAACACCAACACCAACTCCAATGTGATCACCAACAGCAACTCCAACATTAACAATAACACCAACATCAACATCAACTCCTACGCTAATACCAACATCACCAACAACACTAACACCAACATCATCTCCAGTGCTAACTCCAACATCAATTCCAATGCTAACACCAACATCGACATCAACTCCAGTGCGAAAACCAGCATCAACTCCAAAACTAACACAAATACCACCATCAACGATAATACCAACTTCAACTCCAACTCTAACATCAACTGCAATGACAACACTAACATCAACATCAACATCAATGTAAACACCAAAATCAACACCAACATCAACTCCAACGCTAACACCAACATAACCATCAACATCAACTCCAATGCTAACACCAACATCAACTACAACACTTACACCAACATCAACACCAATGCTAACGCCAACATCAACTCCAACGCTCACACCAACATCAACTCCAATGTGAACACCAACAACAACTCCAATGCTAACACCAACACCAACATCAACATCAATTCCTAAGCTAATACCAACATCACCGCCAACACTTACAACAACATCAACACCAATGGTAACACCCAACATCAACTCCAATGCTAACACCATCATCAACTCCAATACTAACACCAACATCAACATCAATACCAACGCCAACACCAACATCTACTCCAACGCTAACACCAACATCAACTCCAACACCTACAACAACATCAACAACAATGCTAACACCAACATCAACTCCAACACTTAAACCAGCAGCAACTCCAACTTAAATCAACATCAACATCAACTCCTACGCTAATTCCAACATCACCACCAACACTTACACCAACGTTAACACCAATGGTAACACTAACATCAACTCCAATGCTAACACCAACATCAACTCCAATGCGAACACCAACATCAACTCCAATGCTAACATCAACTGCAATGCCAACACTAACATCAACATCAACACCAATGTAAACACCAAAATCAACACCAACATCAACTCCAACATGAACACCAACATCAACTCCAACACTAACAGCAACACCAACATCAACATCAACACCAACACCAATGCTAACACCAACATCAACTCCAATTCTAACACCAACATCAACACCAACAAGATCAACAACATCAACTCCAGTGCTAACACCAACATCAATTCCAATGCTAACACCAATGTCAACATGAACATCAATACCGATGCTAACACCAACATCGACTACAACACTTACACCAACATCAACAACAATGTTAACACCAACATCAACTCCAACACTTAAACCAGCAGCAACTCCAACTTAAATCAACATCAACATCAACTCCTACGCTAATTCCAACATCACCACCAACACTTACACCAACATTAACACCAATGGTAACACTAACATCAACTCCAATGCTAACACCAACATCAACTCCAATGCGAACACCAAGATCAACTCCAATGCTAACATCAACTGCAATGCCAACACTAACATCAACATCAACACCAATGTAAACACCAAAATCAACACCAACATCAACTCCAACATGAACACCAACATCAACTCCAACACTAACAACAACACCAACATCAATATCAACACCAATGCTAACACCAACATCAACTCCAACGCTCACACCAACATCAGCTCCCAAGCTAACATCAACTGCAATGCCAATACTAACATCAACATCAACATCAACACCAATGTAAACACCAAAATCAAAACCTAAATCAACTCCAACATGAACACCAACATCAACTCAAATTCTAACACCAACATCAACTCCATCACTTAAACCAGCATCAACCCCAACTTAAATCAACATCAACATTAACTCCTACGCTAATACAAACATCACCACCAACACTTACACCAACATTAACACCAATGGTGACACTAACTTCAACTCCAATGCTAACACCAACATCAACATCAACACCAACGCTAATACCAACATCAAGTCCAACACCGACACCAACATCAACACCAATGCTAACACCAACTTCAACACCAACACAAATGCCAACACCAATATCAACGCGAACACCAACATCAACTCCAATGCTAACACCCACATCAACTCCAATGCGAACACCAATATCAACTCCAATGCTAACATCAATTGCAATGCCACCACTAACATCAACATCAACACCGATGTAAACACAAAAATCAACACCAACATCAACTCCAATGCTAATAGCAACACCAACATCAACATCAACACCAATGCTACCACCAACATCAACTCCAACACTTACACCAACATCAACACCAATGCTAACGCCAACATCAACTCCAACGCTCACACCAACATCAACTCCAATGTGAACACAAACAACAACTCCAATGCTAACACCAACACCAACATCAACATCAACTCCTAAGCTAATACCAACATCAACGCCAACACTTACACCAACATCAACACCAATGCTAACACCATCATCAACTCCAACGCTTACACTAACATCAACATCAACATCAACACCAACGTTAACACCAACATCAACTCCATCTCTAACATCAACATCAACATCAACATCAACACCAACGTGAACACCAACATCAACTCCAACACCAACACCAACACCAACACGAACACCAATATCAACTCCAATGCTAACATCAACACCAACATCAACATGGACACCAACAATATCTCCAATGCTAACATCAACACCAACATCAACATCAACTCCTAAGCTAATACCAACATCACCGCCAACATTTACACCAACATCAACACCAATGGTAACACCAAAATCAACTCCAGTGCTAACACCAACATCAACATCAACATCAACACCAACGTTAACACCAACATCTACTCCAACGCTAACACCAACATCAACTCCAACACCTAAAACAGCATCAACTCAAATGCTAACCCCAACAAAAACTCCAACACTTAAAGCAGCATCAACTCCAACTTATATCAACATCAACTCCTATGCTAATACTAACATCACCACCAACACTTACACCAACATTAACACCAATGGTAACACTAACATCATCTCCTATACTAACACCAACATCAACGTTAACGCCAAAGCTAACACCAACATCACGTCCAACACCTACACCAACATCAACACAAATGCTAACGTCAACATCAACACCAACACAAATGCCAAGATCAATATCAACGCAAACACCAACATCAACTCCAATGCTAACACCAACATCAACTCCAATGTGAACACCAATATCAACTCCAATACAACCATCAACTGCAATGCCAACACTAACATCAACATCAACACCAATGTAAACACCAAAATCAACACCAACATCAACTCCAACATGAACACCAACATCAACTCCAACACTAACAGCTAACACCAACATCAACTCCAACACTTACAACATCAACACCAATGCTAACACCAACATCAACTCCAATGCTAACACTAACGTCAACATCAACATCAATTCCAATGCTAACACCAACATAAACATGAACATCTACACCAACGCTAACACCAACATGAACTCCAACACCTTCACCAACATCAGCATCAATGCTAACACCAACATCAACTCCAACGCTAACACCATCATCTACTCCAACATTAAAACCAACATTACCGCCAACCCAACACTGACATCAAATCCAACCCTAACGCTAACATCACCAACAACGGGAACACAATCATCAACTCCAATGCTAACACCAACATTAACTCCAACATCAACACCAACAGTAAATCCAGTGCTAACATCAACATCAACTCCAATGCAAACTCCAACGTGTACACCAACATCAATTCCAACACTAACACCAACATCAACATCAACACCAACGCGACCTCCAGTATGAACTCCAACACTAACACAAACACCAACACCAACGATAACACCAACATCAACTCCAATGTTAACACCAACATCAACTCCAATTCTAACACCAAATCAACACCAACAAGATCAACAACATCAACTCCAGTGCTAACACCAACATCAATTCCAATGCTAACACCAATGTCAACATGAACATCAATACCGATGCTAACACCAACATCGACTACAACACTTACACCAACATCAACAACAATGTTAACACCAACATCAACTCCAACACTTAAACCAGCAGCAACTCCAACTTAAATCAACATCAACATCAACTCCTACGCTAATTCCAACATCACCACCAACACTTACACCAACATTAACACCAATGGTAACACTAACATCAACTCCAATGCTAACACCAACATCAAATCCAATGCGAACACCAAGATCAACTCCAATGCTAACATCAACTGCAATGCCAACACTAACATCAACATTAACACCAATGTAAACACCAAAATCAACACCAACATCAACTCCAACATGAACACCAACATCAACTCCAACACTAACAACACCAACATCAATATCAACACCAATGCTAATGCCAACATCAACTCCAACGCTCACACCAACATCAGCTCCCAAGCTAACATCAACTGCAATGCCAATACTAACATCAACATCAACATCAACACCAATGTAAACACCAAAATCAAAACCAAAATCAACTCCAACATGAACACCAACATCAACTCAAGTGCTAACACCAACATCAACTCCATCACTTAAACCAGCATCAACCCCAACTTAAGTCAACATCAACATTAACTCCTACGCTAATACAAACATCACCACCAACACTTACACCAACATTAACACCAATGGTGACACTAACTTCAACTCCAATGCTAACACCAACATCAACATCAACACCAACGGTAATACCAACATCAAGTCCAACACCGACACCAACATCAACTCCAATGCTAACACCAACATCAACCCCAATGCGAACACCAATATCAACTCCAATGCTAACATCAATTGCAATGCCACCACTAACATCAACATCAACACCGATGTAAACACAAAAATCAACACCAACATCAACTCCAATGCTAATAGCAACACCAACATCAACATCAACACCAATGCTACCACCAACATCAACTCCAACACTTACACCAACATCAACACCAATGCTAACACCAACATCAACTCCAATGCTAACACCAACATCAACTCCAATGTGAACACAAACATCAACTCCAATGCTAACACCAACACCAACATCAACATCAACTCCTAAGCTAATACCAACATCAACGCCAACACTTACACCAACATCAACACCAATGCTAACACCATCATCAACTCCAACGCTAACACTAACATCAACATCAACATCAACACCAACGCTAACACCAACATCAACTCCAACGCTAACATCAACATCAACATCAACATCAACACCAACGTGAACACCAACATCAACTCCAACACCAACACCAACACCAACACCAATATCAACTCCAATGCTAACATCAACACCAACATCAACATGGACACCAACAACATCTCCGATGCTAACATCAACTCCAACGCTCACACCAACATCAACTCCAATGTGAACACCAACATCAACTCCAATGCTAATAGCAACACCAACATCAACATCAACTCCTAAGCTAATACCAACATCACCGCCAACACTTACACCAACATCAACACCAATGCTAACACCATCATCAACTCCAACGCTAACACTAACATCAACATCAACATCACCACTAACGCTAACACCAACATCAACTCCAACGCTAACACCAACATCAACTCCAACACCTACAACAACATCAACTCAAATGCTAACACCAACATCAACTCCAACACTTAAATCAGAATCAACTCCAACTTAAATCAACATCAACATCAACTCCTACAATAATACCAACATCACCACCAACACTTACACCAACATTAACACCAATGGTGACACTAACTTCAACTCCAATGCTAACACCAACATCAACATCAACACCAACGGTAATACCAACATCAAGTCCAACACCGACACCAACATCAACTCCAATGTGACCACCAACATCAACTCCAATGCTAACACCAACACCAACAAAAACATCAACTCCTAAGCTAATACCAACATCACCGCCAACACTTACACCAACATCAACACCAATGGTAACACCAACATCAACACCAATGCTAACACCATCATCAACTCCAACGCTAACACCAACATCAACATCAACACCAACGCTAACACCAACGTCTACTCCAACGCTAACACCAACATCAACTCCAACACCTACAACAACATCAACTCAAATGCTAACACCAACATCAACTCTAACACTTAAACCAGCGTCAACTCCAACTTAAATCAACATCAACATCAACTCCTACGCTAATACCAACATCACCACCAACACCTACACCAACATCAACACCAATGCTAACGTCAACATCAACACCAACACAAATTCTAACACCAATATCAACACGAACACCAACATCAACTCCAATGCGAACACCAATATCAACTCCAATGCTAGCATCAACTGCAATGCCAACACTAACATCAACATCAACACCAATGTAAACACCAAAATCAACACCAACATCAACTCCAACATGAACACCAACATCAACTCCAACACTAACAGCAACACCAACATCAACATCAATACCAATGCTAACGCCAAAATCAACTCCAACGCTCACACCAACATCAACTCCAACGCTAACATCAACAGCAATGCCAACACAACATCAACATCAACATCAACATCAACACCAACGCTAACACCAACATCAACTCCAACACTTACGCCAACATCAACACCAATGCTAATGCCATAATCAACTCCAATGCTCACACCAACATCAACTCCAACGCTAACATCAACTGCAATGCCAACACGAACATCAACATCAATGTAAACACCAAAATCAACATCAACATCAACTCTCTCGCTAACACCAACATAACCATCAACAACATCACCAGTGCTAACACTAACATCAACTACAACACTTACACCAACACCAACACCAATGCTAACGCCAACATCAACTCCAACGCTCACACCAACATCAACTCCAACGCTAACATCAACAGCAATGCCAACACAACATCAAAATCAACATCAACAGCAACACCAATGTAAACACCAAAATCAAAACCAACGTCAAATCCAACATGAACACCAACATCAACTCAAATGCTAACGCCAACATCAACTCTAACACTTAAATCAGCATCATCTCCAACTTAAATCAACATCAACATCAACTCCTATGCTAATACCAAAATCACCACCAACACGTACACCAACATTAACACCAATGGTAACACTAACATCAACTCCAATGCTAACACCAACATCAACTCCAACTCTAACACCAACATCAACATCAACACCAACATCAACTCCAATGCTAACACCAACATCAAGTCCAACACCTACACCAACATCCACACCAATGCCAACATCAACATCGACTCCAACACTTACACCAACATCAACACCAATGCTAACTCCCACATCAACACCAATGCTAACACCAACTCTAATGTGATCACCATCAACTCCAACATTAACAATAACGCCAACATCAACTACAACACTTACACCAACACCAACATCAATGCTAACGCCAACATCAACTCCAACGCTCACACCAACATCAACTCCAACGCTAACATCAATAGCAATGCCAACACAACATCAAAATCAACATCAACATCAATGTAAACACCAAAATCAAAACCAACATCAACTCCAACATGAACACCAACATCAACTCTAACACTTAAATCAGCATCATCTCCAACTTAAATCAACATCGACATCAACTCCTATGCTAATACCAAAATCACCACCAACACGTACACCAACATTAACACCAATGGTAACACTAACATCAACTCCAATGCTAACACCAACATCAACTACAACACTTACACCAACATCAACACCAATGCTAACGCCAACATCAACACCAACACAAATGCTAACATCAATATCAACGCAAACACCAACATCAGCTTCAATGCTAACACCAACATCAACTCCAATGCAAACACCAATATCAACTCCAATGCTAGCATCAACTGCAATGCCAACACTAACATCAACATCAACATCAACATCAATGTAAACACCAAAATCAACACCAACATCAACTCCAACATGAACACCAACATCACCTCCAACACTAACAGCAACACCAACATCAACAGCCACACCAATGCTAACGCCAACATCAACTAAAACGCTCACACCAACATCAACTCCATCACTTAAACCAGCATCAATACCAACTTAAATCAACATCAACATCAACTCCTACGCTAATACCAACATCACCACCAACACTTACACCAACATTAACACTAATGGTGACACTAACATCAACTCCAATGCTAACACCTACACCAACATCAACACCAATGCTAACATCAACATCAACACCAACACTAATGCCAACACCAATACCAACGCAAACACCAACATCAACTCCAATGCTAACACCAACATCAACTCCAATGCGAACACCAATATCAACTCCAATGCTAGCATCAACTGCAATGCCAACACTAACATCAACATCAACATCAATGTAAACAACAAAATCAACACCAACATCAACTCCAACATGAACACCAACATCACCTCCAACACTAACAGCAACACCAACATCAACATCCACACCAATGCTAACGCCAACATCAACTAAAACGCTCACACCAACATCAACTCCATCACTTAAACCAGCATCAACACCAACTTAAATCAACATCAACATCAACTCCTACGCTAATACCAACATCACCACCAACACTTACACCAACATTAACACCAATGGTGACACTAACATCAACTCCAATGCTAACACCAACATCAACATCAACACCAACGCTAACACCAACCTCAAGTCCAACACCTACACCAACATCAACACCAATGCTAACATCAACATCAACACCAACACTAATGCCAACACCAATACCAACGCAAACACCAACATCAACTCCAATGCTAACACCAACATCAACTCCAATATCAACTCCAATGCTAACATCAACTGCAATGCCAACACTAACATCAACATCAACACCAATGTAAACACCAAAATCAACACCAACATCAACTCCAACATGAGCACAAACATCAACTCCAACACTAACAGCAGCACCAACATCAACATCAACCCCAATGCTAACACGAGCATCAACTCCAACACTTACACCAACATCAACACCAATGCTAACACCAACATCAACTCCAATGTTAGCACTAACATCAACATCAACTCCAATGCCACCACCAACATCAACATGAAAATCAACACCAACATCAACTCCAACACCTCCACCAACATCAACACCAATGCTAACACCAACATCAACTCCAACGCTAACACCAACATCAACATCGACATCAACACCAACGCTAACACCAACATCAACTCCATTGCTAACACCAACATCAACACCAACACCAACACGAACACCAATATCAACTCCAATGCTAACATCAATACCAACATCAACATGAACACCAACATCAACTCCGATGCTAACATCAACACCAACACCAACATCAACACCAATGCGAACACCAGCATCAACTCCAACATTTACACCAACATCACTCCAATGCTAACACCAACATGATCAACAACAGCAACTCCAGTGCTAACACCAACATCAATTCAAATGCGAACACCGATGTCAACATGAACATCAATACCAATGCTAACACCAACATCAACTACAACACTTACACCAACATCAACAGCAATGCTAATGCCAACATCAACTCCAATGCTCACACCAACATCAACTCCAACTCTAACATCAACTGCAATGACAACACTAACATCAACATCAACATCAACACCAATATAAATACCAAAATCAAAACCAACATCAACTCCAATGCTAACACCAACATCACCATCAACAGCAACATCAATGCTAACACCAACATCAACTCCAACGCTAACACCAACATCATCACCAATGCTAACACCAACATCAACACCAACGCTAACACCAACATCAACTCCATCGCTAACACCAACATCAACATCAGCACCAATGTGAACACCAACTCCAACACCAACACGAACACCAATATCAACTCCAATGCTAACATCAACATCAACATGAACACCAACATCAACTCTGATGCTAACATCAACACCAACACCAACATCAACACCAATGCTAACGCCAACATCAACTCCAACGCGAACCCCAACATCAACTCCAACAATAATACAAGCACCAACACAAAGATAACACCAACATCAATTCCAATTCTAACACCAACATCAACTCCAATTCTAACACCAACATCAACTCCAATTCTAACACCAACATCAACACCAACATGAACACCGACATCAACTCCAACACTAACACCAACACCAC
Organism: Hemiscyllium ocellatum; assembly: GCF_020745735.1. Taxonomy (NCBI): domain Eukaryota; kingdom Metazoa; phylum Chordata; class Chondrichthyes; order Orectolobiformes; family Hemiscylliidae; genus Hemiscyllium; species Hemiscyllium ocellatum. The sequence goes on along the minus strand of NC_083420.1, from coordinate 42,338,025 downwards.
CACGATTACCAATATCTACTCCAATGCTAACGCCAACATCAACTCTAATACGAACACCAACATCAACTCCAACACTAACACCAACACCAACACCAACGCAAATGCCAACACCAACTCCAGTGCTAACACCAACATCAATTCCAACGCAATCACCAACATCAACATCAACATCAACACCAATGCGAACACCAGCATCAACTCCAACATTTACACCAACATCACTCCAATGCTAACACCAACACGATCAACATCAACTCCAGTGCTAACACCAACATCAATTCCAATGCTAACACCGATGTCAACATGAACATCAATACCAAATCTAACACCAACATCAGCTACAACACTTACACCAACATCAACACCAATGCTAATGCCAACACCAACACCAACGCAAACACTAACATCACCTCCGATGCTAACACCAACATCAGCATCAACACCAACGCGAACACCAGCATCAACTCCAACACTAATACAAATACCACCACCAACGCTAACACCAACATCAACTCCATCGCTAACACCAATATCAACATCAGCACCAATGCGAACACCAACTCCAACACCAACACGAACACCAATATCAACTCCAATGCTAACATCAACATCAACATCAACATGAACACCAACATCAACTCTGATGCTAACATCAACACCAACACCAACATCCACACCAATGCTAACGCCAACATCAACTCCAACGCGAACCCCAACATCAACTCCAACAATAATACAAGCACCAACACAAAGATAACACCAACATCAACTCCAATTCTAACACCAACATCAACTCCAATTCTAACACCAACATCAACACCAACATCAACTCCAACACTAACACCAACACCACCGCGATTACCAATATCTACTCCAATGCTAACGCCAACATCAACTCTAATACGAACACCAACATCAACTCCAACACTAACACCAACACCAACGCAAATGCCAACACCAACTCCAGTGCTGACACCAACATCAATTCCAACGCAATCACCAACATCAACATCAACATCAACACCAACGTGAACACCAACATCAACTCCAACACTAACACCAACACCACCGCGATTACCAATACCTACTCCAATGCCAACGCCAACATCAACTCCAATACGAACACCAACATCATCTCCAACTCTAACACCAACACCAACACCAACGCAAATGCCAACACCAACTCCAGTGCTAACACCAACGTCAATTCCAACGCAATCACCAACATCAACACCAACATCACCACCAAAACTTACACCAACATCAACACCAATGGTAATATCAACATCAACTCCAATGCTAACACCAACATCAACATCAACATCAACACCAACGCTAACACCAACATCAACTCCAACATGAACACCAACATCAACTCAAATGCTAACGCCAACATCAACTCTAACACTTAAATCAGCATCATCTCCAACTTAAATCAACATCAACTCCTATGCAAATAACAAAATCACCACCAACACGTACTCCAACATTAACACCAATGGTAACACTAACATCAACTCCAATGCTAACGCCAACATCAACTCCAACGCTAACACCAACACCAACTCCAATGTGATCACCAACAGCAACTCCAACATTAACAATAACACCAACATCAACATCAACTCCTACGCTAATACCAACATCACCAACAACACTAACACCAACATCATCTCCAGTGCTAACTCCAACATCAATTCCAATGCTAACACCAACATCGACATCAACTCCAGTGCGAAAACCAGCATCAACTCCAAAACTAACACAAATACCACCATCAACGATAATACCAACTTCAACTCCAACTCTAACATCAACTGCAATGACAACACTAACATCAACATCAACATCAATGTAAACACCAAAATCAACACCAACATCAACTCCAACGCTAACACCAACATAACCATCAACATCAACTCCAATGCTAACACCAACATCAACTACAACACTAACACCAACATCAACACCAATGCTAACGCCAACATCAACTCCAACGCTCACACCAACATCAACTCCAATGTGAACACCAACAACAACTCCAATGCTAACACCAACACCAACATCAACATCAATTCCTAAGCTAATACCAACATCACCGCCAACACTTACAACAACATCAACACCAATGGTAACACCCAACATCAACTCCAATGCTAACACCATCATCAACTCCAATACTAACACCAACATCAACATCAATACCAACGCCAACACCAACATCTACTCCAACGCTAACACCAACATCAACTCCAACACCTACAACAACATCAACAACAATGCTAACACCAACATCAACTCCAACACTTAAACCAGCAGCAACTCCAACTTAAATCAACATCAACATCAACTCCTACGCTAATTCCAACATCACCACCAACACTTACACCAACGTTAACACCAATGGTAACACTAACATCAACTCCAATGCTAACACCAACATCAACTCCAATGCGAACACCAAGATCAACTCCAATGCTAACATCAACTGCAATGCCAACACTAACATCAACATCAACACCAATGTAAACACCAAAATCAACACCAACATCAACTCCAACATGAACACCAACATCAACTCCAACACTAACAGCAACACCAACATCAACATCAACACCAACACCAATGCTAACACCAACATCAACTCCAATTCTAACACCAACATCAACACCAACAAGATCAACAACATCAACTCCAGTGCTAACACCAACATCAATTCCAATGCTAACACCAATGTCAACATGAACATCAATACCGATGCTAACACCAACATCGACTACAACACTTACACCAACATCAACAACAATGTTAACACCAACATCAACTCCAACACTTAAACCAGCAGCAACTCCAACTTAAATCAACATCAACATCAACTCCTACGCTAATTCCAACATCACCACCAACACTTACACCAACATTAACACCAATGGTAACACTAACATCAACTCCAATGCTAACACCAACATCAACTCCAATGCGAACACCAAGATCAACTCCAATGCTAACATCAACTGCAATGCCAACACTAACATCAACATCAACACCAATGTAAACACCAACATCAACACCAACATCAACTCCAACATGAACACCAACATCAACTCCAACACTAACAACAACACCAACATCAATATCAACACCAATGCTAACACCAACATCAACTCCAACGCTCACACCAACATCAGCTCCCAAGCTAACATCAACTGCAATGCCAATACTAACATCAACATCAACATCAACACCAATGTAAACACCAAAATCAAAACCTAAATCAACTCCAACATGAACACCAACATCAACTCAAATGCTAACACCAACATCAACTCCATCACTTAAACCAGCATCAACCCCAACTTAAATCAACATCAACATTAACTCCTACGCTAATACAAACATCACCACCAACACTTACACCAACATTAACACCAATGGTGACACTAACTTCAACTCCAATGCTAACACCAACATCAACATCAACACCAACGCTAATACCAACATCAAGTCCAACACCGACACCAACATCAACACCAATGCTAACACCAACTTCAACACCAACACAAATGCCAACACCAATATCAACGCGAACACCAACATCAACTCCAATGCTAACACCCACATCAACTCCAATGCGAACACCAATATCAACTCCAATGCTAACATCAATTGCAATGCCACCACTAACATCAACATCAACACCGATGTAAACACAAAAATCAACACCAACATCAACTCCAATGCTAATAGCAACACCAACATCAACATCAACACCAATGCTACCACCAACATCAACTCCAACACTTACACCAACATCAACACCAATGCTAACGCCAACATCAACTCCAACGCTCACACCAACATCAACTCCAATGTGAACACAAACAACAACTCCAATGCTAACACCAACACCAACATCAACATCAACTCCTAAGCTAATACCAACATCAACGCCAACACTTACACCAACATCAACACCAATGCTAACACCATCATCAACTCCAACGCTTACACTAACATCAACATCAACATCAACACCAACGTTAACACCAACATCAACTCCATCTCTAACATCAACATCAACATCAACATCAACACCAACGTGAACACCAACATCAACTCCAACACCAACACCAACACCAACACGAACACCAATATCAACTCCAATGCTAACATCAACACCAACATCAACATGGACACCAACAATATCTCCAATGCTAACATCAACACCAACATCAACATCAACTCCTAAGCTAATACCAACATCACCGCCAACATTTACACCAACATCAACACCAATGCTAACACCAAAATCAACTCCAATGCTAACACCAACATCAACATCAACATCAACACCAACGTTAACACCAACATCTACTCCAACGCTAACACCAACATCAACTCCAACACCTAAAACAGCATCAACTCAAATGCTAACCCCAACAAAAACTCCAACACTTAAAGCAGCATCAACTCCAACTTATATCAACATCAACTCCTATGCTAATACTAACATCACCACCAACACTTACACCAACATTAACACCAATGGTAACACTAACATCATCTCCTATACTAACACCAACATCAACGTTAACGCCAAAGCTAACACCAACATCACGTCCAACACCTACACCAACATCAACACAAATGCTAACGTCAACATCAACACCAACACAAATGCCAAGATCAATATCAACGCAAACACCAACATCAACTCCAATGCTAACACCAACATCAACTCCAATGTGAACACCAATATCAACTCCAATACAACCATCAACTGCAATGCCAACACTAACATCAACATCAACACCAATGTAAACACCAAAATCAACACCAACATCAACTCCAACATGAACACCAACATCAACTCCAACACTAACAGCTAACACCAACATCAACTCCAACACTTACAACATCAACACCAATGCTAACACCAACATCAACTCCAATGCTAACACTAACGTCAACATCAACATCAATTCCAATGCTAACACCAACATAAACATGAACATCTACACCAACGCTAACACCAACATGAACTCCAACACCTTCACCAACATCAGCATCAATGCTAACACCAACATCAACTCCAACGCTAACACCATCATCTACTCCAACATTAAAACCAACATTACCGCCAACCCAACACTGACATCAACTCCAACCCTAACGCTAACATCACCAACAACGGGAACACAATCATCAACTCCAATGCTAACACCAACATTAACTCCAACATCAACACCAACAGTAAATCCAGTGCTAACATCAACATCAACTCCAATGCAAACTCCAACGTGTACACCAACATCAATTCCAACACTAACACCAACATCAACATCAACACCAACGCGACCTCCAGTATGAACTCCAACACTAACACAAACACCAACACCAACGATAACACCAACATCAACTCCAATGCTAACACCAACATCAACTCCAATTCTAACACCAAATCAACACCAACAAGATCAACAACATCAACTCCAGTGCTAACACCAACATCAATTCCAATGCTAACACCAATGTCAACATGAACATCAATACCGATGCTAACACCAACATCGACTACAACACTTACACCAACATCAACAACAATGTTAACACCAACATCAACTCCAACACTTAAACCAGCAGCAACTCCAACTTAAATCAACATCAACATCAACTCCTACGCTAATTCCAACATCACCACCAACACTTACACCAACATTAACACCAATGGTAACACTAACATCAACTCCAATGCTAACACCAACATCAAATCCAATGCGAACACCAAGATCAACTCCAATGCTAACATCAACTGCAATGCCAACACTAACATCAACATTAACACCAATGTAAACACCAAAATCAACACCAACATCAACTCCAACATGAACACCAACATCAACTCCAACACTAACAACACCAACATCAATATCAACACCAATGCTAATGCCAACATCAACTCCAACGCTCACACCAACATCAGCTCCCAAGCTAACATCAACTGCAATGCCAATACTAACATCAACATCAACATCAACACCAATGTAAACACCAAAATCAAAACCAAAATCAACTCCAACATGAACACCAACATCAACTCAAGTGCTAACACCAACATCAACTCCATCACTTAAACCAGCATCAACCCCAACTTAAGTCAACATCAACATTAACTCCTACGCTAATACAAACATCACCACCACCACTTACACCAACATTAACACCAATGGTGACACTAACTTCAACTCCAATGCTAACACCAACATCAACATCAACACCAACGGTAATACCAACATCAAGTCCAACACCGACACCAACATCAACTCCAATGCTAACACCAACATCAACCCCAATGCGAACACCAATATCAACTCCAATGCTAACATCAATTGCAATGCCACCACTAACATCAACATCAACACCGATGTAAACACAAAAATCAACACCAACATCAACTCCAATGCTAATAGCAACACCAACATCAACATCAACACCAATGCTAACACCAACATCAACTCCAACACTTACACCAACATCAACACCAATGCTAACGCCAACATCAACTCCAACACTCACACCAACATCAACTCCAATGTGAACACAAACATCAACTCCAATGCTAACACCAACACCAACATCAACATCAACTCCTAAGCTAATACCAACATCAACTCCAACACTTACACCAACATCAACACCAATGCTAACACCATCATCAACTCCAACGCTAACACTAACATCAACATCAACATCAACACCAACGCTAACACCAACATCAACTCCATCGCTAACATCAACATCAACATCAACATCAACACCAACGTGAACACCAACATCAACTCCAACACCAACACCAACACCAACACCAATATCAACTCCAATGCTAACATCAACACCAACATCAACATGGACACCAACAACATCTCCGATGCTAACATCAACTCCAACGCTCACACCAACATCAACTCCAATGTGAACACCAACATCAACTCCAATGCTAATAGCAACACCAACATCAACATCAACTCCTAAGCTAATACCAACATCACCGCCAACACTTACACCAACATCAACACCAATGCTAACACCATCATCAACTCCAACGCTAACACCAACATCAACAACAACATCACCACTAACGCTAACACCAACATCTACTCCAACGCTAACACCAACATCAACTCCAACACCTACAACAACATCAACTCAAATGCTAACACCAACATCAACTCCAACACTTAAATCAGAATCAACTCCAACTTAAATCAACATCAACATCAACTCCTACAATAATACCAACATCACCACCAACACTTACACCAACATTAACACCAATGGTGACACTAACTTCAACTCCAATGCTAACACCAACATCAACATCAACACCAACGGTAATACCAACATCAAGTCCAACACCGACACCAACATCAACTCCAATGTGACCACCAACATCAACTCCAATGCTAACACCAACACCAACAAAAACATCAACTCCTAAGCTAATACCAACATCACCGCCAACACTTACACCAACATCAACACCAATGGTAACACCAACATCAACACCAATGCTAACACCATCATCAACTCCAACGCTAACACCAACATCAACATCAACACCAACGCTAACACCAACGTCTACTCCAACGCTAACACCAACATCAACTCCAACACCTACAACAACATCAACTCAAATGCTAACACCAACATCAACTCTAACACTTAAACCAGCGTCAACTCCAACTTAAATCAACATCAACATCAACTCCTACGCTAATACCAACATCACCACCAACACCTACACCAACATCAACACCAATGCTAACGTCAACATCAACACCAACACAAATTCTAACACCAATATCAACACGAACACCAACATCAACTCCAATGCGAACACCAATATCAACTCCAATGCTAGCATCAACTGCAATGCCAACACTAACATCAACATCAACACCAATGTAAACACCAAAATCAACACCAACATCAACTCCAACATGAACACCAACATCAACTCCAACACTAACAGCAACACCAACATCAACATCAATACCAATGCTAACGCCAAAATCAACTCCAACGCTCACACCAACATCAACTCCAACGCTAACATCAACAGCAATGCCAACACAACATCAACATCAACATCAACATCAACACCAACGCTAACACCAACATCAACTCCAACACTTACGCCAACATCAACACCAATGCTAATGCCATAATCAACTCCAATGCTCACACCAACATCAACTCCAACGCTAACATCAACTGCAATGCCAACACGAACATCAACATCAATGTAAACACCAAAATCAACATCAACATCAACTCTCTCGCTAACACCAACATAACCATCAACAACATCACCAGTGCTAACACTAACATCAACTACAACACTTACACCAACACCAACACCAATGCTAACGCCAACATCAACTCCAACGCTCACACCAACATCAACTCCAACGCTAACATCAACAGCAATGCCAACACAACATCAAAATCAACATCAACAGCAACACCAATGTAAACACCAAAATCAAAACCAACGTCAAATCCAACATGAACACCAACATCAACTCAAATGCTAACGCCAACATCAACTCTAACACTTAAATCAGCATCATCTCCAACTTAAATCAACATCAACATCAACTCCTATGCTAATACCAAAATCACCACCAACACGTACACCAACATTAACACCAATGGTAACACTAACATCAACTCCAATGCTAACACCAACATCAACTCCAACTCTAACACCAACATCAACATCAACACCAACATCAACTCCAATGCTAACACCAACATCAAGTCCAACACCTACACCAACATCCACACCAATGCCAACATCAACATCGACTCCAACACTTACACCAACATCAACACCAATGCTAACTCCCACATCAACACCAATGCTAACACCAACTCTAATGTGATCACCATCAACTCCAACATTAACAATAACGCCAACATCAACTACAACACTTACACCAACACCAACATCAATGCTAACGCCAACATCAACTCCAACGCTCACACCAACATCAACTCCAACGCTAACATCAATAGCAATGCCAACACAACATCAAAATCAACATCAACATCAATGTAAACACCAAAATCAAAACCAACATCAACTCCAACATGAACACCAACATCAACTCTAACACTTAAATCAGCATCATCTCCAACTTAAATCAACATCGACATCAACTCCTATGCTAATACCAAAATCACCACCAACACGTACACCAACATTAACACCAATGGTAACACTAACATCAACTCCAATGCTAACACCAACATCAACTACAACACTTACACCAACATCAACACCAATGCTAACGCCAACATCAACACCAACACAAATGCTAACATCAATATCAACGCAAACACCAACATCAGCTTCAATGCTAACACCAACATCAACTCCAATGCAAACACCAATATCAACTCCAATGCTAGCATCAACTGCAATGCCAACACTAACATCAACATCAACATCAACATCAATGTAAACACCAAAATCAACACCAACATCAACTCCAACATGAACACCAACATCACCTCCAACACTAACAGCAACACCAACATCAACAGCCACACCAATGCTAACGCCAACATCAACTAAAACGCTCACACCAACATCAACTCCATCACTTAAACCAGCATCAATACCAACTTAAATCAACATCAACATCAACTCCTACGCTAATACCAACATCACCACCAACACTTACACCAACATTAACACTAATGGTGACACTAACATCAACTCCAATGCTAACACCTACACCAACATCAACACCAATGCTAACATCAACATCAACACCAACACTAATGCCAACACCAATACCAACGCAAACACCAACATCAACTCCAATGCTAACACCAACATCAACTCCAATGCGAACACCAATATCAACTCCAATGCTAGCATCAACTGCAATGCCAACACTAACATCAACATCAACATCAACATCAATGTAAACAACAAAATCAACACCAACATCAACTCCAACATGAACACCAACATCACCTCCAACACTAACAGCAACACCAACATCAACATCCACACCAATGCTAACGCCAACATCAACTAAAACGCTCACACCAACATCAACTCCATCACTTAAACCAGCATCAACACCAACTTAAATCAACATCAACATCAACTCCTACGCTAATACCAACATCACCACCAACACTTACACCAACATTAACACCAATGGTGATACTAACATCAACTCCAATGCTAACACCAACATCAACATCAACACCAACGCTAACACCAACCTCAAGTCCAACACCTACACCAACATCAACACCAATGCTAACATCAACATCAACACCAACACTAATGCCAACACCAATACCAACGCAAACACCAACATCAACTCCAATGCTAACACCAACATCAACTCCAATATCAACTCCAATGCTAACATCAACTGCAATGCCAACACTAACATCAACATCAACACCAATGTAAACACCAAAATCAACACCAACATCAACTCCAACATGAGCACAAACATCAACTCCAACACTAACAGCAGCACCAACATCAACATCAACCCCAATGCTAACACGAGCATCAACTCCAACACTTACACCAACATCAACACCAATGCTAACACCAACATCAACTCCAATGTTAGCACTAACATCAACATCAACTCCAATGCCACCACCAACATCAACATGAAAATCAACACCAACATCAACTCCAACACCTCCACCAACATCAACACCAATGCTAACACCAACATCAACTCCAACGCTAACACCAACATCAACATCGACATCAACACCAACGCTAACACCAACATCAACTCCATTGCTAACACCAACATCAACACCAACACCAACACGAACACCAATATCAACTCCAATGCTAACATCAATACCAACATCAACATGAACACCAACATCAACTCCGATGCTAACATCAACACCAACACCAACATCAACACCAATGCGAACACCAGCATCAACTCCAACATTTACACCAACATCACTCCAATGCTAACACCAACATGATCAACAACAGCAACTCCAGTGCTAACACCAACATCAATTCAAATGCGAACACCGATGTCAACATGAACATCAATACCAATGCTAACACCAACATCAACTACAACACTTACACCAACATCAACAGCAATGCTAATGCCAACATCAACTCCAATGCTCACACCAACATCAACTCCAACTCTAACATCAACTGCAATGACAACACTAACATCAACATCAACATCAACACCAATATAAATACCAAAATCAAAACCAACATCAACTCCAATGCTAACACCAACATCACCATCAACAGCAACATCAATGCTAACACCAACATCAACTCCAACGCTAACACCAACATCATCACCAATGCTAACACCAACATCAACACCAACGCTAACACCAACATCAACTCCATCGCTAACACCAACATCAACATCAGCACCAATGTGAACACCAACTCCAACACCAACACGAACACCAATATCAACTCCAATGCTAACATCAACATCAACATGAACACCAACATCAACTCTGATGCTAACATCAACACCAACACCAACATCAACACCAATGCTAACGCCAACATCAACTCCAACGCGAACCCCAACATCAACTCCAACAATAATACAAGCACCAACACAAAGATAACACCAACATCAATTCCAATTCTAACACCAACATCAACTCCAATTCTAACACCAACATCAACTCCAATTCTAACACCAACATCAACACCAACATGAACACCGACATCAACTCCAACACTAACACCAACACCACCACGATTACCAATATCTACTCCAATGCTAACGCCAACATCAACTCTAATACGAACACCAACATCAACTCCAACACTAACACCAACACCAACACCAACGCAAATGCCAACACCAACTCCAGTGCTAACACCAACATCAATTCCAACGCAATCACCAACATCAACATCAACATCAACACCAATGCGAACACCAGCATCAACTCCAACATTTACACCAACATCACTCCAATGCTAACACCAACACGATCAACATCAACTCCAGTGCTAACACCAACATCAATTCCAATGCTAACACCGATGTCAACATGAACATCAATACCAAATCTAACACCAACATCAGCTACAACACTTACACCAACATCAACACCAATGCTAATGCCAACACCAACACCAACGCAAACACTAACATCACCTCCGATGCTAACACCAACATCAGCATCAACACCAACGCGAACACCAGCATCAACTCCAACACTAATACAAATACCACCACCAACGCTAACACCAACATCAACTCCATCGCTAACACCAATATCAACATCAGCACCAATGCGAACACCAACTCCAACACCAACACGAACACCAATATCAACTCCAATGCTAACATCAACATCAACATCAACATGAACACCAACATCAACTCTGATGCTAACATCAACACCAACACCAACATCCACACCAATGCTAACGCCAACATCAACTCCAACGCGAACCCCAACATCAACTCCAACAATAATACAAGCACCAACACAAAGATAACACCAACATCAACTCCAATTCTAACACCAACATCAACTCCAATTCTAACACCAACATCAACACCAACATCAACTCCAACACTAACACCAACACCACCGCGATTACCAATATCTACTCCAATGCTAACGCCAACATCAACTCTAATACGAACACCAACATCAACTCCAACACTAACACCAACACCAACGCAAATGCCAACACCAACTCCAGTGCTGACACCAACATCAATTCCAACGCAATCACCAACATCAACATCAACATCAACACCAACGTGAACACCAACATCAACTCCAACACTAACACCAACACCACCGCGATTACCAATACCTACTCCAATGCCAACGCCAACATCAACTCCAATACGAACACCAACATCATCTCCAACTCTAACACCAACACCAACACCAACGCAAATGCCAACACCAACTCCAGTGCTAACACCAACGTCAATTCCAACGCAATCACCAACATCAACACCAACATCACCACCAAAACTTACACCAACATCAACACCAATGGTAATATCAACATCAACTCCAATGCTAACACCAACATCAACATCAACATCAACACCAACGCTAACACCAACATCAACTCCAACATGAACACCAACATCAACTCAAATGCTAACGCCAACATCAACTCTAACACTTAAATCAGCATCATCTCCAACTTAAATCAACATCAACTCCTATGCAAATAACAAAATCACCACCAACACGTACTCCAACATTAACACCAATGGTAACACTAACATCAACTCCAATGCTAACGCCAACATCAACTCCAACGCTAACACCAACACCAACTCCAATGTGATCACCAACAGCAACTCCAACATTAACAATAACACCAACATCAACATCAACTCCTACGCTAATACCAACATCACCAACAACACTAACACCAACATCATCTCCAGTGCTAACTCCAACATCAATTCCAATGCTAACACCAACATCGACATCAACTCCAGTGCGAAAACCAGCATCAACTCCAAAACTAACACAAATACCACCATCAACGATAATACCAACTTCAACTCCAACTCTAACATCAACTGCAATGACAACACTAACATCAACATCAACATCAATGTAAACACCAAAATCAACACCAACATCAACTCCAACGCTAACACCAACATAACCATCAACATCAACTCCAATGCTAACACCAACATCAACTACAACACTTACACCAACATCAACACCAATGCTAACGCCAACATCAACTCCAACGCTCACACCAACATCAACTCCAATGTGAACACCAACAACAACTCCAATGCTAACACCAACACCAACATCAACATCAATTCCTAAGCTAATACCAACATCACCGCCAACACTTACAACAACATCAACACCAATGGTAACACCCAACATCAACTCCAATGCTAACACCATCATCAACTCCAATACTAACACCAACATCAACATCAATACCAACGCCAACACCAACATCTACTCCAACGCTAACACCAACATCAACTCCAACACCTACAACAACATCAACAACAATGCTAACACCAACATCAACTCCAACACTTAAACCAGCAGCAACTCCAACTTAAATCAACATCAACATCAACTCCTACGCTAATTCCAACATCACCACCAACACTTACACCAACGTTAACACCAATGGTAACACTAACATCAACTCCAATGCTAACACCAACATCAACTCCAATGCGAACACCAAGATCAACTCCAATGCTAACATCAACTGCAATGCCAACACTAACATCAACATCAACACCAATGTAAACACCAAAATCAACACCAACATCAACTCCAACATGAACACCAACATCAACTCCAACACTAACAGCAACACCAACATCAACATCAACACCAACACCAATGCTAACACCAACATCAACTCCAATTCTAACACCAACATCAACACCAACAAGATCAACAACATCAACTCCAGTGCTAACACCAACATCAATTCCAATGCTAACACCAATGTCAACATGAACATCAATACCGATGCTAACACCAACATCGACTACAACACTTACACCAACATCAACAACAATGTTAACACCAACATCAACTCCAACACTTAAACCAGCAGCAACTCCAACTTAAATCAACATCAACATCAACTCCTACGCTAATTCCAACATCACCACCAACACTTACACCAACATTAACACCAATGGTAACACTAACATCAACTCCAATGCTAACACCAACATCAACTCCAATGCGAACACCAACATCAACTCCAATGCTAACATCAACTGCAATGCCAACACTAACATCAACATCAACACCAATGTAAACACCAAAATCAACACCAACATCAACTCCAACATGAACACCAACATCAACTCCAACACTAACAACAACACCAACATCAATATCAACACCAATGCTAACACCAACATCAACTCCAACGCTCACACCAACATCAGCTCCCAAGCTAACATCAACTGCAATGCCAATACTAACATCAACATCAACATCAACACCAATGTAAACACCAAAATCAAAACCTAAATCAACTCCAACATGAACACCAACATCAACTCAAATGCTAACACCAACATCAACTCCATCACTTAAACCAGCATCAACCCCAACTTAAATCAACATCAACATTAACTCCTACGCTAATACAAACATCACCACCAACACTTACACCAACATTAACACCAATGGTGACACTAACTTCAACTCCAATGCTAACACCAACATCAACATCAACACCAACGCTAATACCAACATCAAGTCCAACACCGACACCAACATCAACACCAATGCTAACACCAACTTCAACACCAACACAAATGCCAACACCAATATCAACGCGAACACCAACATCAACTCCAATGCTAACACCCACATCAACTCCAATGCGAACACCAATATCAACTCCAATGCTAACATCAATTGCAATGCCACCACTAACATCAACATCAACACCGATGTAAACACAAAAATCAACACCAACATCAACTCCAATGCTAATAGCAACACCAACATCAACATCAACACCAATGCTACCACCAACATCAACTCCAACACTTACACCAACATCAACACCAATGCTAACGCCAACATCAACTCCAACGCTCACACCAACATCAACTCCAATGTGAACACAAACAACAACTCCAATGCTAACACCAACACCAACATCAACATCAACTCCTAAGCTAATACCAACATCAACGCCAACACTTACACCAACATCAACACCAATGCTAACACCATCATCAACTCCAACGCTTACACTAACATCAACATCAACATCAACACCAACGTTAACACCAACATCAACTCCATCTCTAACATCAACATCAACATCAACATCAACACCAACGTGAACACCAACATCAACTCCAACACCAACACCAACACCAACACGAACACCAATATCAACTCCAATGCTAACATCAACACCAACATCAACATGGACACCAACAATATCTCCAATGCTAACATCAACACCAACATCAACATCAACTCCTAAGCTAATACCAACATCACCGCCAACATTTACACCAACATCAACACCAATGGTAACACCAAAATCAACTCCAGTGCTAACACCAACATCAACATCAACATCAACACCAACGTTAACACCAACATCTACTCCAACGCTAACACCAACATCAACTCCAACACCTAAAACAGCATCAACTCAAATGCTAACCCCAACAAAAACTCCAACACTTAAAGCAGCATCAACTCCAACTTATATCAACATCAACTCCTATGCTAATACTAACATCACCACCAACACTTACACCAACATTAACACCAATGGTAACACTAACATCATCTCCTATACTAACACCAACATCAACGTTAACGCCAAAGCTAACACCAACATCACGTCCAACACCTACACCAACATCAACACAAATGCTAACGTCAACATCAACACCAACACAAATGCCAAGATCAATATCAACGCAAACACCAACATCAACTCCAATGCTAACACCAACATCAACTCCAATGTGAACACCAATATCAACTCCAATACAACCATCAACTGCAATGCCAACACTAACATCAACATCAACACCAATGTAAACACCAAAATCAACACCAACATCAACTCCAACATGAACACCAACATCAACTCCAACACTAACAGCTAACACCAACATCAACTCCAACACTTACAACATCAACACCAATGCTAACACCAACATCAACTCCAATGCTAACACTAACGTCAACATCAACATCAATTCCAATGCTAACACCAACATAAACATGAACATCTACACCAACGCTAACACCAACATGAACTCCAACACCTTCACCAACATCAGCATCAATGCTAACACCAACATCAACTCCAACGCTAACACCATCATCTACTCCAACATTAAAACCAACATTACCGCCAACCCAACACTGACATCAACTCCAACCCTAACGCTAACATCACCAACAACGGGAACACAATCATCAACTCCAATGCTAACACCAACATTAACTCCAACATCAACACCAACAGTAAATCCAGTGCTAACATCAACATCAACTCCAATGCAAACTCCAACGTGTACACCAACATCAATTCCAACACTAACACCAACATCAACATCAACACCAACGCGACCTCCAGTATGAACTCCAACACTAACACAAACACCAACACCAACGATAACACCAACATCAACTCCAATGCTAACACCAACATCAACTCCAATTCTAACACCAAATCAACACCAACAAGATCAACAACATCAACTCCAGTGCTAACACCAACATCAATTCCAATGCTAACACCAATGTCAACATGAACATCAATACCGATGCTAACACCAACATCGACTACAACACTTACACCAACATCAACAACAATGTTAACACCAACATCAACTCCAACACTTAAACCAGCAGCAACTCCAACTTAAATCAACATCAACATCAACTCCTACGCTAATTCCAACATCACCACCAACACTTACACCAACATTAACACCAATGGTAACACTAACATCAACTCCAATGCTAACACCAACATCAACTCCAATGCGAACACCAAGATCAACTCCAATGCTAACATCAACTGCAATGCCAACACTAACATCAACATTAACACCAATGTAAACACCAAAATCAACACCAACATCAACTCCAACATGAACACCAACATCAACTCCAACACTAACAACACCAACATCAATATCAACACCAATGCTAATGCCAACATCAACTCCAACGCTCACACCAACATCAGCTCCCAAGCTAACATCAACTGCAATGCCAATACTAACATCAACATCAACATCAACACCAATGTAAACACCAAAATCAAAACCAAAATCAACTCCAACATGAACACCAACATCAACTCAAGTGCTAACACCAACATCAACTCCATCACTTAAACCAGCATCAACCCCAACTTAAGTCAACATCAACATTAACTCCTACGCTAATACAAACATCACCACCACCACTTACACCAACATTAACACCAATGGTGACACTAACTTCAACTCCAATGCTAACACCAACATCAACATCAACACCAACGGTAATACCAACATCAAGTCCAACACCGACACCAACATCAACTCCAATGCTAACACCAACATCAACCCCAATGCGAACACCAATATCAACTCCAATGCTAACATCAATTGCAATGCCACCACTAACATCAACATCAACACCGATGTAAACACAAAAATCAACACCAACATCAACTCCAATGCTAATAGCAACACCAACATCAACATCAACACCAATGCTAACACCAACATCAACTCCAACACTTACACCAACATCAACACCAATGCTAACGCCAACATCAACTCCAACGCTCACACCAACATCAACTCCAATGTGAACACAAACATCAACTCCAATGCTAACACCAACACCAACATCAACATCAACTCCTAAGCTAATACCAACATCAACGCCAACACTTACACCAACATCAACACCAATGCTAACACCATCATCAACTCCAACGCTAACACTAACATCAACATCAACATCAACACCAACGCTAACACCAACATCAACTCCATCGCTAACATCAACATCAACATCAACATCAACACCAACGTGAACACCAACATCAACTCCAACACCAACACCAACACCAACACCAATATCAACTCCAATGCTAACATCAACACCAACATCAACATGGACACCAACAACATCTCCGATGCTAACATCAACTCCAACGCTCACACCAACATCAACTCCAATGTGAACACCAACATCAACTCCAATGCTAATAGCAACACCAACATCAACATCAACTCCTAAGCTAATACCAACATCACCGCCAACACTTACACCAACATCAACACCAATGCTAACACCATCATCAACTCCAACGCTAACACTAACATCAACATCAACATCACCACTAACGCTAACACCAACATCTACTCCAACGCTAACACCAACATCAACTCCAACACCAACACCAACACCAACACCAATATCAACTCCAATGCTAACATCAACACCAACATCAACATGGACACCAACAACATCTCCGATGCTAACATCAACTCCAACGCTCACACCAACATCAACTCCAATGTGAACACCAACATCAACTCCAATGCTAATAGCAACACCAACATCAACATCAACTCCTAAGCTAATACCAACATCACCGCCAACACTTACACCAACATCAACACCAATGCTAACACCATCATCAACTCCAACGCTAACACTAACATCAACATCAACATCACCACTAACGCTAACACCAACATCTACTCCAACGCTAACACCAACATCAACTCCAACACCTACAACAACATCAACTCAAATGCTAACACCAACATCAACTCCAACACTTAAATCAGAATCAACTCCAACTTAAATCAACATCAACATCAACTCCTAC
Organism: Hemiscyllium ocellatum; assembly: GCF_020745735.1. Lineage (NCBI taxonomy): Eukaryota > Metazoa > Chordata > Chondrichthyes > Orectolobiformes > Hemiscylliidae > Hemiscyllium > Hemiscyllium ocellatum. The sequence goes on along the minus strand of NC_083420.1, from coordinate 42,318,578 downwards.
AATAATACCAACATCACCACCAACACTTACACCAACATTAACACCAATGGTGACACTAACTTCAACTCCAATGCTAACACCAACATCAACATCAACACCAACGCTAATACCAACATCAAGTCCAAAACCGACACCAACATCAACACCAATGCTAACGCCAACTTCAACACCAACACAAATGCCAACACCAATATCAACACGAACACCAACATCAACTCCAATGCGAACACCAATATCAACTCCAATGCTAACATCAATTACAATGCCAACATCAATTGCAATGCCACCACTAACATCAACATCAACACCGATGTAAACACAAAAATCAACACCAACATCAACTCCAACGCTAATAGCAACACCAACATCAACATCAACACCAATGCTACCACCAACATCAACTCCAACACTTACACCAACATCAACACCAATGCTAACACCAACATCAATTCCAACATTAACACCAACACCAACACCAATGCAAGCGCCAACACCAACTCCAGTGCTAACACCAACATCAATTCCAACGCAATCACCAACATCAACATCAACATCAACACCAATGCGAACACCAGCATCAACTCCAACATTTACACCAACATCACTCCAATGCTAACACCAACATGATCAACAACATCAACTCCAGTGCTAACACCAACATCAATTCCAATGCTAACACCAATGTCAACATGAACATCAATACCGATGCTAACACCAACATCGACTACAATACTTACACCAACATCAACAACAATGCTAACACCAACATCAACTCCAACACTTAAACCAGCAGCAACTCCAACTTAAATCAACATCAACATCAACTCCTACGCTAATTCCAACATCACCACCAACACTTACACCAACATTAACACCAATGGTAACACTAACATCAACTCCAATGCTAACACCAACATCAAATCCAATGCGAACACCAAGATCAACTCCAATGCTAACATCAACTGCAATGCCAACACTAACATCAACATCAACACCAATGTAAACACCAAAATCAACACCAACATCAACTCCAACATGAACACCAACATCAACTCCAACACTAACAACAACACCAACATCAATATCAACACCAATGCTAACGCCAACATCAACTCCAACGCTCACACCAACATCAGCTCCCACGCTAACATCAACTGCAATGCCAATACTAACATCAACATCAACATCAACACCAATGTGAACACCAAAATCAAAACCAAAACCAACTCCAACATGAACACCAACATCAACTCAAATGCTAACACCAACATCAACTCCATCACTTAAACCAGCATCAACCCCAACTTAAATCAACATCAACATTAACTTCTACGCTAATACCAACACCACCACCAACACGTACACCAACATTAACACCAATGGTGACACTAACTTCAATTCCAATGCTAACACCAACATCAACATCAACACCAACGCTAATACCAACATCAAGTCCAACACCGACACCAACATCAACTCCAATGCTAACACCAATATCAACTCCAATGCTAACATCAATTGCAATGCCACCACTAACATCAACATCAACACCGATGTAAACACAAAAATCAACACCAACATCAACTCCAACGCTAATAGCAACACCAACATCAACATCAACACCAATGCTACCACCAACATCAACTCCAACACTTACACCAACATCAACTCCAATGCTCACACCAACATCAACTCCAACGCTCACACCAACATCAACTCCAATGTGAACACAAACATCAACTCCAATGCTAACACCAACACCAACATCAATATCAACTCCTAAGCTAATACCAACATCACCGCCAACACTTACACCAACATCAACTCCAACGCTAACACTAACATCAACATCAACATCACCACTAACGCTAACACCAACATCTACTCCAACGCTAACACCAACATCAACTCCAACACCTACAACAACATCAACTCAAATGCTAACACCAAAATCAACTCCAACACTTAAATCAGAATCAACTCCAACTTAAATCAACATCAACATCAACTCCTACAATAATACCAACATCACCACCAACATTTACACCAACATTAACATCAATGGTGACACTAACATCAACTCTAATGCTAACACCAACATCAACATCAACACCAACGCTAATACCAACATCAAGTCCAACACCGACACCAACATCAACACCAATGCTAACGCCAACCTCAACACCAACACAAATGCCAACACCAACACCAACGTGAACACCAACATCAACTCCAATGCTAACACCAACATCAACTCCAATGCGAACACCAATATCAACTCCAATGCTAACATCAATTGCATGCCACCACTAACATCAACATCAACACCGATGTAAACACAAAAATCAACACCAACATCAACTCCAACGCTAATAGCAACACCAACATCAACATCAACACCAATGCTACCACCAACATCAACTCCAACACTTACACCAACATCAACTCCAATGCTCACACCAACATCAACTCCAATGTGAACACAAACATCAACTCCAATGCTAACACCAACACCAACATCAATATCAACTCCTAAGCTAATACCAACATCACCGCCAACACTTACACCAACATCAACACCAATGCTAACACCATCATCAACTCCAATGCTAACACTAACATCAACATCAACATCACCACTAACGCTAACACCAACATCTACTCCAACACTTAAACCAGAATCAACTCCAACTTAAGTCAACATCAACATTAACTCCTACGCTAATACAAACATCACCACCACCACTTACACCAACATTAACACCAATGGTGACACTAACTTCAACTCCAATGCTAACACCAACATCAACATCAACACCAACGGTAATACCAACATCAAGTCCAACACCGACACCAACATCAACTCCAATGCTAACACCAACATCAACTCCAATGCGAACACCAATATCAACTCCAATGCTAACATCAATTGCAATGCCACCACTAACATCAACATCAACACCGATGTAAACACAAAAATCAACACCAACATCAACTCCAATGCTAATAGCAACACCAACATCAACATCAACACCATTCCTACCATAAACATCAACTCCAACACTTACACCAACATCAACACCAATGCTAACGCCAACATCAACTCCAACGCTCACACCAACATCAACTCCAATGTGAACACAAACATCAACTCCAATGCTAACACCAACACCAACATCAACATCAACTCCTAAGCTAATACCAACATCAACGCCAACACTTACACCAACATCAACACCAATGCTAACACCATCATCAACTCCAACGCTAACACTAACATCAACATCAACATCAACACCAACGCTAACACCAACATCAACTCCATCGCTAACATCAACATCAACATCAACATCAACACCAACGTGAACACCAACATCAACTCCAACACCAACACCAACACCAACACCAACACCAACACCAATATCAACTCCAATGCTAACATCAACTCCAACGCTCACACCAACATCAACTCCAATGTGAACACCAACATCAACTCCAATGCTAATAGCAACACCAACATCAACATCAACTCCTAAGCTAATACCAACATCACCGCCAACACTTACACCAACATCAACACCAATGCTAACACCATCATCAACTCCAACGCTAACACTAACATCAACATCAACATCACCACTAACGCTAACACCAACATCTACTCCAACGCTAACACCAACATCACCTCCAACACCTACAACAACATCAACTCAAATGCTAACACCAACATCAACTCCAACACTTAAATCAGAATCAACTCCAACTTAAATCAACATCAACATCAACTCCTACAATAATACCAACATCACCACCAACACTTACACCAGCATTAACACCAATGGAAACACTAACATCAACTTCAATGCTAACACCAACATCACCTCCAATGCAAACACCAAGATCAACTCCAATGCTAACATCAACTGCAATGCCAACACTAACATCAACATCAACACCAATGTAAACACCAAAACCAACACCAACATCAACTCCAACATGAACACCAACATCAACTTCAACACTAATAGCAACACCAACATCAACATCAACACCAATGCTAACGCCAACATCACCTCCAACGCTCACACCAACATCAGCTCCCACGCTAACATCAACTGCAATGTCAATACTAACATCAACATCAACATCAACATCAATGTAAACACCAAAATCAAAACCAACATCAACTCCAACATGAACACCAACATCAACTCAAATGCTAACACCAACATCAACTCCATCACTTAAACCAGCATCAACCCCAACTTAAATCAACATCAACATTAACTCCTACGCTAATACCAACATCACCACCAACACTTACACCAACATTAACACCAATGATGACACTAACATCAACTCCAATGCTAACACCAACATCAACATCAACACCAGCGCTAACACCAACATCAAGTCCAACACCTACACCAACATCAACACCAATGCTAATGTCAACTTCAACACCAACACAAGTGCCAACATCAATATCAATGCGAACTCCAACATCAACTCCAATGCTAACACCAACATCAACTCCAATGCTAACACCAACATCAACTCCAACATCAACACCTACATTAACGCCACCCCAACACCAACACCAACTCCAACACTAACGCTAGCATCACCAACAATGGTAACACCATCATCAACTCCAATGCAAACACCAACATCAACTCCAACATTAACACCTACATTAACGCCAACCCAACACCGACACCAACTCCAAAACTAACGCTAACATCACCAACAACGGGAACACCATCATCAACTCCAATGCAAACACCAACATCAACTCCAACATCAACACCAACGCGACCACCAGCATGAACTCCAAGACCAACACAAACACCAACACCAATGCTAACACCAACATCAACTCCAATGCTAACATCAACATCAACTCCAATGCGAACACCAATACCAAGTCCAATGCTAACATCAACTGCAATGCCACCACTATCATCAACATCAACACCAATGTAAACACAAAAATCAACACCAACTTCAACTCCAACACTAACAGCAACACCAACATCAACATCAACACCAATGCTACCACCAACATCAACTCCAACACTTACACCAACATCAACACCAATGCTAACACCAACTCCAACTCCAATGCTAACACTTACATCAACATCAACTCCAAAGCTAACAACAACATCAACATGAACATCAACACCGACGCTAACACCAACATCAACTCCAACACCTACACCAATATCAACATCAATGCTAGCACCAACATGAACTCCAATGCTAACACCAACATCAACTCCAACATTAACACCTACATTAACGCCACCCCAACACCAACACCAACTCCAAAACTAACGCTAACATCACCAACAACGGGAACACCATCATCAGCTCCAATGCAAACACCAACATCAACTCCAACATTAACACCTACATTAACGCCAACCCAACACCGACACCAACTCCAAAACTAACGCTAACATCACCAACAATGGGAACACCATCATCAATTCCAATGCAAACACCAACATCAACTCATACATCAACGCCAACGCGACCACCAGCATGAACTCCAACACCAACACAAACACCAACACCAATGCTAACACCAACATCAACTCCAATGCTAACACCAACATCAACACCAACACGATCAACAACATCAACTCCAGTGCTAACACCAACATCAATTCCAATGCTAACACCAATGTCAACATGAACATCAACACCAATGCTAACGCCAACATCAACTCCAATGCTCACACCAACATCAACTCCAACTCTAACATCAACTGCAATGACAACACTAACATCAACTTCAACGTCAACACCAATGTAAACACCAAAATCAACACCAACATCAACTCCAACGCTAACATCAACTCCAATGCTAACACCAGCATCAACGTCAACATCAACACCAATGCTAACATCAACATCAAGTCCAACACCTACACCAACATCAACACCAACACGATCAACAACATCAACTCCAGTGCTAACGCCAACATCAATTCCAATGCTAACACCAATGTAAACATGAACATCAATACCAATGCTAACACCAACATCAACTACAACACTTACACCAACATCAACACCAATGCTAACGCCAACATCAACTCCAACGCTCACACCAACATCAACTCCAACTCTAACATCAACTGCAATGACAACACTAACATCAACTTCAACATCAACACCAATGTAAACACCAAAATCAACACCAACATCAACTCCAACGTTAACACCAACAGAACGAACAACATCAACACCAATGCTAACATCAACATCAACTACAACGCTCACACCAACATCAACTCCAACGCTAACATCAACATCAACACCAACACTAATGCCAACACCAATACCAACGCAAACAGCAACATCAACTCCAATGCTAACACCAACATCAACTCCAATATCAACTCAAACACTAAGATCAACTCCAATGCTAACACCAACATCAACATCAACACCAACGCTAACACAAACATCAAGTCCAACACCTACACCAACATCAAGTCCAACACCTACACCAAGATCAACACCAATGCTAACATCAACATCAACACCAACACTAATGCCAACACCAATACCAACGCGAACACCAACATCAACTCCAATGCTAACACCAACATCAACTCCAATATCAACTCCAATGCTAACATCAACTGCAATGCCAACACTAACATCAACATCAACACCAATGTAAACACCAAAATAAACACCAACATCAACTCCAACATGAGCACCAACATCAACTCCAACACTAACAGCAGCACCAATATCAATATCAACACCAATGCTAACACCAACATCAACTCCAATGCTAACACTAACATCAACATCAACATCAACATCAACTCCAATGCCACCACCAACATCAACATGAAAGTCAACACCAACGCGAACACCAACATCAACTCCAACACCTACACCAACATCAACACCAATGCTAACACCAACATCACTCCAATGCTAACACCAACATCAACATCAAAATCAACACCAACGCTAACACCAACATCAACTCCATCGCTAACATCAACATCAACATCAAAACCAACGTGAACACCAACACCAACACGAACAACAATATCAACTCCAATGCTAACATCAACACCAACATCAACATGAACACCAACATCAACACCAATGCTAACACCAACACCGACATCAACATCAACTCCTAAGCTAATACCAATGGTAACATCAACATCAACTCCAATGCTAACACCAACATCAACATCAACATCAACAGCAACGCTAACACCAACATCAACTCCAACACTTATGCCAACATCAACACCAATGCTCACACCAACATCAACTCCAACGCTAACATCAACCGCAATGCCAACACGAACATCAACATCAACATCAATGTAAACACCAAAATCAACACCAACATCAACTCTATCGCTAACACCAACATAACCATCAACAAAAACACCAATGCTAACACCAACATCAACTACAACACTTACACCAACACCAACACCAATGCTAACGCCAACATCGACTCAAATGCTAACACCAACATCAACTCCAACACTTAAACCAGCATCAACTCCAACTTAAGTCAACATCAACATCAACTCCTATGCTAATACCAACATCACCACCAACACTTACACCAACATTAACACCAATGGTAACACTAACATCAACTCCAATGCTCACACCAACATCAACATCAACATCAACACCAACGCTAACACCAACATCAACTCCAACACCTACACCAACGCTAACGTCAACCTCAACACCAACACAAATGCTAACATCAATATCAACGTGAACACCAACATCAACTCCAATGCTAACACCAACACCAAAACCTACGTGAACACCAACATGAATTCCAACACCAACACCAACACCAACACCAACACGAACACCAACATCAACTCCAACACTTACACCAACATCAACACCAATGCTAATGCCATAATCAATTCTAATGCTCACACCAACATCAACTCCAATGCTAACATCAACTGCAATGCCAACAGCAACATCAACACAAGTGTAACCACCAAAATCAACACCAACATCAACTCCATTGCTAACACCAACATAACCATCAACAACAACACCAATGCTAACACCAACATCAACTACAACACTTACACCAACATCAAAACCAATGCTAACGCGAACATCAACTCCAACGCTCACACCAACATCAACTCCAACACCTACACCAATGCTAACACCAACATCAACTCCAATGCTAACACCAACATCAACATCAAAATCAACACCAATGCTATCACCAACATCAACTCCATCGCTAACACCAACATCAACATCAACTCCTAAGCTAATACCAACATCACCACCAACACTTACACCAACATCAACATCAATGCTAACGCCAACATCAACTCCAACGCTCACACCAACATCAACTCCAACACCTACACCAACATCAACACCAATGCTAACACCAACATCAACTCCAATGCTAACACCAACATCAACATCAACATCAACAGCAACGCTAACACCAACATCAACTCCGACACTTATGCCAACATCAACACCAATGCTCACACCAACATCAACTCCAGCACTAACATCACCTGCAATGCCAACACGAACGTCAACATCAACATCAACATCAATGTAAACACCAAAATCAACACGAACATCAACTCTATCACTAACACCAACATAACCATCAACTAACACCAACATCAACTACAACACTTACACCAACACCAACACCAATGCTAACACCAACATCAACTACAACACTTACACCAACACCAACACCAATGCTAACGCCAACATCGACTCAAATGCTAACACCAACATCAACTCCAACACTTAAACCAGCATCAACTCCAACTTAAATCAACATCAACATCAACTCCTACGCTAATACCAACATCACCACCAACACTTACACCAACATTAACACCAATGGTAACACTAACATCAACTCCAATGCTCACACCAGCATCAACATCAACATCAACACCAACGCTAACACCAACATCAGGTCCAACACCTACACCAACATCAACACCAATGCTAATGTCAACCTCAACACCAACACAAATGCTAACATCAATATCAACGTGAACACCAACATCAACTCCAATGCTAACACCAACATCAAAACCTACGTGAACACCAACATCAACTCCAACACCAACACCAACACCAACACGAACACCAATATCAACTCCAATACTAACATCAACACCAACATCAACATGAACACCAACATCAACTCCGATGCTAACATCAACACCAACACCAACATCAACACCAATACCAACACCAACATCAACTCCAACGCTCACACCAACATCAACTCCAATGCTAACACCAACACCGACATCAACATCAACTCCTAAGCTAATACCAGCATCACCGCCAACACTTACACCAACATCAACACCAATGGTAACACCAACATCAGCTCCAATGCTAACACCATAATCAACTCCAACGCTAACACCAACGCTAACACCAACATCAACTCCAACGCTAACACCAACATGAACTCCAACACCTACAACAACATCAACACCAATGCTAACACCAACATCACTCCAACGCTAACACCAACATCAACATCAACATCAAAACCAACGTGAACACCAACATCAACACCAACATGCACACCAATGTCAACTCCAATGCTAACATCAACACCAACACCTACATGAACACCAACATCAACTCCGATGCTAACATCAACACCAACACCAACATCAACACCAATACCAACACCAACATCAACTCCAATGCTCACACCAACATCAACTCCAATGCTAACACCAACACCGACATCAACATCAACTCCTAAGCTAATACCAACATCACTGCCAACACTTACACCAACATCAACACCAATGGAAATACCAACATCAAGTCCAATGCTAACACCATCATCAACTCCAACGCTAACACCAACATCAACATCAAAATCAACACCAACGCTAACACCAACATCAACTCCAACACCTACAATAACATCAACACGCATGCTAACATCAACATCAACTCCAACGCTAACACCAACATCAACATCAAAATCAACACTAACGCAAACACCAACATCAACTCCATCGCTAACACTAACATCATTGTCAACATCAATACCCACGTGAACACCAACATCAACACGAACACCAATATCAACTCCAATGCTAACATCAACACCAACATCAACATGAACACCAACAACAACTCCGATGCTAACATCAACACCAACACCAACATCAACACCAATGCTAACACCAACATCAACTCCAACGCTCACACCAACATCAACTCCAATGTGAACACCAACATCAACTCCAATGCTAAAACCAACACCAACATCAACATCAACTCCTAAGTTAATGCCAACATCACCGCCAACACTTACACCAACATCAACACCAATGGTAACACCAACATCAACTCTAATGCTAACACCAACATCAACTCCAACACCTACAATAACATCAACACCAATGCTAACATCAACATCAACTCCAACGCTAACAGCAACATCAACATCAAAATCAACACTAACGCAAACACCAACATCAACTCCATCGCTAACACTAACATCATTATCAACATCAATACCCATGTGAACACCAACATCAACATGAACACCAATATCAACTCCAATGCTAACATCAACACCAACATCAACATGAACACCAACAACAACTCCGATGCTAACATCAACACCAACACCAACATCAACACCAATGCTAACACCAACATCAACTCCAACGCTCACACCAACATCAACTCCAATGTGAACATCAACATCAACTCCAATGCTAAAACCAACACCAACATCAACATCAACTCCTAAGTTAATGCCAACATCACCGCCAACACTTACACCAACATCAACACCAATGGTAACACCAACATCAACTCTAATGCTAACACCATCATCAACTCCAACGCTAACACCAACACCAACATCAACATCAACACCAACGCTACACCAACATCTACTCCAACACCTGCAACAACATCAACTCAAATGCTAACACCAACATCAACTCCAACACTTAAACTAGCAACAACGCCAACTTATATCAACATCAACATCAACTCCTACGCTAATACCAACATCATCACCAACACTTACACCAACATTAACACCAATGGTAACACTAACATCAACTCCAATGCTAACAACAACATCAACATCAACATCAACACCAAAGCTAACACCAACATCAAGTCCAACACCTACACCAACATCAACACCAATGCTAATGTCAACATCAACACCAACACAAATGCCAACATCAATATCAATGAGAACACCAAAATCAACTCCAATGCGAACACCAATATCAATTCCAATGCTAACATCAACTGCAATGCCAACACTAACATCAACATCAACACCAATGTAAACACCAAAATCAACACCAACATCAACTCCAACATGAACACCAACATCAACTCCAACACTAATAGCAACACCAACATCAACATCAATGCTAACACCAACATCAATTCCAACACTTACACCAACAACAACACCAATGCCAACACCAACATCAACTCCAATGCTAACACTATCAACATCAACATCAACTCCAATGCTAACACCAACATCAACATGAAAATCAACACCAATGCTAACACCAACATGAACTCCAACACCTACACCAACATCAACATCTATGCTAACACCAACATCAACTCCAACGTTAACACCAACATCAACTCCAACATTAACGCTAACCCAACACTGACATCAACTCCAACACAAACGCTAACATCACAAACAACGGGAACACCATCATCAACTCCAGTGCTAACATCAACACCAACACCTACATGAACACCAACATCAACTCCGATGCTAACATCAACACCAACACCAACATCAACACCAATACCAACACCAACATCAACTCCAATGCTCACACCAACATCAACTCCAATGCTAACACCAACACCGATATCAACATCAACTCCTAAGCTAATACCAACATCACTGCCAACACTTACACCAACATCAACACCAATGGTAACACCAACATCAAGTCCAATGCTAACACCATCATCAACTCCAACGCTAACACCAACATCAACATCAAAATCAACACCGACGCTAACACCAACATCTACTCCAACGCTAACACCAACATCAACTCCAACACCTACAATAACATCAACACCAATGCTAACATCAACATCAACTCCAACGCTAACACCAACATCAACATCAAAATCAACACTAACGCAAACACCAACATCAACTCCATCGCTAACACTAACATCATTGTCAACATCAATACCCACGTGAACACCAACATCAACACGAACACCAATATCAACTCCAATGCTAACACCAACACCAACATCAACATGAACACCAACAACAACTCCGATGCTAACATCAACACCAACACCAACATCAACACCAATGCTAACACCAACATCAACTCCAACGCTCACACCAACATCAACTCCAATGTGAACACCAACATCAACTCCAATGCTAAAACCAACACCAACATCAACATCAACTCCTAAGTTAATGCCAACATCACCGCCAACACTTACACCAACATTAACACCAATGGTAACACTAACAGCAACTCCAATGCTAACAACAACATCAACATCAACATCAACACCAAAGCTAACACCAACATCAAGTCCAACACCTACACCAACATCAACACCAATGCTAATGTCAACATCAACACCAACACAAATGCCAACATCAATATCAATGCGAACACCAAAATCAACTCCAATGCTAACACCAACATCAACTCCAATGCGAACACCAATATCAACTCCAATGCTAACACCATCATCAACTCCAACACTAACACCAACACCAACATCAACATCAACACCAACGCTACACCAACATCTACTCCAACGCTAACACCAACATCAACTCCAACACCTGCAACATCAACTCAAATGCTATCACCAATATCAACTCCAACACTTAAACTAGCAACAACGCCAACTTATATCAACATCAACATCAACTCCTACGCTAATACCAACATCATCACCAACACTTACACCAACATTAACTCCAATGGTAATACTAACATCAACTCCAGTGCTAACACCAACATCAACACCAACGCTAATACCAACATCAAGTCCAACACCTACACCAACATCAACACCAATGCTAACATCAACATCAACACCAACACTAATGCCAACACCAATACCAACGCGAACACCAACATCAACTCCAATGCTAACACCAATATCAACTCCAATGCTAACATCAACTGCAATGCCAACACTAACATCAACATCAACACCAATGTAAACACAAAAATCAATACCAACATCAACTCCAACATGAACACTAACATCAACTCCAACATTAACAGCAACACCAACATCAACATCAAAACAAATGCTAACACCAACATCGAATCCAACACTTACACCAACTCCAACACCAATGCTAAGGCCAACATCAACTCCAATGCTCACACCAACATCAACTCCAACGCTAACATCAACTGCAATGCCTTAAATAACATCAACATCAACACCAATGTAAACACCAAAATCAACACCATCATCAACTCCAACATGAACACCAACATCAACTGGAATGCTAACATCAAAGCCAACATCAACATCAACACCAATGCTAACACCAACATAAACACCAATGCTAACACCAACATCAACTCCAACACTTACACCAACATCAACGCCAATGCCAACGTCAACATCAACTCCAATGCTGGCATCAACATTAACACCAATGTTAACACCAGCATCAACTCCAATGCTCATAGCAACATCAACTCCAGTGTAAACACCAACGTCAACTCTAATGCTAACAACAACACCAACATCAACATCAACACCAATGCTAACGCCAACATCAACTCCAATGGTAACACCAACATTAAATCCAATGCTAACACCAACATAAACACCAATGCTAACACCAACATCAACTCCAACACTTACACCAACATCAACGCCAATGCCAACGTCAACATCAACTCCAATGCTGGCATCAACATTAACACTAATGTTAACACCAGCATCAACTCCAATGCTCATAGCAACATCAACTCCAGTGTAAACACCAACATCAACTCTAATGCTAACATCAACACCAACACCAATATCAACACCAATGCTAACACCAACATCAACATGAACATCAACATCAATGCGAATACCAGCATTAACTCCAACACTAGCACCAACATCAACTCCAACACTAACACCAACATCAACTCTAATACTAACGCTAACATCACCAACAATGTGAACACCAACATCAACCCCAGTGCTAACACCATCATCAACTCCAATGCTAACACCAACATCAACATGAACATCAACACCAACATCAACACCAACATCAACTCCAACGCTAACACCACCATCAACTCCAACACCTACAACAACATCAACACGAATGCTAATACCAACATCAACTCCAACGCTAACATCAACACCAACATCAACATAAACTCCTACACCAATACTATCATCACCACCAATATCAACACCAATGGTAACACCAACATCAACTCCAATGCTAACACCAAGATCAGCTCCGACGCTATCTCCAACATCAACATCAACGCCAACACCAACACCAACGCGAACACCAACATCAACACCAATGCTAGCACCAACATCAACTCCAACGCTAACATCAACTGCAATGCCTTAAATAACATCAACATCAACACCAATGTAAACACCAAAATCAACACCATCATCAACTCCAACATGAACACCAACATCAACTCCAATGTGAACACCAACATCAACTCCAATGTGAACACCAACATCAACTCCAACACTAACATCAACACCAACATAAACATCAACACCAATGCTAAAACCCACATCAACACCAACACTTACACCAACATCAACTCCAACGCTAACATCAACTGCAATGCCTTAAATAACATCAACATCAACACCAATGTAAACACCAAAATCAACACCATCATCAACTCCAACATGAACACCAACATCAACTCCAATGTGAACACCAACATCAACTCCAATGTGAACACCAACATCAACTCCAACACTAACATCAACACCAACATAAACATCAACACCAATGCTAAAACCCACATCAACACCAACACTTACACCAACATCAACTCCAACGCAAACACCAACATCAACTCCAATGCTCACACCAACATCAACTCCAACACTAACGCTAACATCAACAGCAACACAAACACCAACATCAACTCCAACACTAACACCAACACCAACAACAACACCAACGCGAACACCAACATCAACTCCAATGTGAACACCAACATCAACTCCAATGTGAACACCAACATCAACTCCAACACTAACATCAACACCAACATAAACATCAACACCAATGCTAAAACCCACATCAACATCAACATCAACACCAACACTTACACCAACATCAACTCCAATGGTAACGCCAACAACAACTCCAACGCAAACACCAACATCAACTCCAACATTAACACCAACATTAACGCCAACACAACACCAACATCAACTCCAACACTAATGCTAACATCAACAGCAACACGAACACCAACATCAACTCCAATGTGAACACCAACATCAACACCAACATCAACATCAACACTTACATCAACATCAACTCCAATGGCAACGCCAACATCAACTCCAACACTAACACCAACACCAATAACAACACCAACGCGAATACCAACATCAACTCCAATCTGAACACCAACGTCAACACCAACATCAACATCAACCCCAATGCTAAAACCAACATCAACATCAATATCAATATCAACACTTACATCAACATCAACTCCAATGGCAACGCCAACGTCAACTCCAACGCTAACACCAACATCAACACTAATGCTAACACCAACATCAACTCCAATGCTAACACCAACATAAACACCAACGTTAACACCAACATCAACTCCAACACTAACACTAACATCAACAGCAACACGAACACCAACATCAACTCCAATGTGAACACCAACATCAACACCAACATCAACATCAACACCAATGCTAAAACCAACATCAACATCAACATCAACATCAACACTTACATCAACATCAACTCCAATGGCAACGCCAACGTCAACTCCAACGCTAACATCAACATCAACTCCAATGCTAGCACCAACACCAACACCAATGCGAACAACATCAACCCCAATGCTAACACCAACATCAACTCCAACACTGACACCAACACCAACAACAACACCAATGCGAACACCAACATCAACTCCAATCTGAACACCAACATCAACACCAACATTAACATCAACACAAATGCTAAAACCAACATCAACATCAACATCAACACTCACATCAACATCAACTCCAATGGCCACACCAACATCAACTCCAACGCTAACACCAACATCAACACCAATGTTAACACCAACATCAACTCCAACACTAACACTAACATCATCAGCAACACGAACACCAACATCAACTCCAACACTAACACCAACACCAACAACAACATCAACACCAACATCAGCATCAATGCTAACACCAATGCTAACACCATCATCAACACCAACATTAACTCCAACGCTAACACCAACATCAACACCAACACCAGCACTAACACCAACACCAACATCAACTACAATGACAACACCAATATTAACTCCAACGCTAACACAAACATCAACACCAACATCAACTACAACACGAACACCAACATCAACACCAATATTAACACCCATGTTATCGGCAACATCAACTCCACGCTCAAACCAACATCATCTCCAATGCTAACATCAACACCAACATCAACATCAACACCAATGCTAACACCATCATCAACACCAACATTAACTCCAACGCTAACACCAACATCAACACCAACACCAACATCAACTCCAATGACAACACCAACATTAACTCCAACATTAACACCAACACCAACATCAACTACAATGACAACACCAATGCTAACACGAACACCAACATCAACACCAATATCAACACCAACATCAACTCCACGCTCAAACCAACATCATCTCCAATGCTAACATCAACACCAACATCAAAATCAACACCAACGCTAACACCAACATCAACTCCAACATTTACACCAACATCAACACCAATGCTGAAGCCAAATTCAACACCAATGCTCACACCAACATCAACTCCAATGTGAAAACCAACGTCAACTCCAAGGCGAACATCAACACCAACACCAACATCAACTCCAACATTAACACCAACATTAACACAAACCCAACACCAATATCAACTCCAACACTAACACCAACATCAACTCAAACATTAACACCAACATTAACACTAACCCAACACCAACATCAACTCCAACGCTAACACCAACATCAACCCCAACGTGAACACCAACATCAAGATCAACACCAATGCTAACAACATCTACGCCAACGCTAACATCAACATCAACTCCAATGCTAGCAGCAACACCAATGCAAACACCAACATCAACCCTAATGCTAACACCAACATCAACTCCAACACTAACACCAACGCTAACACCAACATCAACTCCAACGCTAACACCAACATCAACTCCAACACTAACACCAATATCAACACCAATGCTAACACCAACATCAACTCCAATGCTAACACCAACATCAACATCATCAACTGGGCGGCACGGTGGCGAGTGGGCGGCACGGTGGCACAGTGGTTAGCACTGCTGCCTCACAGCGCCTGAGACCCGGGTCAATTCCCGACTCAGGCGACTAACTGTGTGGAGTTTGCACATTCTCCCCGTGTCTGTGTGGGTTTCCTCCGGGTGCTCCGGTTTCCTCCCACAGTCCAAAGATGTGCAGGTCAGGTGAATTGGCCATGCTAAATTGCCCGTAGTGTTAGGTAAGGGGTAAATGTAGGGGTATGGGTGGGTTTCGCTTCGGCGGGTCGGTGTAGACTTGTTGGGCCGAAGGGCCTGTTTCCACACTGTAAGTCTAGTCTAATCTAAAAAAAAACTCCAATGCCTATATCAACATAAACTCCAACATTAACACCAACATCAACTCCAACGCTAACACCAGCATCAACATCAACATCAACACCAACGCAAACACCAACATCAACTCCAACATTAACACCAACAGCAACACCAACACGAACACCAACACAAACACCAACACCGACTCCAATGCTAACACCAACATCAACTGCAACATGAACACCAACATCAACCCCAATGCTAACACCAATATCAACACCAATGTTAACACCAACATCAACCCCAATGCTAACACCAATATCAACACCAATGTTAACACCAACATCAAATCCAACATTAACACCAACCCAACACCAACATCAACTCCAACACTAATGCTACAATCAACAACGACATGAACACCAACATCAACTCCAACACTAACGCCAACATCAAATCCAACACTAACACCAACATCAACTCCAAGGCACACACCAACATCAACTCCAATGCGAACACCAACATCAACTCCAACGCTAACATCAACTGCAATGCCAGCACTAATGTCAACATCAACATCATCACCAGTGTAAACACCAAAATCAACACCAACATCAACTCAAACATGAACACCAACATCAACTCCAACACTAACAGCAACACCAACAATAACATCAACTCCAATGCAAAGACCAACATCAACTCCAACATTAACACCAACAGCAACACCAACGCGAACACCAACACCAACTCCAATGCTAATACCAACATCAACTGCAACATGAACACCAACATCAACCCCAATGCTAACACCAATATCAACACCAATGTTAACACCAACATCAAATCCAACATTAACACCAACCCAACACCAACATCAACTCCAACACTAACGCTACAATCAACAACGACATGAACACCAACATCAACATCAACACTAACACCAACATCAAATCAGCGTCAACTCCAATGCTAACACCGTCACCAACACCAACATTAACTCCAACGCTAACACCAACATCAACACCAACACCAACATCAACTCCAATGACAACACCAACATTAACTCCAACATTAACACCAACACCAACAACTACAATGACAACACCAATATTAACTCCAATGTTAACACGAACATCAACACCAACATCAACTACAACACGAACACCAACATCAACACCAATCTCAACACCAACATCAACTCCACGCTCAAACCAACATCATCTCCAATGCTAACATCAACACCAACATCAAAATCAACACCAGTGCTAACACCAACATCAACTCCAACACTTACACCAACATCAACACCAATGCTGAAGCCAAATTCAACACCAATGCTCACACCAACATCAACTCCAATGTGAAAACCAACATCAACTCCAAGGCGAACATCAACACCAACACCAACATCAACTCCAACATTAACACCAACATTAACACAAACCCAACACCAATATCAACTCCAACACTAACACCAACATCAACTCAAACATTAACACCAACATTAACACTAACCCAACACCAACATCAACACCAACATCAGCACCAATGTTAACACCATCATGAACACCAGCATTAACTCCAACGCTAACACCAACATCAACTGCAACACGAACACCAACATCAACACCAATGCTACCACCAATATCAACACCAATGTTTCCGCCAACATCAACTCCACGCTCACACCAACATCATCTCCAATGCTAACATCAACACCAACATCAACACCAACACCAATGCTAACACCAACATCAACTCCAACACTTACACCAACATCAACACCAATGCTGAAGCCAACATCAACACCAATGCTCACACCAACATCAACTCCAATGTGAACACCAACATCAATTCAACATGAACATCAACAACAACATCAACATCAACGCCAATGCTCACACCAACATCAACACCAACACTTACACCAACATCAACAGCAATGGTAACATCAACATCAACTGCAACGCTAATACCAACATCAACACCAACGCTAACACCAACATCAACTCCAACGCTCACACCAACATAAACACCAACAGCAATTCCAACACTAACGCTAACAACAACAACAGAAAACCAATATCAACTCCAACACTAACACCAACACCAACAACAACACCAACCTCAGCTCCAATGCTAGCACCAACATCAACTCCAACGCGAACACCAACAGCAACTCCAATGATAACATCAACATCAACTCCAATGCTAACACCAACATCAACATCAACATCAATTCCAATGCTAACACCAACATCAACTCCAACATGAACACCAACATCAACTCCAATGCTAACACCAGCATCAACATCAACTCCAACGCTAACATTAACACAACCCCAATGCTAACAACAACATCAACATCAACATCAACTCCAAAGCTAACAACAACATTAACTCCAACGCTCGCACCAACATCATCTCCAAAGCTAATGCCAACATCAACACTAACACTAACGCAAGCATCAACTCCATCGCTAACACCAGCATCAACATGAACACTAACACCAACATCAACTCCAATGCTAACACCAACACCAACGCTAGCACCAATATCAATTCCAATGCTAACACCAACATCAACCCCAATGCTGATGCTAAAGTCAACACCAACACTAACACCAACACCAACGCTAACACCAACACCAATGTTAACACAAACACCAACTCCAATGCTAACACCAACACCATCACCAACGCTAACACCGACACCAATGCCAATGCTAACACCAACATCAACTCCAATGCTAACACCACCAACAACACCAACATCAACACCAACATTAACTCCAATGCAACACCAACGCTAACACCAACACCAACGCTAACACCAACATCAACTCCAACACTAACACCAATATCAACACCAATGCTAACACCAACATCAACTCCAATGTTAGCACCAACAGCAACATCAACTCCAATGCTAACACCAACATCAACATCATCAACTCCAATGCCTATATCAACATAAACTCCAACATTAACACCAACATCAACTCCAACGCTAACACCAGCATCAACATCAACATCAACACCAACGCAAACACCAACATCAACTCCAACATTAACACCAACAGCAACACCAACACGAACACCAACACCAACTCCAATGCTAACACCAACATCAACTGCAACATGAACACCAACATCAACCCCAATGCTAACACCAATATCAACACCAATGTTAACACCAACATCAAATCCAACATTAACACCAACCCAACACCAACATCAACTCCAATGCTAACACCAACATCAACATCAACATCTACTCCAACACGAACAACAACATCAACTCCAATGCTAACATTAACACAACTCCAATGCTAACACCAACATCAACATCAACATTAACTCCAATGCTAACACCAACAGCAACTCCAACGATAACACCGACATGAATTTCAACACCAAAACTAACACCAACATGAACTCCAACGCTCGCACCAACATC
This sequence comes from Hemiscyllium ocellatum, assembly GCF_020745735.1. Taxonomy (NCBI): domain Eukaryota; kingdom Metazoa; phylum Chordata; class Chondrichthyes; order Orectolobiformes; family Hemiscylliidae; genus Hemiscyllium; species Hemiscyllium ocellatum. Next base: position 42,297,189 of record NC_083420.1, on the reverse strand, counting down.
ATCTCCAAAGCTAACACCAACATCATCTCCAACACTAACACAAACATCAACTCCAATGCTAACACCAACAACAACACCAACATCAACACCAACACCAACACCAATGCTAACACCAACATCAATTCCAATGCTAACACCAACAGCAACTCCAACGATAACACCGACATGAATTTCAACACCAAAACTAACATCAACATGAACTCCAACGCTCGCACCAACATCATCTCCAAAGCTAACACCAACATCATCTCCAACACTAACACAAACATCAACTCCAATGCTAACACCAACACCAACGCTAGCACCAACATCAATTCCAATGCTAACACCAACATCAACCCCAATCCTAATGCTAACGTCAGCACCAACACTAACACCAACGCTAACATCAACACCAATGCTAACACCAACACCATCACCAATGCTAACACCAACACCAATGCCAATGCTAACACCAACATCAACTCCAATGCTAACACAAACATCAACACCAACCCTAACACCAACATCAACTCTAAAGCTCACACCAACACCAACATCAACTCCAATGCTACCACCAACATCAACACCAACACTAATGCCAACATTAACTCCAATGCTAACACCAACATTGACACCAACACCAACGCTAACACCAACATCAACACCAATGCTAACTCTAACACCAACATCAACATCAACACCAACATCAGCACCAATGCTAACACCTATGCTAACACCATCATCAACACCAACATTAACTCCAACGCTAACACCAACACCAACACCAATGCTAACACCAACGTCAACTCCAATGACACCACCAACATTAACTCCAATGTTAACACTAACATCAACACCAACATCGACTCCAATGCTAGCACCATCACCAACACTAACACCAACATCAACTCCAATGCTAACACCAACATGAACACCAGCGCTAACATCAACATCAACTCCAACACTAACACCAATGCTTACACCAACATCAACTCCAATGATACCACCAACATCAACTCCAATGCTTGCACCAAGATCAACACCAACACCAATACTAATACCATCAACTCCAATGCTAACACCAACATGAACACCAACACTAACACCAACATCAACTCCAACGCTAACACCAATATCAACACCAACACTAACACTAACATTAACACCAACACTAACACCAACATCAACTCCAATGCTAACACTAACATCAACATCAACATTAACATCATCACCAATGCTAACACCAATGTTAACACCAACATCAACTTCAATGCTAACACCAACATTAACACTAATGTTAATGCCAACATCAACACCAATGCTATCATCAACACCTACGCTCATGCCAACATCAACACCAACATCAACTCCAACACTAACACCAACATCAACACCAACACCAACTCCAACGCTGACTCCAACACCAATGCTAACATCAAAACTAACATTAACATCGATGCTAATATCAACACCAATGCTAACACCGAAACTAACATCAACACCAAAGCTCACATTGACATCAACATGAACATGATTTCTGATATCAACAGTTTTGGGTACCAGTGTTTTAGATGAATGTGGGGTGGAGGAGGGTGATGATTTGAACTAACTTCATCTTTTGTTACGAGATACAGCTTTGCGTTGGCTTTGCTGAATGTGCAGTCTTCAGCACAATTACTGCTCTGGCATCTGAAGGTACCAGAGCTATGAACTATTGATCTCTCTGTTGGGTCTTCTCCATCCATGAAGCTGGTTATATTGTCTATTGTGCCCTTCTCCTCCATTTCCCTCTCCTCCCTACTAAGACCTGCACCTCTGCTGCCCTTTTCATTGGTGCTTCCCATTTTGGCAGCTCACTCCCTCTGTGGAGCAAAACCTGAGTGAATCCGTGACCAGGGCTTTATTCCATCCCTTCTTTACCCATGCGAGTGCAGTTTTGATATGTCACTCTGACATTTTCCACCCAATACTTTGGCACCTTTTCCTGTTCTCTGATTGTGAAACTGACTATGCCAACATTGCATTGTTGACCCTTCCTGATAAGGCTCGGCAGTCCTCTTGGTTGGAAACAGAACTGAAGTCCCTCTGCTCAACATCTCCTTACATACAGTGATGTTCAGAAGTCTTTGAGTCCCTTGCACTTCTAGAAAAACCCAAAGTTCAAATAAATTTGAAGTTAACTCCCTTTTATGCACACTGAATTACCAGCTCTCAACGTGAAGTGCCAGATTCTCCTGCCATGACTGTTATTCTTTATAATGCCTGATTCTACAGAAAGATGTCAAGATTTTATGGTGAAGACTTCAGACCTGATTTTCAAACCTTTACTGCCCCAATGGTCTGTGAAAATCCACTAAGGCTGATAAAAACCAGAACTCAACTTCATATAGTAACACTGAGAAGAAGACTTGGTGTAGTGATATTGTCACTAGACCAGCAATCCAAAGATCTAGGCTCTCGTTCTGAGAACATGACTTCAACCCCACCATGGCAATTCATGGAATTTAAGTTGAATTAATAAAATCTGGAATTGAAAGGTTGTCTCAGTAATGATGAGCACAAAACTATCACTGATTGTCCTAAGAGTTATCAAATTCAATGGTAGCCTTCAAAAGTGGAAATCTGGCACCCTTATCTGGTCAACATGCGACTCCTGACCCATAGCAATGTGGTTGCCTTCTGAAATGACCTAACAAGCCATTCTGTTCAAGGGCTATTATGGATGGACAAAAGTGCTGGCCTTACTAGTGATGCCTGTAGGTCTTGCAATAATTTTAAAAAGGACTCATTCAGACACACATTCTCATTGATGCATAGACAAAATGAGACAGAGATATACAAGGAACCCACATAGTGGCTAACACACTAAAACACACAGTCAGGTAGCAGCTAAATTAACACGGATCCACATAAAAGAACACACCAAGACACACCAGAACTCTCACAGACATCAACTCATTGAAACAAACTCTCAGACAGGGTTACTGTGAAAAAAAAATCAGATTTTCGTAACGACACATTGAACAGACACTTAAACAAAAATACTCCAGAACTTACACGCACACATGAAATACCAAAACAGACCTTCAGATAGAGTCCATAAAAACTCACATTCACCCAGTGACAAACTGAAAGAGACTTTGGACAGAGTTACCACAGAATGCTCACTCACAAACTGAAATAAATTAGCAGTGAGACACTACAACTCACACTCACACAATGACACAACATGTACTCTAACAGAGAAACTAGAACTCATATGTACACTGTGATACACAGAAAAACATTTAGGTACACATGAAAACGTATGACCACACATTACCAAACAAAATCATACTTTAGGTGGAGATTCATCAGAACTCGCACCCACACAGTGATAGTCTGAGACACATGCTCCATCAAATGACCTAGGATTTTAGTCTCATAGTAATGCACTGAAACTCACAATCAAGCAGTGCATTATTTTAAAACAAAATACATAGAGATGCATTAGAACTCACACAGCAACCCTCTGACAGATTCAAATGTACACCAGAACACTCACTCAAACACAAACTCACTGATGCACATTCAGAGATACACCAGGATGTACACTCATACACTTACACAATGTACACTCAGACTGAGACACACCAGAATGTACACACACTCATTGACACACCACAATTTACAGTTACACATTCATCCATTGAAACACGCACTCAGACAAGTATATACCAGAACCCATGCTCACAATAACGCACAGTCACACACTCAGACCTGCATACACCAGAATCCACACACTTAGACAAGCAACACTAGAATCCACACACAATAACACACTCAAACAGACATAGATCAGACTCTAACTCAACAAAACACTGACACAGGTCAGAACCAATCCACATTTAAAACTTGCTACAAACTGTACACAAGAGGGCATCAAAGCACAGATTACACTAACAGCCTGCATAAAGTTTGTAATTTATCGTTGGAGCACAAGTCATGCTTTTAATTTTGTTTGCAGCAAAGTTGAATAGAACAATCACATCCAGTTTTTTTAAAACCAGTGGTTTGTTTGAAAAGCTGTGGGGCCTTGCAGCCATCCCTTGGTTTGGGAAATAAGCACCAAAAGAACTGAGGATGCTGGAAATCAGAAACAAAAATAGAAATTGCTGGAAAAGCTCAGCAGGTCTGGCAACATATGTAGACAGAAAGCAGGGTTAACGATTGGAGTCCAGTGCCTCTTCTTCAGAACTGATCTGGGGCATGACAAGTGAGGACAGCAAAAGGAAGGAGGGGGAGGCAGATAGTGAGCCAACGGCCAGGGAATGAAGGAGGTTGGGGATATGAGGGAGAGTAGGGGATTTAGAAAGATGAGGAAATGAAACGAAATAGGAAGGAACAGACAGAAGGAAACTTTGACAATGAAGGCTGTGGAATAGGATGTGGCCTGAATATGAGGAGGGAAAGAGTGGAATGAGGAACTACAGAGAGAGGAGTCAAGAAGAGACTATGTATTTAACTTGTGTTAACCTTCGTCTCGCAAATCCAGTTACATGTTATATTTTAAACTGAAGCTTTGAGTTCTGTGTAGGTTTGTTTTATTTCACCCCCCCAGAAAAATGCCATCTGACGATCAGAAAGCAGCAATATCACTGCCCAGTTCTGTGAGAGGAACAGGCTCGGGCAAGGTCTCCAGTCCAAATACACCTCTCCCTCTCGAAACCCTCTCGGCCGGAATTCCAAATGTGTTTAATTATTGCGTTTGATATGCACACATATATAATCTATATATTTATATAGAGAAATCCAGGGGCTATCAATCCTGGAGTGATTAGCGTACAGTGCAAGCTCTGAAATGCAAATGATTCTGTACAAAGGCTCCTTGCAAATTGGCGTCACCATTTCTCAAATTATATCATTACTATATTTTTAAGATGTTAATATGGCGAAGGCAATTTCCCCGGGGATGCGGGCAAATTAGTTCTATTTCCGAACGCCTCTCTCGTGTGTTAATGTAAGCGGAGAGCCGCGACAAGGAGCCGATCAACCAGATTACAATTAGGCTGCTGATTTGGACTCGATCAAGCATTGATAATTTTTGGCATATTAAGCACGTTTTACGAAAGGTGATAAGTCAGTTTTAATTGAAATGAAATGATTATTCTGATGGAACTTTGGATATTATTAACAAACTCCCCGCTCATTTAACATTCAGTTTTGAATGCAAGAGCCAAAAAGAGTGGGGGAAGAGAAAAAAGATTTGAAGGGTATTAGTATGTCAGCAACGCGAGAGGTAATTTGATGCGAATTACTTTTTTTTTGCTCTCCAGCTGAAATATAGTGAATTAAAAAAAACTCGCCTCGACGTCTCCGCTGACAGTTTGTCCAATCTACAGATAATGAGATGGGCAGAAGTTTTTAATTGTTAAGATTAAGCAGCATCTCCAGAGCTGATGGGAATTTAGAAATAATTCCTCTGCCTCTTTCGCCCCTCTCCTCTTAAAAATACATTTCAAAAACTCGGATTGTCATACATGATGAATAGAGAGAGAACGAGAGAGAGAAAAACACTTTGCTGTTTAATTGCGATCCCATTCAACTCCAGCGCCGGATCAAATCACCTGCGACAATTAATTTAGATTTAATTCCGTAATTATCAGCAAATCGAGTAATGTGCAAGTTAATTTAGATAGTTAAAAATTAACTTGCGTGAAGTTAATTGAGTAATTAAAACCCTCAACTGCCGCCTATTAATTTGCTAATTAAAAATAAATTTGATTTTGTGCAATTTGAGGTAATATTGACATCAGCCCAGTATCGGCAGCCTGTGAGTTGACTTGCTTTTGCTGTTTTGAATCTGACGGCACGGACCCAGTTTGGTGCCGGTGCTCTGCCTTCGTGTTTTACACGTATTTATATTCCATTAAATCACTCTCCAACAAAACCAGCTCTCAGGCCTTAAGAATTAAATAACCATTAACAGACCGTCTGGAGGTTGTTAAACGTTCCTTGGTTTTAATGATGGATTTCCTGAGCGCGTGTTGGAAACATTGGCTGCATTTTTTGCCCCCAGGTTGGGTCTGTGTGTTGTATCGCTCCCCACCTCCCCCCCCACCCCTTGTTTAATATCCATAGGATAATGTCGAGATGGTAAAGTGATTAATGTGTGGGCAACTGGGTTGTAGGGGGGAGAGTGAGAGAGACCCAACAAAAGGGGTCTGGAACCAGTTGGAATGGGGAGGGGGGAGTGGGGGTTGATCTGGCAAGTGGTTGACTTGTTAAAGGGGCATAATGGACCAAACTTGCCTCTCCAGGACATTTCTGGGATGTTGGGATTATCACCTCCGACCAATTTCACCGCTAACAGCACAAAAAGAAAGGAGACATCGGTTGGAATAGATAACCTTAACGAGATAAAGAGGAACATGGAGAGCCGCGCTGTCCTGAATGTGCGGCGTGTACGTCTTATTATCAAGTTAATTAAAGCTAGCATCTGACAATGTCACTCTCGTGTAAGAAAACGTATTTAAATGCAATGTCTCCGAGGACTTTGTGTCAAGGGCTTGCTTTCATTGAGTTGCTGGTCTGTTTTGCCTTGGCAAGAGCACAAGAAACCTGCGCCTGGAAATCACAGCTGAAGGGTGCCTTTAAACCAAACGCTTTTATAAGCAAATGTCATGCAGGCAATTATAGAATTCTGATGTATAAAATCAAAAAAAAATAAAACGATTTCCATAATTTGTGCAGATTGACTGCAGTACTACAGACACAAAGAAAGTCTCATCAAACGACAGCACTCTCCATTAAAGCATGCTCTCAAACGCTTTAAGAGATTTTTTTTACAAAGACTTAGAAACATTAAACCTTCCACGATTAAAATTTTACAGATTCAGATTGTGAAAGCCGGTTGCAGTGTGGACTGGAGGTCAAGTGACGAATGGATTATATGCTTCTTCATAATAATATTAATTAAACAATTTGCATGGTAATAAGGTAACAATTATCAGGGCTTATGTTGAAAGATACAGGTTATTACAACACGCCAATCACGAGTCAGGGGTCAGCTAGTGAGCGGGGGAAGAGAATTCAGCTCAAATTAACATTCTGTCAGCTCCAGAAATTGGTCAAATAAGTCGAATTAATTCTTTGTAATAAAGAGAGAAAAGTCCCATTGCCTGAGTTTGATTAAGCCTCCCCTGTATTCACAGACACGTCTCCTGTATTGCAGCCACAAAGCTCAAACATAAAATGAAGCGTTTATTGCTACGGGCAAATTTGGGTCCAGTGGCTACAGTTTACATTTAGTATTTATAGAAAGTTAAATTAAATTACGCTGAAAAGTGCGGCCCTTGGCCTCTCCGACCTGCAGCATTAATACTCCTCTCTATTCTTATTACTCCGTCTCTTTAGAAGTCAAACTGGAAATTTGGTCTTTTTTAAAATTTTGTTCTGGGTGTAATGTTCGTCATCCACTTTGGACTTTAGCAAATCGCCACCTTTTATTTTCAATTAGGAAATCTAATATTCCACCAGGTAGTGGCTACCCAGTGTGAAAATTGACAGGCTTCAAACACGTTATTGGTATGTTTTCTACAACAGTTTCAACGAGGCAGACATCCTGTCTCTAGAAATCTAACATATTCTCCATCTTAATTTGTTCCTGAGTATTGTCACCACATTCTCCTCGCTGATTTCGTTGGTTTCTGCTTTTCTGGGTGAAGGTTTGACTGAAGTGGGATTGTTTTCCCTTGCTGGGCATATTTAACATGTCACCAACATTGTCCACACGTTCCATCATTAAGACGTATTCCCGAATAAGTCTTTTGACTCTTCAGTGCCTTTCCCATTTTTCCCTCTCTCTCACACACACCCTCGAGTTCTCCTCCGCGTTCATTTGTGATATTTTACAGAAATCTACCCCCTTCCCAAACTCTTGGCACCTCAGTGTCCCTGCCTGTCTGGTTTACAACAAACTGTTCCAAACTTTCCCTGTTCGAAATCTTCGCCACCTCACTGGACTGCATGAGGACTACTGAAACTTCGATATCCCATTTCCCTGTCAGACTGAGGTCAAACTCGCGTGTTCTCGTCTGGCTCTGTTACACAACAGACCGTTAACAGAGAGGCAATCATTTTTGAACAACTTTTTCTCCCCTTCTAAGAATAAAGAAATAATGAGGCACAATTATCAGACACATTGCTAGTTTATGGTACTCAACCTGTGCCGGCGAAAGACACGGGAAGATTCATATTCCTAAACCCTAGTATGATGCATTATAATTTTATCTTAAAAGCTGTGGAAACGAAGTGAAGGTGAGAGGACAAAGGAGGTGTAAATGGAAAGCACACATTAATACATCTTGTTCAACCGCTGCATTTCCAATTTAATACGCACTTTAAGGATTCATTCGGATTGTTTTCACATGTAAGACCTGAGGAGGAAATCTGATGGACCGTTTAGGTACAGCCTACAATTCCAGTTTATTTACAGACCTATTGTCCAGTTAACAGAAATAAGGTGGCTTTCAAGTCAATAACTTATTAAAATCTAAACAAGAGTTAAACAGAAAATGTGTAGCACGGAAGATGACAATAAATGTGTGTCCCGGGACAAATGCCTGGATATGTTTTTTATCTAACTCTTTCCAGGGAACCCGTCCTTTCACCTCCCCTAGCCTTCAACCTATAGAGTTTCTTGAAACTTTGTACTTACACAATTCTGCCGCCTTTCCCAACCTGAACGATTTATTGCTAACGTTTGTTTTATTTCGGTGTGTTTTATTCGAAAATAATGATTCTTTGTCTAATTGTTTTTTTTTCTCCCCCTCTCCTGTTGTCTGTAGCCCGGCGATTGAGAGCGAGTTTGGAAACTTCAATGGGGAATATAATTTAATTAGAACAAAGCGGGACTCGGGCTCATTACCATTAATCACCGGTTCAGACAAAGTGCCTGGGTTTTTTTTCCTTGGGAAGAAAATAATGAAAAAAATGACTCGCGCACTGGGGTGACCTGTGTTTAATTAGCGCCGTCCTGTGATTAATAATTCAATATTTACTTATTGTTATCGATATTTTCAATAAAAAGCGAATGGCAGTTTTAAAGATCCCTTTTTTTTGTATAAGGCACCGTCACGATAGCTTTAAATATTCATAGTGACAGAGCAGTCTAGAGCAAACGGCGAAGATGAAATATCATGTTCTTTTAAATGCATTGTGACAGCTCTGGAAGCAGCAGCTGATGAATCCTCTATTATGCGATCAGTCTATTTGCCGCTCAACGTGTCCCTGTAATTGGCCCGACATCAGTTTAAAAGCTGACCAAGGAAATCATTCTCTCTTTTTTTTTCGAGGGGGAAAAAAAAACCTTGGACACAACACGATGGTCAATGTTTGGGAGAGAGAGAGAGAAGGAAAATCTATTAGTGTGTGTTGTGTAGGAGCTGCGGAGAAATTGCATATGTTTACTCTGTGCTCTGTTTAGTATTTAACCAGGTACCAATCAACCTGCGGGAGCTTGGGCCCGTACTCGTCAAATCCTCCTGCATTGTTTTGACAGCTCATATATTGTTTATTGAGGTGGATGTCATGTATAATTAGCGATCGATATGGAAACGTTTTCAAGCGGGTCTTAATACCCACTGGTCCCAACACACACCGACTATACGTCTCTGACGTCAGACGCGATTAACGTTTCTTATTGGTCCCAAATTCCCAAAGCCTGGGCTAATTATTGGATCCTTTATGTTCATAAAGTAAAGACACATCCTCTCCGTTCACTAGCATGTCAAGCGCTTTTCTACTTTCCCCTGCATACATTTTGAAGTTCACCCAAATCCTTTAAGTAAAAGATCTCACCCCCCCCCACCTCACCCAGCCCCCCACCCCCTCCCCTTTCTCTGTCTCTCTGTCTCTCTCTCTCTCTCTGGCCCCTTTCCCCCTGCAGGGAGATGATGGATAGCAGGATCTTAGAACACCACCACGCTCAGTTTGGAGGTACCTTGGCCAGCATGGTAGGATTCCATTATCCCCTTACTCATCACCATGTGTACGAACTCACAGGGCACCAGCTCCAATCTGCCAGCGTCCCCTTCACCATAGACGGATTACTGAGCGGCTCCTGCACGGCGTCCGTGGTCAACCCGTCCCCTCTGATGCCTTCGGCTTGTAACGTGAACGGGGAGAGCCAGTCCTTCAAACTGTCAGGTAAGAAAGAGAGCGAGAACAGAAAGTGCTCTGGGCGCCCAGATCAGGCCCAGAACTGGACCTCCAGCTTTATCACGGGGTGGGGTGGGGGAGGTGGGGGGGACGATACATACGCCAGACATAATTATATTATACAGCGGAAACGAATTTAAAACAATAATAAAAGGAATTATGTATTTCCCAAAACGAAACGAAAGTAGCTCATTACGGAGGCGAGTACAATAGTCCAGGTAACTGTGAGGCACAGAGTGAAAAGACGAGGCAGATTACAATACATGTGTATCGATATAAGGTGTTTTAAGAGAGCACATTAGTTACATACCGGGATCCGGGGTGGATGGGGAGTCGCTGGTATGTGTGTTTATAGATAGATGGACATGTGTGTTCGGGCGCTCTATAGCCGTGGGAATCAGTAAGTCGATGCTGTGGGAACGGAGCGCTCCCAGCCCAAGCCTGTGCCTGTAAAAGCCGCACATATTGTTTTGATCAGGTCCCCTCTGTTCAGGCTGGGAGAGAAACTGCATCGAGCCCGGCACTTCGATATAAACGTTCACTGTAACAGGCTAGGACAATGCACCTGCATTTCGGTGAATTTATACACAACTCAAGCAGCCCGTGTCTAATTAATCTGGGTTATTTACAGGGCGGGGGGAGAGATACAGAACCATTTTGCATTCCTACACTAAAAGATTTTGTGTGCATTTTAATGTGTACTAATATCGCCGGAACGAATATAATTTCGGAAAGAAAGTGTGGATAAAATTGGTTGGCAGGTCTCTGTAGATTGGGATGTCTGGTGTGTATTCTCCATCCAGCGGCGAATGCCTGCGTGTAGCCTGATCGTTTGGGTTTTGTTTGTTCTGATCAATATTTCCCTTCTCCCTTTTTATTGTTTTATTTCACCCCTTCCCTTCCCCATCACAGACTCGTCGGATCCAGAGAAAGACACCCCGGGATGTAAACGGAGAAGGACGAGAACCAATTTCACCGGCTGGCAGCTGGAGGAGTTGGAGAAAGCCTTTAACGAGAGCCATTATCCAGACGTGTTCATGAGAGAAGCGTTAGCATTGAGACTCGACCTGGTGGAGTCTCGGGTTCAGGTAAAACATATAAACAAAAATACAGTCTGCTTTATAACCAGCCCCAACTGCACAGTATTCATCCAACTGACACCCTTCCAGGATTCACAAAATGTTGAGACATTTCGCAACGTGAACGGTCTGTCAACGTTAAAATGTTTTGATTCATATTTTTTCACCATTTTAAATTGTTTAGGTCCACGATTCATTTTTCTTGAAACACCTTTGTTAAATTAAATTTTCACCAAAAGAAAAGCAGTACATCATAGAGACAGGCTGTACACTTTTCAATGATTTGCTAATCTCAAGTAAACGAACAGTCTATTCTCTTCCTGGTTTTTTAGTGCTTTAGAAAATAGGTTGTTTGTGTATAAATGTTTTAAAAGAGCAAACTGGGGACGAGCGGTGAAAACCACCCCAGGTTCTAAAGTGTTCTGCACTGAAAAGGCTTGTTGTTGACAATGTGTTACTTTTTTTTGTTGTGAGAATTGCTGTTGTGTTTACCTTTGTGGGGATGAACGCAGACTTAAAGAGAAAGCTGTGAAAACAGAGGTTTTAATGGGGAGAACCGCCTAACGTTTCATCGGGATAATGGGAATAATCAAATTATGGCATGTCCCAAAACTTGCAACAGGCAGGGCACTGTGTGCAGGGAAATTGCGGGGTCTGGGGGTGGGGGGGATGGGAATGTATGGAGAAATGTGTTCCAAAAATATGGAACATTCAGCCGTGTACAAGCTCAACGAACTATCAGAAAAAAAAATTCCCAGACGACCTAGTGTTAAGTTTAAATGCGTTTGAAATTATAAATCTATTGTTACAATCAAGATTATGGCACAGGTTGAGCAGAAATATCAGACTGAAGGCACAGCCTCCTCCTGACCCTCCCCTGTTCTTAAGCACTTTATCCAATTTGTTGATGGGTAGTTAAGTGAGGTTTAGATGAAGTCGAGAATGTTTATTTCCCTTAAGACGGTAATGAGCACTTCTCATTGACAGAGCAGTTGGAACCGACACAAAGAGAAGTCCTTGTAAAACGATTATTGGCCAGTTTAATTCCTGTTTAACAAGGGATAGCATTTTTAAAAAAGACACGAGGGTTTCTTTTGATAATTAGAGTGATCGTGTTTATTTCTCTCTTTTTTTTAAATTCTTGTTTGCAATCTTTCATTTTCGAAAGATAAAATACCCGATTGTGTAGAAGAGCACGCGTTGTGCTCTTAGAATGATTGGCGAGTTTTGTATTTGTTTTAAAAAAGAAACAGTTAATATTGGACCGTGTCAGGAACTGTGAGGGTGACCGAGTTTATTAATTGCTTCCTGTAGGAGGTGAGAAAGAAAGGAAACATTAGGTACCAAACTGAAAGCGAGAATTAAGCACCAAGCCATGGTATATAGTAACGGAAAATTCGTCCTCTTATGAATAGTCGATCAACATTATTGTTTTTGAGTTTTACCACTTCCTTTTTAGAATAGCGATATTCGTTGGTTCCACTGTGCTCTCTCACCTCCCCCCACCCCACCCCCCACCCCTCCCGTGACTGGTCTGTGATGGGGTAAAAGACTAAAAGGTTCAGGGGCTGATTCAAGCTTTGATTCTACCGCGGGGTTTGCAAAGTAAACTGCTTCAGTTGAAATCGCAAAGCATCGATTTAATTGATAGAATTACACGCGAGATTAAATGCAATTCGTTTGTCAATTAACCTAATTCAGGTTTTCGTGTTGATTGTGTAAACAATATGTTATTTACACAGGAGACGGGAAAGATGCGAACTCCCAAAACTTGCTACCACCCCACAGGTAGCCGAGTTCCTCTTCAGTATTAACCCGGGTCATTTAAAGGCTAAACTAGGATTCCGACTCGACATCCTCTCTTCACAATCTGTTCTGACACTGAAAAGTTTACAACACACAGTGTGTGCTCATAACAGACCCAAACTAAAAACTGGACCAAATTCAAAAGTGATTTAAGATGGGCCAGCGGACCGTTATTGTTAATTTTCCTGACAAAATCTTAATTTTGGTTTGAGTTATTGATGTCTCAAAAGTGAGCGTCAACGAGATTCAAAAGGTTAAGATTATCATTTTATTTGATAATTTAAAAAAAAGTCTTTAACTGGTCGTTAAAGTCCAGCATTGAAGGTAACTTGGAACTCGCTGTTAGGCTAAAGGAAACATCTGATCAGAGATGACAGGAGCGTTTGCAGAAAGTTTGCAAAAAGAGCTGTGCAATTCGATTGTAATGTCGTTTTCATTATTCGGCATGTAGGTTTGGTTTCAAAACCGCCGAGCGAAATGGAGGAAGAAGGAAAATACCAAGAAGGGACCTGGACGACCAGCACATAACTCGCACCCTACAACATGTAGCGGGGAGCCCATGGACCCGGAAGAGATCGCCCGCAGGGAGATGGAGAAGATGGAGAAGAAGAAACGGAAGCAGGAGAAGAAACTTCTGAAATCCCAGAACAAGCTGCTGCACTCGGAGGGGGAGTGCAGCGTCGCTTCCTCTGGTTCGGAGTCAGACAGCAGCGTGGTCCACCTGCAGCCTGGGACAACACAGAGCGAGACCAGTCAACACTCCCCAAACACCAGCCGGGAGCCGAGCGCGGTCAACTGCGAACAGACGCCCCCAAAGCTCTCCCACCACCAAAGAAACGCGTCCCAGAATAATCCCAGTCGGTCTTCAGATCTGGACTCCAGCCGGGACAAAGCTCAGAGTTATCTGTGCACGAACGCTCGCTCTTCCAGTCTGACCAAGTGCGACCAGAAAACCAACCCTTTCAGCGTTGAAAGTCTACTTTCCGATAGCACGCCGCGGCGCAAGCCTCACTATGACTACCCAGCCTTACCAAACCCCCGAGCCGTCATTGGGAAGGGGCACTTCCTTCTCTATCCCATCACCCAGCCTCTCGGTTTCATCGTTCCCCAAACCAGTATCAGGACACCGCCCGTCCAAACCCCGTCTCCCTCCAGGGCAGACACAGCCGCCCCAGAAACAGACCAGGCGCTTGCCACTTATCCCGCGACAAACTCAAACTCAACACAAACCGGCTGTCCCGGCTCCGAGTCGAGCTCAGCACAGACCAGCTACCCCGGGACAACTGCGGGCGCCACACAAGCCAGCTATCTCGATCCAAATTCCAGCCCGTCTCAGTCAAATAAAGCTCTGGCCTCGGAGGGTCCAGATGAACTGACCCAACAGAGAGCGGACTCTCCCGAGCCAGTAAACACAAACTGCCCTCGAGAACATATGACAGAGTGTGAAGAGGTGGATATGGACTAAGCTCAGAGACTGGAAACTAACATCGCATCTGCAAAGCAGGCACGACTAAACAAAGCAAGACAGAGGGAGGAAGGGAAAATAAGGACTTTCTCGTTAAATTCACTAGATAAACACGCCCTTTCAGTTTATTTAGTTTGTTAGCTATGCAGGTGGATTTCTGTATGAATTTTCACTGATCAGGCGATGCGTTCAGATATTAACCCAGCCCTGTTTTCACTAAACGGTGCCAAAACAGTTTATCTTCTATATATAAACACACATATATATATATATTCTCTCTCCCACACACCTACATACACAGAGTTAACATCAGTGGCTGAACGCAATGTATAAAACCACCAATCCTCTCTCCTCATTGTGTAAAACCCAAACAAATGTATCAAATATTTATATATGATGTAACTTTTTTTATAAATAAAAGTTTCTGTTTTAAAAAAAAGGTTTTGTCTGTGATGTGTCAGTGTTAATATGTGTGCGGCAGCCGAGCAGGCTCTGGAAGAGTCTGTGTTTGTGTTTATTGCTATAAGACCTTTTTATTCATTAAAATGCTGTGAATCTCTGGTGAAGCCGGAGGGGCCACGATCCTGCCCGCTTCCTGCCGCGTCCTGATATGAAAGTGATTATTTTCCCGATGGCAGCCGAGGTCGGGTTTAGCCCAAAGGGTTATTACACATTACCGATTTTATAGTGAGATGAAATCACACAAGTTCCTTCAATAATAGAATTAGCATGAAAGGGCTGGGGCATAAAATTGAAATTGGAAAATAATAGGCTGAGATGTGTGCGTGCATATTTGGCTGTGTTGAATTGGTTGTGAAATGGGAAATCGTGGGCTGGAATTTTCATGAGGTTTCCTTTGTCATGTATCTTGTAGCAGGCTATATTAAGATAGATGTTCGATGATATCCTTCATTGTTCTGTCGCTTATATTGATGTTCTGGTGTTATCATCCTATTGATCATGTGTCGCCTGTAATAGGACAGGGAAAGCAAACGCGCCTCAACAAAAGAAGAACACATTTGTTCTAATAGGGGAGGAGACCCAAGGGGGGAGTTTGAGATTCAGGACAGCTGTACCGAGAGAAAGAGGAGCGAGGAGAGGGGAAGGGGGCGAGGAAGTGGGGTGGTGGGGGGGGGGGGGGGGGGATGTGTGTCTGGGGGGGGGGGTGATATGGAAAAACTTTTGCCAGAAACTCGCACCCGCTTTGCCTTACCACCCCCCCCCCCCCCCCGCACTCTCCTTACTGATCACCCCTCCCTCGCCAATCCCCTTCAATTTACAGGGCACTTATGCAGTGTAAACTGCATCAGTTCCCTGGGAATTAAAATCCCAATTATTAAAACCATTAATTTTGTCGAGTCTGTGCACAGTGGAATTATGTTTACAGCCTAGTTAAATATCGCTGATCCCTTCTGGTCATCGGGCCTTTTATTTGCAAATAAATTGAATATAATAATAAGACAGGCTTAGTTCTGGGTGCGCGCAGATGAATTTCTGAGCTCCCGTTCTCTTTAATAATATTTACATAATTTTCGCTCGGTGCCTGTGATATTTACTCTGCAGGATGCATCAGCTTTTGGAGAGAAAAAAATAATTAGATCAAAAAAAAAGAGAGCGAATTTGTGTCGAGACGGACGTCACTTAAGACTCTCTGGGTAGAAATTTCATTCTGTACAAATTCAGTTAATAGGAAAATGATTGTCTCGGTATCCTTAAAACTGGTCTCGCCTCGAATCTCTGACCTTAGCAGTCACGCTTGCCATTTCTGTATCCGTTTGGTATCGAAAAGGTGGGAAAAAAATATAATCTGGGAAAGAGGCAAAAAAAAGCCGCGGCGTTTAAAATGCTATGTTGTTTTAAATAACGTGAAATATCTCCCTGGCAGCAATAAATTGCCTCCTTTCTTCAATTTGCAGCTGTTCATTTTGTCCGTATAGCTCATGTTTTATTTATTTACAGCCATAATGATTGCGGTTGTGAATGAGGCCGAGTATCGGTCGCTAGCAGACACATGTCCTTAAGGTGAATTAGTGATTTAGTTAAGCAGTTTAGTCCAATGTTGGTGCTGCTCTCAGCTCAATAGGGTTTTTTTTTTGCTGAGCCCGAGGAGGAAGCTGTTTCTAGACAAACTATCAATCGATCTAGCTCGCAGTCTCCGGGAGATGTGTCCGCGATGAATCATACTTTATGAATTCAATTTATACCAAGAGAAATTTTCAATTTGAACGCTGGATCATTATGGGACAGTGCAAATTGTTTTTGCTCTATTATGCATCGGACGCCATCATTTTTCTTTCTAATTACGGAGGTGTCAGGTCGAGCTGTCATCCCGGCGCTGATTTTCAATTTAACTGATCATCATACATTCATTTTCCCATTTGATAAATCTGCTATCTAGACGCGACGCCATGCCCTGAATATTAAGTTGCACACAGAAACGCGCAGTAATGGGGAGTGTGCATGCAATAAGTGCAGATCACGGAGCTAATTTAGCACCTTGTGCGCTTCCATCTCGTTTTCTGATTTCCAAATCTCTAAGGACCGAGCTCAGCCCAGGGGCTGCAGTCTTCTCTCTCACAACCGGTTCCAAAACGGCTGGTTTGTATTACAGAATTTCCAAATTAGGATATCAAGCTTAATTAATGGTAATTGAGTTCTTCAATACGTGTTATTTTTATTTAATAGAAACAAATTTGCACAATTAATTATGAACGTAATTTTCAAGAGCCCCATTTGCAACACATTTCCAAATTAGCTGAAGCAAATTAGACGCTTTTATGATGATTTCCACCTTCGTTTCCACCCCCTACCCCTTCAGCAACAGCATGCCCCCACCTCCCCCCCCCAAAAAAAATGTTTACCGAGGAAACATATTTTGGTTTGGAACCCCCTAGATCCTTACAGAGTGATGAATTGCGCAGGTTCGGAAGGTGCAGTTTATTTTGTGATTTATTTTTAACCCGGGGTTGTACACGGCGCTGACAGTTTGGACAAATTAGCAATCCTTTGCAGCCGCCTCTAATGAGAGGGGTTTATCTCAGCACCTCGCAGCTAGCGTGAAAAATTACCGTGGACTCAATAAGAGGTGTCGGATCGATCGGAGAGCAGAGTGTAAATTACAAAAAAAAATCCTAACCACATTTAATCCGGAGACAAATTCATATAGATTAAAATAATGCAGCTGCAAATGGGTGTGAGACACTTCGACTTCACCAGATAGAGTTGAACTCATACCAAACTAATCAGCTTCTTGCAAACAAGATTTTGCTACAAAGCCTTCCACTGAGAAGGTTGCTGTCCGCAATATTTCTCTTTTTGTTTAGAAACGCTCAAAACTTCATTTTAAACCCAAATTGATTAAACTATTTAATTAGTAATGAATACTTCCCACATACTGATTTTAGACTGTCCCTCTTCATTTCAAAGATGTCTCTCACGCACCTTGCAGGACTGACGATAGATTCTTATTAAGAATATAATTTATTTGCCCTGATATTGCACATAGCTATTGGGAGAGTCTCCAAGGAGTCTGGAATGAACTGTACATTTAGTCTATAACAGTTCTGCTTATATCATAATGCAACATCCAGCAAAGGGTTGCAATTCCGTAGTCCACACGTATTTACACGTATATATGTGGTTTGGGGAAAAAAATGTTGTAAAGTATTTGTGAGCATTTTTTCGCAATAATTGCATACTGCCTGTTAAAGTGCTTTTTTTTCTCTTGAAAAAAAACTTACCGCGTAACCTGCTACTCAATAGGAACTTGCAATCAAGTTTTCTGTGAAATATAATTAAATCAAGCGGAGGTGGTGATGTTTCCAAACGATTCAAATTTGTAAACTGTAATTGATTTAAGACAGTAATGAATTAAAATATGCCGGGTGTATTTTTTTTGAAGCCGGGTTTCAGTTCTCTAATATTAGAACTGAATTTCGAAACTAAAACTTGCATTCAGGAATGGTAAGCCAGATATGCTTTTAATTTTGCAAGGAGCAAATACAATTCCATCTTCCCTTCCGCTGGTCTTCTGCAGAGTTTAAATTTCTATGCATTTTTTTTTCAAACGCTGCAGTATTGGGGGGAAATGTTTCTATTTTATCCCAAATGAAATTCAGCGTTTACGCTGCCTCGGGATCCAAGAAATTTGTTTCGATTTTCCACACCTGATTCAGTGAATTTTAATCTGCAGTATTCCGACCCCAGCCACAGTCCCGAGTCTCATTTGAAAATAGTGATTATTTATTTATTTCATGGGCGTTTATTTGGCGGTGTATTTGTAGTCAAACATCATTTAGAGAATTCACGCTTGCACATTACTTGAACTATTAAACAAAGACGGGGGAGGGAAAGTAGTTTGTTTTCATACATCCTGTATGTTACTAGGAGATGGGGACACCTGGGGAACTGAGGGAATCGTCATAAAAAGTACCAATTAAACCGAACACTGATCGATAGAACATCAGCAGAGCAAGCTAATAATAAATGATTATGGTTTGAAAATTAGCTCCCCTCATAAAATAATGCAAATTTACTCTTCCCTTGCACTTGACACCAACAATCGTGAAGGCGAGGATTTACTTTTTATTAAAAAAACAATTTTGTGTTAGGATGTCAGTCGTTAATATATACCAAGGTTATTACATATATTAACATGATGGTAAGGTTCGAGATAGGGAATTCAGCACATAAACACGTTAGTTACAGACACACAGGCAGCCACGTATTTATACGGAGAAGAATAATTTAATAGCTGCTGCCGGGTACCACAGTCCATTTAAATAATTAGACGCTGTCTCCTTGTGATAAAGGTTTATCTAGAATTTTGGTGAAGGGTCGCTTTCTCTTTTCGACTTAAACTAGCTGCACTTATTAAATATGTTTAAATCTCAATGATCGAGCTCGCTTTCCTTCAGCTATTCTGCCTCCGCACAAAGATTACAGTCACCAAATTGTTTTTTTTTATTTATTGCCTATTTTACACAAGTAATAGAAAGAATAACTTCTGCATTGGAAAGCAAATACTTGAAATTAGTATGGATAAAATGTAAAGATCTAACTTCTTTTTGAAAAGAAGTGTGCATTACTGTATTTAAACGCAGCCAGGTTTTGCTCGTCATTTTTATTTTTGTTGGGAGTGAATCAAATCTAATTGCTTTTTAGGTGTAACCTTTCTCAATTATACCTTTTGTTGAAGGTTAGATGCAAAAACGCAAGTTGAGAAGGAATTTCAAGTGGCCCGCAGACTGTTTTAATGGATTGGATTTGAGAAGATGACACAGGTGCCTGTAGGTGTTGGCTCACTGGGAATGATACATGTACCAAAGCACGGCTTAAATATGTATTGTCTTAACCTTCGCTGCACAGAATTACATTGACATGTTAATAAATGTGAATTTAAGTAAGAACCGTATTGAGATACCCTAACTTGTTTTCTCTTTATTTTCAGTAAAAAAAACCTAAAGCACATTTAACAAACGCGAACGTCCAAGTCCAGGGATTCTCTGTGATTAAGTAACAGAATCGACATATGAAAGGCAGATTGTCTATGGCTAGGCCTACTCGTTTCTACTGCTGTAACAGATCCCAGTCATTGTATCTCCACTACTTCCCACTAATTATCACCTTATGGAACGTGTTTCATTAAGGAAGTCTGTTTTTAGTTAATTATCAGTGGGCTGACCAAAAATAATAATCATTATGATCTGACCCTGACTGAATGACAGCAAAAAAAAACCCATTATACATCCTTCCAATGGACTCAGTCACATTCTCGCTGTTTTTATACAATAACCAGATTTGTTCCGCTTTAAACTTGTTCCCAGTGCAACGAGGACATTGGAGTGACAGAAGGATTAAAATAGCATTTGTTCCTCATCTCTGCGCTTCCTGAACGCAATTTTATAATCGTTTGTATAAATTTCCGCAAATATTGCTACCAGCAAACGGTCGTTAAAAGATCTGTCCTATATGCCTTACAAATTGCAAATGTGTAATGAGAGACTTTATTTTCGGTCCTCTTTCTTCGCGACAGTATTCCTGCTGCACTTTGAATGCCCCTTGAACCAGTAAAGCTGAGTAGTCTCGGATTGACTCTGACTTGGCTCAGTAATCGTCTGCCTGTTCAGATCGTGTGGGGTTCCATGCTGTGGGGTTGGTTGGACGTAAGCAGTTTATTATTCAGTTGGCTTTAGCACTCGTTATGTTGAGCTCAGATGATTCGGTAGATTTGAATTTAAGTCCAGTAGTTGGATTGGGCATTCTGGTCAGGCAGCTGGGAAACAAATTATCTTGGGTTGGGTTGGTTCAATATTGGGCGCACTGTTACTGTAGACGCTTTGCTTAGCTTACATCGTTAATGACAGTAGATGGAGGCTAGATACCTCATTGCAAGAGAGTTTCGAATCCTATCCGTTCCTCCGGGATCAAACTGATTTGTTTGGGGGCATTTTGGGATTATTTGGGAGTCAGCAGCATATTGGGTCCACCTGGTTTGGCGCTATCTCTTTGGGTTAGGCAACTGGGAATATTTGGGATTATGTTTGACAGTGTGATGGGATTTGGATCATTTGGCCCGCTAAACTGTCTCTGCTGTGGATGTCAGGAAGTCGAGTTGGACGCGTTCGAGCCCTCTTGGTGCAACGTGATGCATTTAGGTACAATGCTAATTTGTACCGAACTGGTTATCTGTCTGGGCTGAGTTTGAACCACCCATGACCCGGTAATCAGCTGGATACCGATTTTCCTTTTTTTTTAAATGCGTGTTCAGACTCTTCCCCTCACAGATCGGATTGGATTAGATAACTTGAAAATTGATACATTATTTTGTGGCGAGATGGTGGTTTAATATAAGCAAGGAAATTATAATCGGGCGCTGGGAATAAAGTTAGTGGATAGAGTTAATCATTAAATTTAGAGTTTGTGGTTAGTGCTCGGGGTTAGTGGCTACGGTTAGGGTTAGGGTCAATGCCTTGCTTTGAAATTTAGGATTAAAATTAAGAATTCGGTCGCTAAGCCTTTAGAACGAATTTCGTAGTGAAAGTTAGGTTTTGGGGAATGGATTTAATGGTAAGAGTTTGTATTGGGGCCAATGGTTTCAGGTGGAATTGGGGTAAGGGTTACGGGTTGGAATTATTATTAGTGGCGAGGGTTAGAAACCATCACTGACTAGTTGTGACCTTCACATTTCATGTGTTTTGAGGCAGACCTGTCACATGACGGGCTAATGAACGCTTCATTTAAGAAACCCTGTTTGTGGTTCAGACAGATTTGATTCCCTCTTTCCCGTCCCTACATTTCTCGGTAGGTGCAGGAGATGCGCTGTTCACAACCAATCATCAGCCGCCCTGCAGTGGGATTCAGAAAGCAGCATATCACCGGTGCTGACCTGTTAGGAACCCAGGCCTTCAATGTATTTCACCTTCACTGATCACCTTGCAGGATCATGACTGTCCCATATACCGAGAAACTCGGATTGCCATACTATTGACTCAATGCACGCTCTTGGGTTTGAGGTCATTGTATAAACTGCTCCTGCCTTTGGTGCCAGGAGAAATCCAGAAGCGGGGGGGGGGGGGGGGGGGGGGGGGGGGGGGGGAACAGGATAAGGGAGCTATCATTTAGGAGAGCGACCTGGAGAACTTTCACCATTCGCAACTTTGTGAACCTTTGTGTCCTCTACCCCATTGTCAAGTCCCTGAGGTGGGCACAGTTTGGTCTCTCGGGGAGGCAAGGGGACATGGGGAGTGAACACATGGAGTCAATGTGAGGATCAGCCCATGATCCTGCTGGATGGTTGCCGCAGACTCGAGCGACTGAATGGTGGGCTCTTCTGTCTTGTTCCTAACAGTGTAGAGATGTTGTGCTCTCAGGCTGACCGTAGAATAGGGATTTAAACACTCAAATCGCTAAGGCTACAGGGAGAGGGACTGCAGAGTATGGAGGCCGAGGGCCAATAAGGAGACTGAAGAATCAGTAGTAACAGTGCTGTGGAGCTCTCAAACCTCAAAACACATTTGATCTACGTTTAGAACATAGAACAATACAGCGCAGAACAGCCCTCGATGTTGCACCGACCTGTGAACTATTCTCAGCTCGTTCCCCCTACACTATCCCATCATCATCCATGTGCTTATTTAAGGATTGTTTAAATCTCCCTAATGTGGCTGGGTTAACTACATTAGCAGGTAGGGCATTCCACGCCCTTACTACTCTCTGCGTAAAGAACCTGCCTCTGACATCTGTCTTAAATCTATCACCCCTCAATTTTGTTTTGTTTTAATGGTTTAATGCCATTTATTGAGGTTGAATGCTGTCCATTGAAGTGAAATCGGTCTTTAGTTTAACCCGGTGCGTTTAGGTCAGATCTTTGGAGTGGCCAGTTTGGTGTTTCACACCATGGTGAGGATGGAGTTTGGGTAGATGTGTGGGCAGCTCGGGACAGATGATTTGCTGATAGGATGGATTGGCGAGTGATGAAGGTTGGTGCTGTTAGCAATGACGCCGAGCTCGGTTTGGGGCTCACAACCCTGCCCAGTTTTACTCCTGATCCACATCCCGAAAAGCACATCCGACAAGTTGCAACTAAATCCATTAAAAAGGAAAACCATCAAACCTTCGATCAATAAAGCAGTTTCCCTGGCGCGGAAATAGATACCCTGCTAGCGGCCACTTTCACAAGAAGTGGAGGGGAGGCCACGACAGGGAGATAGAAGCCATTTCCAGTGAACATCAGAGGAACACCTCTCCCCTTGCCTAACTCTCAGCTGCTTAGGGTAATGCATCTGGGTCAGCCCCACTCAGATTGGTAAAGGTTCTGCCGGAAGGAGCACACACGTCTGCTGGGGTCCGGCTGATTCTCACCTCCCAGGCCGGAACCCAGCGATATGGCCGCTGTGGACAGATAGTTACTGTATACAGATCACTCTCAGACTGGCAGGAATGATATGTGGACGTGGGGGAGAGAGTTACCAGGGGATGGAAAACACTGCAAGAGTGTAAGGAGGAAAACACTGCATCGTTTGTTTCAATTAAACACGATAACTGGCTGGGAACGATTTGAAGATGTCACCACGGTCTAGGGAGTGGAATAAAACCCTCTGTCACGAACCCTAGATTCAGAGAGACAGTATCACTATGTACCATTGGCTGTCCCGCAGAAGGGTCATATCAGACTTGAAGCATTAACTCTGATTGTCTCTCCACAGATGCTGCCGGACCTGCTGAATTCCTCCAGCAACACTGGAAGCTAGGTGGCGGATCACTCTGATCTTTCTGTCCCTCTGTCCATTACTGTAGCAGACAGCAACATTTGTTGACATCCCGGGCACTTATTGGCTGGCCTTGCCCCGTTTGACCATTTTAACTCTTGCTTTCACAGTTCATAGCTCCGTCCGTCTCCGCCCGTTCCCTCTGCTTCCTATCTCTCCATCCCTCGACTTCATCCACTTGTTCCCTCCTCAGCTTTGCCATCCTTTTATCCAAACCCCCCACCCCCCCCATCCTCATGTCCCTTTCCTGTTACTCGCGTCCCCTCACTCTCTTTTGTTCCACCACTTTTGTCTTCCTCCTCCCGGACTGGTCGTTTTCTCTTCCTCTTGCCTCATATTTTGTCTCCTTGGCTTCTCCCGCTCCTCTCCCGTCCTGGCTGTAGTTTCTCTCTTTTTTTTGTCTGCTCTCTCTCATTTCCTCACCTTTTCTCCCCCCACCTCCACATTCACCGTCCATGCGCCTCAAGGAGGCTCCAATTCACAAGGACGGGTCATAAAGTTCCTCATTTGAGGAGGAATGTCTTAATTGAGGGCGTTTAAAAGCGGAGATGGGGAGTTAATGAAAAGACTGGTCAAAGTCTGGTCGACCTTTGAACTGAATGTTTTGTTTTCCCAGAGCAGCGGGGCGCCATTTGATTAATTCTCTTTATAAAAAAGAAAGAACACAACGAAAACAGATTTGGTTTTTTTTTTAAACGGTTCCTTGGTTGGGTTATTTGGATGTTGAATATTTTTGATGTATTGGGTTTCAGCTCTGTCTATGGGCTGGGGAAATTTCTGCAGGAGCCGGAATCAATTGAGTGCAGGTCTTCAGATTAGAGAGCATTGTTCATCTTCCCCTTGTTCCCAAGCAATCGGAGACCTGAAGTTAATGTATCGTGAAGTGTGAATACTTCCTGTCCCGGGAGGAGATAGATGGCAATTCCAGATGTGACGGCTAGTGTCTCGTACACACTGTCTCTGCCTCTCCCTCTCTCTTTCTCCTGTTCTCTCCCGGCCATATTTATCCCATCAGCATCCCACTTTGCATATTCACCTCTTTCATTTATTTTTATTCTCTTGCTCACACACTTTCCCATATCTATCCTTCTGAGCAAGGCTTATTCTCAATGTACTGCTCCTAGAATTCACTCCCAACGTTTTCTGTGTATCATATTCCCCATATCCTTTCCGTAGTCTCTCCGTTTGGTTTCTGGAGGTTACGGTTCCGTTACTGTATTAACCCAGTGAGATATCTGAGCCTGTGGGTTCGTTAGTATCCGCTTTCAGTCTCGGTTCCATTTCTTTTATCGTTTAGCTGCACTGTTCATAATGTCGTCTGATGGTTACCTTTTCTGTTTCATTTCCGTCCAGAGGCCCTCTTTCAGTTGCTGTGTTTCGCCGTACACTTTCTAAACCTCTCCCGTGGGAGAGTTTCAGTATCTCTCTCCGTTTAGATTCTGCACCCCTCTCCATTTAGATTCCGTTTCCTTCTCTGTTTAGATTCTGTATCCCTCTCCATTTAGATTCTGTATCCCCTCTCCGATTAGATTCTGTATCCCCTCTCTGTTTAGATTCTGTGTCCCTCTCCATTTAGATTCTGTATCCCCTCTCTGTTTAGATTCTGTATCCCTCTCTATTTAGATTCTGTATCCCTCTCCGTTTAGATTCTGTATCCCTCTCCGTTTAGATTCTGTATTCCCTCTCTGTTTAGATTCTGTACCCCCTCTCCATTTAGATTCTGTATCCCTCTCTGTTTAGATTCTGTACCCCCTCTCCATTTAGATTCTGTATCCCTCTCCATTTAGATTCTGTATCCCTCTCCATTTAGATTCTGTATCCCCTCTCTGTTTAGATTCTGTACCCCCTCTCCATTTAGATTCTGTATCCCTCTCCATTTAGATTCTGTATCCCTCTCCATTTAGATTCTGTATCCCCTCTCTGTTTAGATTCTGTACCCCCTCTCCATTTAGATTCTGTATCCCTCTCCATTTAGATTCTTATTTCCCTCTCCGTTTATATTTTGTATCCCCTTTCCATTTAGATTCTGTATCCCTCTCTATTTAGATTCTGTATCCCACTCCGTTTAGATTCTGTATCCCCTCTCAGTTTAAATTCTGTGTCCTTCTCCGTTTAAATTCCATGTCCCTCTCAGTTTAGACCCTGTATCCCCTCTCCATTTAGATTCTGTGTCCCTCTCCGTTTAGATTCTGTTTCCCTCTCTGTTTAGATTCTGTTTCTCTCACCGTTTAGATTCTGTATCCACTCTACTTTAGATTCTGTATCCCTTTCCGTTTACATTCTGTATCCCTCTCCATTTAGATTCTGTTTCCCTCTCCGTTTAGATTCTGTATCCCCTCTCTGTTTAGATTCCGTATCTCTCTCTGTTTAGATTCTGTGTCCCTCTCCATTTAGATTCTGTCTCCCCTCACCATTTAGATTCTGTATTCCCTCTCTGTTTAGATTCTTATTTCCCTCTCCGTTTATATTTTGTACCCCCTTTCCATTTAGATTCTGTATCCCTCTCCATTTAGATTCTGTATCCCGCTCCGTTTAGATTCTGTATCCCCTCTCAGTTTAGATTCTGTGTCCTTCTCCATTTAAATTCCATGTCCCTCTCAGTTTAGACCCTGTATCCCCTCTCCATTTAGATTCTGTGTCCCTCTCCGTTTAGATTCTGTGTCCCTCTCTGTTTAGATTCTGTTTCTCTCACCGTTTAGATTCTGTATCCCCTCTACTTTAGATTCTGTATCCCTCTCCTTTTAGATTCTGTATCCCTCTCCATTTAGATTCTGTTTCCCTTTCCGTTTAGATTCTGTATCCCCTCTCCGTTTAGATTCCATATCCCTCTCTGTTTGGATTCTGTGTCCCTCTCCATTTAGATTCTGTATCCCTCTCCATTTAGATTCTGTATTCCCTCTCCGTTTAGATTCTGTATCCCTCTCTGTTTAGATTCTGTGTCCCTCTCCATTTAGATTCTGTATCCCTCTCCATTTAGATTCTGTTCATATCAGTTTACAGTCTGTATTCCTTTCCATTTAGATTCTATGCATAGAATTTAACAGGAAATTAGGTGGGGGTGGGGAGAGGGGTGATTGATTGTATGGACTCAAGTGAGTCCTTAGTTAAAGCCCATCACTTACAATCAGGCAATACAAACATACAATAAACTAACTCCATTTCTCTTTAAAATAAATAGAGAATATTCACAATCAAAATTTCAAGAAAGTTGCATGAAGAACCTTAATATTCTATACAAAATATTATGAATGAATCACCTTTCCTCTACTTATGGAGTCATTATAACAGGAGACTTTACTAGCCTAATTAGGATATTTAATGATGCGAAGGACAGAAGGGGAAATGTTTCAGAAGGGTACTCCAGGAGCATTTCCCAGATCAGTATGTTTCTGACCCAATCTGTTGCTGAATCTATTGTGGGGAATGAGGTGGGTCAAGTGGATCAAGTAATGTAGGGATATAATTAGGAGACAAATGGTTAGAGGTTTGGGTTGACAATGGAAAAGGACAAGGAAAATCCAGAGGAGAAGCCAGTCATTGCAGGATGGACCAATCTCTGAAGGGTGAGAATGCCTGTGGCTGAGGTTAATTGGAACAAAAACTTGGCAGGTGAAGTTGCAGTGGAACTACCAGCTGCATTTGAAGAAGAGATGGTTTTTATATGATGAGGATATATCCCTATAAGGAACAAAAAAAGACAGAGATGCTTAAAAGCGATAGAGAGTAAAACGAAGCAGAAAGGGAGGAGCTGCGGTAGATACCAAACAAATAATAAAAACGCAAACCAGGCTTAAGTAAAAAGTTCCAAGTGGAAGTGTAAAGCTAAATAGAGAAGTAAAGAGAATTACACTAACAATAAAAGAGGATCGAAATGTCTTCCTTACAAAGAGAAAAAGAAAAAGGGTTGTATAAGGAGAGTGGGGATTCAGGAGGGGCCAAGAAGAGATTGAATTTATGAATGAAGGCTGAGGTATTAAAAGAAAATGTTGCATCTGCATTTACCACGGGAGAACATGCTGCCCAGCTCACCATTAAAGGTTGGTGAGACAACGCATGGGCAAAAAAGTGGTAGAGGAGGAATTAGATAGCCTGGCTATACTTTTAGTTCATGAACCATTAGGAGTGGGCTGATGCAAATGAGAATACTGAAGGAAACAAGGGTGGGAAAAGCAGAATCACTGGTAATATGGTACTGTTCCTGCATAGATATGGGTATGGTGCCAGAAACTGGAGACTTGAAGACCTTGTTCAAAAAGATGAAACCCACCCATTGAGGGTTAATATCATTACACTTTATGGAGTTGGAGTGTTAAAGCAAGCAGACATTCTTTTATCGTTAAGTCATAAGGTCATGAGAATATTCATCCAGGACAAAATGTGGAGCATGCTGACACTTATAAAAGTCAGTCCTTGCTTAGGACATAGGCATGCATTTAAGGGGGATCACTGAACAAGTGTTAGGTCATTGAAGATGAACAAATTCTTTTTGTCATACATCCATAAAATATGTCTGAATTTTCTAAGAGATTGTTAAATCCCATTACTGGGGAGAACACAGGATCTGAGTCAACTGTGCTAGATGGCTGGATCTTGGGTCTCCACTTTACCAGTGGGATCCAATTAACAAGTTTCTGCCAGGGCAACAGTCTAATTGATGACCCATTGTTCTTTCCTAGAACTGCCAATCTAAGCAGGCAGCCAGTAGCTGTGCTACCTCAGCAGTGCTGTCCCTAACTTTTGGCATTGCTCTTGCTGGCATGGTTTGTGCTACAGCTGCATAACATTGGATAGAGTATTTCAGTGCTGAGGCCCTCTCACAGATGGATGAGATGTCTTCAGGAAGCTAGGCTCCTGAAGTGATCCTGGTGATCACTTGGGCTGGTTTGATTTTGCACCTCTCAGTTTAGTTTCCATATCCCTATGTTTTGTTTCTGTCTGCTTTTGAGCTTAGTTTCTATACTCTGACCAATTTAGCTTCTGTATCCCTCTTAGCATAGATTCTGTGTCTCTCTCAGTTTATATTCCATTACCTAAATTTTGTTGTTGTATGCTTTTGAGCTTAGTTTCTGTAACCTGTCAGCTTAAATATTGTAACCTTCACAGTTTGGTTTCTGTATCTTCATATTTTAGACTTTTTTAGCCCTCACAGTTTAGTTTCTCTATCCCTTGTGTTCAGTTTCTGTATCCATCATAGTTTAGCTTCTATATCACTCTGTTGTTTCTGTATCACTTACAGTTTAGTTTGTGTATCCCTCATAGTTCAGATTCTATATTTTCCCCAGTTTAGTTTCTGTTATGTCTCACAGTTTAAAACCTGTGGGTGGAATCTTTATAACCATGTCCCTGCCAAAATGATGGGACCAGATGCAGAATGGAAACCCATTTGACTAATTGCCGGAACTTTTCCATTCTCATGTCCTGAACAACAGCGTTATCATTCCAGCTTCAGGCTCTGAACCAATTATGCAGGGTGAGTGGGGTCCAGTATCCATCTGCTGAGGGAAGAATTTCCAGTCAAAAGGACTATGACACAGAATGGATTCCTGGTGCTTGGAGTTTTGTGACTGCAGCAACCACAGTAATGGGAAGGCTACTCCTGTGCCATTCACTCTTATCTGGAGACGGTGGCATGGAATCTGAGGGGCTGTGCTGATGTGATGTCGTGATATGTCTCAATCAGGTGGAAATGGTTGAGGGAGTCAGCAGCAGCAGACATTTGTAGTCAGTGCCCCAAGAGGATCATCAGGGTATTGCAGCTACACGCCTAACATTTGCAGGTACCAAAGTTCACCTTTGGTCTTCTCTAGCATTCTCCTGCACAACACTCCTTGGACAATACATGTCACAGCTCCACTCATTACTTCCTCTATGGGGAATAGTAACCTCCATCTGAATGCACAACACTGACTGAGAGTCTATTGTTTCACACTCACATTCCATGAATGGTATCCTTCTTTGCATTCCCACTGGCAGAAACAATTATAGATAGTCTCTCCATGTAGAGAACAGAGCAGATAAATTCGTAAGATGAATGAGTAAAGTTCAGTTCCATGAGGTACTATTGTGAAAGAGCACTTAGAAAAATTGTTGAGTGAGCGAATTCAGTATAGTTAGAGAAGAGGTGCTTTTCTGTTTTTATTTACTAGGAGTTATCCAAAAGATGAAGAGGGATACAGCAAGACCTGAGAGCTGAAGACCAGAGGCATTAATGAGGTAAGGAGATCAGTGACTGAATAGTGGATTTGAAGGTTTCCCTCTTTCTGGAAACCAGATAATTGTTAAAAGAAGAAGTAGAAATTTGTAGTCACCAAATTAGATGCATTGCTTAATGAGTTAGATAGTGTCATACTTACAAATAATCATTGAATAAAGCTGCAATCAATCAATTAAACAACTAAAATAAAGCTAGTCAAAGATAGTTGGTTGTATTTTTTTTATGTGTTCACGGGATATAGGGATTACCATCTCAGTCTGTCCCTTTAAGTAGGTGGTGATGCCTTTAAGTGGTTAGCACTGCTGCCTCACAACACCAGGGTCCCAGGTTCGATTCCAGCCTCGAGCGACTGTCTGTGTTGACTTTGCACATTGTCCCTGTGTCTGTGTGGGTTTCCTCCAGGTACTCCAGTTTCCTCCCACAGTCCAAAGATGTGCAGGTTAGGTGAATTAGCCATGCTTTATTGCTCATAGTATTAGGTGTAGGGGAATGGGTATGGGTGGGTTTCTCTTTGGAGTGTCGGTGTGGACTTGTTGGGCCAAAGAGTCCTGTTTCCACACTGTAAGGGATCTAATCTATCACCCATCATGAGTTGTCTAAGGTGCAATTAAGAGTCAAAAAATTTGGTCTGGGTCTAGATTCACATGTAGGTCAGACTGGGTAAGGATGGCAGATTTCCTTCCCTGAAGGTCATTAGTGAACCAGATAGGTTTTTACAATAATTGATAATTGTTATATTTTAGACATTAGGTCAGATTTTATTGAATTAAACTTTTAAATGTGCAGCCTAAACTGCAGAACATGGTAATTTGTGGCAGCTCATGGGATTCCAAACAAACAGAGCTGCAGCTCCATCTTGAATTTGCCCAGCTCAGAGCTATCCAGCTTGAGGGAGCCAGGAGGAGATCCCGAACAGTTTTGTCCAGAATGTAATCAGACTCCTTGGGAGATGTCAGATTCAGGAATGGGAGGATGTAACTGACAGGAACCTGGATAGTAGCCAAACAGACCGAGAAGGCTCCCCTGCAGACACTGGACTGTGCAATAGGTTTTTGATACTGTGCGGGTATGGAGAACAACTGCAGAGAGAACTGGCACAGTGCAGTTCACGTTACCTTGGCTTGGTAGGCTGTCTGGGTGAGGTGGAGAACAACGGAATCGAAATGTTGCAATTATAGGAGCCTATAATTAGAGGAGAATGTAGCACACTCCTGGGAAGAATGAAAATTCCAAAAGCTGTGTAGCCTACCCAGCTCTGGGATAATGGGTATCTCACAATAGCTGGATAGGAACTTGCAAATGGAGGGGATGAGCCCAGTTATCATTTTCTATCTTGGAGTAAATATCATAGGTCAGAGTGGCAAGGAAGTGCTACTAAATGAGTATCAGGAGTTAGACTATAAATCAAGTAACATAAAGTCCAGCTCAAGTGAAAACTGTGAAGCAGAATACTTAATTCAGGGCAAAGGTAAGGTCATAGCAGAGGTGCACTGTCATTACAGACAGAGATGACTGGTGGTAGTTTAACCTGAGGGCTAGTATGCTTCAAGTGAGGGGAGAGATTGAAGGAGAATCCATCATGGCAACCTCAGGCAATGTGAGAATTGAACCCAAACTATTTGTCAGATTCCATATTAGAGATCAGTGAGTCAACCAACTGAACAAACACCCCTTAACTTCAGTTATTTGGTACGTGAAGGAATTCAATGCAGTGAGAGAGGAAGTGCTGTTCTGGTGTTTTACATAATGAGGAATGGTGTGAGAGATATAGAAGGAAAAAAAACCAGAGAACTGAAGCTCAGGCATTAAATAAATGAGCAGGAAGGAGATGGGCTGGTGACTTTTATGTTTTTAATCCTTCTAACTAGGGGTTGTATTTTGAATAAGGTGAATTGGGGAGATAGAAGTCTAATATTAAATATATTGTTTAATTAGTTAACCCAATTAATATGAATGCAAATAACCAAACCTCAAAATTGAAATAAAGTGGCTGGTTGGTGATGTGTTGCTGCTGTAGTATGTTGGAACTGGTGGATACTGGTTTGATCCGCAGCAACCTGCATCTGCTGTCAATATCTGTAGCTCGAGGGTTTAGGCTCAGTTTTGATGAGCTGGAGTTCAGGTTTCAGATACTGTGGTACATCAGGGAGGGGAAAGCTAACTAGATACTTTATTCCAGGAGGTGGGATGAGTAAGCTGACCACACCATCATGGTGCAGGGCTCCATTCAAGTGGAGCGTCTAAAAAGAAATGCAGCTGTTTTAGGAGAAAGAATTGCTCGGGGAATAGGTAATGTTCTGTATAGTTGAAGGCACATGTGCTGAAGTCTGTGTGGCCTTCCCAGTGCCAGCATCATGTTTGGAGAGGCATTGGATCAGGAGGGAAAGAATCAAACTGTTGTGATGTACATGGGTAACAGCAACAAAGGGAAGTCTAAGAATGAGGCATTGCTAAGAGAGGCCAAGCAGTGAGGAATTATATTAGAAAGCAGACCCACAGAGATAATAATCTCTGCATTTCTGTCTGAGACACAAGTAAATTGATATTGCGAAAATAAGATCAGAGCACTAAATGTGTGGCTCAAAGATTGTTGAGGGAGAAATGGGTTTTGATTCATGGAATACTGGCACCAATAGTGAGGAAGAAGGGAGCTGTACCAATCAGACGTCCTTCATAATTCCAGCATACTGCTGAATCATACAATCAGAATTGTAGAGAGGGCTATAAATGAAATAGTGGTGAGTATAGCATTTTAAAAGAGTTTATGTAAGCTGAGATTTGGGAATTTATAGAAAGATTGTGAAGAGAAGGTTCAGAGTACACAAATAGAAGTGCAAAGGAAAATATGAAGTCAGAGTAGGGAAAAATGGTAAAAATACACAATGAAGGGTTGTTTATCAGAACGCACACTGCATTCATAATGGGGGTGGAGTGTGGGGCGGGGGTGGAGGCGGTGATTTGACAAATAGCTGGAGAATGTTGACTATTAAGTGATCATCTTTACAGATATATGGCTACAAGGTAACCAAAGCCAAGATCCACGGGGTTTCAGTGAGATGAGCTTTCCTAAGGATGAAAGGAAGGGGGCAGAAACTCTGATTGGGAATGGAAAAAGCGGAGGAAGTTGACAGAACAATGGGCTTCCTCCAAGCTGCAGATGGTGCTCCGAAAGGATCCACAAGAAAGGAGAGCAGAGAAGTTGAGTGGAATGACACTGTTGAATGCAAAGTACCATACTCTGTCTTGCCCAGCATTCTACTACAATGTACTCCTCATTGAACACACCTTGTAAATCTACTTACTCACCTTAGATCCATACCTGATCAGCCACCAATTACATTCACTCCATTGCCTTCCACACCCAATCCTATAGTCACCCTTCACAAATGTTCTTCCCTCCTTTCCACTCAAACTATTATGATCGCTCATATCTGTACTTTATCTCTTTAAGTGGGCAACATTCAACTTGGTGAGAGGCAGAGACCTGGATATGCAGGCAGGTAGTGGATCTGCAGTGACAGGCACTCGTAGTGTGGTCCTACTTACTCCACTGGGAAGGAGGTGGCTGGTGCCAGCCTGTGAGGAGACCCTGGACTCCTGAGTCAGTTCTGCTCAGACATGTTTCAAAAGGTGATTGTCTGCCTATTGACTCTGTCTTGGGGATTTTGCCTCTTTCCAGTTGGATCTCGGTATCTAGCCCCTCTGTCCTGTGGAAGGGCATGGCATTGAGGGGATGGTGATGGCCATGCTTTTTTTGCCCCTCTTTAGGAATGAAAGATGGAGCAGCTTCAATATCTGCCATACCATGTTGGGGCTGAAGGTGTGTGAAGGGTCAGACAGATAATGTGCCTTCCAAGCAGTTGACAATAACCTTCCACTGTTAAAACACTGTCTCTGAGAAAGAGTGGTTTCAACAGCAGTCCAGAGAAATTACCTTTCAATATCAAATCTTTATGTTCAAATTAATTGATTCTCCTCAATTCTTACCTGTGAACTGTAAAGTTTTCTTACATGAATACACACAAAACTGAAAGCTTAGACTTTCTCAGCTTTTAATAACCTGCAGATTTCTAACCAAACACTCCTGGTTTGGAAGTTTCACAAATTCAACTTTTCCACTGTGCTTTCCCTGAACAGTTCCATACTCCTAGCTTCTAACCCTAGTCATTTTTTCTCCTCCAAAACTGCCTAAAAGCTTTCAGCCTCTGGAAGTTATTAAAATCTAAAATTAATCCTTGATTATCCTGAACCAAAAACAAACTGTTTGCCTTTAATGTTTACTCTACCTGTTTTAAACTACCACGATAAAAACAATCTTCTCTTGACACTCCAGGGGCTCCCTGATTTCATATATATATGAGTCTGGAACCCAGGTTCAATTCCAGCCTTGGGTGATTGTCTGTGTGGAGTTTGCACATTCTCTCCATATCTGGATGATTTTCCTCTGGGTGATTCAGTTTCCTCCCACAGTTCAAAGGCGTGCAGGTCAGGTGAATTGGCCATGTTAAATAGCCCATAGTGTTAGGTGCATTACAAGGGAAATGGATCTGGGTGGGTTAATCTTTTGAGGGTCAGTGTGGACCCGTTGGGCCGACGGGCCTGTTTCCACACTGTAGGTAATCTAATTTAATATATAGTTGAGAGTGTGTTGTTGGAAAAGCACAACTCTGATCTCCAGGATCTGCAGATCTCACTGCTAATCTAATAAATATTCTTTTAGGTCACTTTTCTGGAAGCCGACTTGATTTGGTTATTTTCTGTAAAAATCCATTTGCAAAAGTAATCCATCAATATGCCATTGTTTTAAAATCCAAACTCTAAAATCGATGTGGATCATACATCCTTTCATCATAGTTGGGTGGTAGGTGGGTTTGGGTAGTCAGTTCAGAAGGGGAGCTGAAAAATATGTTGCTGGAAAAGCGCAGCAGGTCATGCAGCATCCAAGGAGCAGGAGAATTGATGTTTCGGGCATAAGCCCTTCCTGAAGAAGGGTTTATGCCCGAAACGTCAATTCTCCTGCTCCTTGGATGCTGCCTGACCTGCTGTACTTTTCCAGCAACACATTTTTCAGCTCTGATCTCCAGCATCTGCAGTCCTCACTTTCTCCTAGTTCAGAAGGGGAGGCTAGTCAAGTTGGCCTGGGGGAGTTGTTGTAGTCAGATGGTGGGGTAGTCGTGTCTGGTCTGGGGAACAGTTAGGGAGTAGTTGGTAGTTGGGGTGTAGGTACGATTGTGAGGGGTAGTGAGGGTGGAAGTGGTCATTGGGGCATTGGAGTTGTAGTCAAGGAGCGAGTTAGGTCAGGTCAAGTTAGCCAAGTTGGTGGTGGTTTAGTCAGGGTAAATGGGGAAGTCAGGGAGTGACTCAGTTTGTGTGGTTGGTGGAGAGTCACTTGTGTAGGTACTTAGGAGTTCGACTAGGTTTCAAACTCTCCTAAAGTCATGGGATATCAAAACCTGAAATGGACCTTTTTGCCTGTTTTACCAATGTAAATCACATCCAAAAATGTCCCATGTTAGTCTACATCTCTCTCAACAATAAATCACAAGCCAATGTAATCTGCAAGGAGGAAGCATCTCATTTTAAAGTTGCACATTGTCCACTTCCTGCCTTCTATCCTGATAGTTCTGGCAAAATCCTTGTCATTTCCTTTTGGTCTCCAATTGAGAACCTTTCCTTGGAAATCCCTCCTTGAGCCAGTGGGGGCCTGGGTGGGAGTGAGAAACATTTCCTGGATGCTCTGATTGCATATCCTCTTGAGATGGTAATTATTTCTTGACATTACTTCCAATGTTTAAAAGAGCAGGTATTCCATTCCTGGTCACACTTTACACCAGCCATAGTTACTTTTCATTACAGGTGGGTCTGCCCTTTGGTTTGTCAGAATCTGGCCATGCATAGCTCCAGAGACTTGATTGAATTTTGATCTTATAATGACATTGCCATCTTCCTTTGTCACCTCTGCATTCATGTCCACTTCTTTGGCCTGGAGCCTTTCCACACTTGGTGAACAATTTCACCATCTCTATCATCATCCCTTCACTTAGAGAATTCCCATTCATCTCTTACCTTCTTTCAAAATCTGTCAGTGTGATATCGACAATCCCAATTTGTCTGTTCCCCTCACTCATTCCAAGCTTCTTCCATTTGAACTTAAAGCTCTCAGTCATTTCACCCAACACTTATTTTGTTATCAATCCTGTTGACAAGAGTGATGCTGTTGATTGGTGGACTGACCTCTCACTAGCAAAGGCCAAACACCAACTCTCCAACATGGCCTCACTACCAAAGATCAAGTTGTTGTATCCAAGACTGTTACTGATCTCACTTCACATGGAAATATTCCTTTCATGGCCTTTAGTTTCATGGTTGTCCAATGCTGAGCAACACACTTCCACCTCATTTGCAAAGTTCATAATCAGGAATGCCACAGTCAACTCATTTCAGAGTCTAATCCTGCCCTACTAAGTGCATTTCTTCCTATAATGACTACATTGTTTATTCTCTTGTCTTGCCTCTAACTGTTGGTTCCGATTCCTCTATATCTTCATTACCACCACCAGCACAATCTGAGAACTTTTGGCCTCTTCCTTGAATTGAAATTCAATCATTAATCATCCATCAGCTTCCTCTTCTACCTAGTTTAACTGCTTCTCACATTCATCAACTTCTCCTTCAACCCCACTCACTCCAAGCGAAAGGTATTGGTATGATTACACGGACCAAACTTTGTTTCCTTCTTAGTGCATTACAAGTAACCTTAATTATTCTAAACGTACTTAAATTCTCTCCCTCATCTCTTTTTGTTGTGTATTGCTGACCTTATCTTGCTTTTATCATAAATTGTACAATTTCAAGACTTTGTTTCCAATTTTCAATCATTCCTCACCTTCAGCTGGTCCATCTCTGTCATGTCCCTTCCTTAACCACTTGGAGTCCTTTCCTGGAGATAGGTTATCAATGAATATTAACTGCAAGTCCATGGATTACTACAGCTACTTCAATTCATATACTTCTTCCTGTAAGAATTCAATTCCATTCTTCGTTTCTCCATCTCAGTATCATCTGTTTAGATTATATATCCTTTCCACACTTGCACTTACAGAGTCATAGAATCATAGAGATATACACTATAGAAACAGACCCTTTGGTCCAACCAGATATCCTAAATAAATCCAGTCCCAATTGTCAGCATTTGGCCAATATCCCCCTAAACTCTTCCTATTCATGTATCCATCCCAGATGCCTTTTAAACGCTGTAATTGTCCCAGCCTCCACTACTTCCTCTGCAAGCTCATTTCATACACCGCACCATCCTCTGTGTGAAAATGTTGCAGCTTCGGTTCCTTTTAAATCTTCTCCCTCTCGTCCTAAACCTATATCCTCTAGTTTTGGATTCCTCCACCACAGAACAAAGATCTTGGTATTGACCCTATCCATGCCCCTCATGATTTTATAAATCTCAATAAGGTTACCCCATAGCCTCTGACAAACCAGGGAAAACAGCCTATTCTGCTTCTCCCTATAGCTCAAACCCTCCAAGCCTGGCAACAACTTTGTAAATCTACTGAACCCATCAAGTTTCACAACATCCTTCCTATAGCAAGAGACCAAAATTGTACACAGTTTTCCAACAGTGGCTTAACCAACGTCCTGTCTAGCCACAACATGACCTCCTAATTCCTTTATTCAATGTACTGACCAATAAAGGCAAGCATACCGAATGCCTTCTTCACTATCTTATCTACCTGAAACTCCACTTTCAAGGAACAATGAACTTGTACTCCAAGGTCCTTTGTTAAGCAACACTCCTCAGGAACTTACCATTATGTGTATAAATCCAGCCCTGATTTGCTTTTCCAAAATACAGCACCTCATATTTATCTAAATTAAACACTATCTTTGGTCCATTGGCCCATTTGATCAAGATCCCATTGTATTCTGAGGTAACCTTCTTCACTGTCCACTACACCTCCAATTTTGGTGTCATCTGCAAACTTACTAATCATACCTCCTACGTTCACATCCAAATCATTTATATAAATGACTAAAAGCTGTGGACCCAACACTGATCCTTGTGGCACAGCACTGGTCACAGGCCTCTCGTCTGAAAAGCAACCCTCCACTACTACTCTCTGTCTTCTACCTTCAAGTCACTTCTGTATCCAAATGGCTAGTTCTCCCTGTATCCCATGTGATGTAACCTTGGCAACCCACCTACCATGAGGAACCTTGTCAAACACCTTGCTGACGTCCATACAGATCACAACCACCCTTCTGCCCTCATCAGTCTTCTTCATTACTGCTTCAAAAATCCCAAACAAGTTAGTGAGACACGATGTCTTCCTTTCTCTTGAACCATGGATTCCCACCCCAACCTGCTAGGCAGAGTCCTCTAATGTGTCTGATGTTTGACATACCAATATTGAATTTGGTAGCAAAAGATCTGCAAAGGTTTTATTGTAAATCCATAGTACTGTACAAACATCAGTTTCCACCTTCCCCTTCTAGACACTCTCCCTTTCCAGAAAACAAATCACACTGTGGAAAAAACTGAACTTTTCTGTTTGAGAAGTAAATCCATTGCCAAATTAATGAAAGCACACAATTAGCATATTATAAACACTACTCTTGTAACAGTAACAACAAAATTAGAAATGTGGTTGTGGCAGTGGGATGGGGGCGTGCAAGTAAATGAAGGGATCGAAGTAAATGGTATTATCAGGACTAACTCAGCTCTTATTGTTCATAAACTCATGACCAAGTTAGCAAAAAACACTGAGTTAACTGATCAAAAGAAATGCAGCTACTTTTATTTACAGATCCAATTTATCAAATCACCTAATTAAACAAATTACCAACAATGCCAATTCGGGGCAGTGAAATATTATCAAAAATCAATAAAGGGAAGAATTAAATAAAAATGGTCTTAGTAGGGAAGATGACAAACTCCAGCCCTTGTGGTGCTGAACTAAGAACTCAGCTCTTTTTATTTCATATTATGAACCCATCATCAGTTTATCAAATTATGCAATAATCAAGTTACAAGCGCTGCTCACTAGGGGCAGTGTAACAAGAAAAATATTCAAAAAGGTGGGGACAACATAGGAGGGAACTATTTTCAAAGTTGCTGGTAGATATCACATATTCCCTCTTCCAGGACACCTGAACACAGATAAAGCTACTGACAGTCAGGATCTATGATCCCATCCCTAAACCTGCTGAGGGCTAGTTTAGCTAGGCCCACAGACCCGTCCACTCCTGTAAACTGGAAAGTGACTATCGTCCCAAAGGGCTGTTCTCACATTAGAGAGAGATGACTGTTGATGAGTGTAACCTGAGGGTCACTACACCTCAGGCAAGGACCGACTATGACCTCTCATATTGACCTCAGCCAGTTTGAGAACTGAACCCATGCTGCTAGCAACACTCTAGATCTCCAGCCAACTGAGCTACCAGGTGCCCAATGACCAAAGTGCTGAACTGAAACTGAAAGAACAAGAACAGGTTTTTGTAAAACACAATCAGGGGCTGCAATATCTCACAATTTGTGCAGAAATGGGCCATGGACCCCACAGTACTGAAGAATAAACAGTGGCGCCAGGATTTTGTGAACCAAGAACCCTGTTCTTCACTTTTATTGCAAAAAATGCTACATCGAATTGCCCAGTTAACGAATGAAACAAATTGCAAACATGAGGGGCGGGTGTAACAATAACTAAAATTAAGACATGGTGGGAAAAGAAGGAAGAG
Source organism: Hemiscyllium ocellatum (assembly GCF_020745735.1). Classification (NCBI taxonomy): domain Eukaryota; kingdom Metazoa; phylum Chordata; class Chondrichthyes; order Orectolobiformes; family Hemiscylliidae; genus Hemiscyllium; species Hemiscyllium ocellatum. The sequence goes on along the minus strand of NC_083420.1, from coordinate 42,257,424 downwards.
GCTCAACCACAATGGAGTTGGTGAAGGACAGAAATAGTCCAGCCCATTCCCATGGTGCCATGAACCTTGCTTTTCTTGTCTTTTTCAGTTAAAAATAATTTCAAATAACAAATAAACACAACCTACATGGGGCAGTGCAAAATCATGAAAAAAAAATCAAGAAACCAAGAATCCTGGGTTTTGTTTTGTTTGGCGAAGCCCACCACCAATGAATTATTGCACAGCAGTAAACATGGGGCAGTGTAATAATAACAACAATCAATCAAGGAACAGCATCATTTCATTTTTGGCCAAGCTGTTAAGAAATACTCTGACACACCTCTGAAGCAGGTAGGATTTGTATCTGAGCCACCTTGACTCAGAGGTAGGGATACTACCATAAGAATCCCCACAGCCCTGCTTTGAAGTACAAGCATTTCTAACACTGACAGATTCCATTTCTATAAAGCAAACACAAATGTATTTATACAAGGGTACATATATACATTTTAAAAAACCCACAATTTCATACTTCCACTGTTGCATAGCAAAACATCCTTATTCTAGAAAAACTCAACAATTTTTCTGTAAAGGCATTCCTCTTCGTGAAATAGTCTGATAGTTGGTGACTGGCGTCTACCTGCCTAAGATTTTTTTTCTCCTCAGAATCTGCTTTAAACTGGCTATTTCTATCCTATGCCTTTTTCTCACTTACACTTTCTGTGGGATGTACATTATCCCATTATCTATGTAACATTCTATTGGTATTGTTCTTTCAGTCCCTTCTACATATAACATTTCCTCCATGATCTGAGACATAAGGACACCACATCAATACCATTGCCAAGAGCCACAGTTTTAATGACTATTGGGCTCTTCACCACTTTTCTTACTTTGCTTCCCATGCCAAGGAGCACCCTTTTCTATATTCTCCAACAAGGAATATTACAAATCCTCCTGCAATGGGAAATCATCGCTAAGAATTCCACGTGAAGCATTATTAACAATGATTCATGATTATGATTGGGATCACCCAGTGCTGAGAAGTTTAGCATATTCTTCTGTGCTTTCCATTTTTAAGATTCAGTTCCAGCACATCAAATCTTGGATCTGCTCTGATTTTTGTTGATCTGCTTGATGAGGCTCTTCAACTGTTCCACTTCATCCTTGTTAGCAGCTTCATCGTCCAGATCTGGTACTACTAGCTGCAACTGGACTAGTATTTTTAAAGTAAGAATCTAGGTGTGGAATTACATTTGACTCCTCTTGCTTAATTTCTAATGATTCCTGATGAAGGGCTTTTGCCCGAAACGTCGATTTCGCTGCACTTTGGATGCTGCCTGAACTGCTGTGCTCTTCCAGCACCACTAATCCAGAATCTGGTTTTCAGCATTTGCAGTCATTGTTTTTACCTCGTTAATTTCTAATCTCAAAGACTTGAAAACTCCAGAAACCTGACTGGTAATTTTGAATTCCTTTTTAGTTCAATTCATAGTTTTCTTCAAAATCGTTAGTGTCTCCCCAAAAAACCATTACCATGCAACATAAAGATGACAGCAAATATCTTATTCAATGCCAATAAGACATCACCAAATCTTCTTCAGTTGTGAACATCCTCACACTGACAGAATTGCCCTTATTGAAAGATATCACATCTGTGAAGCATCATCTAATCCGTAAATTCATTTATCCAATTTCCAGAATTTCCTTGAGATTCCTGGCTTTCCCTTTGGGGTCTGTAAGACTACTCCCCCCTCAAGCAAGTTTACCTGAAGCAACACTGCTTTGATATCTAAAGAGTTAGACTTCAAACAAAGGATTGTTAAAATGGTTAAAATTGCTTTTCTTGCCCAGGAGGGTCTCCCCTTCCCCAAAACATTTCCATCAAAACCTTTTACTACCAAACTAGGCTTGACCTTATACATCCAGTTGAGTAGGACTTTTTCTACGTGAATGACAAAGCAGTTTGATCTTTATCCTCAACTTGCAAATATACTCTGAATTCTTTCCAGTTCAGTAACTCTGTTAGTTTGACCTTATTATCACCCTACCTTCCACACTGAAGAAGGGCTTATGCTCGAAACATCGATTCTCCTGCTCTTTGGATGCTGCCTGACCTGCTGCGCTTTTCCAGCAACATGTTTTTCAGCACTGATCTCCAGCATCTGCAGTCTTCACTTTCTCCTAGTTGATTTTAACCTACTGCGAATCCTCTTGAAAGGATGCCTTCCTTGAAGAAGCTCTCTTCCTCCCTCTACAAGGATTTCAGTGAGTCCCTTTCTCACTGCATCCCCCCCAGGTCATCTCCTCTGCCCTGAAGCTCTTCAGCCACATCCTCAAACAGACTCGCTACCACAGCCAAATCTCCTTCATTCCTGAAGAAGGGCTTATGCCCGAAACGTCGATTCGCCTGCTCCTTGGATGCTGCCTGACCTGCTGCGCTTCTCCAGCAACACATTTTTCAGCTCCTATCTTCCATACTGCAAACACTTCCTGATCATCTATTGTCTGAGAAGGTTCTCCTTTACTGAGGCTACCATATCATCTGATCCATCTGCAGCTTCTTTGCTGACATTGAAATCTCTTTAGCCTTCCCTATCAGGATGTATGCTGTAAATCTCTCTACTCTATAGGACATTTTCATCCTAAATGTATCCCCTGAATCAGTTCTGGAACTGCATTTTCTAGCTCTCCACACTGCTGCCAATCCCTGGCATTTACTGCTTTAACCAATACTTCTTTGTTAACACATCCCACTCTCATGACCACTCACCTGTCATCTGCTGCTGCTGGCTGGTAAACCACCTGTGAACCTACATCGTGGCAAATGATTCAATGTGAGATCATTTATTCAAGTTTTTCGCAATTAGTATGTGTTTCTGTGTGGATCTCCTGAGCTCTGGTTTCAAGCCATGGAACTCATGGGAATACGAAGTACCTGGCGCTCCATCATCAACATTGACTGCAGTGTTTTCAGACTTAAAGTCCAATTCCCACATTGTTTGATGAACAATTTCTCATCACGCCCAATAATTTACCTTTTCCATGCCCCATGTCCTTCTCTCTTAAAGAAAGCCACATCTGCAATCTCCCTTGGTTGGTCTGATGCAATATCTCAATTCTAATTCTTTTCTGGCACCTCAGTATCAACAGATGTTTCTCTACCAGTGGACAACACGTTTGGATGGGTGCAGAACATTGAGCTGATTGCTGTTCTTTCTAGTGCTGGAGAATTTTCATGCAATTTGAATGTAGTTTTGGGTTCTGACTATACACTATTTGGTACAGACGATTCCCCCCACCCCCACTGTAATTTGTTCCATGTACTGCCTTGCCAGTGCCATTTGCAACTTATACTTTGGTGGATTTGCCTGTGTTTTGTGCAACATCTCAATTATTAAGACATAAAATGTCGATGAAGAAGTCGACCAGTCATCCCATAGAGTCTGCTCTGCCATTCAATAGGATCATGGTTGATGCAATAATCCTCAACTCCAATTTCCAGCTTTTTCCTCGTAACCCATGAGTCCTGTAATGATTATAAATCTCAGCAGCCTTGAATATATGCAATAACCTAGCTCTACAGTCCTCTGTGGTAAATGTTTCGCTCACACAAGCCATTACTGAATGAACTCTCTGCAGAAGTGTGCATCACGATATAGCATTTAAGTTTACACACCCATTTCACAATTCGTCATTTCCAAATTCAACTCCTTCATCAGTAAGGAATTTTGTTGGTGATCTAAGGCTGTGCCGACCCAATTTTCCATGATTTGACAATTATAGTCTGTTAGTTCTTGTTGTTTATCAGTTTATTATAAAAGCGCAGCAGGTCAGGCAGCATCCAAGGAGCAGGAGAATCGACGTTTCGGGTCATGGATAAGATAAATAGACAAGGTATTTTTCCTGGGGGGTGGGGGAGTCCAGAACTAGAGGGCATAGGCTTGAGGTGAGAGGGGAAAGATATAACAGGTACCTAAAGGGCAACATTTTCATGCAGAGGGTGGTGCGTGTATGAAATGAGCTGCTAGAATACAACATTTAAAAGACATTTAGATGGGTCTGTGAATAGGAAGGATTTAGAGGGATATGGGCCAAATGCTGGCAAATGGGACTAGATTAGATTAGGATATTTGGCAACTGGAGACTTTTCACTGTCTCTCCCCAGATATGTGCGACAATACCCCATTTCAATCAATCAGTCAGTGATGCCCATGTCCAACGAGAGAATGAAGAAACTCATACAATATTTTCTTGTTGTTCATTCCTATCGTATTCCTCAGAATGATCTGTTTCATAAGTGGCTTCAAATACTCCTGGTCCTTGGACAATTCCTGACAAAGCCATGTTTGGAGTCCCACTAGAAACACTATTACCTGTGGATTTCTGGCGGGTTTTCATGGTCAGCCAAGATTCAACCCCTGCACTTCTTCTTGTTTCGCAAATCCATCAAAAATGCAAACTGCTTATAAAGGTCTGCCAGTAGCTTTAACCTTATCTGGGTGCCTGTGAGTAGACCCCATCAACTTTGAGAGTCAGTAATCCAAAGATGTGCAAGTCAGGTGAATTGGCCATGGTAAATTGCCCATAGTGTTAGGGAAATGGGTCTTTGGGGTTACTCTTCAGAGGGTCAGTGTGGACTGGCTGGGCCGAAGGGCCTGTTTCCACACTGTAGGGAATCTAATCTAATCAGAGTCTTTCATTCTCTGTACTATCGCAGAACTCCCACCATCTTCCAGCAAGGTAGCTGGGAATGATTTCTCCTTCAAACTTGCTTAGGGGCGGCAGTCATTTGTTCAAAAAGAGTGTAATGACCACAAAACTGAAGATCTGTCAAGACCAAAGATCTATCTATGTATAAGATTTGTGTGCATTCCAACAGTTTAAATACCAACACAGACTCTGGAATTTCTAGTTTGAATTTCTTTAGTCGTTTACATGGCTTTTCAAACTCCATGGAGTGATTGCCTGTTTTATTGGATTTATCAGAAATTGTCCATGTCTTATATACATCCAACAAATCATCTTTTTTTGTAGACTCTGTCCATCCTGTAATGAGAATCCCCAATCCCTCTTCGATCACAACGTCCAGTTCCAAAAATAATTTATTTCTAACTTTGCCCTTTTCTGGTGAGGATGAAACCAAAGCTCTACTGTGTTTTTTTCCTGGAGAAGCTTAGAGAAGTGACCCAACTCCACATGATCCTGCAACATGACTCAGCCATTTCACATTCAAAATTAACCAGGAGCTTTATCCTCCTACCTGAAGAGATCAAGGTTACTCTTTCTGCTACCATGTTTGGCACACTGATAGCCATCTGTTGAACTACTGTTAAGCTGTTGAGCAAAAGGCATGCAGAGGTTCACAAAGGTTTTACTGTAAATCTATACTATGGCACAAACATCATCTTTCCCTATTCAGAAGTTAACCTCTACATGGGAAGATCTCAACTCTTGGATTTTGTCATCTTCCATGGAAGGATTTGAACCAACGTCCTCAATATGTGAGCTCAACATCAAGTTAAACAATTTTCAAATCATATACTCCAACTTCAATATGTTTCATTTTTTGCTGGTTCAGTTTTCTTTCTCTTTCCTATCTAGTCATTCACACCTCACCTGGATGTATCTTTTATTTCTTGAATACTTCCATCACCATGCCTTTGGCTGTTGTACCATGAAAACATTTGTTATTTATTCTCTCCTGTTCTCCACCCTATTACAGAGCTTCCCTTTTCCTATTCCACAGCCTATCACCTTCACTCGCTCATTATTGATTGCACTTCTTTATTTCCTTATGTCTGACAATAAACCATCAACCTGAAACGTTAACATTGTTCCTCTGTCTGCAGATGCTCCGCCAGTTAAGTCTTCTGTCTTTTAGATTAGATTAGATTCCCCTACAGTGCGGAAACAGGCACTTCGGCCCAACCAGTCCACACCGACCCTCTGAAGAGTAACCCACCCAGACCCATTTCCCTCTGACTAATGCACCTAACACTATGTGCAATTTAGCATGGCCAATCCACCTGACCTGCACATCTTTGGACTGTGGGAGGAGACTGGAGCACCCAAAGGAAACCCACACAGACACAGGGAGAATGCGCAAACTCCACACAGACAGTCGCCCAAGGCTGAAATTGAACCTGGGACCCTGGTGCTGTGTGGCAGCAGTGCCAACCATTGAGCCACCATGCCGCCCCTTTTGATTCCAAGGAGTACATAGAACATAAATCAATACAGTGCAGAACAGGCCCTTCGGCTCTCGATGTTGTGATGACGTGTGAACTAATCTAAGCCCATCACCCTTCACTATCCCATCATCATCCATGTGCTTATCCAAGGATTGTTTAAATCTCACCATAGAACAAGTATAGACTATACAAATACATGCTACTCTCTGATATAAACTGAAATGTTAACTTGTCTTGGCTCCAATCTCAGCTCATTGAGGTACCACAGGAATGGTTTATTAAACCAGTGCTTCAATTTACATTCAAGTTTAGTTTAGTTCTGGCCATTATTGGTTGTTAGGTGTGCTGGTGTAAGTACAGTAGGTGCTTGGGTGCTGCTTGCTCTCACCTTTGCCATAACATCCCCATGTCCATGCTTATTGCTGTGTGCAGGACCCTACTGTGTATAACATAGTTGCTACATTCACCTCCATAGGCATTTGCTCTTCAAACTAATTCATATGTACATCTAGGTTCACAAGCGAGTGGGAGTGTGGCACAGAGAACTGTGGAGGACGTATGTGATCCTGTGCCGGAATGAAAACCATCATTGTCCATCCACAAAGGATTACAAATAAAGGGATATTCACCTGGTGTCACCCTGTATCTCAAATGCACTCCAAGCAGTGGAGGCGCTATACTGGATGGGGGGGGGGGGCGTGGATGACAAATCAACCCATCTTGCCCATTGATTGCCACTGTGCCAGTGTTAGTTCCGATTTAATCATGCAAAACCGAGAATGTTATCACTCCTTTGGAAAGGATTTGAAGTTTCTTTTGTTTAAAGTGGCCCAATTTTATTAAAAAAAGGACATTCTTTCTAACTTTCAGAATCAGGATGCTGTGAGGATGTTGGATGTGGTAATCATCCAGGGTTAACCACTTTGATTATTGCTAAGGTTATAGCATTCTGTCATGTGCCGCACTCTGTGGAAATCTGATCAGTGAACTGAGAATGTGAAGCTGTCCAACTGCTGAGACCACCCCCAAGTCAAAACAACTAATCTAGAAACATTACTGTTTCCCTACTCCTCATTTTCTCCTTGATATCATAGATAGATCAGGGAAATACCCTCGTTTTAATTTTGTAATTTTACTTAAGCATGCTGCTTGTGTTTGAACCAATCAATTAGCAGTTCTCATCACCTCACCCTACCTAAACCTCCCCCATCGTATCCTACTGAAAAAAAACATTCATTTCTCTCACTTTTCCTCTGCTCTCCACCAATGGCCTTGACTTGCTTCAGACTTGGATCCATGTCCTATTGTGGATCAGTGCCTGCTTTTACACAGCAACCAGACAGTGAGAGAAGAGTATCCTAAAACCTCACAGGCTGGATGTGGAGTGAAGGCAGGCGGAGTGGGGATTCAGCGGAGAATGGTGGGTGCTTTGTTAGTGACTTTCCATCCATCCAGTCCATCCATTAACACAGCAAAGCATCAAGGAATTGTGCCCTAAGCAGTGACTTGCCAGTCAATCCTTTAAATATCCAGCCATTGTCCTGCTGCCCGTGACTCATTGAAGAGCAATCAGGAGTGAGAGCTATGGCTGATTTCCTCCATCGTCCCATCACATGACCCTATGTTTCTTCTGGACTTCCCTGCTATAACACGGGCTCAGTTTACCTCAGTAGAGAATAAGAGCTTGTGAGGGTAGGCAATGGCTGAATGGCTATTATTGCTGGACTATTAATCTAGAGAGGTGAAGGTGAGGACTGCAGATGCTGGAGATTAGAGTCCAAGATTAGAGTGGTGCTGGAAAAGCACAGCAGGTCAGGCAGCATCGAGGAACAGGAAAATCAATGTTTTGGGCAAAAGCCTTTTATCAGGAATGAGGCTGGGAGCCTCAGGGGTGGAGAGATAAATGGAAAGGGGAGGGGGGGGTGGTGGCTGGAGGGAAGGTAGCTGAGAGCGCAATTGGCAGGGGTAAAGGTGGTAGGTTAGAGGGGAGTGTGGTTGGGAAGGAAGATGGACAGATGGGACAGGTGATGAGGATGGTGCTGAGCTGGAAGGTTGGATCTGGGATACGGTGGAGGGAGGGAAATGAGGAAACTGGTGAAGTCCACATTGATGCCCTGGGGTTGGAGGGTCCTGAGGTGGAAGGTGAGGGGTTCTTCCTCCAGGTGTCGGGTGGTAAGGGAGTGGTGATAGAGGAGGCCCAGGACCTACATGTTCTCGGCAGAGTGGGAGGGGGAGTTGAAGTGTTCAACCACAGGGCGATGGGGTTGGTTGGTGCGGGTGTCCCGGAGATGTTTTCTGAGGCACTCTGCGAGTAGGTGTCCTGTCCTCTCAATGTAAAGGAGACCGCATCGAGAGCAACGGATACAGTAAAGGACATGTGGAACTGCAGGTGAAACTTTGATGGATGTGGAAAGCTCCTTTGGGGCCTTGGATGGAGGTAAGGGGAGGAGGTGTGGGCGCAGGTTCTGCAATTCCTGCGGTGGCAGGGGAGGGTGCCGGGAGGGGAGGGTGGGTTGTTGGGGGTCATGAATCTGAAGAGGTACCCACAGAGGGAACAGTCTTTATGGAAAACAGATAGGGGTGGGGAGGGAAATATATCTCTGTTGGTAGGGTCCGTTTGTAGGTGGCGGAAATGGCGGAGGATGATGCAATGTATACAGAGGTTGGTGGGGTGGAAGGTGAGGGCCAGGGACATTCAGCCCTTGTTGCAGTTGGAGGGGTGGGGTTTGAGGGTGGAGGTGGAGGAAGTGGATGAGATGCGCTGGTAGGCATCATCAACCACCTGGGAAGGGAAATTGCTGTCTTTAAAGAAGGAGGCCATCTGGTGTGTGCTGTGCAGGAACTGGCCCTCCTGGGTGCTGATGCAGTGGAGGCAGAGGAATTGGGAATAAGGGATAGTATTTTTACAGGAGGCAGAGTGGGAGGAGATGTGATCCAGGTAGCTGTGGGAGTCGGTGATTTTGTAGAAAATATCAGTGTTGAGTCGGTCACCGTTGGTGGAGATGGAGAGGTCCAGGAAGGGGAGGTGTCAGGAATGGTCCAGGTGAATTTAAGGTTGGGGTGGAATGTGTTGGAGACATTTAGAGACAGCAATTTCCCTCCTCACCCCTATCCGCTTTCTGTAAAGACCGTTCCTCTGTGACTACCTCGTCAGCTCCAAGCCCCCCAACAATTCAGCCTTCCCTCCCAGCACCTTCCCATGCCATCACAGGAATTGCAAAACCTGTGCCCTCACCTCCCGCCCCCCTCACCTTTGTCCAAGGCCCCGAAGGTGCCTTCCATATCCATCAACATTTCACCTGCACTTCCACACGTCATTTACTGTATCTGTTGCTCCGGATGCGGTCTCCTCTATATTGGGGAGACAAGATGCCTACTCTCAGAGCGCTTCAGAGAACATCTCTGGGACACCCACACCAACCAACCCCACCGCCCCAGGCCGAACACTTCAACTTCGCCTCCCACTCTGCCAAGGACATGCAGGTCCTGGGCCTCCTCTATCCCCACTCCCTTACCACCTGATGCCTGGAGGAAGAAAGCCTCATCTTCCGCCGTGGAATATTTTGACCCCACGGCATCAATGTGGATTTCACCAGTTTCCTCATTTCTTGTCCCCCCACCTTATCCGAGTTCCAACCTTCCAGCTTGGCACCATCCTCATGACCTGTCACACCTGCCAATCATCTTTCCCACCTATCCACTCCACCCTCCTCTCCACCTTGTCACCATTATGCCACCTCCATCCACCTATTGCACTCTCAGCTACCTTCTCCCCATCTCTAACATCATCCTACTTGTCTCTCCATCTCCGACGCTCACGGCCTCATTCCTGGTGTAGGGCTTTTGCCCGAAACGTCGATTTTCCTGCTCCCCAGATGCTGCTTGATCTGCAGTGCTTTCCCAGCACCACACTCATGACTATTAATCTAGAGATGCAAGTAACATTCTGGGGACTTGGATGTGAATTCCCATCATGACAGATGATGAATCTTCAGTTCAATAAAAATCTGGAATTAAAATCTAACAATGACCATGAGACAGGTGTGGATTATTGGAGAAACCCATCTGGTTTACTAATGTCTTTTAGGAAAGGAAAGTGCCATCCATACTTGGTCTGGCCTACATGAGACTCCAGACCCACATCAATGTGGTGGACTCTTTACTGCCCTCTGGGCAATAAGGCATGGGCAGTAAATGCTGGTCTAGATAGCGACACCCACAACCATCAAAGAATTCAAAAAAGGATTGAACAGAGGCCATTTCCACCTGAAAGGCATGCTGAGCTACTCTTAATTCTGATCAGCATTCTCCCTCTGCTGAATTTGTGTGTGTGTGTGTGTGTGTGTGTGTGTGTGTGTGTGTGTGTGTGTGTGTGTGTGTGTGTGTGTGTGTGTGTGTGTGTGTGTGTGTACTTACAGGACACACAGGCTGGATTAATGATAGTGGACATCTAAGCACTGACCAAATTTTGTTCAGTAACTGTGCCACCCCTACTGTGGGCTATCATTTCCATTGATCGCACAATGTTTGACATACATAGTTTCTCTGAACTGTTTTTATAGTCGGTAAGACAATTATTTTAAATGTGAAAATAATTTGCCATTGGTAATAATACAAGCGCATTAACTAGCACATTACCTGAGGACAATGAAATTCTGAACGTGCCAGTTGTTTCTCAGTAATTTGTGCTCTTGCCTGTGAGTCAGTGGCCATGGGTTTAAGTTTCACACCAGAGACCTGAGCATAAAACCTAAGATGTCATTTCAGTGCAGCACTGAGTCACTGCTGCTTTGTCAGAGGTGCAGTGTTTTGGCTGAGACATTGAACCTAGGCATAGTTTATCCCTTCAGGTGAACATAAAAGATCCTGCAGAGCTGTCAAAGAATTGGAATGAGCTAGTCTCTGAGCCCTGGCCAACACTTACCTCATTAACTGATATAATTGGAGGACAAACTGGTCATTTATCCCACCGTTATTTGTGGGACTTGAGCCTTCAAGGGACTTTTGGCCTTATTTTACAGTGCTCACACAATTAACCACCCAGTGTTGAGGTTCCCATCCCTTTAAAAGAAGGGAGTCCATCCACAATCAGTGGTATGACAGTACTTCAGTCTCAACAGTGCCTCAAGGAACAGTGGCCACTGATGGGACTGCAGCTGTCAAAAATGGAAATGTATCTCCTTACAAAGTAAGTGAGTTTGGAGTTGCCATGGGCAAAAAGGTTGCCCCGATGGTGGGGGCCTGTTTCATGAGGGTAGAAAGAGAGTGGTTTTACCTGGGGAATCCTCTGTGTCTGGCAGAGTGCCCAATCTGGATGGCCTGTCCAATCTTCCACTGAGGATGTCATCAAGTGTTACTGCTCGTTCTACTCACTTGGCATGGGATTCACCTGCCACTGGTAAAATAGGAGTGAGAAACCCTTAACTATTGACTTAAAGGGATCAATTGGGCTCTGGGTCCAAGGCTGTTTGCCATCATTACTGCTGCTTCTAAACTCCTATGGGTAGGGAGGTGGGGGAACTGTAGTGATGTAGTGGTGGTGTTCTGTTTCTGGACCAATAGGCCCCTGGTCCAAGCCCATCTGCTCCAGAGGTGTGCAACAATGCCTTTGAATGATTGATTAGGAAATATATAAAATTCTGTGGTATTGGGAAGGCAACAGACACTCCTCCTCCTCACATTCCCTCACCATTTTAAGGTTTCTCCTTCCATTCCCATCCCTACTTGGTAAATGAAACTCATCCCTGCTTGTGTGCACATTGACCATCAGTTTTCTTACACGGTGGCATTAAGAACTTCATTGGTTGTGAAGTGCTTTGGGATACACTGACCTTGTGATACAAACGCAAGACATTCTGTCTTACTTTTGCTCATTTAGTACTGGATGCATATAAAAGCAGACCCAGCTCTGCACCAGTTCCTGAATGATATCATTAGTTAGCCCTGTTTGATTTAAAAAGAATAGACAACATCAAATGGAAAAGAAGAAAGCATTTGAATTAACCAAAGCTTATTTTAGTTCAATTTTTGTTTGAAATGACAAGAGACCAGATGGTGTGAAAGGTTAGGAAACTGTCCTTTTACCTTTGGGACCTGAATTTGAATCTTGCCCAGAGTGAGGAAATAAATATCTTCTCTCGGCTAGCTGCAAAGATTCCAAGAGACTGTTCCCATAGGAGTCCCAATTCAGTTCCTAATGGGAGTAAGTCCAAGCCACAATATTGCTGGTGACTTGACACAGATTGATAAAGAACCCAATTGGACTAATGTAAGTGTCTTATGAAATGGAGTAGCTGCAACTAATTGGTATAAAAGAGAGAATGGGTTTGAGTAGAAATGATATAGACTATACCAGGCTAGGAAATGTTCCATGGTATTCTCAAAGTGTTCCATTCCCCAAGGTATGAAACACTGTAAAATCTGTGAACTCTACAGGTAAATGGGCAGTGTTGGTACCTTTTCCATCTCACATTATCAAATGACCTTAAGGAATCTGAACACAAAAACTTACACTGTGCAGTATTAATGTGTGAAGTGTGAAGAGATTTGCATCAAAATATTTTATATGCTATTTGAGGGAAATTATTTGAAGATTAATATAGCTGTAAAAGGAGTGTGAAACATACTTTGATTACATGGATGCATTAAACATTCTTATGTCAATGTTGAACAATGCTTGGTTGTGGCTTGTCTATACGCAATGTTTTTCCCTGATAATTTTTCAAATTATCGGATGGCATTTCCTGTTCACACATAGATCCCATCATCATTAGCAATCTAAAATCTTCAGTCTGTTCTGTACTGCATTACTCCAGTACAGTATTGACAATACTCTAGATTGCAGTGATAATATATACTGGGCTTTATATGTGTGGATCCCTGCGAATCTTGAAAATACCAAATGCCAGATTGTACAGGTTCGAACTGATAACCAAATGTATTTATAAAAGATCGATTAACAAAAGCCAAGATGTGTGCAGGTAATGTGCAGTATCGATAATGATTTACAATACAGATGACAGAATAAGGGCTCATTCCTGAAGAAGGGCCCATGCCTGAAACATCGATTCTCCTGCTCCTTGGATGCTGTCTGACCTGCTGCACTTTTCCAGCAACACATTTTCACCTCTGATCTCCAGCATCTGCAGTCCTCACTTTCTCCTAGATGACAGAATAACCCAGCTTCGATAGGCAAACTCCTAAAATGACAGATCGCTAAGAATAAGCAAATACCAATGCACCTGATAATTCCCTTAAACTTGCAACTAGCAACTATAAAAACAGAATTTTTTTCCTGCTTCCTGCCACAATGGTGAGGCAGCTTCTTTGACGATTGTCTTCAGCAGCCAATTTTACAGAGGCTACAATGCAAGTGAGATTTGACAAGGTAGGCTAGTTAGCAAGATGGCTACATTGATTCCCTAAAAGCAAACAGTGCACTTTCCTCTTGGGCAGCCAGATGTTGACAGAAAACAAGAACAAAAATGTATTTAGGTCAGTATTCCACATTGAATAAGTCAACGCAGTTGGTGCTTGACATGTTCAATTGACTGAGGACTAGAGCAAATGTCTAGCGCATAATGTTCTGAGTCTCTTTAACAGTGACCAACGCTGTTTCCATTATGGCCGCTACCTGATTAGCCAAGCACAATCTCAAATTAACATTCCTCAGAATTATAGAAAAATGTGAATTCACTATTAGTAATGGCATTTCTCAAAGCCAAATGAATACAGTTTCACTAGATTTAACATGCAATAGTTGGATGCAGTACTGAGGGAATGCTACACTTTTGATGGTACAACATTTCAAAGAAAATCAGGGAGGTTCTCCCCCAAAATGCTGGTCAATGTATACTGCTTGCTAATCACTGAAAAATACTGATTTTCTGGTCAATATCACATTGTTGTTTGCGTGAGGTTATTCTGTGCAAATTATCTTCCATTTTATAACTTTACAACAGCTGTTAATCTCAACACACTTCATTGACTGAAGTGTTTTGAGATATCCTGCGGTTGTGAAAGGTGCTTTATAAATGTAAGAATTTTCTTATTATGCGTCTGCTAATGTGCAATCATTTGTATATTTATGTATATTGTACACATTATTTATCTAAATTTATATTGATTGACAGATATCCATCATGCACATATATATACATGATAAACTAAAAGCTATGAGAACAAAACCCTCTTTCTGTCACAGACAGATCAGATCAAATTGCACCAAACAGCATTAATTCATTTTTACATTGTATGTAGGATCTGGTGAATATTTGCCCTCAAAGTGTTGTGTGATACTGTGTAAAATCTAATAATCCAACGTCTCATCATGTCAATGTTGAAGAGAACTCTACATGTCTGACTAATACCGAACGGCCTTTGTTCTTTCAAATTGACAGACACAAGTTTAGGAAGTAAAATATTTTCTATTACTCCCATCCATTGTTTAACAGCGAGGAGGATTTCAGCATTCAGGTTGTCACTTAAATAATTACTTTCCGAATTGACACTGGTTATTGTATATTCATGAATAGAAGTTTCCAGAATTCTGATTGTTTATACTTACTGAAGACGTTCCAGCACATTTCAAAATGCTGCATGCAAATCCTCAGTGGATTTGAACTGACAAAAGAACCTATTTATTTATTTACTTACTTACTCACACCTCAGAAAAGATATATTGGTCTTGGAGGAAGTATAGAGTAAGCTTACTCGAATGATATCTGCACTCCACAGTTAAATTACAAGCAGGGATTATACCAATTAGTACTGAACTCCCTGGAAGTTAGAAGGTTAATGGGTGATTTGATCTGTGATTTCATGATATTAAGGGAAACAGATAGGTTAGATAGAGAGACACTACTTCTGCTGGTTTGTAAGTCTAAGTCCAGAATTAGAGTCAGGCCTTCAGAAATGAAATTAAGAAATCCTCTTACAAACAGAGAATGGCATTTGGAACTCATGTCCACAAACAGCAATTGATGAAATCAATTGTTATTTTCAAATCTAAGATTAATAAATCTTTGTGAACCAAAGGTATTAGTGGATATGGGGCAATGGCAGGTACATGGAGTTAGATTGCAGATTAGTCATAATCATGCTGATTGACAGAATAGGCTCAAGGGCTAAATGTCTTATGCCAATTGCCATGTCCCTATATATATGAGTTAAAAATATCCCTTCTCCAATTTTGTTCTTTCATCTGCTGGAATGTTTATTAGAGTGCAGTATTGCTGTCAGAATTTAAATGTTTTACTGCTGTCCACAATCAAAGTATTTTAATGTGTGAGGTGAATGTGTTTTCTTATCCTCCAAATGATCTATTGCCCTAACTTAAATGGTTCTAACATAAGCTTTTCTGAATTAAAAAAATAAAGAAAGTTATTTACCATCACACACTTGTCTCAGTGGCTTAAAATGCAATGTCACACATATGTTATCAAGCATACAAAAGTTAGGTACAAATGAAGTGAAAAACAATATGGTTACATATTTGGAATTATTTCAGTCCTTTTTATAGTAGGCCCATAGGTTCTTAGATGAATTGATGCTTTAGGTTGTGCAAAAACAGAGAATTTTTAGTCAGCTATGAGGATTCATGTAGTTGAATTGTTAGGAAATTGGCTCTCAGGTAAATATCAAATTGTAACACGTTGGGTGATTGTTCAGCTCTCATCTCAATACATATCTGTTTCTTACTTTGGCTGTACAATTATTTGCAAGCTGACTTAATGGATCCAGATCGTCTTCTCAGACAGTGTTCCTGTCTCAGATCAGCTTCTGTTGCTAGTTTTAAAGGCAGGTAGTATTCATGCCTGATTAACCCATGTGACCAGTCACACTTCTAAAGTCTACTTCCAAACATGGTTGTGTGTTAGGCTTTCTGTGTTGCGGCTTTTCATGCCCTGAGAGTTTCAGATAGCCATGGCCTTTGGGATTATGAACCATCACAGCACAATGAAAGGTCATGCAATCCACTTTATTTTCAGCCAACACCCATTGAGTTCCAATGTCTCCATTGTCCATGGTTAAGCAGAAAGGTGATTTGGTCGTGACACCAGTTTTGTTGGCAAGCCATCCTTAACAAAGGGATGCATGAATTTTATAAGTGGCTGTTACTTTCCACACTGGAGCTGCAATAATATCTCGAGATGACTACTGTCAGAGTCGCGTTATATTCTGGAGCAATCTTAAAAGCTTTGAAAATTGCATTGAAGAAAATTGTTAGAACCTGGAATAATGACATCCTGGGCTTTACATCCTAGAGAATTGATTTAATGTGTGCAAAACCAGAAGAAAAGCATTCTTCTAGCATAACATAAACTGCAATGTTCTGTTTATAGCTCACAGGCTCAATGGTTCCATACATATAGAGCTCCACTAGAGGCAATATAGTGTTTGAAACTAGTTTGCTGATTTTTGCATCTGACAATCTTATTTGTTTACCTGTTTTATTTACTTGATCTGGAAGTGGAAGCTTTGAAAAAATATGCATTTAAAAACTGCAACTTTTTGGGAATGCGCCCTGTACTGGGTATGTCCACATGTTTACAAGTGCTATTGGGTTGCATGGAGAAGAGCCAAGGCAGTAGTTTTCAGCAGGCTAAAGGCCATGGAAGGCATCATGGCTGACTCCAATACTTTCCCCAATAAACTTATGCTCAGCCATGTGGATTCCAGCAGGAGTCTTTGTAAAGTGACATGAATCAAAGACTTTTTGTCCCTTGTTCCACAAGGTCTCTGAAACTAGTGTTGTACATACTTTTCCCTCTCTACTGAGGTCAGCTCTGTCAAAATAAAATAGCACACAAATTCTGGATCTTCTCAAGCTGTGCAGACTAGTGAGCACTGAACCAAAGAGACACTGGCTCACTTCAAGGAGTTCTCAAGAATCATTTATTCAGGCGACTTCCACTTCTGGATTGGGTAAATGCAACAGATAAGTAAATAATGTCGTCAAATACAAAAATCAGGAAACTACTCTCAACTAGCAGAATAGCTCTGGAGAAGCTGTGTAGCTGGATGTATGGAACCGTACAGCTTATACATGGGTGTGAATTGTAAACAGGATATTATGATTTATGGTATACTAGAAAAATGTTTTTGTTCTGGTATTGCATGCATTAATTCAATTCACTAAATTATAAAACCCTTTTTTAAACCCAGGACTTTATTATATCAGGCATTGACAATTTTCTTTTTTTTATAATTTTAAAAGCTTGTATCATTTGATTTAATTTATTATTGTTGATATACCTTAGGCACTGTGAAAAGTTTTGTGACTGAGTCTTTATTATTTACTGATGGGAGAATGCATTAGTTGTTAGAACCAATCTACATATTAAAGACACCATAGGTAGGCAAGGTTCTCTTACACAAATCATTCAGTTTTTGGTATTTGAAGTTCAACCTGGCTTCATTATTATGAAGTGTGGAAATGTTAAGTTTGCATGTTTGCAACAGTGTCTTATACCTGCATTCCCATTTGCTTTGGGTAATTTTGACCTTGAGAGGTTTTGGATGATGGCCAATGTCAATTCCATTGTCCATTGTAGATTTACCTATAACCATGAAATGCAAGAGGGACATGCATTAGGGCATTGGCAGTGGGGAGTGGACTGAGGAGTGGAACGCCATATATCTACATTACCCATGAAAGTCAAAACTGCTCCCACATTTCTTTTCATTAACTGAGAGAAAGAGTCCCACAGGTCAGACAATTTCCAAATCTGAGATGTATTGATAAAGAGGCAATATTCATCAGGAGATAATATTTTCTCAAAAGAGAGATTGAGACAACAGAAGAACTGAAGGAGTTAAGGAATCTCGGAGATTAAAAGCTGGGAAGAGTGCTTTGAAATGGCAGATTGAGATGATATTTGAATTTCTTTCCCTATATTTGTTCATGGGAGGTAAGCATCACTGGTAGTTATTGCCATCCTTAACTTACCTTGAAAAGATGTTGGAGAGCTGTGTTCTTGAACCTCTGCAGTCTATGTTTTGCAAGGACATATAAACTGCTGTTAGGAAAAAAAAGTTCCAAGATTCTGACCCAGTGACTGCAAATGGATACAGTCCTGAATCAAGGTGGTTTGTGGCTTGGAGAGGACTGCGGCGTGTGCCTGCTGCTTTTGTCCTTCCAGTTTGGAGAGATCACAGGTTTGAAAGATGTTGCCCAATCTAACTGAGAGATTAAATTTTAAGAGGAGTCTTGATTTGATCAGGGTCAAGGATGCAATGAGGAGAAAGAATATGAAGGATTGCTCAGTTCCACCTAAAAAACAAGACCTGGTTGGATTCATTCACCTTGCCATTGCCTTAACTATGGCGAAGCTTAGATCCTATAATGGAATGTCAAGTCCTAACAGCTTGAGGACTCAAAAAAAAAATTTGTTTTCAATGTTCTTAATCTATAAAGAAGTAGCAGACAGGAGCGATTGTCTTTTAGGAATGGTGGATGCAAGTTAGCAGCGTGAAGATTTGACATTTGGTCTAGTGTGATTACATATGCTCTTTGTAAATTGTTTGTCAATAGTAGCTGTAGGATGCTTGTCAATAATAGTTGAGGGCTTAGCTCAAAGGGCTACATCCTTCTCTTTGCCCAGATGACTGACTAATGAGGGTAATGTCACAGGAAGGAACTAGGGAGTCTCAGCATTCACAACTTATGCCTTATTAATAAACCTGGAAAAATCCCAACTGGAGCGTCCCAGGATATCACCCGAAGAGGAGCCAGATTACGGATTGTTCCAGGTCTAGTTTTACTTCCTGGATATTCAGAAAAGCTGGAAGTTCTAACACTGAGTCACGGAATCATAGCCAATGACTTAACCTGGGTCTCAAGAATGATGGGAACAGCTACCTTCATTGTCCTGAATGCCAGATGTTTTATGAATAAATTTGTTGGCTGGCTGGCCAGTCCAATGTCATGCTTTGCAAACTGGTATAGGTGGATTGACACCAGTCTCTCCACGATGGTGGAAGCAGAGAATATCTTGGCAGGTGCCAGAATATACTCACTAGCGCCAGCACCATTTTTGACACTCGCAGCAGATGGTTCCTCATTGGAAGCGAGCTGAGGCTGGCACAAGGAACCATCACAAAGGCATATAACCGGGTTAGAGCTGAGGTTAGACACTAATGATGCCAACATTGAAGGATTAAACTTTAATGCCCTGGACACCAGGTGCGTAATAAACATGGGTCTGTGTGTGTGTGTTTTTATCCTCTTCTTTTCCTTTGAACACTTCCATTTATTAATTGTAAAATATTGGAGAAAGGGGAAAAATTGCAGTTTGACTTGGGGAGGCGGGGCAACTGGAAGCGGGAGGTCATGTGATGAAACCTCCAGGAATACGTCCAACCAGATTTGGCAAACCCCATTAGTCAGGCTGGTTTTACCACATGTCTTGTGTTAGATAGAAGCTGATCCTTCTGTGAACCTGTGTAATTGGGTGGGGGGTGGGGATGAGAGGAAGGAAGAGAGGGAGTCTCTGTGACCTCAGATCTCAACTCTCTCTGGCCATAGTCTGAAACCTGAATCTCCTTTCAGTCCCCAAGTTCAAAAGGAAGGCTGGACATGGTTCATCCAAACAAAAGCTGTTCACTAGACATGAAAGAAGGTTAGCTGTGAGTATTGCAGGTCATATACCATGCCAGAATTACACTCGACAAAGTGCAATCAGGCCGATATTAGCAAGCTGTAATGTGAGTGCAGCTGATGGAAAGTTAACTCTTAAACTGCTGGCAGGCCAAGGGAAAATTGCAATTATGCTAAAACAATCACGAATATTACACTAACAAAACTGCTTAAGGATCAGCAATAGAGAAAATAAGTTTTTTATGTTCTTGTTTATTGTACAGGAACATGCTGCAAGCTGTGCTGATTACAAAGAAAGGCTCACATTTATATAGCAGCTAGAGTGCTTCACTATGACAGTCACTGTTGTAAAGTCAAGAAAGGTGGCAGCCAATTTGCACACAGCAAGGTCCCACAATCAGGACTATGAACAAATCAGCTACTTTCCCGGAGTTGGTTAAGGGAATCATATTTGGCAGGATGCATATGAATGCAAAATGATACAGGAGGGGATGGCCTAGTGGCATTATTGCTGGACTGTTAATCCAGCGACCAAGGAGTGTTCCAAGGACCCAGGTTTGAATCCCACCTCGGCAGATTTTGGAATTTTAATTGAATAAAAACCAAAATCTGGAATTAAGAGTCTAACGATGATTGTCAGTTATGGGGGAGACAAAATAACCATCTGATTCACTACTGTCCCTTTCGGGAAGGAAACTGCCATCCTTACCTTGTCTGGCATACGTGGGACTCCAGACCCACAGTAACGTAGTTGACTCTTTACTGTCCCCAGGCAATTAGGGATTGGCACTGAATGCTGGCCTAGCCCAAGATACCCTCATCCCATGAATGATTGAAAAAAAATGCTGGAAATCTGAATTAAAAACAAAATATACTGGAAAAACTCAGGCAGTCAGTATCGGCCTGATTGCACTTTGTCGGGTGTAATAACTTGAGTAAATGTTTCAAAAATTTCATCAGAACTGAAGGAAATTAGAAATGTCAGGGCAGAAGTGAGGACTGGAGATTCGAGTCAAGAGTATGGTGCTGCAAAAGCACAGCAGGTCAATTCTCCTGCTCCTTGGATGCTGCCTGATCTGCTGTGCTTTTCCAGCACCACACCCTCGACTAGAAATGTGTGCGGTCAAGGTGGAACAGGAAGAACAAAATAGGTCTGTGAGAGAGTAGAGGTCAGAGGAAATTAAGCACCAAAAGATTTCACAATGTAAGATCCAAGGAGAATAATAACGGATATAATAATGTAACAAAGTTTGTGTTCAAACGATGTGTGATACAAAACTATTAGACTGCAAGGTGAAGGGACAGACAAAACAATCAGTAAAGCTCACGTGACAAAAAGAAACGAAGACACATGAAACACTCTGCTGAACAATAATGGAAACAGAAGGTAGAATCTAAAGCTGCCAAACATCCAAAAGTCCATAGATGAGGTGCTTACCTGAAGCTTGCATTGAGCTTCATCAACACATGGTAGCAGGCCAATTAATAGGAAGGTCAGTGAGAGGGAGAAAGAGAGAGAGAGCAAAGTGAAGATTTAAAATGATACACAACCAGAAGTTTGGGGTCACGCTTGCAGACTAAATGGACATGTTCCTCAAAGTAGTCACCCAAACTGCATTTGGTCTGTAGAGGAAGTGCTTAGACAGAATGCTCGGGGCCTTGGACAGTGATGAAAAGGAGATGAAAAAGCAAGCATTGCATTCCTTAAGTACTCTACAGAAAGAAGGGAGTGTTAGACAGCCTTCCCTCTAATTTTCTTTCCAACTGTGAATGCTGCTGAGTCCACGCGCAGCAGTGACTTCCACAACCAGTTGTTAATATTACAGTTGGAGTGCTGATACCGTTTGCTGTGCATGGGATCTTCCAGCAGTGTTAAAGGTTACTGAGGACCAGGGTATTGCAGAGGGACAGTCAGGTGGAAGGCAGAAGAACATGGGTTTGTGGTTGCATTATGCTGGAACTGCTTGAAGTGGTGGAGGATGATCTGTTGAGTGTAGAGACTGGTGGGTTTGGAAGATAACGACATGGGGGACATGTTCAATGAGCTGGGAGAGAGGGGAAGAGATGAAAGCAAAGGTGTGTGACATGATTGGACACTTTGTAGGACCCTATTAATCACACTGAGTGGAAATTCTATGTTGAGAACAAAGGAGGTCATGTCAGGCATGTTGGTGTGCAAGGTGACATTGTCTGAATCAGAGATGCAATGGAGAAACTGGGCAAATGGAATAGAGTGGTTACAGGACACGAGGTTTGAGGAAGTGCAGTTGAGATAACCTGTAGTCCATGGATGTGGAGTGACTATTAGTAGACAAACTAGAAATGCAATCACAGATAACCAAGGACAAGGGAGGGAGGAGTCAGAGATGGACCAGGTGAATGTAAGGAAAGGACAGAAATAATAAAAATGTTAATGAAATATTCCAGGTTATCATAAAAGCAGGAGATAGCACCAATACAGTCATCAGTGTCCCAGAAAACAAGGTAAGCATAGAAACTGGAAACTGGTGAAGTGACCTAGACACTCGAAGCGTTGCCTAAGTAGTTAGGAAGAGATCGGACAAGGGGAGAAAGGAATGGACTTATACAGTTATAGAGTCATACAGCATGGAAACAGACCCATCGGTCTGACCAGTCCAGGCTGAACATCATCCCAAACTAAACTAGTCCCATCTGCCTGCTCCTGGCCCACATCCATCTCAACTCTTTCTCATCATGTACTTATCCAAGTGTCTTTTTAACTGTGCCCACATCCACCACTTCCTCAAGAAGTTCTATTCACAAACCACCCTCTATTTAAAGAAATTACCCCAAATCTTTTTTAAATCTCTCTCTTCTCACAATAAAAATGGGCCCCCTCCTCTTGAAATCTGGAAAGATGTGTTGACCTGGATTTTTGGGGAAAGGATAGGAGGCTACTGAGCTAAGATCTCTAGAGGATACTAAGTTAGTGATAGTCCTGGAAACAGTGTCTTGATGGACAGAATTGGGGTCACAGTCCAGGAGGAGGCAATTTTAAGTGCCAGGGAGTTGGCAGTCAGCCTCTGCTATTCCATAGATCAGTACGTCAGGCACTACTGGTGCCACCTTTTGTTTACGGGTTTCATGACAACATTAGAATTGGACTTCAAGAAAAGAAAGTGCAACATGTCCAGAGGGAGACACACCAGTGATTGAGAGGAGTAGAGAAATTGAGACAGTTCTCAATGAAAAGATTTAGAGACAGTGAGAAGTCACAGGGAAGGGATCAAGCAGAGGGAAAGCATTGGAGACAGGTGAAGAGATTGATTAAACTGGAGGAAAATTTTCAATCAGTTGGGTGATGGGGGAGGGGGTGCTGGAATGGGGGTGGTTTGGTGACATCCTTTAGTTTTCTGCTGATGTTTCTAGGGTAAGGTTGGAAACCATATCATTTGACTCAGAGACAGACTCGCGACCAACTGATGATGAAAGAATAATAGGGGCTTCTTTAGAAATATCATGCTTTTCTGTACAGCAGTATGTGCGCTGGCTGCCAATCAACTGTTTCAAGGACAACCCATAAGATGGTTTCCTTGCAGACATCCTGGAGCCGTCTATATTAGCTCTTTAATTGACTTCGTTCACCCTTCATGGACTGCGGCTTTGTTTGAGTAGCCTACTTAATGGATTACTTTCACACCTCAGCACCCCTGGCATTCCTGCCTAGGTAACAGGAGTAATCAAGACCTATTCCTGAGATATTGCTCGAAACACTTTAACATTTGCCTTCTGTAGCATTTGTCATATCCTAAGCTATTCCCAGCTATCTAGGCTGCTACACAAAGATTGCCACTGTGGCCTACTTCATAAATAAGCAGAGAGGGATGAGGTCACTGGTGCTCTAGAGATTGGACACTGGCACATAAGTCATAAGGTATCCCTTAGCAACCAAGCATTTAAAAGAAAGCCTGGAGGATAATGAATGAAGAAATATTGAAGGAAGTTATCTTTCACACAGTAAATTTCAAACTGTCTTCCTCTCTGGCCCCAAGATCAAGACAGCAGCACACAGACTTTACTGTAACCGTACTGTGACTGGGTTGTTGGAGATGCTGTCCTTTGGATAAAATGTTGAATCTGCTTGTTTAAACAGACATTAACAATGTCATAACACTAGTTGTAGAAGTATGTTTGTGCTCACCCTGTGTCAGTCCACAACACAGATTAATTTGATCAGTTACTTATCTTGCTACAGTTTATTTGGAATTGTCTCTTATGTAACTGGGATAGTTACAGCTGATTTCCCTGCCTGAATATCCAATGTGTAAAGGTTCGCACAGGATATATGTATCTGTAAAATCTGCCCTCATGTAGTCAAACTCTGTTCAAATACACAAATGTGAATTTTAACTCCAAGAATAAATGCTTCAATTCTTCCGAGTCTATATTAAATCAATTTATTTCAGAAAGTAACACCTAGTGACGCATGAGGTGGATAGCTGCTTATTTAAAGAAAGGTATAATGGCATTGGAGGCAGACCAGAGCTAGTTCTGATACCAGGTATGGAGGGAATACCTTTTGAGGAAGGGTTGAGTAGGTTGTGCCTGTTCTCATTGGAATTTAGAAGAATTAGAGACAAATTTATTGAGCAAGCAAGATTCTTAGGGAATTTGACAGGGAAGATGCAGAAAGGTGTTTCACCTCCTGAGAGAGTCTTAGAGCAGAGGGCAAGATCTCAGAATAAGAGGTTGCACATTTAAGATAGAGATGAGGAAGAATTCCTTTCTTTCAGAGGGGATTGAATCTCTGGAATTCTCTACCGCATAGGACTGTTGAGACTGGGTTATTATGTATATTCAAGGCTGAGATAGATTTTTAATCAGGAAGGGAATCCAAGGTTATGGGAAAAAGGCAGAAAAGTGAAGTTAAGGATTCTCAGATCAGCCATGATCTCGCTGAACAGCCTACTTCTGCTTGTGGTCTTTTGATCGTAACTTGAGACATTAGATGTGGTGAGTGTAGCTTGCTTGGGAGGGAAAGAGACTTTGGACCAATGGTTCCCAAATTTCTCCATTCCAAGGTTTCTCTGGTAGTGACATGTTAGGATCTGACGCAGATAGATATTGCAAACTCCATTATCGTTGCATTCTGTGAACCAGTCTATAGGGTCATATGAACTCAAGAGTCTTCATGGTACAGGCTAGAAAAAAGCTAAGATTATTTCAGTCAACATGCAGCATGAAATCCTCAATTATCTTTACTGCACAGGTGATAATATCGAGTTACTTTATGAATAAATGATAACCGGTTCCTGAATATTCCATGAGTTGCGCAGTTCAGACTTTATTCTAAGCGTCAGGGCAAAACCTTGTTCTAAGAATTCAAGAATCCATTTTCGACTCGCCCAGGTCTCCAGACAAAAATGTTAATAATATAAATCTGCTAAACATCTAAATTTGGAGACAAGCTTTTTCAGATGAAACCATTTCTGCATTTTCTGAAACCTATAATTCTTTTAAGTGTCACTTTAGGCCATGATGTAGAGGAGCTGGTGTTGGACTGGGGTGGACAAAGTTAAAAATCACATAACAGCAGGTTATAGTCCAACAGGCTTATTTGGAAGTACAAGGTTTCAGAATGTTTCTCCTTCGTCAGGTAACTAGTGGGACAGGAACATACATAAGACACAGAATTTATAGCAAAAGATCATCATGTCATAAACTGATGCAATATATTGAACAAACCTAATGCTGTTTTATCTGTTAGAATGGTTTGAGGGTTTGATTCACTATTATCTAAATCACAGAACTTCTTTGAAGTCACATTCCTGAGATAACTTAAGAATTGTACTTGCAGATACATTCTATTTTGTTCAAAAAGCATGCACAATTTGTATTTTTTCTAATCCATGTAATGTTTTATAAATTCCTACTTGGGAAATAGAACCAGTCTGACTCAAGATTGGAATACATACAGCCTCTAACCTCACACATTTAATGCATTGTCTGAGCTGAAATGTCATTTTTAAAAAATAAAACCTTAAGTTATTGCGGGAATTTAACTTGAAAGAAGTTCTTACATATTAATGAACAGAAACCTGCAGCCCATTCTAAAAGATGAAAAATCTAACAGCAATCTAGGTTTGTTTAATATATTGCATCAGTGTATGAGACTATGATCTTTTGCTATACATTCTGTGTCCTATGATCCTGCCCCACTAGCTACCTGATGAAGAAGCAGCACTCCGAAAACTTGTACTTCCCAATAAGCCTGTTGGACTATAACCTGGTGTCATGTAATTTTTAACTTTAGGCCAGTAATCCTCTGCTCAATGCCTCTGATAGGAAAGATTGCCTCTGAGTTGTATGATTGCGTACATGTGCAGCTGCCCTGTTGTTTCACCCATGGCAAACAGGTCCAGAAATCCCTGCCTCGCACTGGCCTCGGATACCAGCACCTGGTAAAAACAAAATTGGAGGGATGCTGCTCATAGGTCCTCATATAATACAAAACCGAGCAGGATTGTGAGCTGTGAGGAGGATTCAACGTGATTTGGACAAGATGAGTAAGTGGTAGATGGAGTGCAGTGTGGATAAATATGAACCTATACACTTTGGTGTGAAAAACAGAAAGACAGAGTGGTATTTAAATGATGGTATGTTAGCAAGTGTGGATATACAAAGAGATTTGACTGCTGTTGTAACCAGTCAACAAAAGTTGACAGGCAGATACAACAAGCACTTAGGAAGTAAAATTTTATATTGTCCTTCATTGCAAGAGGATTGGAGTCCAAAAATAAGGATGTCATATTGCAGTTTTACAGGGTCTTGGTAAGACCATACCAGGAGAACTGCAGTTTTGGTTTCTTTACCTAAGGCAGAATATACCATGGTAGGGGAATGCAGCAGAGATTCACATGGTTGATATGGAGATGGAGGAGAGATTGGTGCGATTTGGTCTGTATTCACTAGAGTTTTGAAGGATGGGAATGGATGAGATCGAGATGTATAAAATTCTAACTGGTCTAGACAGACTAAATGCAGGGAGGATGTTTTCCCTGATTGGGGAGCCGAGAACCGGGGTCACAATCTCAGGATATAACGTTGACCATTTAGGACTGAGATAAGGAAAAATATCTTCAAAGGGTAAAGAATCTGTGGAATTCTCAACAACAAATACTGTAGAGACCAAATCACTGAATATATTTAAGAGTAAGAAAATTCGATCTTTTTTGATTTTAAAAGATTCAAAGAGTATAAGAATAAAGTAGGCGTGGAGATAGAGGTCAGCCATGTTCATATTGATTGGCAGAGCAGGCTCAAAGGGCTGAATGGTCTTCTCCAGCTCCTAGTTTATATGTTTCTTAACAGGCAAATGCTGCATTAAGTATTCTTGACAGACCATGAGCAGAATCGTATAACGGTTAACTGTACTCAAACGTGAACTGGGTGGAATCCAATTTTAATGACCAGCAACCTTAAGCAGTTTGGGATTTCCCATCATTGACATGGTGGCTTGGTTAATTCCTGCAAATCAAATTCCTGCAAGAGCCTCATTCACAACAATGCCCCTTTAAATCACTGCGATAGACTTGCAATAGATGCAGGCAGGATGTTTTCCCTGATTGGGGAGCCGAGAACCGGGGTCACAATCTTGGGATATAACGTTGAAACATTGAAGAATCATGAAAACTTTGCATGATTCAACTTTTTATTCAGGAGCTCAGAAGACAAGTTTGAAGAACGTGATTCAACTTTCAAAACAGAAACCTGCCTTGGTGTACCTATTTAGATACTTGCTGCAATTAAAGTGTCATTGAATTCTAACTTCAACAAAGTCCTGTTCACTCATTACCCTTGTACTCACTGATTTGCACTGGCCACCGGTCTGGCAATTACCTGATTTTTAAATTCTCATCATATGTCCAATTCGTGCCATGGCCTAGACCTCCTATCTCTGTAACCTCCACTAGTCCTACCATCCTTGAAGATATCTCTTGAGTACTTCCAATTCTGGTCTAATGCACATTCGCATTTTAATTTCTTTCTGATTGACATCCATACTGTTAACCGCCTAGGCCTTAGGCTCTGGAATTTACCATCAAAGCCTCTCTCATGCTCTACTGCTCTCCTTCTTTTACAGCACTCTTCAGAACCTAACTTTGTTGATGAAATCTGCAGCTATATCTCTTAATGTGGCTGGGTGTCAAATTTTACTTGATATTGATCCAATACTTTGGGAACTTTGCTGCATTCAAGAATACGTGTTGTTGTTGAATTTATGTTTGGAAAGCAGTTAATTTATGAGTTTCCTCTGTCCAAGTTTTCAAGGCATCTCCTCATTATAGTCTCTTTGCAATATGGTTTTGCAATCTGAATAGCAGCTATTTTGCAAATGACCATCTCCATGTGTGGCTATGAATGTCCATAAGCTACTAACTGAGAAAGAGCTTTAGGGAAGATAGGTAGTTGTGTATACAGCACTTTATATACATGTGGATTAGTATTGCTTATTCTAGTCAGATGATATCAGGGTTATATTGCGTAATGCAAAATGCATTATCCTGTATTTTAAAGTGTAACTGTGTTCCTCTAAGTCTTATTGTTGTTAAGTAAACAGAGGCTTAGGTCAATCAGAATTTGATTGTTGGGCGAGGGAACTGTGCAGAGTGAGGTCAATCAGAGGTTAATTGCTTTGCAGACTTCAAATCAGAGCTAAGGATGAAGTGTCGTGCTTTCTTTTTGCATTGCGAAGGCTACTTTTTAAAATTATAGGCTATAGTCATTCTGGGGGTGAAATAGTTTATCGTGACCAATTTGCTGACTCCTGTGAGAAACAGGTGTTTGAGGTTGGTGGGGGGAGTTTCTGTTTAAATTAGACAAAACCTTTTTTATAAGTTGGAAAATATTTTCATGATTAAATCAACTGAGGAAATTGCATAAAATAAATTAATTACTGCAACATTAAGCATGTCAGAGAAGTACGAACAAACTATTCATTTGATGCCATGGAAGTGCAGACACATGTAACATTTAAGTACAGATAGCCCCCCGCTATCTGAAACTAGAGCGTTCCTAGTAACCCTTTTGTAAGCCGGAAATGGCGTAAAGCGAAGGTGCATGGTTTTTCTGGGAAAAAGTATCGTTATTTTTCGTAAAAGCGAAAATCCTGTTCGGATTCGTGAAAACAGGTCCTAATGTAGGTCTTTCGTAAAAGCGAAATTGTGTAAAGCGAACCGTTCGAAAAGCGGGGGATATCTGTACATTGCTGATGATCTACCATGGTCTTGCTCATACTTGATCAGACAAAAAGGAGAGTACTATAGGACACAACATAATAATACAGGCCATGGCTACGAACCTGAGATAACTTCACTGCTTTCTTAAGGTGTTTCTCTCTTTCTCAACACCCACCTCCATTTCTTACCCTTTTCCGTCTCTTTATCTCTCATCTGTGGCTCTCTTCCTGACTTTGTCTATCTTCTTCTGCAGAACTGTCACTTTTAGAAATTAACATCTTCAAACTGTCATACGAATAAGAACTGACTCCCTTCTGTTTACCTAAGCAGCTTTCAAAATTCATGAAAAAAACAAAGCATGGAATTTAGGATGAGGAAGGATGTTAGTTTAGACTCTAAACATGTAGGTAGGTTTGCCTCTGCCATGATATTCTTGTGCAGTGGTATCTGATAATTGTTACTGATCACACTGTGAGTGAAATAATTTGCCTAGCATTCCTCTTGTTGTTGAAAAAACAGCAATAATAGGGAAAATAAGAAAGTAGTATAGCAGAATGGATGGTTCAAAAACTCAGCACATGACAGTAACCATAGAGACTCTATAAACCTCAGTGTCCAAAGGAAATAAATAAAGAACTTGCATTTATGTAGCACCTTTCCGAACCGCAGTATGTCACCAAATGCTTCCTAGCGGATTAAATTCAGTGCAACCAGGTGTACAAAGTTAAAAATCACACAACACCAGGTTATAGTCCAACAGGTTTAATTGGAAGCACTAGCTTTTGGAGCGCTGCTCCTTCATCTGGCTACGCTCTGAAAGCTAGCGTGCTTCCAATTAAACCTGTTGGAGGTGTTGAAAAATGTGTTGCTGGAAAAGCGCAGCAGGTCAGGCATAAGTCCAAAACGTCGATTCTCCTGCTCCTTGGATGCTGCCTGACCTGCTGCGCTTTTCCAGCAACACATTTTTCAGTTCTGATCTCCAGCATCTGCAGTCCTCACTTTCTCCTATAACCTGGTGTTGTGTGATTTTTAACTTTGTACACCCCAGTCCAACACCAGTATCTCCAGATCATGACAACCAGGTGTAGCAATTCAGAGAAATGTGGCAGTCAATTAGCTCACAATTCGATCCTGCAAACAGCAATGAGGTAAAAGATGCCACTCTGTTTAAATGGTTCTGGATGAGGGATAAATATTATCAGAGAAAGAGAGGGGAGAGAACTCCCAAATATGCTTCACAATTGCATTGTGGGATCTTTTACAGCATCTGTAAAGGATGGATAGATCCTCACTTTAACATTTCATCTGAAAGCTACCATATTGGGCATTATCACACTTTCTAGAGTGGTCTAGAGCAGTTGCAAACACATTTGCGTCCCTCAAAGTTCCTAAACTTTGATTCTGTCTTTTTCAAAAAGCAGAAATCTGCATTAAAAATAATGGAAGCCTTTGTAATTGATTGGAACGTTTTAATCCCTACATATGGCTCTTTTTTGTATGTTGATGCAAGCCATAAGGTTTACTCAAAATATTCCTTGCTGCTTGTACTGTTCACACGTGAGTCACAAATCTTCCTTCTATACCTCCCATCTCCCCAAGTAGCAAGCCCAATATGGGACGGATGCTCATCTCTCTATTCATTTGATGATGAGTTGGCAAAATAAGGTAGGTTCTAACAGTAACTAATGCCACTCAGAAAGCCAACTCCAACGAATGTAGACAACACACTATACAGCAATCAGCTTCCATTTGCAAATTCCTCCAAATGTATCTACAGGCACATGGATTGACTGACATATTTCAAGCCAGATATAAACAACATTTTATTACCAGTATTTTTAAAATGAATTATGTGAGTTCCCTTTCCTTCTCATTCTGGATTTTATGTGCAGTGTTATTGTATCTTTTATGTTGTATTTATGCTTTCTCATAGCAGTCAAGCATCAACAATGTCTCTTTATAAAGGAGTGTTGGCCGAAAGAGCTGTGTTTACCCTGTATAAGTATGTTATAGTGAAATAAAATGGCTCTCTGTGTAATGATGTGTGTTTTGCTATGTTGCAACTCAGGATTATACTGTAGCCAATTCCATTGTCGGCTCCAATCTGCTGCTGGGAACTTTCTCAGATCTTTGAATGGTTACATCACTGTAGCGAACTCATTAAAAACCTTCCACCACGGTTTTTAATGACAAAACAGGGGAGCCCAGGGCAATAAGCTTCTGCAGTCTAGCAATGAGAGGTCTAGCAGGTCATCTTCTCTGCTTGGGCAAACTACATGGAAGAAAAGTGGATGGGAAAGACCCCCTCAACTACTGTGAAGTCAACCCAATGTTTGTTTGTATGGAGTTGCAACTCTTGTACATACGAACATTTATTTTGATGCAAGAGGTTTTACAAGTAAGGCTGATGAACAGAGGGCATGTAATGGGTACATGGGACTGGGACTTCATAGCTATTACAGAAATGTGGGAAGGACAGGACTGGAAGTTCAATGTTCCAGGCTTCAGATGCGAAAGGATGGATAGTGAGGAAGGCAAGAGAGGAGGGGTGTGGTGGCGTTTTTTGATTAAGGAAAATATTGTTCCTGTAATTATGAAGAATATTTCTGAGGGATCGCCCAGTGAAGCAATATGGGTAGAAATTAGAAATAAAAAGGGGATGATCACCTTGATGGGATTGTACTCTCGGTTCACCCAACAGTCAGAGGGAAATTGAGGAGCAAATATATGGAGAGATCTCAGATATATGTAACAATAATAGGGTTGTAATGGTCGGGGATTTTAATTTTCCAAACACTGACTGGGACTACCATAGTGTTAAAATCTTGGAAGGAGAAGAAGTTATTAAATTTGTTCAACAAAATTTACTTTATCAGTGCAGAAGAGAGAAAGAAACTGAAACAGCAGTGAACCTGCACAGTTACTGCCTTTGCTGTTTGAATTCATGTATTGCTGGACATCGGAGTGCATCTGGGAAAATTAACAAACAGTGAATTTCACAACTAATCTTGGAGGAACCTGTTGGGTGAAGATAACAGCACAGAAGCAGGTAAGTGTATTGGTCATAAGTGGGACCTACAGAAAGTCTGCAGTAGTGAGTAGAGTAGGTTCTTTCTTGATTATATGTTTTTTGAGATATGTCTCTTGATTAAACGTAAAATATAAGCCATGACTATTAATTTAACCTTGGGCAGTGTTTGTAGAGGAATAAGATGGTGTTATTTTCTGGGTTGTGGAGGAGCAAAAATGGCCTTTAGTAGAGTGCTATGTGCTTCTTCAAAGTTTGTGAGAAGATTTGTAGCTCGGGTGCTCATTGTTGTGGTTCTGTTTGCCGAGCTGGGAGTTTTTGTTGCAAACATTTCGTCCCCTTTCTAGGTGAGATCCTCAGTGCTTGGGAGCCTTCTGTGCTGATTCCTCCGGCATTTATAGTGGTTTGAATCTGCCGCTTCTGGTTGTCAGTTGCTGTCTGCTGCAGTGGCCGGTATATAGGGTCTACGTCGACGTGTCTGTTTCTATCAACAAATTCTATCAACAGACACATCGACCTAGACCCTATATACCGGCCACTGCAGCAGACAGCAACTGACAACCGGAAGCGGCAGATTCAAACCACTATAAATGCCGGAGGAATCAGCACAGAAGCGCTTCACGGGAGGCTCCCAAGCACTGAGGATGTCACCTAGCAAGGGGACAAAACGTTTGCAACAAAAACTCCCAGCTCGGCGAACAGAACCACGACATATGTGCTTCTTGTCAAACGTGGGAGTTTAAAGAGAGTTTAAGGGTTACTGCGGATTATATTTGCAATAAATGCTGTTGGTTGCGAATCTTATCAGATTGAATGGATTGGTTGGAGAGACAGTTGGAAACAATGAGGAATTTGAAACAGCAACAGTATGTAATGAATGGCAGTTATAGGAAGGGGGGAAAGTCTCAGATACAGTCACATAGATGGGTTAACTGCAGGTGAGAGTGGTCGGCACCTAGGGCAGGAATCTTTTATGGATATACCCGTTTCAAACAGGTATGCTGTTTTGGAAAATGTAGGGGGTGATGGATTCTCAGGGGAATGTAACACGAACAGCCAAGTTTCTGGTATTGAGACCGGCTCTAATGCAATGAGGGGTATGTCGGCTTCCAAGAGATCAATTGTGTTAGGGGATTCTGTAGTCCGAGGTACAGACAGATGTTTCTGTGGACAGCAGAGAAAAAGCAGAATGGTGTGTTGTTTCCCTGGTGCCAGGATCAAAGATGTCTCAGAGGGGGTGCAGAATATTCTCACAGGGAAGAGGGGCTAGCAGGAGATCATTGTTCACATTGGAACCAACGATGAAGGAAGGGAAATGGATGAGATTCTGAAGGGAGATTACAGAGAGTTAGGCAGAAATTTAAAAAGGAGGTCCTCAAGGGTAGTAATATCTGGATTACTCCCAGTGCTACGAGCTAGTGAGGGCAGGAATAGGAGGATAGAGCAGATGAATGCATGGCTGAGGTGTTGGTGTATGGGAGAAGGACTCACATTTTTGGATCATTGGAATCTCTTTTGAGGTGGAAGTGACCTGTACAAGAAGGACGAATTGCATTTAAATTGGAAGGGGACTAATATACTGGCAGGGAGTTTGCTAGATCTGCTCAGGAGGATTTAAACTAGTAAGGTGGGGAGATGGAACCCAGGGGGATAGTGAGGAAAGAGATCAATCTGAGACTGGAACAGTTGAGAACAGAAGCGAGTCAGTCAGGGCAGGCAGGGACAAGGTAGGATTAATAAATTAAACTGCATTTATTTCGATGTAAGGGGCCTAACAGGGAAGGCAGACGAACTCAGGGCATGGTTAGGAATATGGGACTGGGATATAATAGCAATTATGGGAACATGGCTCAGGGATGGGCAGGACTGGCAGCTTAATGTTCCAGGATACAAATGCTACAGGAAGAGAGGAGGGGGAGGGAAAAGGGATAGCATTACAACTGTGCTGAAGGAGGTTATTCCCAGAAATACATCCAGGGAAGTTATTTGGGTGGAACTGAGAAATAAGAAAAGGATGATCACCTTATTGGGATTGTATTATAGACCCCCTAATAGTCAGAGGGAAATTGAGAAACAAACTTGTAAGGAGATCTCAGCTATCTGTAAGAATAATAAGGTGGTTATAGTAGGGGACTTTAACTTTCCAAACATAGACTGGGACTGCTATAGTGTTAAGGGTTTCAATGGCGAGGAATTTGTTAAGTATGTACAAGACACTTTTCTGATTCAGTATGTGGATGTACCTACTAGAGAAGGTGCAAAACTTGACCTACTCTTGGGAAATCAGGCAAGGTAGGTGACTAAGGTGTCAGTGGGAGAGCACTTTGGGACCAGCGACCATAATTCTATTAGATTTAAAATAGTGATAGAAAAGGATAGACCAGATCTAAAATTGGAGAAAGGTCAATTTTGACGGTATTAGGTAAGAACTTTCAAAAGCTGATTGGGGGCAGATGTTCGCAGGTAAAGGGACGGCTGGAAAATGGGAAGCCTTCAGAAATGAGATAATGAGAGCCCAGAGAAAGTATATTCCTGTCAGGGTGAAAGGGAAGGCTGGTAGGTATGGGGAATGCTGGATGACTAAAGCAGTTCAGGGTTTGGTTAAGAAAAAGAAGGAAACATATGTCAGGTACAGACAGGATAGAACGAGTGAATCCTTAGAATAGTATAAAGGAAGTAGGAGTATACTTAAGAGGGAAATCAGGAGGGCAAATAGAGTTAAGGAGAATCCAAAGAGTTTTACAAATACATTAAGGACAAAAGGATAACTAGGGAGAGAATAGAGCCCCTCAAAGATCAGCAAGGCGGCCTTTGTGTGGAGCCACAGAAAATGGGGGAGATACTAAATGAGTGTTTTGCATCAGTATTTACTGTGGAAACCGATATGGAAGGTATAGAAAGTAGGGAAATAGATGGTGACACCTTGCAAAATATCCATATTACAGAGGAGGAAGTGTGGATGACTTAAAACACATAAAAGTGGATTAATCCCCAGGACCTGATCAGGCGTACCCTAGAACTCTGTGTAAAGCTGGAGAAGTGATTGCTGGGCCTCTTGTTGAGATATTTGTATCATTGATAGTCACAGGTGAGGTGCCGGAAGACTGGAAGTTGGCAAACGTGGTGCCACTGTTTAAGAAGGGTGGTAAAGATAAGCCAGGGAACTATAGACCAGTGAGCCTGACCTCGGTGGTGGGTAAGTTGCTGGAGGGAATCCTGAGTGACAAGATATAAATGGATTTGGAAAGGCAAGGACTGATTAGGGACAGTCTACATGGCTTTCTGCGTGGGAAATCATGTCTCACAAACTTGTTTGAGTGTTTTTGAGAAGTAACAAAGAGGATTGATGAGGGCAGAGCAGTAGATGAGATCTATATGGACTTCAGTAAGGCGTTCGACAAGGTTCCCCATGGGAGAATGACTAGCAAGGTTAGATCTCATGGAATACAAGGAGAACTAGCCATTTGGATACAGAACTGGCTCAAAGGTAGAAGACAGATTGTGGTGATGGAGGGTGGTTTTTCAGACTGGAGGCCTGTGACCAGTGGAGTGCCACAAGGATCGGTGCTGGGTCCTCTACTTTCTGTCATTTACATAAATGATTTGGATGCGAGCATAAGAGGTACAGTTAGTAAGTTTGCAGATGACACCAAAATTGTAGGCGTAGTGGACAGCAAAGAAGGTTACCTCAGATTACAACAGAATCTGGACCAGACGGGCCAATGGGCTGAGAAGTGGCAGGTGGAATTTAATTTAAATAAATACGAAGTACTGCATTTTGGGAAAACAAATCTTCGCAGGACTTATACACTTAATGGTAAGGTCTAGGGAGTATTGCTGAACAAAGAGATCTTGGAGTGCAGGTTCATAGCTCCTTGAAAGTGGAGTCACAGGTAGATAGGATAGTGAAGAAGGCATTTGGTATGCCTTCTTTTATTGGTCAGAGTATTGAATACAGGAGCTGGGAGGTGATGTTGCAGCTGTACAGGACATTGGTTAGGCCACTGTTGGAATCTTGCGTACAATTCTGGTCTCTTTCCTATCGGAAAGATGTTGTGAAATTTGAAAGGGTTCAGAAAAGATTTACAAGGATGTTGTCAGGGTTGGAGGAACTGAGCTATGGGGAGAGGCTGGACAGACTGGGGCTGTTTTCCATGGAGCGTCAGAGGCTGAGGGGTGACCTTATAGAGGTTTACAAAATTATGAGGAGCATGGATAGGGTAAATAGACAAAGTCTTTTTCCTGGGGTGGGGGAGTCCAGAACTGGAGGGCATAAGTTTAGGGTGAGAGGAGAAAGATATAAAAGTGACCTAAGGGGCAACTTTTTCACACAGAGAGTGGTATGTGTATGGAATGAGCTGCCAGAGGAAGTGGTGGAGACTGGTACAATTAAACATTTAAAAAGCATTTGGATTGGTATATGAACAGGAAGGGTTTAGAGGGATATGGGCTAGGTGCTGGCAGGTGGGACTAGGTTGGGTTGGGATATCTGGTCAGCATGGACAGGTTGGACCAACGGGTCTGTTTCCATGCTCTAACTGTATCACTCTACATGAACTAGGAGCAGGAGTAGACCACCCATGATCTTGATCTTGCTCCACCATTCAGTAAGATCATGGTTGATTTGATTATACCGTCAAACCCATATTCCTGCCTACCCCTGATAACTTTTCATTCATTACGTAGAAAAAAAAAATCTACCTACCTCTATTCAAGCTCTCTGCTTGCACCATCTTTTCAGGAAGAGCATTCCAAAGACCCATGATCCTCTCAAAGAATTAATTAGATGACCCTCATTGGTAGACAGTGACCTCCAATTCTAAGTTCTTCCATAAGAAGAAACATACTCTCTACATGTATTCATTCAAGACCCCCCAGAGTCTTATATGTTGAAATCAAATCACCTCTTATTGTTCTAAACTTCAGAGAATACAAGCCTAGCCTGTCCAACCTCTTAAGGAAACCTAACTCTCCTCCACTGTTTCCAATTTGAGTCTAGTAAACTTTCTCTGAACTGCCTCCTGTGTATTTACATTCTTCCTTAAATAAGGTGACCAATACCGCACACCGTACTCCAAAAGCAGTTTTAACAGTGCCCTGCAAAACTGAAGCATAACCTCCCTTGTTTTGTATTCAATTTCCCTTGTGATAAATGATAACATTCTATTAGCTTTCTTAATTACTGGCTTCTAATATTTACCCAATGACAGATGTTAAATTAAATGGCTTGTACTTTCCTGCATTATGTCTCCCTCCCTTTTTGAACAAAGGAGTTACATTTGCTATCTCCCTGAATTTAATGGAACATTCCATGAAGTCAGGGACTTGCAAGCTGCTCCTCTTTATGGTGAGATTCCTTGAAATCTCTGTCACACCCTGAGAACATAAAAATATTGTTTAATGATCCATCTTTTGCCTCTGCTCTAACTCTTTTGCAAGTTCTTGTTTGTATCTCTTTGCTATCTTATCAATATAACATCGAGGATTATACATTTGAGCTTTCCTATCTTTCTCCCCCTGAGAGCTTAGAAAAATGCTGTTTTACTTACTCTTTCTCCTCAACGCATCCTCCCTGTGTTAAAATCAGGACTGATCACACTATCTCCCATTCCAAACTCTTCTTTTTACCAACATACAATGGTTGTACACTGTCTTTCTTTCTGCTATATACTTTTCAATCCTGTGTAGTGTCTTAACTGAGGACTTTGATTTTAGACGATCAGTAAAAGTAGGAAATAATTACGGGGGGGGGGGGGGTGAATTTTGCACCAAATTTCCACTGTAAAGTTTCATTGTTTTGACGGTACTATATAAATATAAGTTGTTGTTGCTGTAATTTCAGCACTGAATTGGGGGAGGAAGTTGACATAACTGGGTGTTAGAATCCATTTTTCCAGGATTTAGAGACCTGTTTCAAAGAAAACACCACAAAGGGAAAATTTCCTGTTGAAATTAATGTGACCATGCTTCATAAAAGTAAACGTAATTAAATATCAGTTAAACAAAAGAAAATAGGTAGAACATTGAGAAAAACCTACTTAAAAAAAACGTGGAGCAAAAAAAAACCTACTGAGACATTGAAAAGGCAATGAGATGCCAGGCATGGCAGTTCGGACGCACTCCTTAGCAAAATAGATCAATTCTCTTTGACTGCAATTCGCATTCTGTTATTGAGAGTAATTGTTTGTGCAATGTCAGCTCGGCATTCTGCAATTTTACATAGGATCTCCCTAGAAAATGCACATGCAAATACGTGGTCTCATTTTCACTGAGTCTGCAAAGTTGTCTGTTTCAGAGGTCTGAGCATCTTGTTTTGGGTTTACCCAGAATCACTTACCAAAGACTATTAAATGCAGTAACAGCTACTTTGCTGAACTGCTGGAAGACCAGAGAGAACCCAGTCAATGATGGAGAGTGAGTCAATAAATCTTTTTTTAACTGATAAATCTAACCCCCTGCCTTAGCTAAGTAAACCCACTGAAAGATATACCTGTCTGAGAGGAAGGAGAGATAAAGAATTTATAGACACATATGCAGAAACCAAAATACAACTGACTTTGCAATGATTCATTTAAATATGTTATCATTACAAGGCTCACTAAAGTGCATGTAGTTTTACAACTTTGTATTCCTGTCTAATCAGTACATTTCCAGTCATTTGATCAAGTTGCTGATCAAAATCTGAAAGCAATATACAGCAAACAAGATGTGAAATTTTTGTTGTTAGAAAACCCGTTATTAATTGCTGAGGCCCATTGTTCAGACCATTGCGAACTTGAAAAAGAGCAGGAGAGACAATAACATCAACAACCTGCTTCTGGAGGTGCTATGGAGAAGCTTCGCCAAACCCTCGCCCTCCACTCCTTAGCCCCAAAGTGTTCCTGCCTCTGCATATAGCCAGGACAGCAGTGCACACTTTCCAGTGCTCTTGTTAAAGTCAAATATTTCCCTCTGCAGCATCACTGTGAACTGGAATGAGGTAATGCTGCAATCCACAAGGTTTGGTAAGCAGCACTATTCCTATCTTCTGACTGCCGTTTCAGTCAAGGAACTAGCCCTTAAAATACATAAGTTAAATACAATTGGATACAGTGTCCAGGCCTGGTCACCATATTATGAACGAGATAAAATTATGTTAGGACGGGTGGATGGAGTTCTCTGACTTGTGCAGATCTGTAAAACTAGATGCCATCAATATAAAATAGTTACTAAGATGTCCAAAGTGATTCATGGAAAACCTGTGTATCCAGAGAGTAATAGGAAAGTGGAATTGGTGACCATGGGAGTAAGTGAGGCAAAAGGTATAGGTGCATGTAATAGGAAAGCTAAAGAAGCAAGTGGGGGAAAGGGCACAGATTATTATATTAATAGAAATAGCTGACAGTGATTGGATAGTGAAAGCCAGTATGGAATGGATGGGCTGAATGGCCTGTTTGTGACCAGCAGATTCTAGGTGAGGTAGCACTGTTAATACATCAAACCAAAGCAGCTTCGTACAACTGCAACACAAAAATGGAATAGTCACATCCATTGCATCTGGATTTTGCTTAGGGCAATGGAAACACAGGCAACCACTTACTAAAGCAAGCCCGGTCCCTCGTCTTCCATATCATTCTGTACAGGACAGCAATAGTAGAAAGTATTACTGAAGAAGTCCCCAGTTAATAATATCTCACAGCATGAGTTCAGCCCACTCGTGTTGGAACTTACATTAAAAATGAAATGAAATAAAGTCTTTGGTAGTGCAGTTAACTTTACCAGCTCTCTCCTGAGATAAAGGGCTAATTTTCAAAGGCTCTCCCTGCTGGAGTCTTATGGCCTTTGTGACTGTGATTCTCTGTCAGCCAAGGCCAAGTTCTCCCACTTGAACTCAAGAAATCATCCTGAGATGTATTGTTCAGTGATATACCTCTTCTCGTGCTGTCTGGCACATGAAGCCCTCTGATATCTCACCCAGTGAGTCTTTCCTCCAGTGTGAAATGGAAACAGGCCACTCGGCACTGCCAGTCTCTTCCAATGTTGACCCTCCAGACAGGCAGTGGTTCCAACACCAAAGTGGCCGCCCAACTCCCATATCTCTGAGTTTCCTCTTCTGTTCAATCACCTTTCAAAACCACTCTTAAAGGATCACTGCTTCAGTCACAACATCTGATGGTGCAACCTGCAAAACATTGTTCAGGAGAGGATCAAACCACTGCAGATGCTGGAATCTCTGATGTGCAGCTCTGATGAAGAGTCATCTCAACTCGAAACGTTAGCCTGCTCTCTCTCCAAGGAGACCCCCTGTGATCTCCAGCATTTGTTGTTTTCAGTATTGTTCAGAAGAGATCAGTCCTACACTCTACTGCAACTGCTTTATATTTAATCAGACATTTGTGTTCATACTGTCCCTGGAAACGGCTTGTTTCGATCTACACCTTCCCACTCCTTCATACTTGTAATATCTCTATTTAACTCAACTCATAATTTCCTCTATTTGAACAAAACAAAACCAATTGTTCAGGCCATTTTTTTGCAGTCATATTTTTTACACAGCAGTCCGGTGAATCCCAATGTATCTGTGCTGGTCCTGACTGCATCAACACCTTTCCTACAGTGCAGAGCCCATGACTGCACAGTGTTCCAACTGTGATCTTATTGTGTTGTTAAATTGATTCACCAGCACATTACAGCTTTTTTTCTTACCTCTTGCCATGATGTCTTTGCCATAATACATTTCATGATCTTGACTTAACGATGATGGATGCATGACAACATTTGTTTAAGTCAGGAAGGTGTAGTGTGCAGAGAGGATCCTGGAGGTGATGATGTTCCAAGGCACTGCTGCTCATGTCCTTCTCAGTGGGCAGGCATGTTGGCAGATAGCCTGATGCTGTCAGAGTAAGCATGGCGATTTACTGCAATGCATCTCAAATAACACATGAAGCAGCTGCAACATGCTGGTAGTGGAAGAGTTAGATATTGCATCCTCAATTCAGCTATGGAGCAGGGTAAGCAGCACAATTGGGCTAAGCTGGGATTTCATAGTTATGCATTTCGACAGTGATGCATAGCAAGCGATGTCAGA
The DNA here is from genome assembly GCF_020745735.1 of Hemiscyllium ocellatum. Classification (NCBI taxonomy): domain Eukaryota; kingdom Metazoa; phylum Chordata; class Chondrichthyes; order Orectolobiformes; family Hemiscylliidae; genus Hemiscyllium; species Hemiscyllium ocellatum. Next base: position 42,216,356 of record NC_083420.1, on the reverse strand, counting down.
AGATGGGAAGGAACAATTTTGCCTGTGATGCCTCTTGCTGTTGAATTGCTAGCCAGCACTCATTATCTCAGCTCACGTGAGGAAAGGATACTTTGCTGAATTTTTGTCACTGATTTAATCAGCAATTTTAGGACAGATGAGCGGAACAGGCAAACAGACTTTGGCTTAAAGGAAAAATTGCCATTTTTCCTTTTGCTGAAGAAACCTTCGGCTGTTAGTGTGTTGGTTTTTATTAGGCAATGGGACAGCATGTAAAACTGTTGGGTAATCGGATAGTCTGTAGGTTATAATCACTAAGCTTTGTTCAAAGATGTGTGGTGTCGCTTTAATGTTCAGTTTGAGGGGGAGGCTTTGAGCACTGTCACTGAAGACAGCTCTGACAGCTGCTGGAAGGACTGATGCAGGGATCTATGAGCTTCACAACTGTTTCTCTATTTCACATACGGAGTGGGTTCAGTATCCTTCAACTAACTTCAACCCTATGGAAACAAAGACCTGCAATAGTCTGCTGAATTCACAATCACTTCCCTTTGGAATATTATACCAGTGCTTATTTTGTTGATGTAATCACAAAACCTTTTGCAATAATTTTGGTGTAAAAACATAAAAACTTAACCGAAAGATTTACTTTGGACATCATCACAAACTAGATCCTTTGACTTTAACCTTGATTTTCATCTTAACTCCCAACCTCAGAACAGTGCCCACAAAAGCATCAGTGGTGTACTTTCATTTCATATGCCAGTCATTGTTGTGGCAGCTTGGTGTGACTTTGCCAGTTTACATTGGGGCTTTTATTGTTTCATCTCATTCTGACATCCCACCTGATCCATGAATGTCTCCAAGATGAACAAACTTCAGGGTGATGTTGATGCTATGGTTATGTTGGTAATGCACTTTCCTCTGTTGATCTGAGCTATTCTGACTGGGATGAGCCCTGATTTGATTGGTAGGGTTTGTTGTGTTACTTGACTTAATTAAGGCATCAACCAGGACTCCTGAAATTGGGGTCAATATCTCATGGGGCAGCAAAATAATGTTGGAGTTTCCTCTCCGGATTCATTGATCTTTGATGGGAACCAAAAGGGGACATTTCATGGTGGTTACAAGAGTGAGAAATGTGCATCTGGGTGTCATTATGATGTAAGATGCAAAGTCTCAATTTCCCAAAAGCAGATAATGCTACACAGATAAAGTCAACAATATGTTTGAGGCCTGTGGAGGGCTTGTTTTGGTAATATATGCTATGAATACTCATTAACATAAAACAGCTCTCAATTAAGTTCTATCTTCAAAGAACACCCAGCCATGACTATTTAAAGATGGAAGATAGCTGTTAGCTTTCTCCGGTTGTGTAGAAGGTCTTCCTTATTTTATTCTACAGTGTAAGAGAGGAGAGCAGGAGATTCAGGATTGGTATGGCTGAACTAGTGATGAAGAGGTTTGTAGAGTGGAGTTTGGCCGTGGAAGATTTCAAGAATAAGGGGATAATAAAAATTCAAGGGAATACCTGAGAGTGGATTTGGGAGCCATGGACTAGTACAGTGGGAAGAGCTTGATATCTTGGGTATGATGGGAAAATGGTGGTGGGGACAGTTAGTCAGGCAAGATGATGAGGAGCCTAAAGAGGAGTGTTGGGATTGTCCCGATGTGTGTACATCTCAGAGCGCCAGGTGGGAGAGGCCTTCATTGCTTTGAGTTCAATATTTCAGTATCCCATACTGAGAGGGTCCCGGACAATACCTCTTCAATGCAGAGAAGGGAGGGTCAGCTGAATCTACAAATCCAGCCATGTCCAATTGAGTGGCTTGTACAACATGGACACTTACACTCAACATTCAGTAAAGAGTGAACACAAAAACACAGCTTTGTTTCTTTAACAAGAAACAATTTCCAATGTCTCTGTTACCATTAATGTCTATAACCATGTGGCATTTCAGTACACGCAGCTCTCTGACTAAGCTAGTCCCAGGCAACAAGCGAGATGCACACATGAATAAAGTGAATGCACTATCATGTCTTATCTTAATGACAATGAAGTTGGCCAGGGTGGCTGGGGCTGTGATGCAGAGTCTCCCAGTGTGATCAGTCTCTGCCTATAGGTGCAATATTGTCAGCTGAAGGAATGTTTCACCAATGAAAAGCTCCTCCAGCCACCATTATTTATTGCTTATCTCCACTGCTGTTATTTTAGTTAGAATTACAAGGGTACAGGCAAAACAAGAGAAAACAGAAGAGGCATACATTACAACATCAGGAGTGACACACTGTTGATAAAATTTCAGTCGGAGTATCATTATATGTGGGATACTCTGGACTAGGGCTATATTGTCACATGAAGAATACCCTTTGGTGCATCAACTTTGCTTATTTTGCAGTCAGAAGATTGTAGGTTCAAATCCCACAGCAAAATTTCAGCATGTCATCCAACTGACACTTTGGTTTAATACTGAGGATGATGCTGCTCTGATGATAATGATTAAACCCCACCTCTAGCCACTTGCTCAGGTGATAACTATGGCGGTGCCCGGAGACATGTGCACCAATCGCCTGATGCAGTATTTAGCTTTCCAAAACCAGTCCATGCTGAACATAATCCCAAATCAAACAAGTCCTACCTGCCTGCCCCTGGTCCATATCCCTCCAAATCTTTCCTATCCGTGTACTTGTCCAAATGTCTTTCACTTTTAAAATTAATAAAATGTTCCAAGGCACTTTACATGAATATAACTGAACGTCAATTGACAATCAGAGAAAGAAGCACATACCCGCAAAAGTGAAAAAGAGGCTTAGGGAGGAAATTTCAAAGTTTAGACAGCTGAAGGTAGTGTGGTTGGAGCTGGGGGCAAAGGATAGACAAGAGACCAGAACTGGGGGAACACAGAGATAACAGAATGCTGTAGGACTGGAGGACGATAGTAATTAATTAGGTATAATTTGTGTGAAGTGCTTTAAAGGTTTATTCAGAGATGCAATAAACCGCTGTGATCCTTCTCCAACATTTTTGGATCTTCCCAGTCATCTCTGACTGCTTGTTTCCATAGTTTCCAGACTCCAGAGATGTGAGCAGGTAATGTAAAGTTGACACATTGGTGCAGTACTGAGACAGTGCAAAGATCCTTCTCATGGATGAGATTTAAATTGTGATTCACATGTGCCTTCTTAATTGGACACAACAATTCTATTGGAAGACAAATAGTGGAAGTCTCCATGTGGTCAACACTTGTCTTTAGTCAACATCAAAATAAAAAGAATTATCTGGTCGTTTGTTTCATTTTTACTTGTGGGATCATGCTGTGCATAACTTGCTTGCTGTACTTACCAAACAGGAAAACAGGAGCCAAACTTCAAATACTTTGGCTCTGAAGGGTCCTTAGTCATAAAAGGAATAAAATGAACATAGGTTCAGCCTACATGTCCAGTCAAGTGAGAATTACTATTGGAGCAATGTACTTCTATGGATTGAAATGTGTAACCAGTCTTCACTCAGTCTCCTGTTTTGTTTCATGCTTGTTCTCAGAGGGCTGTATCCGTTTTCTGTATGCTACCTTCTATAGAGCCATAACAAAATGGTGTTAGTTACAGGGGCAATAGGGATGAATTTCCAAATTTGATTCTCATTGGTGTTTCTACTCAACATGAACAATTTGTAAGGAGCCGGATCTATGTTTTTGAATCAATTTAAGCTCAGCAGGATTTTGTAAGTATATAAAAATACACTTATGCTCTGTTACTGTTTGCAGGACCATGGGGAAAGAATGGTGGAAGTGAATGGAATTAACCTGTTGACTGGAAAAGAATAGACATAAGAATGGATGTGCCAAAATCTCTCCTGGTGAGCTGTAAGGTTAATGAATATCAACTCACCAACTTAAGCATATTTATGCACATCTAGCATGTGTTAACTCTTCCAGTTTAATCTCACCAGTTTATCTGTAACTGCACTGACCTACAGGGAGAGGTTGGAGAGGTGGATTTGAGGTCAGCCAGAGGACTTTTTAAGGCTAATGGTTGGTTTTAACTAGAAGCAGTTCTCAAACATTTACCTTGTAAAGAGATAATTCACAGATGAGTTAAGTATTGATTTCTGCAGATATTATCCAGTTGGAATGTCCTCAGTCAATTGGGATTTACTGGGCTATCTTGTCCAAGTCCTGGCCGGGATCTCTCTGTTGGTTCAGGGCATCAGGAAAGATGCCAGCCTGTCTTATTCCCCATAATCCCCAAATAGTGACATCAGACACCAGCTAACAGCTCTCTGGAGACTGAAAGAGATCGCGTTGAACAGACAGGTTGAATCCACCATTAATGTAAAACATTTCCTTATAAGGTAGTAAAGGGGAAAAGTAATTTTAAAGACAAACTTGTACAGGTATGGTACTTGCTAATAAAACATCTCTCTACCGCACTTAACCTCTTTTAAGGAACAATTTAAGATGTTGCTCAGCAGTTAAAGTAAATGGAATGTTCAAGCAAGTGGAAATTCTGAAATCAATCTTATCAAAGGGTTGTATATGTCGAGCCCATTCAAACCTTTCAGCTATTCCAGCTGAGATTGTTTCTGTTCCATTCCTTTCCACATATTCCTCCCAATCCTGGTGCTGTACAAAAATAGACCTTTAAAGCAATCTATCCCATAAAGGTGAGTGGTCTCATGGTCGATTTGATTTATGGAAATGAAAATCAGAAGAAATATATAATGAGTAGCTGATCCAATATTCCTGTTTAATGCTTTTTAACCAACATCACAATTACTCTCATCGCCTGCAATGGAGGTCAATATCAATAAGTATGCTTCTTACTTCATCTTTTGACAGGACACTGAAAATATATTCTTTCTATACTTGTAATGTCAGTTAACAGAGTAGAAAACTCAGCATTTGGAACTACACAAAAAAGAAGCCATTCATCCCATACTACTTTCTGATTGTCTGAAAACTATCCATTTATACCAAGTCCTGCCCTATCCCAAATTCTCTTCATACCCAATATCAGTCATAGATTACGTGGAAAATATTAACCATAGAGTCATACAGTCATAGAGTCATAGAGATGTACAGCACAGAAACTGACCCTCTGGTCCATGCTGACCAGATATCCTAAACTAATCTAGTCCCATTTGTCAGCACTTAGCCCATATCCCTCTAAACCCTTCTTATTCATGGACCCATGCAGATGCCTCTTAAATGTTGTAATTGTACTAGACTCCACCACTTCCTCTGGCAGCTCATTCCATACACGCACCACCCTCTGTGTGAAAAAGTTGTCCCTTAGATCTCTTTTATATCTTTTCCCCTCTCACCTTAAACCTATGCCCTCTAGTTGTGGAATCCCCCATCACAGGGGAAAAATCCTTGTATATTTCTCCTATCCATGCCCCTCATGACTTTATAACCTCTGAAAGGTTACCCCTCAGCCTCTGATGCTCCAGGGAAAGTAGCCCCAGCCTCTCTCTGTAGCTCAAACCCTCCAAATCTGGCAAAATCCTTGTAAATATTTTCTGAATCCTTTCAAGTTTCACGACATCCTTCTGATAGGAAGGAGACTAGAATTGCATGCACTATTCCAAAAGTGGCCTAGCTAATGCCCTGTACAGCCACAAGATGACCTCCCAACTCCTATACTCGATGCTTTGATGTGTGGAATATGTTGCATGTTAGGGAGGAAGAGATAACTTTGGACTGTTGCTTCCAACAACTCTATGGCACTGTGGTTGTCATTAGCATGTCAGTCCATTACAGACTAATTGATTGTATGATTGTAGTATTATGAGATGACTAGGATGGTGGTGTGGAGGGTGGGGAAGGTAAAGCACACCATTTAACTTTGTTAGCGAAGATTGTGTTGAAGAGTAGCACCAAATATGTAAACCCAATCCCTGTGTTAAGTGAGGTGACCTCCTTCCTCACTTAGCTCCACTGGGATATAATTACATAAGCCATGAATCATCAGTGAAGTATGGCAAAGGGTAGCTGCCAAAGCTACCTACATACCCTGGATCCTCCTCCATCTCTGGCATCACAGAAAAATAGCAAAGAGAGTGGGAGAAGCAGAACACACTCTCCTCCCCCTTTACAATCAAACTTCTTAGCATGGGTTCAGCTGGAGAAAATGAGACCTTTAAAATCACTTACAGCTTGGATATAATCAGACAACACGGAGTTCACCACAACCATACAGAGTAGAATATGTGAACTATTTATATCATTTCATTCTTTCGCTTTGAACTATTTACATCATATCATTCCATTTTGTTTTTCCCTCGTCCCCCTTTCATTACCCCTGTACTTGCTTATAACCTGTTCATAGAATGCCGACAGTGTGGAAGGAGGCCATTCAGGCCAGCCAGTCCACACCAACTGTCTGAGGTGCATCTCACCCAGACCCACCGCCCCACCGTATCCCTGCATTTCCCATGACCAATCCACCTAACCTGCACATCTTAGGACTGTGAGAGGAAACCGATAAGGACATGGGGAGTACATGCAAACTCCACACAAACAGTCGCTTGAGGGTGGAATCAATCACAGCTCCCTGGCGCTGTGAAGCAGCAGTGCCAACTACTGAGACACGGTACCACCTTATTACACCTTTACCTTTTCCAGTCCTGATGAAATATTGTTCATGTGAAACATTAACTCTGTTTCTCTCTCCACTGATGCTGCCTGACCCATTGAGTATTTACAGCATTTTCTCTTTGATCGCAGTCTTCCATTAATCACTCCCCCACTTCTCTTTCAAATGCCATTGTAGATTCTGCTTTTACCTTTTTGTCTGCTGGGATGTACTCAATGCCTTAAGTAAATTTAAGCCTAATCTTCTCTAGTTAAATGAAAATGACATCAAGTTCTCTAATGTCTCCGCCATACTGAAGGCCGTGTTCAATGTATCACAATTAGAATTTTCTACTCTTCATTCCATAGTGTTGACCATCCTTCCGACAGTGGAATGTCAGAATTAACAATAATGAGGTTGAATTTCTGTGGGAGTTCATATAATCCCCTGTTGCAACTTCTGCAAAAGCTCTGAGCGAAACTCTGCAAGAGAGGATCGAAAACAAATTTTCAGCCAACCATCAGAACTCCCTGGATACCACGTAGAGGGTGAAAAGGGGCCTAAGGTTTGTGGAGAGACTGAAAAGCTGCGATTATTTTTGCCATGATTAGAGAAGGTTAGGGGGACATTGAAGAGAGATGTTCAGAATTATGCGGAGGTTTTGATCATACTAAAAAGGGGAAAGAAAACTGCTCCCGTGGGCAGGAGCATTGAAAACTAGAGGATGTAGATGTAAAATAATTGGCAGAAGAGCCAATGGGAACATTGGAGGATCACATTTTCAAAGAGAGGTATCAGGATCTGAAATCTGTTGCCCGCTAAAGAACTTCAATAATAACTTTTGTAAGAGAGCCGGAGAAAAACTTGAAAAGAACAGAGAAACCTGGGGTTGTAGTTTATGTTCCCATGGGTGGATGGGGCAGGAGGTTCATAAATTCAACAGTAGCCTATCGCCCGTCCTTCAATTATTCTAAAATAGTGTCAGAGTCAATGGTCATCCTGGGGCCTATATGTGGTCCACTGATGGCTACTTAATGACTTCAGCCTATTTATTCACTTTGTTACCCATGGGAAGGGAGAGGCACTTCAAGCCGGTTGGTGTTAGGCAAGGGTAGGACTTCCTTTGCAAATCCTCTTGGCCTATCAGAGTTGACCTCCTTCCCAAATCTCACTCATATTATGCCCTCCCGCACCCGACTCTCAAACAAGGATCACTGTCCCTCTCAGAGCCCTTGTTGGGACTGCCAGCCTGGCTCCAGAGATCTCCCAGAACTAGTTTTACCCAGGTTTTTCAGGATTACCTGTAATTCCAGCAGTGTCCTCTCCTCGTGTCTGGGGCTGATGGATCTACAGAGATCCAATTGGTTAGCAACTCATTTTGGCAGGAATTCCTCCTGAGATGGGGCAGAGGAGTTGACATAAAGCAATTCACACTTCTGTAAGTGTTAGGTAATCGAGGAACAGCCATCATTACGGCAGGTATGGTGGGTGCGGTGGTCGGGGAGGCTGTTGAGAAGTTTTCAGGCTCACCGTTAACTTGTCAGGCTTTGATCATAGCACCCTGTAAGTGCCAACCTGTGGTTTCAGGAAAAGAGCAGCATAAGGAGACTAATTGAATGTTCTTTTAATTAGCCAGCACAACCATGATAGGCTAAAAGATCTCCTTCTATGCTGCACAATACTTTGAACCCCTGCAGAGGCTCACCAGCAATTTCATAACACCAGTCCAACCAGTCAGTGATGTGTAACTGTGTTGTTCAAATAAGCATGAACATGATGACAATAAAGCTGTGCAAGCAGCAGAAATTCTCTAATATTAACCCACATTTATCACAACAAACAATTAATATATCCATTTAAAAGAAAGATTGCAAACGATGCCTAAAAGCTTCATGGTGTTTGATTTTTCCTCCTAACTGCTCTACTTCTTTCAATCTTTTCCTGAAATGTTATGGTTTTCGGCCAGTCCCATCCAGAGGTTTCCCTCTACTCCTCAAGGCTCAGGTTGGGCCTTAAACCCGCTGACCCCAGGCAGCTTTCCACAGGTGTCTGCACATGCACCATTGGTCGAGAATTTCTCCATTCTAACCAGATGCATCATGGCTTGGTACGGCAACTGCTTTGCACAGGACTATAAGAAACTACACGGAGATATGAACACAGCCCAGATCCTCATGCAAGCCAACCTTTCTATCTATTGATTTTGTCAGCATTTCATGCGGCCTCGGGAAGGCATCTAACATCATCAAAGATCCCTCCCACCCCAGTTATAATCTGTTCCAAACTCTTCCTTCAGCCAGAAGATGCAAAAGCTTAAATACACGTACCAACAGATTCAAGAACACTCATCCACAGATTCTATCAACAAACACATCGACCTGGACCCAATATACCGGCCACTGCAGCGGACAGCTGGAACTGACAACTGGAAGCGGCAGAGACAAACCACTATAAATGCCGGAGGAAACATCACAGAAGCGCTTCACAGGAGGCTCTCAAGCACTGAGGATGTCACCTAGACAGGGGACGAAATATTTGCAACACAAATTCCCAGCTCGGCGAACAGAACCACAACAGCTCCTTTCCGGCTCTTATTAGACTTCTGAATGGACATCTGAAATTTTAAGTTTAATGTTGATCTCGCTCTTTGTGCGCCCTCTCTTCAGCCGTAACATTGTATTCCTTGCTCTGTTCTATTACCTTAATGCATTTTGTCTGATATGATATGCCTGTACTATGCGCAAAACAAAATGTTTCAATGCACCTAGGTACACATGACAATAATAAATCAAATCAAATTGTGGAGGTCTTTGATGATGTTGGATGCCTTCCTGAAGCCGCATGATTGACTGTGTTGTCTGATATCTATTTTCTGGCAAGTGAGGGGCAAGTGGACCAGAAAACAAACTCAGAGGGTCCCTGGGTGAAAACTGACCTTGGCCCATAATTGAGGGGCCAATTGTAACACCCCGGCAACCGCTTGCCTGGCAACACCCCGGCAACCTTCTCCCCAGACCAAATCAGCACACCCATCACGCTCAACATAGGCATATTGCAGCCTACACAGTCTAGTTAAACCCCAATTCATGGGGGTGGGTGTGGGAAGGGAGATGGAAGGATTGGGGTTGGGAGGGGGTTAATGCATAATTAAGAATAGTTAGGTAATAATCAAGTGGGTCAGCCATCGCTTATAATAGAAATGTTTGAACCATGACCTCATGAAACCTGATGGGGTTGGCCCTGCTGGAGCTAATGTTCTATGATTACCTATACAGCTACTTCCAATAAACAGTGGGAAGAACTATCTACCAATAATTATTTTTAAGATAATGAATAAAATAAGCAATTATATATCACAAACGATTCTTCCCATATTCATTTGCCATGTGTTTTTTTTTCTAAGCAATATATTTACCTCCTATCAAAATGTTGCAATTATCTTAGCAGACGGTAACGTGATTTAAGAGACATCATCTTCCAACAAGATGCCAATCTTCCAGCATTTTGAAAATTATTCAAAGTCTTTAATTTTAATGTGGTGCAGTGACCTTTAATAAACAGCTAATATGACAAGCAAATCAGCATAAACAAAAAAAAATTAAAGCTTCCATGTTTGGATTCAATCAGTTTTATAGTAATTATTGTGAACTCTTGGTGACCCTGAATGTATTCAGCTGCTTCCTTGACGTAGAAGGCAGTGGGTTGTGCAGATGTGCAGGTAGATGATGCATGGTGCTCATGTTTGGCAAGGCCCATTGTTTTGGAGATAGTTTCTGAAGCTGTGCAGTGGATTGGTATAGGTTGGTCATCTGTGGGATTGATATGATCACTGGTGGGAGGTGGGTTGGCCAAGTATGTTATGAATGAATAGTGCAAGACTGATCATTAGAAACCAGATATTTCAGGTTTAATAACCAGTCTGTGCTCAGTTGGCTGATCCCAGCAGTTAGGATAAAGTGTTAGCCATTTCGACAAAATAATACGCGATCGAGGTTTATCCCAGAGGGACCTAGCACCTAGGGAAGAAGAGACAAATTCTATTGTTTATTCTTTTATTCATGGTGCAGGATTGCAATTATATAGCACCTTACATCCATCAGTCATGTTTCAAAACACTTCATGCACAACGTATTACTTTGAATGTCTGGCCAATAAAACACTACAGCTATCTAGTATACAACAACATACAAGTTCAGAAATTAAACATACGGTGCCGATGAGATCCAAGATGGCGGCGACTCAGTAAGTCTGAGTCTGCGGTGCTCTGCCTAAGACTTGGGTAAAGTGGGCACCCGCCCTTACCTCATCTTTTAAATCACTCAGGATAGCTTTTGCCCAGCGTACTTAGTCATATTACATCAAACTTGGACAGTTTGGTGTTCTTTTAAAAAGGACTAAGGACAAAAACTCCTGCAGACCCCTCCCCCACCCCCTCCTGCAGCAGCAGGGACATCCGCGGCTGCCTCAGGGGGACTGACCTGCAGAGGGGAGCCTGATCTCCCTAATCGCCAAGCTCCAGGAGAGGATCGACACGTCCATCGAGGAGGCCCGATCCAGGTGAGAGTCGATCTCGGTCACGCTGCAGAAGCATGACCGAGAGATCGAAAAATTCGAGCAGTGTGTCAGAGGGGAGGGCGGAGCGACGGGCCGCGGCTTTGGAGACTGCTGCTGAGTCATCCATGGGTCAGGTCCAGGCTCTGGAGCAACGAGTCGAGACCCTGGAGGAGCACATCGACGACCTTGATAATCGGGGTCATCAGAAAAATATTTGGTTGCTGGGCCTTCCCGAACAGGAAGAGGAAGGCCAGCTTGTGGATTTCTTAGAGCAATGGCTCCCACAATTATTGAAGTTGAAGTTGGGGCCGGGTACGTGTGGAGTGGGCCTAACGGGTTGCTGTAGACAGGCCCGGATCAGACCAGCGCCCTCGCCCAATCTTAATCCAATTCCAATGCTATAAGGATAAACAAAAGCTGCTGGAGGCCTCCAGAGTCCTGTGGAAGGATCCCCAGGCCATGATGCACAAAGGTTCCAGGATAATGTTATTTCATGACTTTTCTCCAGCTGTGGTCTGCAAAAGGAAGGCCTTCGATGAGGCACATAATCGTCTGAAAAACGTAAATATTCAATATTCCATGCATTATCTGGCACTGCTGCACTTCAGCCATGGAGGGTCCGTACATAACTTTGGATTACTGGAGAAAATAAAATAATTCTTGGACTCTCTCAAATAGACCGTGGGACTTGAACTGTATGGATAACGACTTTATTTTTGCTCCTCCTTTGTTTACCCTTTTTTCTTTCTTCATCTCTCTTTCACTCATCCTTTCCTGGGGGTGGGAGGGGCATCACTTTTAACTCTGACTTATAAAACACTTGAATTTATTGACTCCATTTTATAATAACTGGGCTGAGAGCAGGGCCCTAGCTCGGAGAGGTTATGGTGGGGTTGTTGATTGGTACTTATGCCCCCTGGGAGCAAGGGGGAAAATTTCCTTTCAAATATGTTTTGTTCTTTTTTTCTATTTAGGAGTAGTTTTTAATTGTGTTGATTTAACTGTTTTAAAGAATTTTTGTATTTGCGAATTTTCTATGGTCTTTATTCAATGTCTTTTGAGTGGCGTTCTTCCTCCTGAGGGGTCTCGGGCTTACCTAGATGATCATGGCTAGCCATTCGCTTAGGTGGTGCACCTGGAATGTCAAAGGGAACAATCCGCCAATCAAAAGGAAAAAGATATTATCAATTCTTAAAAAAGAAAGGGTTGATATAACTCTCTTCCAGGAGACACATCTACTTGATAAAGAACACTTAAAGCTACAACCAGGTGGATTTGATCAGGCTTTCTTTTCATCTTTCAGCTCAGAAAGCAGGGGAGTGGCCATGCTAATTTGGAAGAATTTGCCTTTCCAAATGTTAAGCCAGATAAAAGCTGAGTCTGGACAGTATATATTGATCAAAGCCTGAATACATGGAGAGGAATATGGAATTTTGAATTTTTATTGTCCCCCGGCACAACCTTTTAAACTTATAACCATGCGCTCTCTAAGTTGATGGCTTTCGGGGTCCGCCATATAATTATAGGGGGAGATTTCAACTGTATTATGGACCCAGAGATGGACAGGATACCTAGAAGCATTATGGATATATCTCTGAGATCCAGACAACTGGCGGATCTGAATAAGGAGCTAGGACTAGTCGATGTATGGAGGTGTTTCCATCCCCAGGGTAGACACTTCACTTTCTATTCTAACTCACACAAGTGCCATACCAGAATCGATATATTCTTTGCCCTCCTCAACCCTTCTGAATTCGATACTGTCCTGTGAAATAGGTAATATAGCTATTTCTAATCATGCCACAGCATATATGGAAGTCAAGACTAGGGATGATGGGATAGGCCCCCGACATTGGCGTATGGATCCTTTCTTATTGAAAGATAGCAAATTCATAAAGTATTTTTCGCAGGAATTCAAAACCTTCTGGGAAATTAATTCAGGTCCAGCTAGTAACCCTTCGATGATGTGAGAGACCACTAAGGCATATGTGCAAGGTTTGGTCATCTCATATTCTGCGACCCAGAAAAGACAAAAGGGGGAGCAATAGTGTCTGCTCGATGCTCGCCTGAAGGCAGCTGAGACAACGTACGTTGACAGGCCCTCCATTACTAAGCTACAAAGGATCACAGCCCTGAGGGCAGCCTTGAATACTGCACTGACCCAAACAGCAAAGAGGGAAATATTATTCACAAAACAGAGACTAGTTGAATATGGCAAAAAGCCTGACAGATATCTAGCGTACCCTTGACAGAAAGAAAAAGGCTCCCCATGCCATTACGTCCATTAGAGAAAGTGCTGGCACCTTGACTTGTGACCGTAAAAAGATCAATACTGCCTTTAGAAAATTCTATTCTGAATTGTATAAGTCGCAGGACTGTGAGGGTAGATCTGGGAAGATGGAAAGCTTCTTTAAAAATGTGGCCCTTCCGGGCTTAACCTCTGAGCAGGTGTCGATCTTGAATGCCCTCTTGACAACCCAGGAAGTACTGGACGCAGTTAGGCAGCTTCAGAGTGGCAAAACGCCTGGGCCAGATGGATTCCAGGTTGAGTTCTATAAAGAATTTGTAGGGGAACTGGCTGGGCCACTCATAAATATGTAGAATTACTCACACAGTCAGGGCTGCCTCCTGCCTTCATTGAGAGAAGCAAATATTGCTCTCATTCTCAAGAAGGGAAAGGCCCCAGAAGATTGCTCTTCATATAGAGCCATACCCTTGTTAAATGTGAATTTCAAAATTCTTTCAAAAATGTTAGCATTAAGACTGGAGAGAGTCTGACCATACATTATAAAAGAGGACCAGATGGGGTTTATAAAGAGTTGCAGATCAACTAATAATACTAGAAGGGTCATAAATATGATTCAAGCCTGTCAACAGGGAACAAGACTGGGTTGAGTTGTCTCCCTGGATGCAGAGAAGGCATTTGATCGGGTAGAATGGCCATATCTTTTCTATACACTGGAAAGGTTTGTTGTTGGAGAAGTATGGGTTTCAATGTTACATAATGATCCCAAAGCAGCGGTGATCACCAATGGTTTAAGTTTGGATAGCTTTAGTGTCGGCAGGGACTGTCGTCAGGGATATCCTTTTTCACCACTATTATTCACACTAGTGATTGAACCACTAGCAAAAGTTATACGAGCTGACCCTAACAGAACGGCTCCAAGGGTTGGATCGGGCAAGCACAAAATTACTCTCTATGCGGATGATGCACTCCTTTTCTGAAGTGATCCTTTGACATCTGTGCCCCGCTTAATTCAAGTGGTCAATCTATTTGGTATGTTCTCAGGTTACAAAACCAATTTTATGAAATCGGAGGCAGGAGCATCCCCAATGTGTCCTCAATGTAAAATAGAAGTTGGCACCCTCACGCATTGTCTATAGACATGCCGCAAGAGCCACAGGAATTGGGATAGAGTAGCGAATGCCTTGACAGAAATTTTGGGTATGGAGATTGAATTGGATCCAGTGTCCCTGCTTTTGCGCTCTTCAGAATGGTGTGAATGTTACGTGTCACCTGTCAGCCCAAGCCTGGATATTGTTCCAGTCTTGCTGAGTTTAGGCCTGGACTATGAGTATCTGAAGAGTCATGATTAATGCTGAACGTTGCACAATCAAAACCTAACATCCCCACTTCTGACTTTATGATGGAGGGAGGGTTATTGATGAAATAGCCGAAGGTAATTGGACCCTATGGGTTAAAGTGCCTGCTTTGGAAATAGGAGAATATGTATTTGAATTTCAGTAGCACCTTTCTGCCCAAAGGACCTTTGAATTAATCCAACATACAGGCTGCCAACTATTAGCAACTCTCGCAGTGCAGTGGTGGTGTCCCTACCACTGATCCTGGAGGCCTGGGTTCCAGTCCCACCTGTTCCAGAAGTATGCAATAACATCTCTGAACAGATTGATCATCTACTCTGAGGAACAGCTGCAGAGATGTCTTGGAGCTGAGATGAGTACCCGGCATGTTCTGTTTTGGCATTATGACTACAAACCAGTGGAAAACGTTCCCATTGATTCCAGTTTTGCGAGGGCTCCTTGATGCTGCACCTGGTCGAATGCAGCTTTGATATCAAGGGCTGTCAATCTTACCTCACCTCTGGAATTCAACTCTTTAGTCCCTGTTTGAACCAAGGCTGTAATGAGGCCAGGAGCCGAGTGGCCCAGGCAGAACCCAAACTGGGCATCACTGAGCAGGTTGTTGCTGAGCAGATGCTGCTTGAAAGCGCTGTTGATGACATCTTCCATCACTTTACTGATGATTGAGAATAGACTGATGGGGCAGTAATTGGCTGAGTTTGATTTGTCCTGCTTTGTGTGTGTACAGGACATATCTAGACATCTTCCCACATTGTTGGGTATATGCCAGTGTTGTAGCTACACTGGAACAGCTTGGCTAGAGGAGCATGTGTCTTCAGTACTATTGTTGGAATCCTGTCAGGACCCATAGTCTTTACTCTATCCAGTGCTTCCAGCTGTTCCTTGATATCACATGGAGTGAATTGGATTGGCTGAAGGTTGGACCCTGTGATGAATGAGCAGAGTTGGATTATCTACTAGACACTTTTGGCAGATTCCAATGCTTCAGCATTATCTTTTGGACTGCTGTGTTGGATTCATCTCTCATTGAGGAGAGGGTTATTTGTAGATCTCCTGCTCCAATGAGATGTTTAATTGTCCACCACCGTACACAACTGAAAGTGGCAGTATTGCATAGCTTAGATCGGATCGGTTAGTTGTGCAATGACTTAGCTCTGTCTGTCACTGCTGCTTATACTGTTTAGAACACAAGTGACCCTGTGTTGTCGCTTCACCAGGTTAAACCTTCATTTGTGGATATAACTGCTGCCGCTTTTGGTATGCCCTCTTGCTGTCTCCATTGAATCAGGGATGATTCCTGTTTTAAATATAATTGTAGCATTAGTTGATATGCCAGGTCCTGAGGTTGCAGATTGTGTTGGAGTACAATTCTGCTGCTCTCGAGGGCCCACAGCACCTCATGGATGCCCAGTCTTGAGTTGTTAGGTCAATTCAAAGTCTGTTCCACTTAGCTTGGTGATAGTACCACACAACACAATGAAGGGTATCCTCGATATGAAGACAGGACTCCGTTTCCACGATGACTGTGTGGTGGTCACTCTTACCAGTTCTGTCTCAGACAGATGCATCTGCAGCCAGCAGATTGATCAGAATATGGTCAAGTATGTTTTTCACTCTTTTGGGTTGCCTCACCACCTGCTGCAGACCCAGTCTAGCAGCAACGCAATTGCCAATTAAGGAACTCATACTCTATGAGGTCCAGCTAGCTGACCTCATTACAATCACTACACTACTGAGGATGTTCCATTTGCAAATAGAGGAATATCACATGTATTATTTGGTATTGACATCACCAACAATTGCCTCACAGCTGCATGGGCATGCATTTTGCATGTGTCATGTAGCAATGCAGGATGAGATGAATTGTACCAATGTGGTTGTATTTTTGGAGGAGGGTGTTGCCTAGGACACCAGGTAATTTGAGAAGTACCATGGGATTTGTGGCCAGCTGAACTGATGAATGGGCCCACTGTTTAATATGTCACCTGACGGAAAGAGAAATTTTGTCTTTATACATCACTTGCCACAATCCCTGACCGCCCCAAAATTGCCTGCAGTCAAAGAAGCATTTTTGAAGTGTAATTACTGTTGCGGCATAGAAATTACAGCCACCATTCTGTGCACATTCCCACAGCAATGTGATAATGACCAGATGATTTATTTTAGGTGTTGGATATGGGTAATCTGTTGAGGAGAACTGAGAAGCAGCATCTCTGGCAGTGCAGCGCTTCCTTCGTACTGGTGTCAGCCTGGGTTTTGTGCTCAAGTTCCCTGGAGAGGTGATTGAGATGCACCTTACTGACATAGAGGTGAGGGAGCTGTTCATTGAGCCCTGTTTGTCTGACAGAAAGCGAAGTAACATTGTGTTGTGCTCTTGTATGGCAGGTGGAACATCAGCTATTCTATGTTTTGATTTCCTGATCCAAAGAGCATAACAATTGTTTTACTTCCTGATACGTGTAGCAACGAGTTAGCAGGTAAATTTATGATTCAATATGGTTCTACTTGACCTTCCCTTTCAATGATATTGCAGTGCTGTGATGAGCTGAATAAGAGGAGCCTGCTTGATGTGCCATGGGTCAATGCTCAACATCAAAACTGGACACCCACACAAGCTCCCAGTATCACTTTTAGATTGAATGCAATACTCAACTGACAGGCCTGTAGAAAACCGAACAGCTGTAAATGTGTTGGTAACAAGACAGTTTCCTTTCGCCTTTCAATTTGTTCTACTCCTGAAGGTGCCAAAACTCTTCTCAGGGTGAGAATCCACATGCACTGAAGAGCTGGCTTTTCCTGTGGTACTGTCAGCTCAGCATGCGACCAGGGAATGCTTCACAGCTCAGCTTGCTCTCAAACTCTCCCTCTCTGCCCCTTGCCCACTCAATCCCTGCACACAGGCACTTTGCAGCAGGGGTCAACAGGCATTATTGAATTTTGGCTGATTTCTCCAATCTCTAGAGCAAAACAGAGCATGGGACGCCAATTGTAGCAGCCCTAGCTCACACCCACTGACTCAACATAAACTGTGATTGAAGTCCCTGTGGATAGAAAAGCTGCCATGGGCAAAAGTAGTGGAGATTGTCCTTAATGTCCAGCTGTTTATAAAAATAATGTTGACATCTTTTTAGTACCCCATCTGGCAAAGTCCTGATTTTAAGTACCTTAAACTCTTAATTTTAAAAATCAATTCATAGCCTTAGCCTTCTATATATGTGTAGTCTCTCAGCAAACCTCAGAAGTTTTGACTGCAATTTCTGAAAATCCCCAATTTCCTTCGCTTCGCGATTGCCAGCTGCTTCTTTCACTGCATCTACCCTCAGCATCGGAAACCCCTGCCTAAACCTCATGGTCCCATTCTCTTCCCTTAGCTTTGTGGCGAGACTACTTCAGTCATGTTGAGCAACTTGAGTTGTCCTCATTAAATGGAGAGAAAGCTGAGGAGCAACCCAATAGAGATGATCCAAAATTATGGGGCATTGACAGAGTGAATAAAGAGAGTGTTTTCAAAGGTGAAATGCTCACTGAAAAGAGGGTGAACACAGAAAATGCTGGAGTTCTGGAGAGAAAAAAAGTGGGGAAAAAAAAGCAATAAAACGTTGAAATGAACATCCCGGTCATACTGGAGCTCGATTTTAAAGTATGCAGAACAATTCCTCAACAGGTCAGGTAGAGAGAGAAATTCTAATTAACATTTCTTATGGGAACAACAGACATAGAAGATCTTATAGATAACAGCATTTTAAAATGGAACTACAGGGAAAGAGGGAGGAGAAGCACAATACTAGGATAAGAACTTGCAAACTGCTTCACTGACAACAGTGAGTCCAAGGTCAGCCATGCTTTTATTAAATGGCAGAGTAGGTTCTGGGCTGAATGGTCTCATTCTTATGATGTAAATTTATGATAATTGGCTAAAGGATTAGAGATGATATGAGAAAGAATATTTTAAACTGCAAATAAATATTATTTAAAATGCACTGCCTGACAGTGTTGGAAGTAGAATCAATACTAATTGGTTAAACGTTTGAAGTGGAAAAACTTGCAGGACTAAGAGGAAAGAGCAACAAGATAACTTGAATCCTAATTTCAAAGTATTAGCATGTGTATGATGGCCCCATTGGCCTCCTTCAGTGCTCTATTGTTGTAAGGTCGCTGTTAAAACTTCAACTCTTTGACTAGATCTTTGGTCATCTATCCTTTCATGACTCTCTGTCAATCTTTGCATCATATTACTTACACCAACAGCCTTGGAACATGGTCCTACATTAAGGGCTTTTTTTGAACTGAATGTTATTATTGTTGTCTAATTTCCTGAGTTAGGGACGAAAAGAATGAGCTCAATTATCAGATTCAGGTGGAACATGACCTGTTTGGTAACAAAAGCTAGTTGACAAAGACAGATGGGAACTCGGTAGGAGGTCTAGAATCTGAGATGGTGATTCATAATGATGGTCTTTGTTAGCTGAACTACCTGTGGTAGATCAGCAAACTGGGATAGGAGAGAACTTGCTCGAGCACATGGTGTCTATCAATGCTCTCGATGTCTTTCGAGAGAGCTAGGCACTATGGGGATTACAATGCTTTCGTTCCCCCTCCAATTCCATTTTGATTTAGTCTCCTCCCTCCCTCCTTACTTCCCCCTCACCTGTTGATGGTTTGCATTGCCCTTAATGGGATTGACATGTAAATATTGAACTCGCTAGATGGGTGTCTTTACTGGTGGAGGTTAGTAGTGTGAAAAAAAAAGCAAAAAGGTAGTCACAGTGATATTGGTGGTGGCTAGGTCACTTAGTTGCGTGTGATAACACTTCTGGGTAGACAAGATAAGAAAAGGAGGGGACTTGCTAGAAGGGTCTTGTGGCTGTGTGGTAGAATGAACCAGGAGACCTGGGTTCAAGTCCAACCTGCACAGAGGTATGCACTAATACTGCCGAGCAGGTTAATTAAAAACAGCATAAAATAAAGGTGGGAACTTGCTCCAAATTCATTTTGATTTGAGCCCCTCCCACTCTCCCCATCTCTCCGTTAACTTTGATGGTGTGCGTTGCTCCCTGTGATCTTTGCATGGATATTATTCAATTGATAATTTACTGGTGGTGCATTATAGATAGAAAAAAAACCATGGGTAACTTGATGATGGGAAAAGGAAAATTCACTTGTGTGTATGAGTATTTCTGGATATAAAAAAATGAAGTGGAGGAAACTGGCTCTGGCCAATTTGTCCATTAACCGATCTAGGCAGCAGGCAATGGAGGGGGTTATGACTGCCATTCTCTGCCCCTCATCTGCAACAATGTTCGAGTCTGGGTGTCAGTGGAGAGAGATCACATGGTGTCCATTGATATTCTCAATGGTTTCAGAGGAAGGTGGGCACCACAGGGCATAGAGTGCCTGATCTCCCTTTCCAACTCCATTGGCTTTAGCTCTCTCACTCTCTCCCTACCTCCCCCCAAACATTTGGTGCTCTGCACTGCCCTCAGACAACTTTGCACATAAATTAATTAATTGGAGAGCACAGGTGATTTAGTGGTGGTGGTTAATAGATGAAAAATATCATGAGTGATTTAGAAGTGGGGAAAGCATTTCAGTGGTGTGTGATTGAACATCTGGATGAAAAAAAGAGGAGAAATTTGTGGGGGGTGGGGGGAGGTGTCCCTTAATGCCATGGTAATGCCCTTACCTCTGAGCCAGGGAGGCTTGGCTTTAAGTCCCATCTGCTTCAGAGGTGTGGAAAACATCTCTGACCAAGTTGATTCGAAAGTATTTTATGGATAAAAACACTGAATCACATTAAATGATTAATAGCCTTATCATCTGAAGTGGAGTTGTTCATATTCTGCCCACTTGTATCCTCAAGTCTCTTTGCGCTTCTGAAACTATAAGATCACTTCCATTCAGAACATAATCCCTGGTACTTCTTTCAAAAAATGGAGTAAAAAAGGAGGAAATTTGGTTTAAAAAATATTGGGAGTAATTGTGAAAGAATTTTGGGATAGGTAGGTACCACTAGCACTGGAGTGTTTTATCTCCCCCGTTAAGATTTCTTTGAGTGAGTTCCCTCCCTCGTTTTCCCTATTTTTGGCTTTTGTCACACAGCGCTGGTGAGCAGAGCTTATTACTTGTTAATTGGTGACTTCTTTGACAGATGATTGGGTTAGTATATAAAAAAAGGAGGGAATTTGGACTGAAAGCAGAAATCTAGCTCCATAAGGGAGAGGTTAGTGATGAAGATTGAAGCCATTTCAAATTTTAAATCCGGTGCTGCTGTTAAGAACAGATATCAAAAAAGAAAGAGACTCTCAAACACAGGGTACTTAAAATCTCTAGAGTCTCTTGACGTCAAGCAGTACTATTTTAGGAAGTGTACTTGTGAGTGGCCTACTATTTAATATAAAGACTTCCAGTTAAATAATGGCAAAAAGATTCAACTGGTTCTGGGGTGTCTGAATGGGTGACATCTGTTGGTTTCCATTGAAGCTACCCATCCATCAAATAACCTTGCAGACAATATTAAAAATGTTGTATTTATATTAACAGTTATTTTATATATATATCACACAGATGTGTTATAGCTGGTTAAGGGTCCAAGGATTCCTTGACAATAGAGTCTTAGGGAGACACTCACAGTGGCTATAGTTACAATCAGCAAATCTGCAGCACTTTGAGATGGAAAATTTTTCACTTGCAAGAATAAAATGAAATACTGATCTCACCTGAAGTGTGGGTTGGCTAAGTGCTTCAACTTATTACAAGCTCACTGACCATTAACTGAGCAGAAGCTCGCAATGAACAGAAAGCATACCTCAAAGCAAACCTAACATCCATTAGCGAGGAAGACTTTCATGTGGTTTGGACATACCAAAATACTTTACAACAATGAAGTGCTTTCTTCTGAAATGTAGTCACTGCCATAACAGAGGGAACGTGGCAGACCTTTTGGGCAGGACGAGGTCCTCGTGACTTAGATCATCTGTTTTTGTCAGAATGTTGGTTGAGGGATGAAAATAGGTCCAGGATGTTGTGGAAATTTAAGAGGATGCGGTAAAGATTTACAATGGTTTTGGCAGGATTGGAGGGTTTGAGCTATATGGAGAGACTGAATGGGTTGGGGCTATTTTCCCTAGAGCATTGGAGTCTGAGGGGTGACCTTAGAGAGGTTAATAAAATCATGAGGGGCAAGGCTGAATAGCCAAGGTCTTTTCCCCAGGGTAGGGGAGTCCAAAACTAGAGGGTACAGGGTTAAGGTAAGAGGGGAAAAATTTAAAGGGACCTAAGGGACAATATGTTTACGGTTCAGCTTGCTCTCAAACTCACCCTCTCTGCCCCTTGCCCACTCAATCTCTGCAGCAAATGAGAAGGTGGTGCATGTATGGAATGAGCTGCCAGAGGAAGTGGTGGAGGCTGGTACAATTACAGCATTTAAAGGAAATCTAGCTGGGTATATGAATATGACTTTATATTGGAGTAATCTCTAGAATAATATCACAGAATATTTTATAGCCACTTGAGAAGCCAAATGAGTCTTTGCTTTAATATTTAATGTGAAGGCTGGTATCCCAACATTGCCGCATACCCTTGCCTGTGTATGTGTACTTGGATCATGAGCTGGACTGAAAGAATTTCTAAATGTTGTCAAATCTTGAGTTGGTTGTTGATCTGGAGTCACTTCTGCATCTCTGTCCTTTCTTGTCAATATGTTTTTCAATAAAGCATCTGCCGTGTTTCAGGAGCAGCGTTGTCTGATCAATTCCACCAGGCCATTTGAAGAGGACTGGGGTGACGTGGATGGTGAGCTGGTTAGTGGGTCATGCAAGCAATATTCAAAACATATTGAATTCAAGGATGAGGAAAGCCTCACTTTTGATTAAATGTCACCACCTAGTGAAAATCTAAGATGTACAAAGCAAGAGATTATAAGATTACATCGTCTCTTCATTGATAGGATGTGGCCTTGCAGGAAAAACCATGTTTATTGCCAATCCTATCTGCTTTTGAGATGCTGTTTTCTTGAGCTACTGCAGTCCTTGTGGTGTAGGCTTATCTGTAATACTGTTAGGAAGAGAGTTCCAATGATATTGAAGGAGCAGTGACATATTTTCAAGTCAGAATGGTGTGCAACTTGGAGGAGAATGTGCAAGGTGGCATTCCCATGTGTCTATGGCCCTTGTTACAGCGGGTGGTAGAGCTCCTGGGTTTGGAAGGAGCCTTAGTGTGTTGCTGTCAGAAATCTTGGAGAGCATGACTTTCCAAAGTGTTGGCTGGGTCCCACAGCAAGATGAGATGTCAGGGCCACAAACTTCAAGGCTGTTACGGCTGCTGTGGACCCTGGATTGTTTCCTGGTAGCTGCAAGGCCCAGTTCACCAGGTGGTGAGTTGCAACCTCCTCCTGTTCAAAAGCTGAAGCCTCCTCACCAATCTCCAAATCCCCCCCCTCAACAACTCTCACACTCCAGTACTGACACTCGAGTCAAAATCTATGGCATTAAAATGGGGGTAGTCCAGGGGGAAAGTTAGCAGGCAGTGGTTCAGAGGGTACAAACCGCTGCTAGGAGAGTGGCAGATGAGACGAATGGTGGAGTGGCGTTCAAGATGTCAAGATTCTTGAGTGGGAAGTTGAGCCCATCCAGGTAAGTATTCACACTCCTACTCCCACTCCTATGTCTTATGGTCTTATGGACTTGTGCTTTGTAGTAAACCAGCTTTTAGAGTGTTGGCACTCTGTGGAACTCCCAGCCTCTGCTCATGATTCAGTCGTTTCCTGCACTAAACTCACTGGGCGTGTTAGTTGGAGGACTGTATCAAGTAGTTGAGCAGCATGCAGATTGGCAATGGATTGTCCATGGGAACGCAAGGGCCCACAAAAATAGATAAGGTGGGAACTTGGAGGCAGGAGTTCACATGAGGGAATATCAAAACATAAGAACTAGGAGCAGGAGTAGGCTATTCAGGCTGTTGGGCCTGCTCCATCGTTTAATTCAATCGTGGCTACCCTCATCTCAACCTCAACTCCACTTTCCTGTGTGCTATCCATAACCTCTCAATCCATTACTAATTAAAAATCTATCTCCTTCTTAAACTTACTCAATTTCCCAGCACATACCGCATTCTGGGGTCGTGAATTCTACAGACTCACAACCCTTTGAGAGAAGTAATTTTTCCTCATCTCTGTTTAAAATCTGACACCCCATATCCTAAAACTATAACTTCTCGTTCTAAATTGTTCCACATGAGCAAAGATTCTCTTTACAGCTACTTTGTCAATCTCCTTTAATATCTTATACACCTCAATTCAATCTCTTCTCATTCTTCTAATCGCCTTACGGGCTGCATGGTAGCTCAGTGGTTAGCACTGATGCTTCACAGCATCAAGGACCTGGGTTCAATTGCACAGTCAGGCCACTGTCTGTGCAGAGTTTGCACGTTGTCTGTGTAGATTTCCAGTGGGTGCTGCGGTTTCCTCCCACAATCCAAAGATGTACAGGTTAAGTGGATTGACCATGCTAAATTGTCCATAGTTTTCAGGGTTGTGCAGGCTAGGTGGATTAGCCATGGGAAATGCAGGGTTACACGGATGGGATGGGGGGGTGGGTCTGGGTGCGATGCATCTTAGAGGGTCAGTGTGGACCTGTTGGGCTGAATGCCCTATTTCCACACTGTCGTATTCTATTATTCCTGAGTGTATTGGCCGAAACTTCTCAATCCCTCTTTGTAAGACAAACTCCTCTGGAATCAATCGAGTGAACTTCCTCTGAACTGCCTCCAATGTAACGATATCCATCCCCAGGAAAAAGAGGACCAAAACTGGAATCAATACTCCAGGTGCAGTCTCAGAAATGCCATGCACAGTTGCATTATTTCCCTGTTTTTATACTCTACTCCCTTAGCAACAAATGCCAAAATTACATTTTGTCTTCTTTATTACCAGCTGCGCTTGCATTCTAGTTTTCTCTGAGTCATGTATGAGGACACCCAGATCCCTCTGCACTCTGAAGTTTCTCTCCATTTAGATAATAAGTTGCCTTTCCATTCCTCTGACCTGTCAAGTAAGAGGTAGAAAACAAGACGGTGCATTTTTCTGTAAAACGCATGGAATACTTTGAGATGATGGAAGGTGCTGCAAAAATATATTCTTACTTTGAGAATTAAATACTAACTGGACATTCCTGCACTTATGCAAAGTCAACTGAGTCCTGCTTGTCCATGTATAAACACAAGTTATGATTGAAGTGCATTTGTACAAACATGCACCAGACCCATCCTTTGCCTTTTTGTTCCTCATTAATGTTCTCCCCTCCTAATTCAGTCTCCTGTTGAAAGTGTTGGACACTAGCTATGCAATATTTCAATGGGCCCTGTACACTACCTTGGTACTTGAATAAGTCCTGAGGATTGATTATTTATTTGTGATTCTTGGTTACAAATTTGGTCTATCTCCATACAAACATATGAAACAGGAACATAAGTAAGCTTGTACCTGCTCTGCCATTTAATTAGATCACAGCTGATCTGTTTGTGTTTCAAATTTCACATTCCTTTCTACCCTCGATGACACTTGACTCCGTTGCCTAACAAGAATCTGCCTACCTCTGACATAAACATATTTAATGACCACAGTTCCATCACCTTCTGAGCCAGCATTCCAAACCTGCAAAGACCTCTGACAGAAAAAAAGTCCTCATCATTGTCCTGAAAGGGCGATTCCTAATTTTGGGATGTACCCTGGTTCTGGACTGACCATCAACAGAAAACACTTCTCCACATCACCGCGTCAAGACCAATGAGGATCTTATACACTTCCGTTAAGTCACTCCCATACTCTGCCAAACTGCAGTGGAAACAAGCCAAGTCTGTTCAACCTATCTTCAGACTCCCCACTCATTCCAGGTTTGCATTTTGTAAACCTCCTCTGATCCACTTCCACTGCATTTACATCCTTCCTTAAATAAGGAGACCAAAACTGCTCACAATGTTTGTGATGTGGTCTCACCAATGCCCTTTATAACCAAAGCGTAACATCCTGAGTTTTATAAAAACTGAAAGTGTTGTCTGAGGAAGGGCACTGGAACCGAAATGTTAACTGTGATTTCTCTGCACAGATGCTGCCAGATCAGCTGAGCTTTTCCAGCAATTTCTGTTTTTGATCCTGACTTTTACATTTAATTCCTCTTGTAACAATGGATAACATCCCATTATCTTTCTTAGCTATGTGGTGCATCTTCATACCAACTCTTTGTGACTCGTGTACTGGAACACCCCAATCCCTTTGTATCTTGGAATTTTGCAGTTGTTCTCCAATTAAACAATATTTTGCTTTTTTATCCTTTCTGCCAAAATGAACAACTTCACATTTTTCCACATTCTACTCCATTTGCCAGATTTGTGCCCATTCACTCAATCTGTTTCCATTCATCTGCAATTTCCTCATGTCTATTTCCAAAATACTCTCCTATTAAATTGATATCACCTGCAAGTTCAGCTGCCATGTATTTGCTCCCCTCAAAGGCATTGATATAAAATGTTAAGGTTTCAGCACAGATTCTTTCAGAATTACACTCATCACATCGAGCCAAATAGACAAAGACCCATTCACAAAGACTCTCTGTTTTAGTACCAGCCAGCCAACTAATTTTCTCTCCATACTAATATGTTACCTTCTGTTCCAAGACCTTTAATGTTTAGCGATAACTTTTGATGTGGCACCTTATAAGACTACCTTCTGGAAATCTATCTACTGTACATCTACAGGTTCTCCACTATCCATGTTACTCCTAAAGAGAGCTCCAAAAATTTGATTAAACATGACTTCCTTTCAGCAACATCACAGAGAGATTCATACAGCACAGAAACAGACCCTTAGGTCTAATGCATTAATCCACGTTTCCCAAACTGAACTATTCCTACCTGCCTGCATTTGGCCCATACCCTCTAAACCTTTCCTCTCCATGTACCTCTCCAAATGTCTTTTAAATACTGTAACTATATCTGCATCTAACATTTCCTCTGGCAGTTCATCCCATATTTGCACTACCCTCTGTGAAAAGGTTACCTGTCATGCCCCTTTTAAATCTTTCTCCTCTCACCTTAAAACTATGCCTTCTAGTTTTCAAATCCCCATCCTGGGGAAATGTCCTTAATCATCTTATCAATGCCCCTCATGATTTTACAAATCTCCATAAGTGTTGACACCTCCTGATAACCTTGAGTTTTTCTAAGTCCAAAGTTAAAAGCTCTTTGATGATCGATTCAACACCTTCCTCACAACAGATGTTGAGCTAACTAGACTACAGTTTCCTGTAAACTGCCTCCCTCCTTCTTGAATAGAAGGATTATATTTGCCACTGATGTTATTTGATCATGCTGACTCACTGCTGATGATATGGACAAATTTAAATGGAACACAAACATAAATGCTAAATATAGTACAATTAGTGACTTTGACTCCAAGCAAAGATCTTGAAGGGGGTATGAACTGTCCAGCATTTAACTTAACTACCAGGGAGGTTAGAACGGGAAGGCTTTATTCTTTAGAAAAGACAACTAAACTGAAAGATGATCTGCTGGAGATCTTTGAGCTTATGAAGAGTAGAGAAGTTTCCACTTGCTTGAATCCAAAAGCATTAAACATAAGCTACTCATAAACAAATCCAATAAATAATGCAAGAGAAATGGCTTTACCAGAGAGTGACTAGAATGGAAGCCTGACATTGTATGGAGTAGTTGAGGCAAATTGTGTTGCTGCGTCTTTGGGGAAACTTAATAACTACATGAAGGAGAAAGGAAAAGAAGGGTTTATTGATAGCATTAGCTGAAGAAAAGTGGGTGGAAGCTCATAGGCACCATGGACCAGTTGGGCTGAATGGCCTGACTCTGTGCTGAGAAGTTAGACTTGAAAAGGTATCAATTTAGATGTGAAGGTAGAAGGTGATTTGAGGTGAAGTCCTTTCATTCAGAAGCTTTGGAGCTCTCAGCTTGAAAGGCTGGTGGAAGCAGAAACACTAAAGGAGATTCACTAAGGGTCGTGAGCTACAACAATATTGTAGGAGTAAGAGCTGATCAATGCGATAAGACAGGATGGCTCCTTGTCAACCACTGGCTACATGATGGGCCGAATAGCCTTCTTCTCTGCTGTAAATAACTGATTTCTATTTCTATCATTCTGTATTCCATTGGGTGTATATATGGAAATACACATGGTAACACATACACGCAGTGACATAAACTGCTGCACGCACCACGGAGAAAGATAATCAGTGCTGAAGTTTATCTTATCTGCCGAATGACCAGCAGCACCTTGACCTTCTCTTATAGCTTCCGTGGCGAGGACCATTCAAACTCATCACTGTCGACAAAGATTTTTTTCTACTTGAGCACCTCTTTGCGGCAAATGAAGATTGCATTGAAAAACACCAGGAATGTCTTTTGCTTGATTGGCCCGTGGATGATTTCAAGGTGAAATTTCTAGTTCAGTTGAGCTTCATTCATTCAGCACTGTGCCAAATGTCACACCCAGAGCAAACCCCACTCAATGATGCTGCTATCCTATTCCATTTAAATTTACTTCACTTTTCCTTCCTGACACCTGTTTAAATCAATATCTTCCATTGTAGGTCGCAGGCCCAGTATGCCTCTGTGCTCACCAACTGCTTCTCAAATCCACTAAAATCAACACAATAATTGAAATATTTTCAAGCTGATTACACCACAGCCCGAGGCAGTGCTGGTTGCTAAGGGTAAGCTCCCTGGTTGCTAGGGGGAGTAAATCATCCTGCATTATTTGATTTTTCTTATAGATATGAAATCGCTACTCCCTCGATTAAATGTCTCACAGTCTAACACCTAGGGGACCTGGGGAAGGGAGAAGAAAGCAGCAACCTTGACCCTGTCAAATAAATATCTCTAACTTTTCCTGTCCTTAGGCTTTCAGTCTTTCAGCATCAACCTGCCTGCTTATTTTTTTTTGCCTGCTTTTTAAATAACAAAGTCAGCAGACAGACAGGGCTAGTGAAAACACTGCCGTCGTTGTATAAGATTATCTGGACACAGTAAATGCTCTCCATTTCCTATAACACAGCATGATGAGATGGTACAAGTCTCTAATAGCCTGGAAGATGTCGAGTCTGAATCCATTAACATTTTCCTTCTGAGAGTCAGTCACACACTCCAGATATCCTCTAAACATGCGCCAGCTATCAGACACAACGAATTACTTACAATAACACTTAGCACTCCGATATAGCAACACTAATATGCCCAATATATGGAGTTCCGAGGCATATTCTGGCTGATTGGTAGTGAAGGAGAAGGGACTATATCAAAGGCTCCCAACCATTTAATTCAAAATCTGAAACATCACACATGCACCCAAGCTGGGCAGGAGTGAGTCAGCTGTAGACTTGGGAACACATACACATACTGTAATGAAAATCTAGGTTAGGTTCCCTGGACTATACTGATTTAACTGATCAAAACAGAGGGAGCAGTGGGGGATAGGCTTGGGGTTTCACCGTTGATCTCAGTACTCCCTGGATAAGGGAAGGAGTGCGAGGGAGGGATGCAACAAAACAACTTGCCCCTGAAATGATCAGTACCAGACAGTGGACAGGGCAGATTCAGCATTTGGTTGTGATGAAATCCCCAGTCGAACAACTCCCCCAACCCTCATTATCTGCAGTCTCGAAGGTTGAGGCTGGACCTTGGTACATGCTAGCAGCATCTTCAGGACAGGAAGAATGAAAAAGGGAGAAAGTGAGAGATGATATAAAAGAGGCAGGGAAGTTGCTGATTAGACATGACTACAGTAATTGCAAAGACTCGCAGACTGATGGCTGTTCAGAATGTTATCTGATCAGAAATAAAGATAAGGGCAAATTGTGAGTTTTCATTTTTATTCTAAGACTTTGATTTCTTTTATTAACATTGAATTCATAAAGCTACTCATAACATATTAGGTCCAATCGCAATCACACAGATAACTTTCTCTCTCTATCCTTTTGATCTTCCCTCTATTTCTCTACTTGTTCTATCTCTCCCTTTACTTCTCCCTGTACCTCTCCTCTCTCTACCTCTCCCTCCAATTCTCCCTCTGCCACTCCTTCTGCCTCTAACTCTCCCCTAAACATGTTGTAGGTTCTGTCCCCCCACCCCCCCCACCCCACCCCCAAGTGACCACATTTTTTCTCATCGGAGCAAATAACGGGAAATGACTTCCTCTACACAAAAACAGAAAATGCTGGAAAAGCTCAGCAGTTCTGGCAACATCTATGGAGAGAAATCAGAGTTAACTTTCAGGTCCAGTGACCTTTCCTCAGAACAGGGTCACTTGACCTGAAATGTTAACTCTAATTTCTCTCCACAGATGCTGCTGGACCTGTTGAGGCTTTTCCAGCAATTTCTGGTTTTGATTTTGATCTCCAACATTCGCAGTTCTTTCAGTTTTTAAACTAATTCCTGTTATTTGTTTGTCTAATATTATGCTGACCAGGGTGAAAGTTCCTAGAAAGGACCACATGGTCCAAGTTGTACTGTAATACCAAGCAGGTCAGACTTAACAGCAACAACAAGATGCTTAGTAAAACAGCCCAGGAGCAGGACGCTGTCTTGGTTAATGGACCCAGTGGTGAACAGGACTTCATGCCAGTTTGGATAATGGGGTTATAGAGTTTTGAATTACCCCAAAGTTTATGATGATGGGAGGTCAGCAGGACGACTGGGCAAAATAAAGGTAGAGGTGAAGGCTTCAGCATTATATATAGGTACAGAGTAGCTCAAGGTAAAATCAAGGACTTGAAAATGTTTAAAAATCCGAGACATTTTCCTGCCTTAAAGCTGCCTTTTCACCAACCCAATGCTGTCTTAAACCCAGTCTCAGATTGGCCTTTCCACGTCACCACAGCGTATAAGGTCCTTTCTCGGTGAGACTGATACTCAGCGCAATTTGTGGTGTGGACTAGCCCCTACCTGGAAACAGCAGCTTCGTAATGCCCAAAATGACAAGGTCATGTTGTATAAAGTGGGTTTAGATTCACTGAGCCCAGTAGATCGAGCTGATTCAGATGATGAAACTTTCCGATAGGCTAGAAATAGAGAAACGCTGCTGTCCAGAAAAAAGATCAGCCTTACAATTAGATGTTGGTTTTTTAAAAGGTGATGTCAGGAAGACTTCTTCAAATGGAGGATGGTGATAAATGGGAACTGAAGCTGAAACGAGCTTTGGGAGATCAATTGAAAAGTTAACATTGGAGGTTGTTAGCTCTTTATTAGGTAAGAAGGGTGTTAGGAGTTACAGAACTATGGCGGGTGATGGATTTGGGATCCAGATCCACTCTGATCTAGTTGAATGGTGGAACAAGGTTAAAGGGTGAATGGTCCACTTCTGTACCCCTCTTTCAATGCTTAACACTGACTAATTTTCTGCCATTCCTTATGGTAGTAAGGTAGTCAAAGGCGGCGGGGTGGGGTGTGTGTGTGTGGAGGATGGTTTCTGGCGAGCAATTGCATAGGTTGGGGGAAGGGGATGGGAAAATGCCTGAGTAGGGTAGAGGATAGCAAGTTCAAGTACCTTTCTGTATGTTTGAGAATTAAATCTGCACTGACACTCTCAGTTAGTGTCAGTGAGGTACTGCGATAAGTCAGAGAAGATGCATCCTGATGTCCTAACTGCTATGGCCCTTATTTTGAAGGAGATCACTTGAGTTTTCTCCAATATCCCTCAGCATTCATCACTAATACAAATCATTTGCTCAATTATTATGTCGCTGCTTGTGGACTCTTGCTGTGCACAAGTTGATTGGTTTGTTTCCTACTTTCAAACAGTGGCTGTACGTAAGTGCAGGTAAACTTCTTTGGGATGTTCTGATGTCACAAATTACAAGATAGAAACGTTACTCTTCTGTCTCCTTGGACAGTATGGAGAAAGGGAGGGAGAAGGATGTTTTGGAACATTCCTTGAGTAGATTGTCCTAGTCTGGGATCTTGTACAAGGCTACCCTGTTTAGGGACTGCCACAATGACTCCCAACCATGACTCCATGCTATGCTTTTGATAAACCTCTGCAGATATTTGGGGGGTGGGGAGGGCACAATGGTTCGGAAGTTAGCACTGCTGTCTTGCGACATTAGGAGCCTGAGTTTAATTCTACCCTTGGGCAACCATCTGTGTGGAGTTTGCACATTCTTCCCATGTCTGCATGGTTTGCCCTGGTTTCCTTCCACACCAGGGATGTGCAGCTGAGTGTTTTTTGTCAAAGGAAATACAGGGTTGTGGGGATAGAGTGGGGAGTGGGTCGCTTTTCAGACAGTGGGCACAGATTCAATGGGACACTTCAGGAATTCTGCACTATAGGGATTCGATCATCGGCACAGCAGGAGGATCCTGGAGTTTGTAGGACTCCATTTGCCATCTCTGGCATTGCCCAGCCAGACCCTCAACAGTCCAATCACTGGCCTGCCTTGACCAGTTCAGTCGAGTGGTTTGACCTCAAAGCATCCACTTCCCAACAAGTCCATTCTTGTGACATCCTAATTATCACGACCAATAGAATGTAAGTGTCCAGGAATATTCTTGATTTGAATGGCTTATTATGAAAATTCGATTATCTCCTTTGAACAACATCAACTGCTTGAAATATAAGTGTTGTCGGCAAATATCTGGTAGAACACAGGCACCACAGTAGCTCAGTGGTTAGCACAGCTACCTCACAGCAGCAGGTATCTGGGTTCAGTTCTAGCCTTGGGTGAATGTCTGTGTGGAGTTTGCATGTACTCCCCTTGTCTGTGTTGGTTTCCATCAGATGCTCTGGTTTTCTTCTACAGTCCAAAGATGTCGATGTTAGATGGATGGTCATGCTAAAGTGTGCAGGCTAGGTGGCTTAGCCATGTGGGCTTACAGGGATCGGTTAGGGGCCTAGTTGAGATGCTGTTCGGAGCGTAAGTGCAGAACTTGATGGACAGAATGGCCTCTTTCCACATTATAAGGGTTTTAATTATGTTAAGAGTCGAGCAATGACTAAAAAAAGTCATCAATGACCATTGTGCCACATTAAAACAGCTCCTACTTCAGAACAGACTGGCCAAGCCTTCAATTTCAGTACAGATGTAATTATATTTAGAATATTTTAGAATATTTTTGTAGGGCTTGAAAATGCATATAGAACACATTTAATTTTATTGCCCAGCGTATTTTTTTTCTGCAACCTGAGTTCATAATTCTGCTTACACAGATGCTAATGGAAAGTAGCTACTTAGTTGATTGGTTTATTATGTCTTGTCAAGTTCACAACTTGTACAAATATTTTAAAAATTATGCACAGTTTCATTTCACTTTTCCCGTTTCATCATGGGATTTCTATTTATTTCTTCACAACCTAGCAAGACAACACTCTGAAGATGCTCAGAATCAGCAGGTAGCTGACTAGAAACGATCCAGGCTTCAGATTCAACTGAGGCCTACATATTCATGAATTGAACATACTCAGGATTTCTATATCCCACAGTATAGAAAGATGAATTGTACCACCAAATTCGGTGTAGTAAACACTGGGCTAGCAAGGGTGATGGTGCTGAAGGCCGAAGCATTCAGGGTGCCGATACATCCTGCTTGGGACATATTCCTGAAGGTGTTCAAGATGGAGTGAGTATAGTTCTCATGGATAAGGGGATCAAAGATTTTGGGGAGAAAGCAGGAACTGGGTGGTGAGTTGGATGACCACCATGATCAGAATGGATAGCAGAGTAGGCTTGGGGGGGCTAAATGGCCTACTCCTCTTCTTATTTCCTATGTTTACCTATTTTACTAACTGACCTGCAATTGCTAACCACCCCCTGCCCAACATGTCCATCCTTATACCACTTCAACATCTGTTTTTGCTTCAGATAGAGTCATCAAGTCATACAGCATGGGAACAGACCCTTTGGTCCAACTAGGTCATACAAATCATGTTCCCAAACTAAACTAGTCCCATCTGCCTGCATTTGGCCCATATCCCTCCAAACCTTTCCCATTCATATACTCACCCAAATGTGTTTTAAAGGTTGTAATTGTATCAGTGTCCAGCACTTCCTCAGGCAGTTCATTCCAACTACGATTCACTCTCTGTTTAAAAGAAGTTGCCCCTCATGTCCTTTTTAAAACTTTCTCCTCTCACCTTAAAAATATACCCCCTATTTTTGAACTCCCCCATTCCAGGGAAAAGACTCTTGCGATTTAGTGGGCGGCATGGTGGCAAGCACTGTTGCGCCAGAGATGTCGGGTTTAATTCCTGCCTCAGGCGACTGTCTGTGTGGAATTCTCCCTATGTCTACATGGGTTTCCTCCCACAGTCCAAAAACGTGCAGGTTAGGTGAATTGGTCATGCTAAATTGCCCATAGTGTTAGGTGAAGAGGTAAATGTAGAGGAATGGGTCTGGGTGGGTTGCGCTTCGGCGGGTTAGTGTGGACTTGTTGGGCTGAAGGGCCTGTTTCCACACTGTAAGTAATCTAAATCTAATCTAAATTCACCTTCTCAATGCTCCTCATGATTTTATAATTTGGAGATGCCGGTGTTGGACTGGGGTGTACAAAGTTAAAAATCACACAACACCAGGTTATAGTCCAACACGTTTAATTGGAAGGACACTAGCTTTCAGAGCGACGCACCTTCATCAGGTGATAGTGTATAATTATGTCCATTGACTTACAAAGATTCAAGGTGATTTAACGGAGGCGTTTAAGGTAATCTGTTGAATTGGCTATTTTGGTCAACAGAGAGCAGATATTTCTTCTTGTTGAGGGGAATCTAAAGGGTTAAATTAAAGCCTAGCAGTTCAGGAGGAATTTAGCAAGCAATCTTTCACATAAAGGTGAATGAAAACTTAGATTCTGTTTTTCAAGAGGCCTTGGATGTTCAGGGCCAAGTAAACATTGGTCACCTTACTATAGAAAGGATATTATTAAACTAGAAAGAATGCAGAAAATATTTGCCAGGCTGCCACCTGGACTGGGCAAAAGTGAGGACTGCAGATGCTGGAAATCAGAGTCTAGATTAGAGTGGTGCTGGAAAAGCACAGCAGGTCAGGCAGCATCCGAGGAGCAGGAAAATCGACGCTTCAGGCAAAAGCCCTTCATCAGGAATGGAAGATCCATTCCTGATGAAAGGCTTTTGTCCGAAACATCGATTTTCCTGCTCTTCGGATGCTGCCTGATCTGCTGTGCTTTTCCAGCACCACTCTAATCCTGACTGCTACCTGGACTGGAAATTGAGTTATAAGAAGAGATTGGATAGTCTGGAATGTTTTTGTCCCTGGAGCTGAGGAGACTGTGGGGTGACCTCAAAGGTCTATAAAATCCTGAGAGGCATAGATAAGGTCAATAGCCAATAGCGTTTTCCCATGGTAGGGAGTCTAAAACTAGAGGGCAGAGGTTTAAGGTGAGAGGGGAGAGATACAAAAGAGTCCAAAGGGAAATTTCTTCACCCAGAAGATGGTGAGAGTATCTGGAATGGGTTGCCAGAGGTAATGGTGGAGGTGAATACAATTTTGTTATTGAAGAAACATTTGGACAGGTACACGATGGAATTGGTGTGGAGGGATATGGACCAATCACGGGCAACTGGGACGAGATTAATTATGAGAACTGGGCAGCATGGACAAGTTGGACCGAAGGGCATGTTTCCATGCTATAAACCTTTATGACTCTACAATGACTATGCTCAATGGACGTTTGTTCCGGTACCAAGGGACATAGAGTGAAAGCAGATAGATGGACCAAATGGTGAGGTCTCATGTATGTAAGAGCACATTACTAAATTTCCATCAGGACTGAGCCTGGTCTGGGAACACCACGGCGAAGTAGTTAGCAGCAGAGGTCATGGATAAAACAGGTGGAACACCCAGAGAGGGGGAGTTTGGGGTGAGAGGGGTGGGAAATGGCATCTTTTTAACACTGTTACTGGAAATAACTGGATGGGAGAGCAGCTGAGAAACGGAAAAAATTTCTATTCCAATGTTTCTACTCCAGAAACACTCAAAACATATCTCTCCAAGAGGAAGCTACCCTGGATTTGGCTGTGAAAAAAGGCAAATTATCAGGATTCACCGTGGCCCCAGCCACCGACACCCTCTGCTTATGACCAACTGCGTTGTTTCGGAGTACCACTGACCTCATTATTTTTCACCCCCGAAACTAAAAGTACAAGAAAAAAAAGCAAACTCCCAAATACCATCCAGATACAACTTTCTTTTTTTGGTCTTGCATTAATTTATTAAAATATTGTCCGCATAATACTGTATTAAGGATAATCTCATATCGGGCCTTGTATGAAACAAGATTAATTTCATTCTTTTTAATGAGAATTTTACTTTTAATGCCATGCAACCTCAATGGGAAAAAATTAAAAGTGATAAAAAAAATTGAAAGATTTTCATATCTTGATAATTAAAAAGTGAATATCACGGTCTGGATGAAATGATCAGGCAGGGTCGGATTGGGCCCACAGGCCTTATATTGCGCAGTGCTGCTCTCCACAGAGCCTGTGCTCCAGTTAATGATTCCAGCAGCAAAACTTAACCCTGAACTAAGCTGCCCCAAATCAAATTAATAGGAGTCCCAACTTAACACAGAGCTTTGGGTGGAACCTCCAACCTCAGACCAGTCCCTAGGGCATAAAATCTTCAGTCAGGAGCAATTTGTCTAAGGTGTTGCCTTTTTCTGAATTACTGAACACACTTGTAAGTGTCCGACATGGCTCCTTTCACACTGATGCTTCTTACAATCTTCCTGTGCGGCCAATGTATTCTTCACTTCACCGACTTACCTTTCCATGTTTATCCCATTTCCTTTTTCTCCCTTCTCTTGTTTTATATTTTTTCTGTCCCCTGTAATACGGATTTTTCATTCTCTATTCACATTCCTCCCCCCGCCTCCCAGCCCGGAGATTCTGGGATCTCTGCCTTTTCTTGTCAGATCCTAGCATTCTCCTTTATTCTCACATTTCCCTGTTTCTCCTGTATTCTCTTGTCCCCGAGTACCCCTCCAGTACAGTTTTGAACAGAAGACCCTCTTTCAAGCACCAATAGATTTCCTCTCACAGCATTCCCCCCTCAAAAGATATATCAGTAAATCCATTCCACATTGCGAGCCCTTCCTGCTGACCATAAAATGGAAGGTATAATTAACATCCTTAACACCTAAGTGGTTTCTTTTCTCTTGTCCTCTGCTTTTCCAGTTTTCTGTCATTCCATTTCTTTCTGCTCCAGCTCCTATATCCTCAGTGATTACCAACCTTTATCTGTGTCTTGTAAATGTCTTTAATTTCTTTTGATCTCTCTCATTACACTTCCTATTGTCTCATGTTAATATCACTTCTGCCATTTAATTATCTTCTATTCTCCACTAGAAATACTTCATGTAGCGTTCCATCTCTTTCTGATGTGCGTTTACACCTTCATGATTTGGAGATGCCGGTGTTGGACTGGGGTGTACAAAGTTAAAGATCACACAACACCAGGTTATAGTCCAACAGGTTTATTTGGAAGCACTAGCTTTCGGAGTGCTCCTGAAGGAGCAGTGCTCCAAAAGCTAGTGCTGCCAAATAAACCTGTTGGACTATCACCTGGTGCTGTGTAATTTTTAACTCTCTTTGTTCAAAGCTTGTCATTAGCCACGATCTAACAGTTCACACTCTCCTGTTCGGAGTGAGAAAGGTCATGAGTCCAAATCGTATTGTAGTGGCCTTACCATGAAATCCAGTGCCTGCCCATTGCAGAACTGAAGGAGTGGCACTGTCTGAGAGTTTTGTTTTAGATGATGCTAAACCACTTGTCCTCTCTAGTGAATGTTAAAAACTCATTAGCATAAAACAGACGATATTGGGATTGGTCCAATTGACCTATGAATCTGGAACCTCCAGGATGGTAATGATGTTGGAGTCATTGAACATAGAACACAGAAAAATACAGCGCAGTACAGCGATGTTGCACCGATCCAAGCCCACCTAACCTACACTAGCCCACGATCCTCCATATGCCTATCCAATGACCGTTTAAATGCCCATAAAGAGGGAGAGTCCACCACTGCTACTGGCAGGGCATTCCATGAGCTCACGACTCGATGAGTCCTGACACATCATCAAGGTTCTCATCTGTAGTTCTCATCCAGTGATGCACCCCACTCAAATGTATCAACTGCTGTATGGATAGCTGACAAAAATGTAAATGAGCTTTAATTGTAATGTTTCACCAGTACATTGAGGGTCCTGCCAGACTCACCACTGATTCTGGATTAGTGGTGCTGGAAGAGCACAGCAGTTCAGGCAGCATCCAAAGTGCAGCGAAATCGATGTTTCGGGCAAAAGCCCTTCATCAGGAATTGAAGGGCTTTTGCCTGAAACATTGATTTCGCTGCACTTTGGATGCTGCCTGAACTGCTGTGCTCTTCCAGCACCACTAATCCAGAATCTGGTTTCCAGCATCTGCAGTCATTGTTTTTACCTCGCTGACTCACCACCGAGGTTTACCCACGGCTGTTTGGGCAAAGTTTTTGGTGGCACGGTAGATCAGTGGTTAGCACAGCTGCCTCACAGCATTAGGGATCTGAGTTCGATTCCCACCTTGGGTAACTGTCTATGTGGAGTTTGCACATTCTCCCAGTGTCTGCGTGGGTTTCCTCAGGGTGCTCCGGTTTCCTCCCACAATCCAAAGATGCGCAGGTCAGGTGAATTGGACATGAGAAATTGCCCGTAGTGTTAGGTACATTAGTCAGGGGAAAATATAGGGTAGAGGGATGGGTTACTCTTCGGAGGGTCGGTGTAGACTTGTTGGGCTGAAGGGCCTGTTTCCATACTGAAGGTCATCTAATCTAATTTATGTGAGAACAATTAGCATCAGTCTAATTTCCACGCATATTGCCAACCTTCTGGGGTTGTGCTGGAATCTCCAGGAATTAAAGGCTAATTTCCAGGGCATTACAGCAACAACACTTCAGAATAATAAAGTCATAGGCATTTAAAAATAAAGGAGGGGAAAGTGAGGACTGCGGATGCTGGAGATAAGAGTCGAAGAGCGTGGTGCTGGAAAAGCACAGCCAGTCAGGCAGCATCCGAGGAGCAGGAGAGTCGACGTTTCGGGCATAAGCTGTGCTTTTCTAGTGGCATACTCTTCAACATTTAAAAATAAAGTTCTGCTTCTATTTTGCTCTCCCTTCGAGCAGCATATATTTTTAAAATTAATTCACAGGATGTTGGCATCACTAGCTAGGCCAGCATTTATTGCCCATCCTTGATTGGCCAGAGGTAAATGAGCACCAACCCGACTGTTGGCTTGGAGTCATATGTAGGACAGCATTTCCCTTTTTTAAAAAGACGTTAGTGAACCACTTGGCTTTTATTGGCAATCAGCAATGATTTTGTGGTCAGCATTAGGCTCTTAATTACAGATGTTTTCTGAAAAAACAATTTAATTCAGATTCCACTAGCTGACTTGTCCTAGGTCCCCAGAGAGCTAGGTCTCTGGATTAATTGTCTCATGACAATTCCACTAAGCCTTCACCTCCCCTGTTGGTAAGAATATTGGAGACCTGGATAAAAAAATGGCTGTTTGATAGAGCAAGGTTTTTGATGAAGTGAGAGACACCAAGTGTACATCCAGTTAGACTTGGCAGCCCTAGCATGACCCCAATGAAAGGTCTCATCCTCCTGGAGTGGAATGGGGTTGGTAGGAGAGGATAGGATACATCTCATTGGTGGGTAGGAGGCTAAAAATGTAAAAGGGATGGAACAGATATTTCACCTTCCCAACCCCCTCCTCAAGATCCATCTACCAGCACCCCAAAGCAAGGGGAAACAGCGACCCCATTCCAAAGAAGGGTCACTGGCCTCAAAATATTAACTCTCGCTTCTCTCTCCACAGATGCTGCCAGACCTGCTGAGTCTCTCCAGCAATTCCTCAGTTTGTTTCAGAAACAAAGAGCCACTCAACAGCAACAACAAAAAAAGAGCAAAATGGAAAAGATGTCCAAACATTTCACATCATCCTCACAGTTAACAGGATTTAAATGAGTGAAGAGTATCTAGAACTCACAGGAGAAAGGAATTCAGTAATGAGGCTAAAGCCGAGCTATCTTGTTTTCAGTGAGTGCTATTACAGGTCCTGAATCATTGCGGAAACGAGTCTCCTTCCCTTTTTACTGCACGAAACGAGAAGGAGGGAAAAGACAGCACTCGGGTGAGTAAAATACTGTCACAGGCATCAGCTCCAATCACGCTCAGTCACACACTCACACACATACACACACAAATACTTTATTACAAAGAACAGCCGACATGATTCACTGCTATCACTGCAAGGAATTGTACCTTTCTTCCACTTTGTCAGAACGTGGTAAGAATGAGTGTCATAAAAATCAATCTGTTTCGAGTTTAAAAAAAAAGCCTGCAGTAATATGGAAATTGCCCCCTGCATCCTAGAAATGTTATCACATGTTAAAATATTGAAACTGTCTGCTCTGTTTATCTGCATGCAGAGATGGCTGTTTATTATTAAAGGAATTACCACACTGTGAAAGATGACCTGAATGAAGCTAACAGGTTGCCTTTAGAACAGATGTTTTTTTGTATGGAGGGGAGAAAATACTGAAAATAGACAGAGGCCTATTTTTCTCCATTTGCATGTGTGCTAAGGGTGAATATGTTTTCTCCCTCCCCTTGTACAATTGATCTTATTTTCTGCTCTTCTGGGTGCCGTAAGTGCTCAGAATAAATTTAAATTCTATTGTAAAACAGCAAAGTGATGGGAAAGCAAGGAGAGGGGATGTAGGGAGTGGATGGAAGAGGGATACTGGATGGGAGAGACAGAATGGGAGTAAATTGGATCCCATCATCCTAGTTAACCATCGCCCATGTGCTCACTGTCCTCAGCAACACCTTGCTTTAAAATTCTTATCTTTCTTTTCAAATCCTGCAATGGAGGAGAAAGTGAGGTCTGCAGATGCTGGAGATCAGAGCTGAAAATGGGTTGCTGGAAAAGCGCAGCAGGTCAGGCAGCATCCAAGGAACAGGAAATTCGACGTTTCGGGCATAAGCCCTTCATCAGGATTCCTGATGAAGGGCTTATGCCCGAAACGTCGAATTTCCTGTTCCTTGGATGCTGCCTGACCTGCTGCGCTTTTCCAGCAACACATTTTCAAATCCTGCAATGGCCTCACTTTCACTGTGTCCTTTTTCAGCCCCTTGACCTTTCAGGATCTCTGTCCTCCTCTTGAGCATCCCTGATTTTAATTACCCCACCTTTGGTGGTTGAGCACTCTGCTCCAATGCTTCATACTGGATATATGATACCAGAACAGGCCTTTCAGCCCGACTGGTATAGTCTCTCGTCCAACGTTCTTCCATCTTTTCACATCTCAATCTATCTTTATAATCATATGTTCCTTTCTTTTTCAAATGCTTGTCTAGTTTGCCCATAAAAACACCGACACCATTCATGTCAACACCCTTTGTAAAGAATTCTCTCTAATAGGGTTTTAGTGACTATCAACCTGCTGAATAGATTATTACTGAGGCCCAAACTCTAACTCCCCCCTCGACTTATCAGCCTCTCTACCTGCCTCTCTACCTTAAAGGTGTTTCATAGAATTTACAGATCTGACCAAGCTTTCTATCAAGTTCTGAAATATCCCCTAATATTTTGTTATGTGGCTCAGTGTCATATCTTGTCTCATTATAGTCCCATGACTCACCATGAGAATTTTAAATCATAGTAATGAGAGCAAAGCAGCTGACCAGGAAATTGCACAAGCAGTCTCATCCTAACCCTTGTGGCCATTGTCTCAAGTGTGTAATCTAGGCCAAAAAAAAAATTCCTAAAGGTGTCTGCTGGATAGGAAGCTCCTGCTGAATATTGGGATGCAAGCAAACTGATCTCAGTTCTTACACCGGAAAAATGCCACTGAATATACCCATGCTTCATTCTATTGAGATACAATCTTGTAAAACCTTTAAATAGCAAAGAGGTTTAGATGTGGGTGTGGGTGGGCAGGCAGGGTTGGTTGGGTTGTAGGGGGGTGGGGTGATGGAGGTGGTCAGTGATAGTTCTGACAAGCGGCAGTGGATTAGAAACCCTGATATAATGATGGGATCACCCCCACACCAATGCCTGTCCTAGACCTAAGCAGTTTTGGTGGAGATCCATTGAGCTGCTGTGTTAGTCAGCATTGAAATCTCCAACTAACTGTTGTTCTGACCTTAGCATCTGCAGCTTTCCTGAACTCGCCAGAGTCAACCATGTGAGAGCAGTGGGGAATGCCCCTGCAATGTAACTGAGAGGCTGGAGCACTATCCAAAAGAGAAGGCTGCAGGCCTGCCCAGGTGAACGGAGCTTCTCACAGCCTTCCTTCAGCGAATGAGCTCTTCCAGCTCAACAAGTGAGTTCTAAATTCTTGGAAGTCAGTTTCTTGTCCTAGACTTCATTCACTTTGATCTACAATTCCTGGCAGGCAGCTTTCACTCTAGGGAGGTAAAAACAATGACTGCAGATGCTGGAAACCAGATTCTGGATTAGTGGTGCTGGAAGAGCACAGCAGTTCAGGCAGCATCCAAGGAGCAGCGAAATCGACGTTTCCGGCAAAAGCCCTTCATCAGGAATAAAGGCAGAGAGCCTGAAGCGTTCACTCTAGCCTGGGAGCAACTTATGCAGCTCGAATTCAGACTCGTGATGAGGAATTAGAGGAGTAGGAGCAGTAATAGCTACAGGACCAGGAACTACACCAACAACAAGAGTAGGTGCCTTTCCCTCAGCCACCTGCCACTCCACACAACAGACGGAATGAACACAGAGATCTAGCTCAGAGGAGTCAAAGATCGCAACGTTGCATCTAAAAGCAGAGAATCAGCTCTCTCAAAGTAAGAACACAAACATCTCAGGAGATTCATGCTTTCACAGTATTCCTTGCTAATTCTTTGCAGTCTGCTGGATTTAAGCTTTCTCCCCAGTTGATCAGGTTAAGTTGTTTGGCAGACTGTCAATAAGGTGTCTTGCTGTGGAGGTGCCGGTATTGGGCTGGGG
Organism: Hemiscyllium ocellatum; assembly: GCF_020745735.1. Taxonomy (NCBI): domain Eukaryota; kingdom Metazoa; phylum Chordata; class Chondrichthyes; order Orectolobiformes; family Hemiscylliidae; genus Hemiscyllium; species Hemiscyllium ocellatum. Next base: position 42,173,610 of record NC_083420.1, on the reverse strand, counting down.
TGAAAAATCACACAACGCCATGTTATCGTCCAACAGGTTTATTTGGAAGCACTAGCTGTCAGCTACCTGATGAAGGAGCAGTACTCTGAGAGCTAGTACTTCCAAATAAACTTGTTAAACTATAACCTGGCTTTGTGTGATTTTTAATAAGGTGTCTGTCACCAGAGATTTCAGATTTCTGCTTCCCCCCCAAGAGTTGTGTAAGGATACAGAGAGGTTTCAGGATGACGAAGAGATTGTGTCAAGAGATGGAAAGGCCAACACTTGTGGAGGGTGACTGTTCAACAATGCACAAAGTTGAGAGTAAGTGGGGACCATGAGGAATGGATGGAGCTGCACAGTGTATTTCCCTGATCAAGGATATGTGGGGTGTTACATTAGGTGTTATGTCACTCACAACTTCTATCTTGCTGACATTCTTGAACCTCTTGAGGCAGTGGATCCACATTCCTGCTTTTCAGTGCCCCAGGCCTTTCTATCCACACCTGCTTCCTTTGAGAGGCTGGCCTATTCTTCCCATCCTTGAGCATTTCAGATTCGACAGTAAGGCCTCCAGGCCTGAGTCAGAGACAAGCGAATGCCTTCCCTAGTGGTCTCTGAAGCCTCAGGAATTAATGACAACTCAGCCATTCTGACCACGTCAACGAGATATCTTTCCACTGACATTCTGGGTCGGGAAATTCAGAAAATGGATGCCATAGCTGTGGCTGATTCAAAGAGGAAGCTACTGAATCAAATGACTTCCCAACTCATGATTAGCCTCCCCATTGCACATGGGCCTGCTGGGATAACACTCTACCTTATGTCTGATTAGATTAGATTAGATTACTTACAGTGTGGAAACAGGCCCTTCGGCCCAACAAGTCCACACCGTTCCGCCGAAGCACAACCCACCCATACCCCTACATTTACCCCTTACCTAACACTACGGGCAATTTAGCATGGCCAATTCACCTGACCCGCACATCTTTGGACTGTGGGAGGAAACCGGAGCACCCGGAGGAAACCCACGCAGACACGGGGAGAATGTGCAAACTCCACACAGTCGGTTGCCTGAGTCAGGAATTGAACCCGGACCTCAGGTGCTGTGAGGCAGCAGTGCTAACCACTGTGCCACCATGCCACCCACAAGCTTCACTCAGTATCAGAGGTTCTCTTTGTGGAATGGATATCATGTGGGAGATGGGATCTCACTCACTGGTTGGAAAACCCATATGAATTTTGAGTATCTTCTCTTGGGGACGTTTGACCAAGTTTAGGGCCTCTCAGACATTTAACTAGCCTTCATCAAGCCGTCCCTGGATTTAGGAAGCAGGCAGCGGCAATCCTGCCTGCCAATCTGAGACTGGCAGCCTTCCACTGCCAATGGTGCCACCAGGATCAGTGCCTGTTGCTGGAGTTGCTCTGAGGACTCCGTCAGGGTTCATGGCAATCAGGGTGAAGGCTGTTCTAGACCTAGCAATGTGGAACGTGTAGGATTTATTGATGACCTCACAGTAGAGGAGGCTGTATTCAACAGCGAGCATAACCCGTAAGTATTTTAGGGTGAAATTTCCCATTGTAGGCAATGACGAGCAATGTGGGAAAGTATGCTGAGAATGAAGAAATCTGAATTCCAACATTGAGAAAAACCTTTCCAATTTTCCCCTTAACATTTCAATTACAAGATCCAACCCTCACTGATAAGTGGTAGCTGTCTTATTTCCATGTAATTGCATCGTATTAATACTAAACTCACCTTATTCCTATGCAGTTTTCAAATTTCCCTGCTCTTCCAATCAACTGGTTGGCAACAATTCCTGATTTGAAAGTCAGTGCAGTTACCTGGCAGATGCCTGCTGCATTCTTTGTTCACTGGGGTTGCCTTTTAGCAGACCACCAGCCTCATCCCATTATCAAGGCTGACTTCAGACCAACATCAGCCCTTCGGGACTTCACCCATGGCGCTCAGGGGTACCTTTGCCTTGCATGCTGTTGCCAGGTTACTTTGCACAGAGGGACATATCGCCCCCTAATGCACAGGATGTTACTTATACTTATGGCTTTGGAGATTCATCTAGTCATTGTAGAGCATGAGTTGGTGAGGTCCGTTGAGTAATAATGCTGCATGCAATAGTAAGATTGATAGTCCCCTGTGAGGTTTGCAGTGGAAGAGTTACAGTAAACTCTTATTTACTTTTCAGAGCACAGGTTGGCCTTTATCCTGCAGTGCTGTGCATTCTGTCTGGCCCCGGAGATAGCACTGATCCTGGGTGCTGCCTCTGTTCAGATGCACTGCGTTAGGTGACTTGGCCTCCTCTGGTGGTCTGCTGCATAAAGGTGTCCTTCCAATCTCAGCTACCCCAATCCAGCATGACCTCCAGTCCCCATCTGGAAAGTGGGTGTTAGCTTCTCATTTTGGCTTCCTAAGAGAACAATGTGCATGGTAGTCCATAACTTCTGAAATGTACTGTAGTTAGGATTTAAATTATGTGCCAATGACTTTGGACACTGTCAGGAGTGATTTGTACTATTCCTGCTAAATAATTTCATGACAGGGTCACCGACGAAACTGTGTAATTAATGCGAAGAACAACAGTTGATAGTGTGAGAAGAGTTGGGTATGAGATGGGATGCTGGCCATGAAACTTCTGGAAAATGTTCTTAATTTAAAAATGAGACAAACCAGACCTCACTTTCAATTTGAGGATGAGAAGTGTGGGTCAAAGAATATTATCCCTTAGAGGGTGAAACTTGGGAAGTAAAAAATGAGAAGTAAGGAAAAGACTGAAGTACTGAATGGATAGTTTGTGTCCGTCTTCACCAAAGAAGGTAGAAAAAAATCCCAAGAATACTTGAAATTCAAGAGGTAAAGGGAAGGAAAAACTCAAAACAATCACAAGGGAAAAGGAAATGGGAGAACTACTAGAACCATAAGGTTCACACATCCTCTGTATCTGATGGCTTTCATCCTATGGTCTTAAAGGAAGTGATTGCAGAAATAGTCTATGAATTGGTTGTGGTCTATACTCTAGATTCCAGAATTGCTCCAGCAGATTGTAAAAGCACTAGTGTAATATTTCTTTTCAAGAAAGGGGCGGGGGTGATGGAAAGCAGAAAACTATAGGCCAGTTAGCTGAACAGCTGTCATAGAGACAATCCATTACTGAGCAGGATATTTTTAAAACCCCAATAAAGATTTACTGTGTTGCCTTTGGAGGCATGAGAAAGCTCATTTAATCCCTAAGCTACCATTATATTTTGGTGGATTCACAGATAATTAGAGCCGAATGTCTCGTCCATGAACCTAATTGACATGCAACCCATTGAGATTCTTTCTTGGGTTCTGTCCTGTCTGATTTAATCACAAGAGTTTTACCTGCTCTGTGAGACTAATACTTGGTCTCTCCTGCAAAGGGAGCAGGACAACCATATCTTTGGCTGCAATGGAAAGGATTAAACTTTGCCCGGTATCTAGGTTTCACCCTGTATCTAACCACTTTGTATCGGAACTTTATTCTGCATTTCATAATGTGAACTCCCACAATCATCAGTTATAAATATAGACAACCTCAAAAATTAAAATAAAGCACAGTGTCTATCAATGATGAATAAATATGTAATGGAAGGTGATATGCATTGTAAAAATAAACAAACACTCTCAGTAATAAATAAGTAACAAATACAGGTTATATTGTTTAATACTTGCTGATCCCAAAAATAAGTACTGAATGAAAGCTAAATTATTAATAGACATAAATATCCAAAGAAATGAAGACAGCATAAATGCAGATGGCTAAATAATAAATTCTGTGAGCAATAAATAGGAAACAATTGAATGATAAATAGTCTTTCTCAGTAATGAATAAATAATAAACGTTGATTCCCTATGAGTATAAATTAAATAATACATGTAAACACCCTCAGTAATCACAACAAATACAAATAACCTCTGAAATAAATAATAGATAATGGCTATCCCAATAATAAATAGAGTTTTACATATATATATTTTATATAAACACACACACACACACACATATACATACACACACACACACACACACACACACACACACAATTCTAAATAAATAATCAATGTTGGAAGCCTCAGTAGTAATTCAGTGCAGATATCCATGGTAATAGATTAATAACAAATATTGATACTCTCAGTCATAAATAACATATATACACCCTCAATAATAAATTAGCAAATCATAAATAGATGTTTTCTCACTCATACACAATACGTAGAGACAGCCTCACTGAATCTTATGGATAATCTCAATTATTAAATTATAAGGTATTGAGATGTAAATATATAATTTCTCAAAATAAATAAAATCAATAGTGTACATAGGCACTTGCAATCAATGGAACATCTAATGTTAATAATAGATTAGTAAATAATTAATATGGATGTTTAACCAACATGTAGAAAACAATTATCTTTTGTGATTAATAAATGAAACTCTGATAAATACGTGGTCTCCGTCAATAATAAATGAATAAATAGTAATTACACACAGTCCAGTACTAAGTAAGTAATAAATACAAACTCCAATGATAATAAAGAATGCAGACAGAACCTTGGGTAATTGATAACCAATGCACGCAGAATCCTTCAATAAGAAATATAGACATTTTCAGTAATGCATAATAAATAGAAATCCAAGGAACAAATAAAAAAAAGCTCACTGATATTGAGAAAATGTTAAACATTCTGTAAAAAGTAACAAGTAAATCTGCATAGCATTTATCATAATTCATCAGTGAAAAGATATAAATTCCTTCAATTGTCAATAAATAAATAATGACTATGGAGTTCCTACATAAATAATACATCAAATGCTATCAGTAACAAATAAATAATGTACACAGATTGTACAGATAAATAAATACAGACATTTCCAATAACAAATACATAATAAATTAATAATAAATATGACACTGCTAGTAATACATGATAAATACAGACACCCTCAGTACTAGAAAAACAATAAATACATACTGTCTTAGTAATAAATAATAGATATACACCCTCAGCATTAAGCAAATAATGGGTGGTCTCTTTAATAAATAACAAATATCAGCATATTTGGAGTGAAATAGATTATAAATACTAAGCTGTCTGGGCAATAAATATCAATAAAATAAATGCTTTAATTTAAAAAACAAACAAACCATTATGTAAATAATTCAAGTTCTTCAATAATGAAGATAAACATCTCTTTTGTATTTGAACAAATTGAGGTCTACTTTCTAGATTGTTGTGCTTCTATTTAACTGAAAAGGATGGATTGCATGATTTTGTCAGGGGAGATCACATCATACCTGTTATTGGTTCGACCAGACCTGGAGCATCATCTTACTAAGCTTTAAAATGATAAAGTGATTCAATACGATGGATATTCTGAGAAACTATTTCCTTTGGTAAGGGAATCAGAACAAGGAAGTGTAATATCAAACTTAGAGCTCAGACATTCAGGAGTGAAATTATATCATGGCTACTCACGTAAACAATGGTTGAAATTGCTCCCCAAAAGGTTGGATGCATTGAAACTTTCAAGGCTAATTTTGGCTGAGGATTTCACAGGAGTCAATTGAGTTGAGATATAATGGTAGTATGGACTCAAAGGGCTGAATGGCTTACTACTGTTTCCAATTAACTGATGTGCAAGCTGGAGAAAAAAATACTATCAGGACATGGTTCGATTCAGTGTGAAAATAGAAAAGGATAATGCACCGCAAAAACCTGATGATAATGAAAAAGATAATCGACATTCCTGTAGATAGAACTCATTGTAAAGATCAACAACTCAGAGTGGACAATAGTGTTTCCTCGAACCTAACTCTCTGACCCCATAATAGAAAGGGCAATAAAGCCAAATTGAGCTTACAGCATAGATTCAAATAGGTGATACCAGGGATAAGAAGCTAATGTTGTGAGGGGAGATTCAAGATATAGGGAGTGAAGCATCCCACAATAATAAACAAAATAATAAAAATAGACTTCCTTGATAATAAATAAGTACTAAATACAAACTCTTTCAGTAATAGGCAGGTAATAAATACAGACTACGTTGCAAAGAAATAAACAATATAGATTCTCTTGCCAATAAAAATGAATACAGACTGACTGTGGTCTGACTGACTGATTCAATAATAACTATAAATATTAGCTCCATCAACAATAAATAACAAATGAATTCAGAATTCCTTGAAAATAAATAATAAATATATACTCCCTTGACAATAGATAAGAAATAGACTCTCTCAACGATAAATAAATAACAATATAGCCTTTCACATATCAAATGAATAATAAATGCAGACTTCTTTGATAGCAACCACAAAATAAATGTTGACACCCTCAGTCATAAATCAATAATCAATACCAACAGCCTTAGTATTCAATATTGTAAATGCAGACACAGTAATAAAATCAATACTAACAGTTTTAACAATCAATATTGTAAATAGCATAATAAATCAATAGCAAATATAGGCACCCTCAAAATGAATCTGGGCAGAAACACAGCATCCTCAATGAGAAATGATGAATTGATAATTAATACAGTTTGACAAAAAGTAATTATTACAGATAATATAATTAACAGTATATAGGTAAAGTTGCTATAGTCTTACTAGACCACTGCTGTCTCATTAGAAAGAGAAAACTGGTGCTTTAATCTGATGGTCACTACACCTTGGATGAGGGGAGATGTTGAGAAAGAAAATCCTTCATGATATCCTCAGCTGTGTGAGAATTGAACCCATGCTGTTGGTGTTACTCTGCACAATTGTCCAGCCAACTGAGCTAAACCAACCCCCCCATATGAGAATATCAAAGATAATACATATAAAATAATAGATACAGACTCATTCTGCAATAAAAGCATATCCTCAAAGAATAATATTAGATTGACACCCTTATTAACAAATAGCCAATATGGATTCTTTAGCAACAATGAAGTAATAAAGTTTGATTGAGGAGGGCTTGTGGTGCAATGAGTAGCATTCTGGTCTCTCAGTGAGAAGCTCTGCTTTTCACACAAGGCCATAAAAGATCATAATGAGGCCAAACAGATTGAATACCAATTTGTAAATCCTCCCATCACAAACCAATAGCAGAAAAGATTCCTCATCAGTGATTGAAAAAAAAACAGAATCTGAAGCATCACAATCCATAGTTTCAGGCTACAACATACATGTGAAAGTGTACATTACCATATCAATTTGGATCCCTTGAGGGACTACTTGGCTGGGTCAACATTATGGATCAGATTGGTACCAAAAACAAAGACATCCCTCCTTGCCTTAACTGACGTGCTTTTTGAGGCAAATAACTCATGAAGAGCGTAATTGGAGACAGATTTGATTGCAAGTAATAAATGAAGCCACCGTTGATAGTTAATAAATAAATGTGAAATGGACTATACATTGAGGGGGTTAGTTGATGGAGGAGTAGCAGTGTTAGCCTAATGCAACAAGTGAGAGTCCAAAACAACTTCTCGAGCAAGTGAGAGTCTGGACAATATATTGTAGCAAGTGAGAAGCTTGGACCATCTTATTTGTCAGTGCATATCAGGATGTAAGTGAGAGGTTATTAATATCAGTGGAAAGAAAGGCTCTCTCTCTCTCTCTCTCTCTCTCTCTCTCTCTATCTATATATATATATATATATATATATATATATAAACCATTCATGGCCTTGGGATGTCCCGAAGCACATTGCAGCTAATTAAGTACTTTTGAAGTCTTGTCATTAATGAAAATGTTGAAGAAATAGCAGACAATTTGCACATAGCGAAGTTCCAATACACAATGAGATAAATGACCACTGAATTTGTTTTGTTTCAGTGATTTTGGTTGAGGGATAAATATTGGCGAAGACACTGAGAACACGCATCGGCTCTTCTTCAAACTAGTGCTCCGGAATCTTTCACTTCAAGCAGAGAGGACACATGGGCTTGCACTTTAACATCACACTTCAAAGACATCACCCCTGACACCTATAACCAATCATGTAGAATAAAATGTTGTATAAAAATAAAGAACAGAATGTATGACTTTAATATAAGGATCCTGTCATATCTGTGTGTTCTGCTCTAGTTGTCCCCATTCCCTAACTGCACTGGGCAACTTCCCTCAGCCTTGAATGACAAGGGCAATGTCACAGGACTTTGACTAGTAGACACCATTTACAATAACTATATAATCACTTAGAAATAAACAATAGAAATGGACTCCCAGAGCAATAAATAACAGATATTGACTCACTCAGTAATAAATAAAGTATACAATAGAGATTCCTTTGGTCTTAAGCAATAGATGTACTCCCACTTGAAAATAAACATTACACACAGATGGCTTCAGTAATAAGTAATAGATACATGCTGATGGTGTTAAATAATAAATGCTGTCTCCCAGTAATAAACAGTAGACACAGACATGATCAGTAGTTAAGTAAACTGATTCAGACTACCAGCATTAAGCAGTAGATACAGCCTCCCAGTAATAAACAAATGATAAACCTCCGGTTAATAAATATTAGGAAGACAAATCCAGTGGAAAATCATAGTCAAGACTCCGTCAGTAATAAAACCATAGTCATGACCAGTAATAAACAGCTGTTACAGGCTACAATATTAAGCAACAGGTACAGTCTCCCAGTAATAAACAAAATATATAGACATGATCAGTTATATAAAAAAAAACTGATATAGACCTCAGTATTAACCAACTGTAGCAGTCTCCCATTTGTAAACAATTGAAACAGACTCCCTTTGTTACAAAAACAACTCCCTCAGTGATAAGCAATATATACACACTCACTTAGGAATAAACATTATGTACAGACTCCCTCAGTAATAAATAATAGACAAAATAACAATAGCAAATAATGGTTTTTAGACTTCTTCAGTAACTAACAATAGATACAGATGTCCTTTGTTATAAGTAAATAGTTCAGGCTCCTCAAGTAATAAATAATATAGACAGACGGTCTCAGCAATAAACAGTAGTTACAAGTGTTTAGACATAAACAATATGTGCAGACTCCCTCAGTAATGAATATAATATAGAGACTCCCTTAGTACTGCTAAACAATCAATAGGATGCATTTGGCATTAAACAATAGATTCAGACTGTTTCTGTTCTAAGCAATACATACATACTTGCAAATAGATATTAGTTACTGTTATGATCCCAGATGACAATGCACGTTTATGTAACAATCTGATTTGGGACCAATAGTTGTTCTTGTTTAAAATTGAAAATGTTTGAAAATCCAGGTAATAGACAATAAAGCCACAAAATGTCATTGTTTTAAATGCACCAGCTCAACTTTCAAATACAATATTAGAAAAGTAAAACAAGCTATTATATATATATATATATATATATATATACAACGTATAGTCTGACCCTCAGGATGAAGATGAGTAAATATAAGGTAACTGAAACTGTTCAAATACACACAGACTACAACTTAAATGGTCTGTGCTATCAGTTTAGATCCCAATCACACATTAATGATAATGCGGGTCACCAAATCTCATTTAAACTCTGTCTGCTTTGAAAGGGATTTTAATTCCTCACTTTTGAACACCTCGCTTTGGAAATGTCCTCAAAATAATTTCCAACTTGGATAACCTTGATGACTGCTCATGTTTTGGTAGTTTAATTTCTTCTCCTGAGATCAAGATCTGCAGCATTCCTGAGATTACTACCAAGCTGCCAGCCAGCAATGCCCACATCCCACAAATGAATATATTTTTAAAAACCATCTAATTATGAACACAATTCAACCTTCTAACAAATAGCTCAATTCACTGAGATAATATTACATTTCTCTAAGCTCCAATCATTATTAGTTGCAGCAAGAAACTACTGCTTTCTTTACCTCATTCCCAGTTGCATTGAACTATCAATGGCACTCATACATTCCTCCTGTCCAAACTGCTTGGATTATGCTAACGGCAGAACGCCTGACCATATCTGCTTCAGCACTCTCCCAGTTCCCAAATGCAACTAACCTCCCCCAGCAAACACACAGTAAATCGAAACCATAGAACCTTCTTACTTTGCATCATGATATAGCCAGTTCTGAGTTACCCTTAACCTGAGCATTAAGAATCTCTCATTCACAATCTATGCTTTGGTCTGATGATTTGGAGATGCCGGTGTTGGACTGGGGTGTACAAAGTTAAAAATCACACTACACCAGGTTATAGTCAGGTGATGAAGGAGCGGCGGTCTGAAAGCTAGTGCTTCCAGTTAAACCTGTTGAACTACAACCTGGAGTTGTGTGATTTTTAACTTTGGCCTGATGAAGTGTTATAGTCTTTCAAAGTTCAATGACTGTTTTTAACTCCAAAAAACAACCAATCTCCCTGGACTGCACTCAGTTCAAGTACTGCACTCCACAGCCTCAGCTCAGCATGCCAACTTGCTGTTGCTGTTCCAACCTTTGTTAATTTCTTAAAGCAACATGTCACAACTTTTAATGTGTAATAATCTTCCATTTGCTTTATTTGCATTTATCCCATCTCCTACTGTTAAACTTTAATTTCTAAATCTACAATATAGACTTTCAATAAAAGCATAGTCCAACTCCTCTGGTAATAGACAATAGACATCAACTCAGAGTCATAGAGCCATAGAGCTGTACAGCGTGGAAACAGACCCTTCAGTCCAACTTGTCCATACTGACCAGATATCCTAAATAAAACTTGTCTCATTTTCCAGCATTTGGCTCATATCCCTCTAAACCCTGCCTATTCAGATACCCATCCAGTTGCCTATCAAATGTTGTTATTATATCAGCTTCCACCACTTGCTCTGGCAGCTCATTCCATGCATGCACCACCCTCTGCAAAAAAAAAGTTGCCCCTTTATTAAATCTGTCCCCTCTCACCTTAAACACATGCTCTTTGATTTTGGACTCTCCAATCCAGGTGAAAAGACTTTGGATCTTCACCTTACCCATGCCCCTCAGGATTTTATAAACCTCTATAAGGTCACCCCTCAGCCTCTGATGGCCCAGGGAAAACAGCCCCAGCCTATTCAGCCTCTTCCTATAACACAAGCCCTTTAAATGTGGCAACATCCTTGTTAATCTTTTCTGAACCCTTTCAAGTTTTTTTACAACATCTTTCCTATAGCAAGGAGACCAGAATTGCATGCAGTATTCCAAAAGTGGCCTAACCAGTGTCCTGTATAGCCACAACATGACCTCCCAACTTCTATACTCAATGCACTTACCAATAAAGGCAAGCATACCAAACACCTTCACTATCCTGTTGACCTGGGACTCCACTTTCAAGGAGCTAGCACTCCAGAGTGTCGTTGTTCAGCAACACTCCCCAGGACCTTCCCATTAAATACAGAAGTCCTGTCCTGATTTGCCTTTTCAAAATGTAGCACCTCACGTTTATCTAAATTAAACTCCATCTGCCACTCTGCACTCCATGGGCCCATCTGATCAAGGTCACTTAAATAATAAGAAAAACAGACTCCTTCAGTAATAATAGCAACAGACACCTTTAGTAATAAACAATAGGTACAGACTCAGTAGTAAGACAGTTTCCTTGATTATAAACAACTGAGAAAAGAAACATTTTGTCAAATGTATTTATCTTGCACTCAGGGCAATTCACCACATATCAAAGCAATGGGAAAAATACTTTTATACTATATGAGAGGGGAGTGATTAGAAATCATTGTGCAATTGTATAGTATTCACTAAATAATCCTGACTGTATAAAGAACTATGCTGACAACAATTTAGGATTACCAGTCAGGCTTGTAACATGGCATACTTGTATGTATTGAAGGGCTACATATATTAACACACAGGGCCCTGTTCTTTGCAGACAGCAAAAATATGTTACACCCTCTGTCCCTGTTTCAATATAATAAGATAGGGACAGCACTTCTGATTCATTCCTCAGGGCAATCCCTTGACCAGAGTCAGTCTGCCTTGTTTTAGAATTTAAACAAAGCTTGGCAGCTGAGTACCAGTCATCATTAACTGGTGCATTTCCACAGGAACTAGAGTCTATTTGCCAACCAATCAACAGTCTCCTCTCATACAGCATAAATGCCGATTTCCCCTTTTATTGGTATTCCTCTGTTTTGTCCTTATGAGTGCAAGATGAATAATTGCAACAAAATTTATTTTTTTCAGCAATATTCAAGTTCCATAATACCAAACAATTAATCAATAAATAAACTCCGAGTAATATGCAAAATACTCTTTCAGTAATAATTATTAATATAGCCTCTATCAGTAACAAACAATAGATACCAATTCTCTTAGTAAGATGCATTTGATATACACACTTGGAAAGAAACTTGAGATACAGATTCTGTTAGTAATGAAGAATAAATGCAGCCCTCTCAGCACTAAATAATAGATATAAACTCACTGCAAAATAAGCATTATATGCAGGCATACTGAAATATTAACATAAAAATATACTCCATTAGTAGTAAACATCTAATCCAATCACAATTGAAATTAAACTTTAGATATAGAGGGTGGGGTTTTTAAGTACCCGTGATGATGAGAACAATGACGAAAATGTGAAACACAAAAAAAATCAGGTTCTTGCGGTCAAGATAATCTTCCCCTTTCAGGTGTTGGGTCAACTATGTCACCAGAGATGGTGATCTGTAGGCATTGTTTCTCATTCATACCAAAACCTGTTGGAATTAACCTCTCCTTCCCAACGAACCTCTACCCAATCAAGAAACCTACGGGCCAAATCTTTCCAGCTCCTGAAATGATGTAAGCAATGGTGAATCAGTTTGTAAAAGATGACGAGTACAGAAACATGAGATTCTCAATGTCACGGAAAAAAGCGTCCAGTTTTCCATTTAACATTTTAACAGTGAGATGAGAATCCAGCTAGTGAGCAGCGAGGGCCTTTTTGCATGCATTAATACCTCATTATTACCATGATTTCACCTCATTTACGTTGTGGTTGCTACTTTCCCAGGTAGTGGGGAGAAACTAGAATGCTGACAACTCCCGATATTAAAAGGCTGAGCAGGTACCTGCAGGCTGTAGCTCATCATTTTTTCCCTCATCATCCATCCTGGCCAGCATTCCCCAACAGTTCAGGGCACATTCCATGGGCAATGAGTGCCTACATTCTTCATCCATGGAGGATGGTGTCGGACAAGCTTGAATCTCACCACATCAGCATGGCATAGTTCTCCATTACAATACTGCACCTTGAGAGCTCACCCATACATTACACTGCAATGTCACTGCCAGGCTACTTTGTGCACAGGGACCCACCTTATGCATTGGGCCAGGGTCCGTCTCTAGGTTCTTAGCTTACTCCTTTAGCAGACACTTGCTTTGTGTCTACTTTGATGCTTGCAACATTTCTGCTTTGCCTTTTTGCATATTGGCACCTCATTCAGAAGCTTACAGCCCCTCAATATCTCTGTGTTGCTGTGCCTTTTAGTCCAAAATCAGGCAGTTGGTCCTGCATTGCCAGCAATCAAAGGGATGGGCATGATGCCAGATGGTAACATGATAAGTCACAACTGCAGCATGTGCCGACAGCAAACATACCAAATCCACTGCACATGCTTCAATCAAATGGCCATAGCTAAAGGAAATGGTTCTGAATCCAGTCTAGGGGCTCTATCATCAGTTAGGAGTAACAGCTACAGCATGTCAAGGACATAATTCCAATATTAGTCCAGGAACCTGGACTTACTTAGTCTGGCACTTGGCACATTCAGAATCAGGGATCTATTTGCTTACAGTTCAGTGAGTGGACCATGGTCAGTCCTGAAGGTCCAGTGCATCAGCCAAGACAGTGGGCGGCACGGTGGCACAGTGGTTAGCGCTGCTGCCTCACAGCGCCTGAGACCCGGGTTCAATTCCCGACTCAGGCGACTGACTGTGTGGAGTTTGCACGTTCTCCCCGTGTCTGCGTGGGTTTCCTCCGGGTGCTCCGGTTTCCTCCCACAGTCCAAAGATGTGCGGGTCAGGTGAATTGGCCATGCTAAATTGCCCGTAGTGTTAGGTAAGGGGTAAATGTAGGGGTATGGGTGGGTTGCGCTTCGGCGGGTCGGTGTGGACTTGTTGGGCTGAAGGGCCTGTTTCCACACTGTGAGTAATCTAATCAAAGACCTTGAGCCTCACAGGGCACAGTAGCAATAAGTCAATTGGGGAGCAGCACAGAGATCAGTCAGGATTCTGCTCACTCATTGGTCGGGCCTGTCTTTCCATGTCAGACATGGGTTCTGTAAAAGCCAATCCAAGGTTCTGTTAATTGAATGACAAGGAGGGCTACCAGAAGTCAGGGCAAATTGGCGGGAGTTAATTTTGGAGACCGGGATCCAGAGGGGACTATTAACACGAAGGGGGCAACTCAACATATATGTGCGGAAACCATATAGCACGGGATACTGCAGGACATGGCAGCATTGATGGTCACCACCACCCTACTTCGGTGTGTGGCAGTGAACAATTGTATTTGGCATATCGAAGCCCAAGACTCAGGTCGAAGTGAAATGAGCAGGTAAATACGAGTTGGGGAGAATATGGGGAAGCTCAAAATAGATGGAGTTGATAGAACATAGAGCATAGAACAATACAGCACAGAACAGGCCCTTTGGCCCACAATGTTGTGCCGAACATTTGTCCTAGCTTAAGCACCTATCCATGTATCTATCGAATTGCCGTTTAAAAGTCACCAATGATTCTGACTCTGCCACTCCCACAGGCAGCGCATTCCATGCCCCCACCACTCTCTGGGTAAAGAACCTACCCCTGACATCCCCCCTATACCTTCCACCCTTCACCTTAAATTTATGTCCCCTTGTAACACTCTGTTGTATCCTGGGAAAAAGTCTCTGACTGTCTACTCTATCTATTCCCCTGATCATCTTATAAACCTCTATCAAGTCACCCCTCATCCTTCGCCGTTCCAATGAGAAAAGACCTAGCACTCTCAAGCTATCCTCATACGACCTATTCTCCATTCCAGGCAACAGCCTGGTAAATCTCCTCTGCACCTTCTCCAAAGCTTCCACATCTTTCCTAAAGTGAGGCGACCAGAACTGCACACAGTACTCCAAATGTGGCCTTACCAAGGTCCTGTAAAGCTGCAACATCACTTCACGACTCTTGAATTCAATCCCTCTGCTAATGAACGCTAATAACCATAAGCCTTCTTACAAGCTTTATCCACCTGAGTGGCAACTTTCAAAGAGCTTTGAAGAGCTTTGAAGAGCTTTGAAGAGCTATAGACCCCAAGATCCCTCTGCTCCTCCACCTTACTAAGAACCCTACTGTTAACCCTGTATTCCGCATTCTTATTTGTCCTTCCAAAATGGACAACCTCACACTTGACAGGGTTGAATTCCATCTGCCACTCCTCAGCCCAGCTCTGCATCATATCTAAGTCCCTTTGCAGCTGACAACAGCCCTCCTCACTATCCAAAACTCCACCTATCTTTGTATCATCTGCAAATTTACTGACCCATCCTTTGACTCCCTCTTCCAAGTCATTAATAAAAATTACAAAAAGCAGACGACCCAGAACTGATCCCTGCGGAACTCCACTTGTAACTGAGCTCCAGGCTGAATATTTACCATCTTCCACCACTCTCTGACTTCGACTGGTTAGCCAGTTCTCTATCCAATTGGCCATATTTGCCACTAACCCATGCCTCCTGACTTTCCGCATAAGCCTACCATGGGGAACCTTATCAAATGCCTTACTAAAATCCATGTACACTACATCCACTGCTCTACCCTCATCCACATGCTTAGTCACCTCCTCAAAGAATTCAATAAGACTTGTAAGGTAAGACCTACCCCTCACAAATCCGTGCTGGCTGTCCCTAATCAAGCAGTGTCTTTCTGGATACTCGTAAATCCTATCCCTCAGTACCCTTTCCATTACTTTGCCTACCACCGAAGAAAGACTAACTGGCCTATAATTCCCGGGGTTATCCCTATTCCCTTTTTTGAACAGGGGCACAACATTTGCCACTCTCCAGTCCCCTGGTACCACCCCTGTTGACAGTGAAGATGAAAAGATCATGGCCAAAGGCTCTGCAATTTCTTCTCTTGCTTCCCACATTATCCTAGGATATATCCCGTCAGGCCCGGGGGACTTGTCTATCCTCAAGTTTTTCAAAATGCCCAACACATCTTCCTTCCTAACAAGTATCTCCTCTAGCTTACCAGTCCGTTTCATACTCTCCTCTTCAACAATACAGTCCCTCTCCTTTGGAAATACTGAAGAAAAGAACTCATTCAAGACCTCTCCTATCTCTTCCGACTCAATACACAGTCTCCCACTACTGTCCTTGATTGGACCTACCCTCGTTCTCATCATTCTCATGTTTCTCACATTCGCATAAAAGGCCTTGGGGTTATCCTTGATCCTACCCGCCAAAGATTTTTCGTGCCTCTCATAGCTCTCCTAATTTGATGATTTGGAGATGGGGGCAACACAGAATGGAACATAAAGATTTGGAAGGGTTGGTGCCCAGATTGACAGGCTGAGAATTCCACTCACTCTGTGACACATGATCTGTATCACTTTCCAACATCATCCAAGTCACAAATATGCAACCAGTATTATATATGGCTGCCAGCACACTGAGTGGGTGGAGAAACTTTCTTTTTCATCTGTGACAAACAGGGATCTGCTTGTGAATGATGTGAAGCTTTTAAAGGAATAATGGAATTAAACAGAAACATCAAACATGCAAAAAAGAAAATTGTCATTACATAATTACTCCATGCATTGACTAAAACTCCTGGCCACAAACAACCTTGACTATTTCATTCAACACTACAAATTCTTCCTAATAATGGCTGTGAAACTCAAGTAATGTCAGGTAAGCTGTAAAGTTTCACACAAGTTCCACAATTCATATCCAAATTGCAAGGTCTTATGGTCTCCAGGAATTGCTCACCTCACACTTTGGACAATGAAGTGCCCACACCGTGATCCTACATGCAATGCTGCCTTTTTTGGGTATTCTGTGAGAAATAGTTTGTGTAGCATTTATCTGAATCAGGTCAACGATGTGAAAGGTCCATGCAAAGACATCCTATTGGGCTCCTTATCGGAGACCTCCATGTCAGTGTTTTGAGAACACAGATCAAATGTTACTTGTGAAGATGGCTTGTTTCTGATATCACCCATATAAACTTACTAGAATTGTCCCAATAAATTCCAGTGACAGAAGATGCTATTGTCTCTGTAGCTGCTGCAGTAAGAATGTCCACAGGCTTAGATGAGGAACACATGCATCTGGAAGCAGTATCAATCTCCAGGAGATGTGGAGCACCCTCTGAAGGTGGTGTTTCCAGTTAAAGGAGCCTGAAGAAACACATATGCCAAACATAAATCAGTTTTCTTCTTCCTTTGCTGCTAATTACATCTAGCTGAGGGCCCAAGATCTGCAGCTGCAGTGGATGGAACTGCTGACCGGTACGGCCTGGCGACTCTGAAGACTTTGCCGAGTATCCTTTGTGGAACCAGGGGCTAGAGAGATCCAGGCTGGTGATAGAGGTGTACCTTTCCCAAACCTGATATGCTGCAGAAAACAGGGTTACTGGAAAGGGCAGGGGAGGGGGAATCTGTGGTGTCTGAGATGAAACTCCTGGGTTGCCAGTAATTCAATCCTTCTCCCACACTGTCCCCTTGAGAAGAGGGGTAACTGGTCAATGTGCCTCACCTCCTTCTCAAATTGCTTGGAATGAGAACTTCTGCCCATTTGCCACATGTAGCTCATCCTATAAGTCATCATCAAGCTCACTCATACATGAAATGAGAGGGGAGTGGAGATGGCCAGCCACCACTATAGTTTAACTCCAAATTGGAAAAGTACCAGCCAAAATCACTCACTAATGAACAATAGACACTAACTCAGATAGAAATAAACATTATCTGCAGTAAGGTCCGAGGGAGTGTTGTTAAAGAGAGACCTTGGAGTGCAGGTTCAAAGCTCCTTGAAAGTAGAGTCACAGGTAGATAAGATAGTGAAGGTGGTGTTTGGTATGCTTTCCTTTATTTGTCAGAGTATTGAGGACAGGGCGGTCATGTTGCAGCTGTACAGGACATTGGTTAGGCCTGTTTTGGAATATTGCGTGCAGTCCTGATCTCTTTTCTATCGGAAGGATGTTGTGAAAATTGAAAGGGTTCAGAAAAGATTAACAAGGATGTTGCCAGAGTTGGAGGGCTTGAGTTACAGGGGGAGGCTGAACAAGCTGGGGTTATTTTCCCTGGAGCATCAGAGGCTGAGAGGCGATGTTACAAAGGTTTATAAAATCATGAGGGGCATGGGTACGATAAATAGACAAAGTCTTTTTCCCTGGGGTGGGGAGTCTACAACTAGAGGGCATAGGTTTAGGGTGAGAGGGGAAAGATAGAGACCTAAGGGGCAACTTTGTCACACAAGAGGGTGGTACGTGTATAGAATGAGCTGCCAGAGGAAGTGGTGGAGGCTAGCACAATTACAACATTTACAAGGCACCTGGATAGGTATATGAATAGGAAGGATTTGGAGGGATATGGGTGGGACTAGGTTAGGTTGAAATATCTGGTCGGCATGGGCAGGTTGGACTTAAGGATCAGTTTTCATGCTGTACATCATTGCACAGTACACCCATTCTGCATCACGTATTCGATTTTGAGGAGTGTTCGTGACCAAGGTTACTTACTTTAAGCAGTAGATCATTCATAAGGAATTTTCCTATAGTTTAAAAGTTTGTTAAGAAGCAACAGTTTAGATATGAGAGCTTAGTTAATTGAACAGAAAAATCAATAAGAGATTGAAATAGTGGAGGCAGATGAAGGGCTGGTTGGGGATTTGTCTTCTCATTCTGGCCCAGTTTCTATCTGAAGGAAGCAGTTGTCTGATGAGGCACGGTCCAAAAAGGACTATCCAGCACGCACTAAGTACTTGTTCATATAACCAACTCTGAGGGGCTGGTAGTTGTGTCAATCACCCATTTGAGTCCTTCAAGCTAATGGACACAGGCAACTACTTATAATGTCAAGATGACTGTTGTTCCCCTGCCCACCTTCACTTAAAGGTTAGTTATCATTTTTCTGAAGAACAAGAATGTGTATTTTCTCAAATACAGCATTGATACAGATGGTGTGAGGTAAATTGTTGATATCAGTTCAATGGAACATCATGAACTCCATTATCTTGGTGATTCCTGTACCTTCCTTATTAACCTGAAATTGTATGAAGTTTGGAGAAGGCAATTATTTATGTATCAGCTATTACACAAGGTATCCTGCTACACAGGAAATACTAAAATAATTTAGTTTTTGGGGACTCCAATTTCGAACACAGTTAATTGCATGATTATAGAACTGTTACAGTGCAGAAGGAGGCCTTTTGACCCATAGTATCTGCACTAGCTCCCTGAATGACCATCTTGACTTCATATCTCCATAACGCTGAATATTGTTTCTTTTAAATAATCATCTAATTCCCTTTTCAGAAGTCACACATCAGGTTATAGTCCAATAGGTCCACTTGAAATCACAAGCTTTCAAAGCATTGCTGCTTCACCAGGTCCTCAAGTACTGTGTGACTTCTGATTTTGTCCATCCTCGTCCAATGTCGGCATGTCCACATCATAATTCTCTTCTGAAAACCTTAATTGAACCAGCCTCCACCACACTTCCAGGCCTAACTACACACTGAAAACATTGCTTCTGCAAAATACTTTAAATCCATGCCCTCTCATTTTTGATCCTTTTACGCGTGGAAACGATTTCTCCTTATCTACTCTGTCTAACTCATTCACGATTTTGAAAACATTCACCACGTCTTGTGTCAATGTTTGCTTCTCTAAAGAGAATGGCCCAAAATTCTCTGACCTCTCTTCAAAACAAAACTTTCTTATGCCTGGAGCTTTTCTTATAAACCTCTTCTGCATTCTCTCCAACGCATCCACATTCTTCCCAAAGCATTGAACACAGAACTGTATACAATGTTCCTGCTGAGCTTTATATAAGTACAGTATTATCTCCTTGTTCTTGTTCTCTATGCCTCATAAATAAAGCCTAGGACATTGTAGGTTTATTAACTGCTCAGACTACCTGTACTGCCATCTTTAGTGACTCATGCACATATGCACAGCCTCTGCTCCTGCATACCCTTTAAATATAAAGTCTCTATAAAATGTATCATATTATACATCACTTCTTTGAACTTCATCTGCCACCTCTCTGCTCATTGTGTTGATGGATTTCCACATAACCAACTGTTTATCGCCCATCCCAGAGGTTATGTATAACGTAAATGATGATAATTGCTTCTAAATCTACCTCAAAAGGAAGCTTGTAACATGACTCCAACAGTATTAAACCAAACTGTCAATTCACAGTATAATTTTTAAATTGTAACCAGTTCAAGGGTCAATATTGTCTTTACCACATCCACTGACAATATCAAAAACCCTTAACTCTGTGTTGCAAAAGGGAAAAAAAATGTGTCTGGCCCTGTAAAAAGCAACTTGGTGCTCCTATTTGTGGTCTCTGCAAGTAAGACCAATCTTCCATTAGAAAGTGGGAATCTTTGAAAAATAGTTTCGTGAGGATTCAGAGTCAGCATGTTCCTCTAAGAATGAAGGGCAAGGGCAGCAAGACCAGGGAACCCTGGATGTCAAGGGTTATTGAGAGTTTGATAAAGGATAAGGAGGAAATATATGTCAAATACAATTCATTAATAACAGGGAGACAAATAGGGAGATTCACCAGGATGTTGCCTGTGATGAAAAGTTTCAGTTATGAAGAAAGGCTGGATAGGCTGGATTTGTTTTCATTGGAGCAGAGGATGCTGAGAGGGAACTGATTAGGGTGTACAAAACCGAGAGGAATAGACACAGTAGATTGCATGTTTTTTTTTCCCCATGGCAGATATGTCTAAGACCAGAGAACATAAACTTCAGATGAGGAGCAAAATGAGATCTTAAAGGAAATCAGAGACAAAATAGTTTTCACCCAAAGGGTGGTAGAAGTATGGAACGTGCTGCCTGAGGGGTGGTGGAGCCACGTATTCTCACTACGTTTAATAAACATCTGGATGAGCACTTAAACTGCTAGAGCTTAGTAGGCTATGGACCAAGTGCAGGTAAATGGGATTAGTGTAGTTTGGTGATTGTTGATCAGCACTGACATGGCGGGCTGAAGTTGTTGCTGTGCTGTAAGACTCTATGATTTGAAAATGTTACATTTTACAAGTTAGAAGTTTAGAAAAAGTAGTTACATTTTAGCAAAACATCTTCAGAAAACCTTTGAAGAGGCTTTGAAAGAAAAAAAATCATTCTATGACATCCCAACTGCTGGTTAGCCAATCAACCACCTCATGAAGGAATTCCAGATTGCCAACTCCAGCTTTGGTCCTTAATTTGCTTTTCAAAGTCCTAAAAGTATCAAATGACGACCTTTTATCTCATGAATAATCTGATGAACCTTCACTGCAAGAAAATCGTTCCTTAAATGTGGAGATCAGACTTTGGTACAATAGCAACAAGTCTCCCTTATTCTTGTGCTCCAACTTTTCGACAATAAATGCCGACATGTCATACCCCTTCCAAATTGCTAACTGTACCCAATAAATAAATTGTGTGTGTTTTTGAATGAAATACACCAATGAAGTAAACCTCTGAACATAATAGTTTAGGAAGTTCATGACTTTTAAATTGTACTGTGCTCTTCTCTTCTCACAGCCAATACAAATAATCTGACACTTTTATTCAATTTGCCATCTCGTTTTCCATTCACTTAAACATTTTATATCACTGTACAGCCTCTTCATAGCTTCTACTTCGAACTACATTTATATTGTCAATAAACGTAGATACATTAATCTCTACCTCTTTGTCTAAGTAATTAATATAGATTAAATAAAGCTGAGACTCCAGCACTGATCCTTGAAGCCCACCACTAGCTACGCCATGCAAGTTGGAAATGCCCTGGTTTCCTATCTGTTTCCTGTCCATTAACCAATCTTCTACTCGTGCTAATATATTACCCCAGCTCCTTTTCTTGCATATTAGCCTCGGTGTGACACCTTAGCATGTACCATTTGGAAAACTAAGTAAACTACATTTACTTGTTCCTCTTTATCTTTGTTGCTTCTTTAAAAATATTTAATAAACTTGCCAGACATGATTTCCCTTTTGTAAAACCATACTGACTTTCTTTGATCATTGCTTGATTTTCTAAGCAAATTGTAAGCACAAAAAAAATCCTATATAAGTAATTCCAACATTTTCCCTACAACTGATGTCACGCTAACTGGTCATGTATCTCTCTCCCTCTTTTCTTAAGTTGTGACATTATATCTACTATCTTCAAATCTAATCAACCATTCTAAAACCGAGGGAATTTTGGGATATCTGAACCTGTGCGTACATTATCTCTGCAGCTATCTCTTCAGGATCCTAGGATGTGGGTCATCATGCCCTCAGGCAGTTACTCATAGAATCATAGAGATGTACAGGACAGAAACAGACTCTTCGGTCCAACTCGTCCATGCTGACCAGATATCCTAAGCTAATCTATTCCCATTGCCAGCATTTGGCCCATATCCCTCTCAACCCTTCCTAGTTATTTACCCATCCAGATGTCTTTTAAATGTTGTGATTGTACCAGCCTCCACCACTCCCTCTGGCAGCTCATTCCAAACATGCATCACCCTCTGCATGAAAAGGTTGCCCCTTAGGTCCCTTTTATATCTTTCCTACTTCACCATAAACCTATGCCCTCTAGTTTGGGACTCCCCCATCCCAGAGAAAAGACTTTGTCTGTTTACCCTATCCATGCCTTTTATGATTTTATAAACCTCTATATGGTCACCCCTCAGCCAATGAAAACAGCCACTGCCTTTTCAGCCTCTCCTTATATTTCACATCCTCAAAACCTGGCAACATCCTTGTAAATCTTTTCTGAATGCTTTCCAGTTTGTAGTTTCTCAAACAAGTGTCTCTGATGATATCAATTACCTTAATTTTCTCAATCTTATTACTTCTTTGATCGTACTTTAGTTTGGTATGCAATTTGTTACCATTGTGACTGCAAACACAAGATGTTTATTCAATACTTCTACCATTTTCTCATTCCCCATGATACTGTTTAGTGTCTCTGCCTATAAGGATTCACGTTTATTTTAGTTACGCTCTCTTTAATATGCTCAGAAAAGCTATTAAAATGTCATTAAACTATTGACAACTTTGCTCCCGTATTCTATTTTTATGCTTTCATTAAATTATTCAATGGCCTTTTCTGCTTTTGAAACACTCCCATCCTCATGCTTAATAGTATTCTTTGAAGCATTATAGGTCTTGTCTTTTCACATAATACTTCCCTTAATTTCCCAAGAATGCTATGGATGTGTCTTTCTTGCTGTGATTGATTTAATGTAATGGATTTTTGTTGAATATTTTGAATGGATTCTTTAAAGATTTTCCACTGTTTATGCCTTTGAGTCTATGTACCCAGTCAACCTACCCTCCCTTTATACCCAAGCAATTGGCTTGGTTAATGATCAAGATTCTTAATGGAACTAGAGTTTGTCTCGTTCAAAGTTAATATGGAATTCAACTGCATTATGAACATTTTTCCCAGAGGCTCTTTAACTATAAGATTTCTAATTAAATGTGACTTGATGCTAGATCAAAAATTGTTACACCTCTAATTGTTTCCACAATGTATTGTTCCAGGAAACCATCACAAAAGCATTTGACAAACTACAATTTGGTTTGTCTAGTCCATATGAAAGCTAAAATCCCCCACCATTATTACAACACTTTTGATGTAAGTTCCAGTTATTTCTTGCTTAATGGACTGACAAACTGTCTGACTACTGTTCAGTGATGGTTTCATAGTTACTTCAACCAGCAATTTATAATTCTTTATTTCTAATCTCACCCCCTTATCTTCACCCATTCTCAACAAAGTTCTTTGGTCTCTGTTTACTATTAAAGCTCCGTCAGAAATAAATGATAGATACATTTGCATTCAGACACCAATAGTTTCTGAAATTTCAGTGTGGCAATATATGTCTTAATCATTACCACTTTCTGATACTTTCATATCTTCTTCAATTTAAGAGATAATGCTTACTCTCCATCCCCATCATACCCTGAACTTTTTTGGAACTTTAACTCATTTCCTCTCAAAACTTCAAAACTGTGGAATCTCTCACCACCTCTGCCTTCCCTGACTTCTGCAATTTATAGACTGTTAAATGAACATTTTGTTGATTATTACTAATCTAGATTTATTCATTCTGTCCCATGTTTTTTTATTCTACCTCTCATAGTTCTACACCGTGGGACTTTATCCAGACTTCAATTCAAACCACTGATAGCTTATTTCCTTTTAGTGCTACAGTTTACTTCTAGAACAGCTTTTTGAGAAACTGTTGAATCAGTGCCCTTGATGTTTATTGCAAACACGTCTCTTATTACACGTTAGCTAGGATATGTTTGCCCGGAGCAGGTGGGGTAATTGGAAGGGAGTGCTGTAATGGAGATCATTACACTGAAGCTTTCGACTGTCTTGCCCAGTCAGTCATTGTAACAGTGCCATCTACAGGCTGCTGCTCTTTGCATCTGCTGGCAAAGGGGAAGGATAACCGGAGAATGTACCTGCGTATTTCAGCTTTGTTAAATACTCAATAACAAGGCAGATAAAACCATGACATGATTTATTTTCCAACACCTTCCATTTCCGAGTGTTAATCAGACATGAATTAGTTGGACAAAAGGCAGCAGCACATTCTTCATTTTAAATGAATAAGCTGCACTCAGCACAATATATCTTCAAACAACATCCATCCTTTGATTCTAAGCATTTCAATATTGTATAACATATTCTCATAATCACCGAACACACAAGCAAAGTGCAAGTGCTATGCACACTTCCTCTGCCTGAAATCCTCACCGTACTGAAATCAAGACTCACTGCATTAATGGTTCAATACAGAAGGCGGCCACTCGGCCCATTGTACCAATGTCAGCATGTTAGAGAGGTGTTTATTTAATCACATTCACTTTCATTTCTGTCATACCCTAGTAACATATTACATTCAAATATTTATCCAACTTTCTTTTTGAATGGTTATTACTGAATCTGCTTCCACCAGTCTTTTCACATTCCCTGCGTGAAAACCAAATCCTCAGTCTACGTCTGTTTCTTATGCCAATCACCTTAAATCGGTGTCCTCTGATTCCTGGCTCTTCTGTTATCTTCTTCAATATTTTCCGAACTCAAACATAAAAATGTTCAAAGAAAATGAAAATTTTAATTCTGAAACCATAGTTTCTGGAAACTGCAGGCCAATGCTGGAGTACTGATGACTCAAGACCACATCGAATCCTAATGGAAAGGTTTAATGGTGCATCAGGAACACACAAAGTGTTATTGAATTGTCCACCAAGTTATTGTAGTAAGGTCATACTCCTTCTGTGAAGAATGTGAACTCAAGTCTCTCCACTCCAGAGAACGGAGTGCTCATCAAGGCTGACAATCCAGTACATCATAAAACAGGTTACATTAACTGCCTTTCAACTTTTAAAACATCAATACCACAAAGCTACATAATTCAATAAAATAATCAGAATGTAATTATATTTTTACACCTGACAATATAAATAGAATATGCAATTGGGAAGTGTGAAGTGATTATTTATAGTTCAGCTCTAAGGAGCAAAACATACGATGCAATTGAGAATGTGGAATTGGTACAAGTTGATTGTCACCAGTGAATTGGTCTTTCACACTGGGCCATGATCTGAATCATACAAACAAGCCACCCCTCACCTATTGGTAATGATGTACTGTATTTCAATAGCATGAATGCTATTTGAAATGTGAAGCAGTCTTCTGGATAGCATTCCTTTGAATTTAAATTCACCCATTTTTCCTCTCATACTGTTCATATAATTATACAGCACTGAAGGAGGCCATTTGTTCCAATCTGCCTCTGCTAACTCCCTCAGAAATCCAGTTAGTCCCATTTCCTTCTCATTGCCCATAGCCAATATTTTTTTCTTTTTGAATACTTATCCAGTTCTCTTGACGTAAATATTACTTCAGGCAGTGTGTATCAAGGATCTTAAGTCAGTGTCCTCTGGTCACTGACCCCAGTGTCAGTGGGAAAGGTTTCTCTCGGACTGTACCATTAAATGTTGAATGCTTCTTTTAAACCTCCCTAAAACAGTCTCTGCTCCAAGAAGAATGATCTCAGTTTCTCCATGATCCCTGGCACCAACCTAGTAAATCTCCTCTGCAACAGTGCATCATCTTAACAGACATCCTACGGTTTGGTGGTGGGAGATTTCCAGCATTCTGTATTGAGTAGGAAAATCACTTGGATGTATATTTGTTACTCCTGAATAGGGCCCACTTCAAAAGGACAAATTGATTTGCCAGCAAATCCAGCATTGACCTCAGCAAAACAGTTCACCTGATCCCAGCTTGGATCAGATATTCTAACCTTCCTTCCCCAGCTTGGACGAAGGGCACAAAGGGAATGTTGGTAGCAACGCACCCCTGAGCAATGTTCAGATTCCTCCAACAGGTATGTATGGACACGAAGTAAGAATAGGAGTAGGTTTGTATCCAATGAGGATTGAAAGGCTGTGACCAGCGTCTCTACTGTTTCCACCTTTGCTCCCTTCAATGATCTATAAGGGTGCATTCCATTTGGATCAGGTGGTTAACCAACTTAGCATTTACTATAATAGTAAATCTGATACCATAGCAGCTAACAGACATGCACATAAGATTTGATTGCTGTATTTTTAGGCATGGAGTGTGCAGTGGTCATGAGTTACAATTAGCCCATGCCCAGCCCTCGAGTCAGGCAGCACGTGGAACTGGGCACTACCTCTTTATTTCAATGACTGTAATTGCTGTTAATTGCCTCCTCAGTTAAGAAGGGACCCAATGCTCCTCTCCCTTGTAAAATTGCTGTCTCTTGTACAGCTGTAAATGTTTTCTTGTGAACTGAACTGTTTTGTAATTTGTTTAATAAAATAAAAAAAAACAAGGGACCCAAGGTGTTTTTCAGCTACTTAGAACTGAACAGTCCTTCTTAAAGGAAAATCACACTCTTTAGATTAGATTCCCTACACTGTGGAAGCAGCCCTTGGGCCCAACAAGTCCACACCGACCCACTGAAGAGTAACTCACTCAGACTTTTCCCCTATATTTACCCCTGACTAATGCACCTATCACTATGGGCAATTTAGCATGGCCAATTCACTTGACCTGCACCCCTTTGGATTGTGGGAAAAAACCAGAGCACCCAGAGGAAACCCATGCAGACACAGGGAAAATGTGCAAACTCCACACAGACAGTCACCTGAGAGAGGAACCGAACCCGGGTCCAGAGCGCTGTGGGGCAGCGGTGCTAACCATCGAAATACCGTGCTTTAATCAGGAAGGTACCATAGGCTATCCCTGCTGGAATCTGCTTACAAAGAGAAACAATGCATATGAATTAACAGGCAAGCAAGAGGGTTTTTGATTAGATTAGACTTACAGTGTGGAAACAGGCCCTTCGGCCCAACAAGTCCACACCGACCCGCCGAAGCGCAACCCACCCATACCCCTACATATACCCCTTACCTAACACTACAGGCAATTTAGCGTGGCCAATTCACCTGACCCGCACATCTTTGGACTGTGGGAGGAAACCGGAGCACCCGGAGGAAACCCACGCAGACACGGGGAGAATGTGCAAACTCCACACAGTCAGTCGCCTGAGTCGGGAATTGAACCCAGGTCCCTGGCGCTGTGAGGCAGCAGTGCTAACCACTGTGCCACCGTGCTGCCCACCGGGCTTTCCAGTGAGACACTGGATACATCAGTACAAGAGGTGTGAAGAGCAGTGTTTCCTCAGAGGGCTCCTGAGAAGGAATACATGGCCAGGTCAGTTCCCAAAGGCTGGCCCAAGACCCTGGCAGAATTACTAAGAGAGCTTCAATGACCTTAAACAGGTGGTCAAGGTCAGTGAACAATTCTTGCAAAAACCCTTACCCATAGCTCCACCAACTTTTCACACTTCTCAGTTTCCAGATTCCACCAAGCAGCCTCCAGGAACATAGGAACAGGAGTAAGCCATTCCACCCCTCATGCTAGTTTTGCTATTCAGTGAGGTCATAGCTGATCTGTAGACTAACTCCAGATACCTGCCTTTGGCCCATACCCATTAACACCTTAGATCAAGTTTTGTGAAGCAAAACACAGCAACTAGGATATAGGCACACCCAGAGGTTTGGACTTTGCATTAAATTGTTCAGGTTGACTTTCTGTTCCTGTCTCGTTTCACCCTGCTAACTGGACAGTAATGAAAGCTTAAAATGGTGCCATATGGATTGCTTGGCTTTGTCTCTCCCATTCCCTCACTGGCAACTCTTCCCTTGTTGATGTCTGCTCTCGGATACCCAAGGTCTACTGGCAGTCTCCTGAGGAAAGGCAAGAACAGTGACAGATCTCTCAGAAGGAAGCTCCATCTTCCACCCTGATACTGGCAAAAAAGTTGCTGGCACCGTACACTTTGGCTGATGCAGAGAAGGGATCAGCACAGGGTGAGCTAAATTTTTACCCTTCACCGGATGAAAGGCAGTGGGCGCCAGGCCAGTAGTATTGCGTCCATCACCTACTCATGCAAGCCTCCATTTGTGTCCACTGTGACAAGATGTCAGGTGGCCAGCTAATAGGTGGACCATTTGAGATCTCCAAGTGAACAATAAGTGAATTTAAATGGAAGGATTTTAGCTGGGGAGGGGAAGGTTGACATCATAACACTTGGTGCTAGGCTGTATAGAAGGGAGTCCTATGTTTATGAACACCCCTCAGAGCTTGTGGGAGGAGCTGGCAGGCAGGGGAGGCCTTGCTTGTGCCTGTTATATGAGGGAACAGAGTTATGCTGCCTTGCGTAAATCTCAGCCCAGTGAGTCACTGCGGCCTTGAATGGGGTGCCTGTAGAGAAGGTAGCCTGTGTGTGTCAGACTACAGGACAGCAAGGTTACAAGGCTATTGGAAAGAATTCAGTAATAAGGCAGCATAAGGTTGGGTGTTGGTGAGCATGCGTACCCAGATGCTTGATACAGTGACATGTCTGCCAGGCTGTGTGTTGGCACTGTCAGGGAACAAGGAGGCATCCCACTCCAACATGCCACTGGGTGTTGGGCAGTACTTGGATCCTATGCTCTCCAGTGGAAAAGGTGGCCAATCTTGTAAGAGCACTTGAAGATCCAAAATGTTGCAGTTCTGGTAATAACTATGCCAACTTCTAGGATAGCCCTGGTAGAGGCAGGCCAACCATCAGCATTGCAGAGGGAGCTCAAGCTCTGAGATCCAAACAGGCTCTCAGTTGTCAGAGGGGCACTTGGACTCTCACAGCTGCCCAGCAATATGCCATCCAATGGCTTACTTGGGTTGCGGAGCTGCCACCTGGGGAAGTATCAGTGGTGTATGTCCTTACTGTTCTCTTTCTCAAGAGGGCAACATTAGTACCTTGCCATTAGCACTTCACATCAGCCCTTGCTATCTGCTCTCAGCCAGGCCATGCTGAGGGACTGCAGTCTGAACTAGGCTTCTGAAAACCCAAAGGTTGCCCAGTAAAAACCATTGGATGCTGTAAATCAGAAACCAAAACCTAAAAGTTGCTGGAAAAGCTCAGTGGGTCTGGCAGCACCTGGGAAGAGAAATCAAAGTTAACATTTTGGGTCCAGTTACCCTTCCCCAGACTCCAGGTTCTGAGGAAGGGTCACCAGACCCGAAATATTAACTCTAATTTCTCTTCACACCTGCTGCCAGACCTGCTGAGCTTTTCCAGCAACTTATGTTTTGGTTTCTGAGGTCACCCAATGTCCGTTGCCTCACCCAAACCCCAATGAACTTGAGCATCTTTCCACTAAAGATGGCATCAGCACTAGAGTAGCTGAGTGTAGGAGACCAACAGCTGGCATTAAGACAGACAGATGGAGAAAGGTTCCATTTTCAATGAGTCATTGAAAGTTAAATAGATCATCCTGTTATGCAATTAAGTTTTGTGTTGTGTTTTCTGTGAGGATTTCAGACAAGAGAACATTGTTGAGACCAAAAGGTGAGGAGTTCTGGATCACCAGCAACAATAGGAAATAGTCTCCAAACTATATTCTCTCAATGGTTCCTGATCGAGATTTTATTTTGCCACTTAAACTGTCATGATGCCAGAGCCAACGGTGCGGGTGTTGGTGGGATAGGGAGACCTACAGGAATGAGGGGCTGGGGTGAGCAGAAACCTTTGGTAGTATGGGTAGAATGAAGGGTTGCTGATGACCTGCAATAATGGAAGTGTTTAATCCAGTGAGTCTTAGGTCAAAGGCACCCACTCCTCCCATAGGGCTTTCAGGACAAGATTCAGGCCTCAAGGATTAGCCTGTTGGACTTGTGGTTAAAAAGGAAGTTGCAATGTTTAAAGGGGCCACACAGCTGTTAGCATTTGATCAGAACTCCATGGCAGCCAACAGAGTTTATGAACCCTACATTCAGCTGGTGACCATACTTGGAGTTGTGACCCACAAATGGGGTTAGTTCAGAGGGTGGTCCTCAGGTAGCTGAATATATGTTCTGTAGGGCATATTCAGGACCCAATGTTCACAGTAGAACAGGCATTTAAGAATTAGCCCGAGATTCTCATAAGCTGCCCAATGTGAAAGCTTCAGGCACACATACTAGCATGGACATGTTGTACGCTGACCATTTGAGTTCTGGTACATTGTGATATCAGCTCTGAAATGGCATCAGGTACTTCATCAGTCTGAATATCACAACAATTATCACACCCAACATTATAGTAGGAGTTACACCAGACATCATGACCTGTCCTTGCTCTGAATTCATACACTGGTGTCACATTCGATACTGCACCTTTAAATAACTCTCCATAGGACAACAGATAGGAGGGACATTGCACTACACAATGGGTAGTGTCCCTGCCTCTGAGCCCAAAGCTCCAGCTTCATATACCACTTCCAGATTTGATCACATGATGTCCAGTCAGATTGAGAATCAACGTCTAAATCCTTTTAACATGTACCAAAGGCAGGTAATAAGACTGGGAAGGATTCCGGCTGCAAATGTGTTGCTGGTCAAAGCACAGCAGGTTAGGCAGCATCTCAGGAATAGAGAATTCGACGTTTCGAGCATAAGCCCTTCATCAGGAATAAGAGAGAGAGAGCCAAGCCGGCTGAGATAAAAGGTAGGGAGGAGGGACTAGGGGGAGGGGCGATGGAGATGTGATAGGTGGAAGGAGGTCAAGGTGAGGGTGATAGGCCGGAGTGGGGTGGGGGCGGAGAGGTCAGGAAGAGGATTGCAGGTTAGGAGGGCGGTGCTGAGTTAAGGGAACCGACTGAGACAAGGTGGGGGGAGGGGAAATGAGGAAGCTGGAGAAATCAGGATTCCGGGTCAGTCATGTGATGGAAGGGAATTTGCAACTCTACCTTCACCAGCCAGAGCTTGAGGCTACAACATCACTGTACAAGTGTATGTTGCTATAGGAGCTTGGGAAAAGGCTGATTTACACCATTAGGTAAAAACAATGACTGCAGATTACCTACCTACCTTCTTTTCCACCTATCCACTCCACCCTCCTCCCCTCCCCCGCCCTATCACCTTTATCCCTTCCCCCACTCACCTACTGTACTCCATGCTACTTTCTCCCCATCCCACCCTCCTCTCACTTACCTTTCCACCCTTCAGGCTCTCTGCCTGTATTCCTGATGAAGGGCTTTTGCCCGAAACGTCGATTTTACTGCTCCTCGGATGCTGCCTGAACTGCTGTGCTCTTCCAGCACGCTAATCCAGAATCTGGTTTACACCATTAGCCAGTTGTGGTTCAGATTGGTACTATCATTAGAGGATTTGGTGCCCAATCTGATGTGTCACACCCACTTTCAGGCAAAGAAGTCAAACAACAGATATTACATCATACAGTACACCAGGTATCATTCCAAGTCTCACATTTGGGACCATACCACAACTCATATCATGCCAGAGACCACAGAGTATCGGACTGAATATCACGCTGGGCTTGCAGCTTCCTGGAGGACGTGATATCTTGGAACTGCACATAAGCCAGATACTTGGGATGCTAGCTCAGAGCTGGACGACACCACTCGAGTTCTTCGGCAGAGGCCTCAGATCAGGATCTTGATGCACAGGCCTTCACTATAAGGTCGAGGGACATGGACACAGAAATGCTTGATACTCTGGCAAAAAGCCTGCAGTCATTGTTGAAGAGTGTGGAGGAACACAGCACCAATGTGTCACAATGTTTGCTGCTGAACAGCACCATGACCATTAAAGGCTATGTGGAAGACTAATATTAAAGTCTGACTAAATTGATTTTTGTATGGGACATTGGATGATTTGATTTACCCAATTAGTTTGGAATACTTGTTTTATGATGGCTTTTATTTCAGTAGTATAGCCAAGGGGGAGCAGTAATGGTCAGTGAGGGGTTCCTGATGAAGGACATTTGCTTGAAATGTCGATTTTGCTGCTCCTCAGATACTGCCTGAACTACTGTGCTTTTCCAGCACCACTCATTCAGAATCTGGTTTCCAGTATCTGCAGTCATTGTTTTTACCTAATAAGAGGGGGGAGACAATTCACCATACTGTAATCAGATAAGCTGATCAGTGTCAGCTGGAAAGAGGTTGTAATGATCATCGCCTCCTCCCTCACCGCTCGCCATAAGGCTCCCATGGCGATGAGGTTGCGCAGGATACAGCAGACAACAAACTAGTGCAGGACTCTCCCAGAGCACCTCAGGAAGTGGGGAAAACATTACATAAGCGCCCTGATAGTCTGCTTTATCACAATGTACATGGCAGCTTAGCTCTCATTGGTTTCTTGTTGTGTGTGGGTCTTGCATTAGAGTCATATGGTTAGCAGAGAGTCCTTGTTGCCAGTAACCATCCTCAGGTTTGTCTTGATAGCTAAGATGATGTGGTGGACTTCAACAGGGAAAAAAAAAACCCATCATGACTGCTGTCAGGGTGGAAGGCATTAACCTACATGGGGCACTGAGATGGTAGCACATATGCTACCCATCGACTGCACACATTTCACTGTGTCAATGGAGTTCGAGCCCATGGGGAAGCTTGCTATCCTGGGAAAGCTGTGTGGTCACTTTTCTTCTCAGGCCAGCAAATAGAACATGCATTCTACTCACATTTTGTATAAAGCCTCAGTGACTTCCCTCATCACAGTGGGTCACAACTTGGGGGCGACAGAAACATTGTACGC
The DNA here is from genome assembly GCF_020745735.1 of Hemiscyllium ocellatum. Classification (NCBI taxonomy): domain Eukaryota; kingdom Metazoa; phylum Chordata; class Chondrichthyes; order Orectolobiformes; family Hemiscylliidae; genus Hemiscyllium; species Hemiscyllium ocellatum. The sequence continues at coordinate 42,140,299 of NC_083420.1, read as the reverse complement.
TTCAGCCAAGAAGAGCCTCATACAAAGAATTCAAGGCCATAGTTTCTTTCACAGTCACTGGCAGTGCTATGTCACCCTGCTTTGAAGCTTCAGATTGGGCAGCACAGTGGCCCAATGGTTAGCACTGCTGCCTTACAGCACCAGAGACCTGGGGACAATTCCCACCTCTGTCTGTGTGGAGTTTGCATGTTCTCCCAGTGTTTACATGGGTTTTCTCCACGTGCTCCGGTTTCCTCCCACAGTCCAAAGATGTGCAGGTTAGGTGAATTGGACATGCTAAATTGCCCATAGTGTTAGGTGCATTAGGCAGGGGTGAATGCAATGAAATGTGTCTGGGTGGGTTACTCTTTGGAGTGTCCGTGTGGACTTGTTGGACCAAAGGGCCTGTTTCCACACTGTAGGGAATCTAAAATCTAAAAAAATATGTCTGGCCAACATTGTGAAACATCCTAAGCACATGTCACTTGGAGATGTTACATACGTTGTTCCACGCTGAGATTGAGCTCCAAGAAATGCTCTCTGCATAGATAATATCTCCAGATAATAACCCTTCTTTTCTCCTCCCTGTTTGAGTAGCTTGCCCACCTCAGTGTGACCATTCGATAGCTTGCTGCCATATTGCAGGCTTAGGGTAATAGAAATTAGAGAACAGAGGTGCTGGGAGAAGTACTCTAAGTGGGAACCTCCACCATATGCCACACCACTTCCTACAGACTACAAACTTTAAGTAACAGTACAAATCACCACACACCATTACCGATGCAGCCACAGCCAGTAGAAAATCAATCAGCAAACATGAACTCAGATTTCTCCAGTTTCCTAATTTTCCCTCCCCCCCACCTTGTCTCAGTCGATTCCCTCGAACTCAGCACCGCCCTCCTAACCTGCAATTTTCTTCCTGACCTCTCCGCCCCCACCCCACTCTGGCCTATCACCCTCACCTTGACCTCCTTCCATCTATCACATCTCCATCGCCCCTCCCCCAAGTCCCTCCTCCCTACCTTTTATCTTACCCTGCTGGACACACTTTCCTCATTCCTGATGAAGGGCTTATGCCTGAAACGTCGAATTCCCTGTTCCTTGGATGCTGCCTGACCTGCTGTGCTTTAACCAGCAACACATTTTCAGCTCTGATCTCCAGCATCTGCAGACCTCACTTTTTACGCAAATGTGAAAATGCCTGGAATCCTGTTGAATAGCATTGGTGGGGATGGGGTGCAGAACACTGTGTGGGGTTAATGGAAGTTTTAGCTGGAGCATTCAGCACAATAATATTTCTGCTCAAATCAAGTCAGAGAGGGACTGACCAACATGATGATCTACTTACTTTGTGTTCTTCAAGCACATGTTCCCAATGTGAGTACATGGACCAGGTTCCCCATTGGCACTGAACAGAACTTGCAATGCTGCAACAAAAAAAAATTGACATGACACTAGCAGGATTTATGATTAGATATCAGGTCTGATAACTGATATCACACAGTAACATATCCAGAATTCACAGCATCTCACATCATGGCATCCAGATATCACACCAGGTTTTACATGAAGTTCTATTCAGGGATCAAACTGATATCACATTGCATCGGATCAGTTATCATTTAGCAATATCACTATTATCATACATTAATATCACACGATTTATTTTAACATTTGGTGTGTTACACAGTGATTGGTCAGTTAATAAAAATGCAACAGCTCTTGCATCATAAAAGTGTGATTACCTGATTGGGAAAGAAAAGAATTTGGCAGAAATCCAGTTCCACCATTTTCATAAATAACAAACAAAAGTGTTGAAGTGAAATGATTTTTTCTCTTGGTGCTTTTCACTATCACAGGGATTGATCTCCAATTCTGGGAAATTCCAAAACAATCTTAGATGGCTGACAACAGTCGATGTGCGGTTCTGTGCCTCAACCTAGCTGAGGCATCAACCCTATGGGTAACTTAGCATGGCCAATTCACAACCGGCCCATCTTTGGACTGTGGGAGGAAACCTTTACAGACACAGGGAGACTGGCTGTGTGGAGTTTGCACAGTCACCAGAAGGTAGAATCGAACCCTGGTGCTATGAGGCAGCAGAGCTAACCACTGAGCCACCCAAAGGTAGGGCATTGCACCAGGAGATGTATTGCACCAGGGTTTAATCAGGGAATGGATGGATCTGTACTCTTCCTACATGTGCAAGACTCTCGAATAACTTGGCAGCTAATGTTTTCTTAAAAAGATGACAAAATGCTCAAAAGTAGCCTCCTCATTTGGAGAGAATTGATGTCAACTAAAAATGCCTTTCAAAGTCAATCAAAACAATCGACCCAACAATTCAGTTTAAATCAACTTAATTATGGACTGGGCCTTTAGAAATTGCACCACAGACAGCTCACCACTCTAATACGATCAACTTGGACCATTGTCAGTGTTTACAATTTATACATGGTCAATGAAGATGTGGCTAACTATTACCCTACCTTTGGGTGGCTCAGTGGTTAGCTCTGCTGCCTCATAGCACCAGGGTTCGATTCTACCTTCTGGTGACTGTACAAACTCCACACAGCCAGTCTCCCTGTGTCTGCAAGGGTTTCCTCCCCAGTCCAAAGATGGGCAGGTTGTGAATTGGCCATGCTAAGTTACCCATAGTTCCACAGATGTGTCAGCTAGGTGGATTAGTCATGGGAAATACAGGGTTACAGAAAGGAAGTGGGGGTCTGGGTGGGATGCAATTCAGAGGGTAGATGTGGACCCAATGGATTAAATGACATGTTTCCATACTGTAGGGAATTTGATAATTCTATGAAGGTTAACAATCTAGCCATCTACATCAAATGATTTCAACAGCTGCTACTACACGTGGTCTTCCAAAAATAAAACATAGGCAAAGTTGATGAAATTTAAAAAACTGGGCACTTGCCTTTGATGTCAATCATTCCTGATGAAGGGCTTATGCCTGAAACGTCAATTCTCCTGCTCCTTGGATGCTGCCTGACCTGCTGTGCTTTTCCAGCACCACACTCTCAACCTGACATCAATCATGCCTATTATGACAAACAGCCACATACCTTGAGAGGGGTTGCTGGCAGATTTTATGTCACTTAAGACCCAGCCACAGCACAGCAGTCCAGAATTGACTGGATGCATCCTAGTCAGGACACATACCTGTTGGCAATAAATTACCAGTACTAATCAAAGTGTAGAAATCAAAGTACCTGGTCTGGAAATTCAGTTAATGTCAAAGTACAACCAAAGAAACTCAGACTATCCCATTGTAGTCAGCTGCAGGATAAAACAGTGCCTCATGGCTACTCAGTCACTATGTAAAGACTATGGATGTTCTGGGGGGCTTAAATCCAATCCAACTGGCAGCTCTTGGTGGGTTCTATATTATCCATTCACTGTGTTCCAGGAGATGGGAATATTTGTGAACGACAGCACTTTTCAAAAGGCTAGAGAATACACATCAAGCACCTGCTTAAATCACACTGGGCATTCTGAAAAACAACAGTTAGTATTCCAGTAACTGGTATGAACCCACGATCCTGATGGAAGGAAGGAAAAGGCCACGTACCATTAAAAAAAACAAATAAACCTCTTCAGTGACTCGACTGCAGAGATTCCAGGTTCCTTGAAGGTGTGGGTACTGTTCAACCTAACCCACACAGGACATGGATAATTAGGTCAACTGTTGCTTAAATGGTTTATGGGGAATGGTCCAAAGTACAACCAGAAGCTGCAAATCCCAGACCACAGGAACATGCCACATTAAACTGCCCCTAAAGGAAGCACTTCACAGTTCCACTGGGCATTTTAGGAGGCCACCAAACAGATATTTAAACCAGACAACCCATTATCACCTTTCTTTCACCTCCATCCGACATTTGGGAAAGGGATCATCAGCACTGTGATTGCTGGAACACATCAGAAACACACCGTTGAACTGGGCACAAAGTTCTCCTGACAATACCAAGTCAGGAATCAGAACAATGAGAGCCCATAGCGAATCGCCAGCTAGTTCAGGTGCGTTCTCTAACCAGCTCTACAATGCTGCAGCTTGTCCTGTGGGAGAGATGTGAAAGATGCTAGGGTTTGGCTGCTAAGGGTTAAAGTGACACAAACCAGTTTGTGATGAAATCGAGGAGCCATCATCCTGACCATAATTGTAGTTGAACTCGCACAGTGGAATATACAGTTAGTGCGATTAACGTTTAAATTATTTGAACACACTTGTGGATTTTTTACGAGCCCTTCAGTATTTTTTGTCTAGAATGTTTCTGGGTGGCTCCAACCTTTTCTCCCCCAACAAAAAACAAGCAAATCGAAACCGGCAGCACATTCAGCGCAAGCAGCAGGGAGCAAGTTCCAAGGCAGCTTGTTCTAACAAGGTGCTCTCCAGCAAACAGGAAGAAATCAACCCTGATCACAGAATAGTGTTTCAATCAACCTGACTCCCGCTGACTGAGGGGGTTGGGTGGGTGGTGGGGGAAATACTTTAATTAGTCGGTCGTCTTAGGTAGGAGAATGGCAGAAGAATCAATCGCTGTCTTAACAGAATTTACCCTGGTGTACTGGCCAATATTTATCCCTCAATCAACGTCACTACAGCAGGTCATTATCACAGTGCTGTGGATACAAGGGGGAAAAAAACCCATCAAATTTTAAACACAGAAAGAAGCCACGGGCCACACCGCCCATGTGTGCTGGCTCTCCTTCCCCGCCCTGCTTCATTCCCACCCTCACAGCAAAATCCTGCTTAACCCCTCGTCATTTACAAACTAATGCTGAGGCCAAAGTGGCCTGTTTAAAAGTGCCTCAGCCGGCCCGGGTGAGAAGCCATCTGGTTGTGTTTCGCTCAGAGACTCTGTGCCTGTGACAAACAGAGAGATAATGTCAGTGCAACCATCAACAGATAAAGCAACATCTGCTGCTCTTGACACCCACCATTGTCAGGCAAGTTTTATCTTTCCCTATCCCCCCGTTAAACGCAGACAAACAGCTCCCTATATTGTATTTTGCCACGCAATTAGCACGCTTTCCTTCCTAGCCACCCCAGACCCCCTCCCCTGAAATAAGAGGGGTACAATTTGCCTTTAATAGCATCAGCTGCTGGCGAGAGTGCTACCGGTTGGTTGTAACGGGACTGTCAATATTGAGCAGGAAGGAGGGCACTTTCCACCAATAGTCATTGACCAAGCGCGGGGAGGCCAATCGGTGGCTGCTTTCGCTTTCCGAGAGGGACATTGCTGTTTTCCCGACAGTTCAGTGAGGCAGCCTGGCGGAAAATTGAGTCCAGATTCATTAGGTTTCTTCAGTGCGCTGCTCAAGTCAGTTTAAATTGATACATTTCCTAACAAAATTGAAGTGCTTTCCGCGGAGCCAAACGGAAAGGATTCTGACCTGATCGCCCCACTGAGCAGTCAGAACGAGTTGATGGATCCATTAGGCTTGCTTAGGCTGCTTTTCCTCTCTCTCCATCTCAGGCAGACACTGTAAATCTGAACCAATTTCAAACTCTAATCATCATTACAAACCTCTCCACTGTTCATTTATTACCAAAGCCATGCTCTGACACACTGCAGATAGTCCAGAGTCTACTCCGAGATACCTTGGTGAGGTGGGCATTTTAACTTTGTGCCAACCCAGTCAAATGCAGGCAAGTAAATAATGACAAATTTGCCCTCACGAGGGCATTTGCAACACTGTGTTTTATCGGAATCCTCCTAAGGTTGGTTCAGCCCACTTCAGGCACAGCTGAGAAGGTGTAAAGCAGACTGGATGCATTAGGTGAGATTGAAAGCTCTTTACCAATCAATACCTCCATTCAGATCAATGAGATGTCCCTTTCAAAAGGAGAGAGAACAAAGAAAGTGTACCCTCCCTGGAGTAACATGTTAACAACTCTCTCATTGCATGTGAGCAGCACCTTCTGTGCCTTTAACCCAAAGGCTCCAGTCAAGTGCTTAACTTGTCTTTCAATGAGGCCCTGTTCACTGACTGAATGCAAAGATAAATTGGGAGACGTCTGTGCATCTGTGCTGAATAGAATGGCAAATGCAGGAGAAAAATCTGTGGCTTTTTTTCTGCCCCTTTCTGTGCCTATTACGTTGAGTGTCATGCAGACTAGACCAGATACCTAGTGTCAGTTACAGTATTGTTACTATTGCAATATTGTCATTTTTCAAACCCAACCACAATAACCTGCCCTTGTGTAGCACCTTTAACAGAACCCTTGGGCGGGAGGGGGATTGCTGCATTCAAAATGTTGCCTGCTTTGCACATTTTCTAATGACTCCAATGGAACGATAGTTAGGTTGTGGTTGTAAAGCAGTCATTTACTAGGATCTGGTTTCTCCCTCCTCCCCCCTATCCCTACCAACACAATGTCATTTTCACCACACAAATGTCAATCTCAGCACCACCACCAGCCCTGTGTCCCCTAAACAACTGCACCATTCCACTCTGGATTTCACATTAACTCCTAGCTTAGAGTTAAAGGTCCTGGGCTCAAGCCTCAGTTTGGGGCCTTGACTGGCTGGACACTGTAGCACAAGACTGAGTGAGAGTTCAGATGAGACTTCCAACTGCCCTCTCAGGTGGATCTGAAAGATTCCTGGCCCTATCTGAAGAAGAATGGGAGATCCTTGGTATTCTGGCCAATACTTATCCCTCACTGAAACATCTGATGTGGTCACAATCATATTGCTGGGTTTGCGATCTTTCTGTTGCAAACTGGTTGTTTTATCGTAGTTGTGGGTATATTTGCTGAGCTGGGAAGTTGATTTGCAGACGTTTTGTCCCCTGACAAGGTGACATCTTCAGTGCTTTGGAGCCTTCTGTGAAGCACTGCTACACTGTGTCTTCTGGAATTTATTTGGTTTCGGTCCTGCAGCAAGAGAACTTGCCAGCTCGGTGAACATACCCACAACTACAGCAACCAACACCCAACCTACAAATCTTTGTGCAAACCTTGGTCATTTTATCTCCTACATTTTAACAGTAGCTAACTTCAAAAGCACTTAATTGGCTCTCAAGTGCTTTGGGACATCTCAGGGCTGTAAAAGGTACTATATAAATGTAAGTTCCTTCTTTACGTAGATCCTGTCCTGGTGGTATGAGTGCAGGAATTCAGGCCGGTTTGCATTAACATACCCGAGATGTCCGTGCCTATTCACACAGTGCCCTGATTTCAGAAGGATTGCGCTGTAACAGAGGTCAAACTGAAAAATGCTGATTGAGCCTGGACTCAAAACGGGGAAAGGACAGAAGTGTTACCAAGCACCTTCGGAGGTGTCCTAGCCATCTCAGCATTTTGACGTTTCCTTATCTTCCTCCCTGGAAGAAACATTAGCCATGAGTCGGAACGTTGTGTGTTCAAAGGATTGATAGAGAAGAAAAAAGAGGAAGCTCCCTCTGCTTCCCATCCCATTGCAGTGATCAATCTCTTATGAATTGATCCACTCCAGAGTCAGACATGTGGTGAGAAAAATCCCAGTGGCTGGATGCTTGAGAAGCCTTAGTCCAAAGATAACCTGTTTTTCTCCTTTCTCCTCCCTATGTTCACCCCTTGTCATGTTTTAGATTATCCATCGATTGATAATTCAAACTATTAAACGACACTCCAGGGGTATGACCTCATATTTGAGGCTGACAAACTAGTGCCTTACTGATGGGTGGATTAAACAATCCGCTGCCTGATTTTGAAGAAGGGAAAGGACAGCCATTGACCAACGTTCCTCCCTTCAATATCAACAGGGAAATAATTCACAGAAAACACAGCCAGCGTATACCCTGCCGTATCATACTGCAGCTAGTGGCAGAGTTGGTAACACTTTCATTTCTGATTCAAAAGGTCATGGGTTTATGTACCATTGCCTAGACGTAGTATAAAATCTACACTCTCAGGACCAGTGCAGACGTGCTGCAGTGTCAGAGGTGCTATTTCCCATACGTCACATTAAACCCAAGACCCTAACTGCCCTCTACACATCCAATCTCATTTCTCAAAGAAGAATAGGGGCATTGGGCCAAAACCTACTGCTCTGCCAACAAGACTTAAAATAAAACAAATTATCTGGTTGGAATTTCATTTGTTATTCGAGAGAGTTTGCTTTACACAAATCTACTGCCATGGTTCTTTTATTACAGCAGTAATTACGTTGCAAAAAATGTAAACCTGGAATATCCTAAGATGGTGCAAGATGCTAATATAAATGCCCATCCTTCTTCTGTCAACCTTCCCCATCCCTTACCACCAAAAGAAATGGTGGACTAATTTCTTACAGGGAAGCAGATATGGGGAATCAAAGAAACATGGAAGTTTGGGGGGAAAATATCTGGGAAATAGCCCATTTTCCTGCCAGTTATTGAGTTCTCAGTGAAATTACAAGAGCACAAAGTCTTGGATCTCCAGCCCACCTTGATCCAGTGAAATCTGCTACTAAAACCATCAATGCTACTTTTTGCATCGAGCTGTCTCCAGCTGATAACCTTAGTAACTCAGGGATATGAAGGTGATTTCTTTAAGGAGGGAATAGCCCATTTTTGAAATATCCAGTGGTGAAACCAGTCCTGGGTTAATAACTGGAGTCACATGATGGTCGAAAGTCAGGTGGTCACTCCTTTTGGATGCATTGCTGGAGCTATCATCCATGATGCTCAAAACGCACCTCCCCCTACTGCATTCCTCCCATTGGTCAATTGTCACTGTTGTGTCTTCCCACAGCCAATTGGATAGATTCTTGAATGTAGGGGAAATCGAGGGCTTGGGGGAAAAGGCAGGAAAGCGGGCATAAGGAATGTCAGATCAGCCATGTTCGTATTGAATGATAGAACAGGCTCAAGGGGCCGAATGGCTTACTCCTGTTCCTCTTTCTTGTGGTCATATTGGAAAGCAGAAAGCCTACTTGTTAATACAATACAGGAACAGACCCTTTAGCCTACCAAGCATGCGCTGATTTCTAATCATTATTTCGTGACTTGGATGATTCTTGACTTTCAACTCTTCCATCCTCATGTCAAATATTTTATTTGCATTTTGATGCATACAAAATCATAAAACAAAGTAGACAACACTTTCAGTTGTTAAATTTATCCACCCTCCAGGAAGCATGAGGTTAATTTCATTTCATAGAATCCCTACAGTGTGGAAAGAGGCCATTTTGTCCAAGTCCACACCAACTGTCTGAAGGACATCATGCCTTGACTCACTCCCCCCGCACCTCCCATTCCACTCTAACCCTGTAACCCTGCATTTCCCATGGCCAATCCACCTAACCTACACATCTTTGGACTGTGTGAGGAAACCGGAGGAAACACATACAGATCTAGAGAGAATGTGAAAACTCCACACAGTCGCCCGAAACTGGAATTGAACCAGGTCCTTGGTGCTGTGAGCCACCGTGCTGCCCATCTTTAAACCCAGAAAATCTAGGACAATCCTGGAGGGTTGAAAATCCCTAATCATTTCATAGGACATCAGTAAATGTTCAGAAGGAATTCTGCATTTTATAGAAAATTCTCCTCTCTGGCTGTGTAAGTTGATGTTTTCTTTCTAAAGTTGGACTTCTTTTGCATTTCAGTCCTGACTAATGCAAAATGAAAATCTTCAACTTCATGTTTTTTTTTAAGCAATGTTAAAGAACAGGGCAGAACAGGATGGGCATTTTAGTTTAACTGTAGCATTGCATGGATGTAGGGCATGAAAAAATGGAGCAGCTTGTACAGATTAAAGATGAATTTGAATTAGTGACACAGAGCAAAATTAGCAATTTTGGTTGACCAATGACTTGCATTTAAATAGTGCCTTCAGTGTAATAATAACAGATCCCAAGGCACCTCACAGTAACCTTACCAGACACAATTTAATACTGAGACACATAAGGAGATAATAGGGCAGTTTGATCAATGAGGTAGCCTTTAAGTAGTGCCTTAAAGGATAGCGGTGTAATAGAAAGGGGAAAAAGTTTAAGGATGGAATTTCAGAGCTTAAGACCTGGACATCTGAACACTTCCCAATGTTAAGAGTGGTGAAAACAAAGGTGGTCAAGGTCATCAGGGGCAAGCAGGAATGTGAATTTGAAGCAACAACCAGATGAGCCGTGATCTTATTGAATGGCAGAGCAAGGGAGGGGTTGGAGTGGTGCTGAATGGCTCTTAATTGCCATGTTTGTATGTAGCCAAGAACTGGAGGCCTATAGAACTCTCAGAGGCTCCAGGATGTTGTAGAGAGTGGGAGAAGAAAGAACACTAACATGAGAACGTGAGACAGTACCAGACTGGGAGGTCAATGCCAGTGAGTGAGCACAGGAGCTGATGTTTGAATAGGACTTGGTAGCATAGGCTACAAGCATGGAAACTTTGAATGAGCTCAATTATAGGATTTCACAGATTTATACTGAAATATTGAAAAGTTATGGCTGTTTTAAACCAAAACTGATTTAACTTTGAGATAGTTAGGGTTCATTGGAGGTTACATAAATGTTTGCCCCAATGTTCTAATTAATATGTGTTTTCAGATGCATCAAACTCAGCTTCCAAACTTTTAAAAGTGTACATGCTTCCTAATTAATCAGGGAGTATATTTTGTTCTAATCTCAAACTCCAAAGTTTGAGTACTTTTTACTTGTGTCCTCCAGCCTCAAACCCATTGTCCAAAGTTAGTATCTGTACCTCTCATTATTTCAAAGACCTGAAATATGTCCTCACAAGGGGATTTTGAGAATAAATTCACTGAGATTTTTCTTCCCAAGTGAATCCCTTAAAGAGTGGTGTCCTTTAATTCCCTCTTTAGGATGAAGAAAGAATCAGTCTTTTCTGAACAATTTTGTTTTATTCTATATCTGATTATGGACTAAATTTGATGTCCTGATTTGTGAATTCAGGTGATGTAAGCATTGTGGTTTTATTAATAGTGTTAAGCGTGTGTGTCCTGGTTTATCATTTTGTTTGAGCCCATGTCAGAATGAAACATTTTATTTTGTTCTACTTGCGTCATTATGAGCTGGACACACTCCAGCGTGAGTCTCTGTCTGATCATCCAACTTCATGTTTAATTGTATGTTTCAAACACGATAGCAGCTGCTAACCTGATGCCATTGGAAATGTGGAAATCAAAGGGAAATACAATTTGTAAATGGGTAGGTTTTAGTGCTTAGGAGAGAGCCCTCTGTACCCAGGACAGTTTAATTACCTCTGGCAGTCCACTGCTTAATTCTTTTGTGTAAAATTCCTTTGTGTTAATGCAGTAGTTAACATGTTTGGGTTATGCACTGCATTGGACCAGCGCACAAAGGAATTGTTAAAGAACAAATTAAGCAGTGCACTACCAGAGGTAATTATGTCCCTGGGGAAAGGGAGATGTAGAGAGGGAAAGAAAGCAAGTATTAATGGAGCCCCTTATCTCATTTTTTGGGGTGTCCCAAGCTGTTTTATCCACAGGGAATTGCTTTAAAGTGCAGTTACTGTTATTATGTAAGTTAGAACCATAGTCATTTTGTATATAGCAAGATCTCATAAACTGCATTGAAGTGAATGACAGGTAGGAAGGAAAAGAAAATAACCTTATCCCATCTTTCACACCACTAGAATGTTCCAAAGCATCTTACAGCTCGGGCAGCATGGTGGCTCAGTGGTTAACACAGCTGGCTCACAGTAGTAGGGAATGGGTTCGATTCCAGCCTCAGGCAACTGTCTGTGTGGAGTTTGCACATTCTCCCCATATCTGCGTGGGTTTCCTCTGGGTGCTCTAGTTTCCACCCACATTCCAAAAAAGATGTGCAGGTCAGGTGAATTGGCCATGCTAAATTGCCCATAATGTTAGGTACATTAGTCAGTGGTAAATGAGTCTGGGTGGGTCACTCTTTGGACAGTTAGTGGGGACTTGTTGGGCCGAAGGGCCAGTTTCCACATTGTAGGGATTCTAATCTAAGTGTCCACACTGTTGTAATGCACTGATATTTTTAGGGTTTTTATTTATATTTGGCCAGAAGTGCTACCATACACAACTGACCAAGTTTGCTGCCACCAAAACACTGTGACTATTTTTTAAACGACTAACTGCCACCAGTAATCACCTGTGTTGCCATTTCGATATTTGCAAGCAAAACCCATTTTGGCTGATGTGAACCATCAAAAGTGAGGAAGGATTAGGGACAGGAGGAAGGGGCTATATCAAAATGGAAGTGGAGGGGGAAATGATGCATTGTATCCATGATGTCCACCTCTCTCTAAAGGTATCGAGAGCATTAATGGACACTGCATGCTCCCAGTCTTAGGACATCCGGAAGAGGGCAGGCAGTGATTTTTAGGTTCTGTTCCCCTGTGTCCAAATTGAAAGGACCTACATGTACTGTAGTTATATTCTTGGATTTCTATTCCTTGATTGGGATTAATAACTATCCTGACAAATTGTTAAACAGTTTTAAAAACACCTACAAAGTTAACAGTATCGGTGAAAGTAACCAGAAAGGCATCAGATTGTCATAAAAATCCAGCATGGTCACAACTTTACTGCAGGGAAAAAGACCTGTCATTCCAGCTGTTTATGTGACTCCACTCCAAAACTAAGGTGGTTGACTCTAAACTTTTTCCAGTGAGGCAACATTTTACTGGAAGAATTATAGGCAGATACATTGCAGCTGCTGGAAGAACTAAAGTGGATTCAGTACTGTCTGGGTACACCAGTTCCAAACCTCCTTTTGTCTAGGCAACACTAATTCAGTCCAACCCTTCATTCTTAGGCAGAAGTGGGTACTGCTGACACTGGAAATTAGAGTCAGGATTAGAGTGGTGCTGGAAAAGGTCAGACAGCACCTGCGGAACAGGAAAATCGACATTTCGGGCAAAAGCCTTCTATCAGGAAATCCTTCATTCTTAGTCCATTCCCACGAATTACCATGGCCTGATCCTTTCTGTGCACTTTGCTAGACCATGGTCTGTCTCGAGGCTGTGCTTTGATTTGCCTTCCTGACAGATTTTGGCTTGGTCTTTGCTGTAGTTCTTCCTGAAATTCACAGTCTACTTCCTGGACCCAGTCCTATTTGCAGCCAGTGACCTAATCTTGGGCATTACATTTCCAGGCCATTTATTATTGTAGGTTAGAGCGTTCAAGGTTAAGAGAGTCTTGGAGAGTGGTGAACCACAAAGGCTGGATGGTGGTCAGCAACCCTCAACAAGTCACATATTAAGCACTGGACAGCAGGTTAGCAATTCATCCAGCCTTTCCTCCCTCTGTATGGAGTGAATTACAAGACGAGGTTTGAATACCGTTTAGTGTCCTATTGAAACAGAAGCCTGTCACGGCCTTTCTCCCAGAGTCTGCTGGGGAACAGTTTATTATCCCTCTTCACACTTGGATGCATTTCACAATAAAACTTTTCATATCCTTTTAAAGAACTAGATTGGACTGTTATAAACATTTACACCACGCTAACACATCATCTCCCTCACATCGGAATTTGTTAAATTCCCTTTCCAGATGAATATACCAGAGGAGATTACAAATATGATAGCTTTTCAGATTGTTGGAGCTGAAGAAATTAGTTTAGTGAGCATTTACAGAGGCTAAATTGGAGCCATTAAATTGTGGATTAAATTGATGATACTTTCATTGTCTGGCCTTCAGTACCGCTGTAAAATCAATTAGCCATCACTATTCCATTCAGCTCAAAGTGTGATTGTCAGCAGTGGGCCCTGAGTGCTGGACCATCTAAGAAAGAAAAATAACAGGGGTGTGTGAGGGGGTGCTCGGGAAATTTGAGCATGGCAGGGGATCTCAGTTGTGGGAAAATATGAAGAGTGTAACACAATCTGTCCTTACCCTACTGTCCAGCTCTACTGGTCTCTAAGTGGCAAAAGCAAAGATTGACAGCTTCACAACACAAAGAGCTTTCCCAGAACAGATTCAGAATCATAAAATCATGCAGGACAGAAGGAGGCCATTTGGCCACTCGTGCCTCTGCTATCTGTTTGTAAGAACTTGCCAATTATATCTTTTCTCCCCTGACGTTTACCCATAGCCTTGCAAATTATTCTATGTTTTTAAAAGTAAAGGTTGTATTCTCTTTTGAAAGTCGTGAATCTGCTTCTGGTATCTTTTCAGAGAATGGTTGGGGGAAGAACATTAGCATTTCTACATGTGTGTTCATGACCTCAGGGCATGCTAACCTATGTAAGTACGTTTTGAAGTTGAAGGAACTTCACATGTCAGGTGAGTTCTCACAAACTGCAATGTGATTTTGACCAGATAGTCCAATTTTCTTTTTGCCCGATGTTGGTTAAGGAACGAATATTGACCAGTACACTGGGGAGAACTCCCAGTTTCTTGAAGTAATTCAATGGGATCTATTCATTCACCTGTGAGTAAACAGATATGGTTTTGCTTTAACATTTCATTCAAGAAACGGTACTTCTGAAAGTGCAGTCAAGATTTTGTTCCCACAAGACTATTTCAGTGCCCTGGAGTGATTTGTGTTTCCTTTTAGATAGATTTAGATCAAATGCACAGATCTCAGCATTCTTCCAAATTCTGGTCTCTTGCACAGCCTCAATTTATATCACTCGGGCATTAGTCACAGCTGCTTCAGCTCTGACTCTCACATTCCCTAAATGTCACTATCTTTGTAGCTTTTCATCCTTTAAAATACACTTTACATCATTTTTCATTATCCTGAAATCTCCTTAAGTGACTCAGTGTCAAATTTTGATTAGTAATTGCTCCTGTCAAGCACCTTGGGCCATTTTATATTGTAGGTGCTACATAAATACAACTTGATGGAGCTATATTTTTCTGCAATATTTCTGATGGGGAATTTTGAATATTTTTGTCAGTGAGTAGAACTGCAAGTTTAGTCCATAAATCTGACCTCCATGGTATGTAGAAATCTACACAAACACTAACCCCAACTTTTCAATGAAGTGCCAATCAGGTTAATCTTTAAGATCTTAATAACAATAGGTCTCTGCAGGACACAATGAACATCAGTGTTCTTGACTTTTAAAATTAAATAATTCTTAAAATGTTTGATAACTAAATTGATGCTCATTCATTAACTTTATTAAATAGGTGTCTTAAGCATGATGTACGCAGCATAATTGACTGGTTGCTCATCAATAACACTTTTAAATAATTTACTGCTGGTTTATCGATAATGCTGCCTAATAATCGACAGGAGCTTTACCAATAAAATGCAAGCTAATTGGAGCTTTTCCTCAGTAAGGCAATGAATCATTTCCATAAAGCAATACTTCCTCACACATATCCTCTATTTATTGATGAAGTGACAATGGATTAGTAAGAAGTATCTTTGCGTCATATGTCATTTATTCATCAGCAGTACCATAGACCCACATGGTCAAAATCACAAGAGCTGGGCGCACGGATAACTTGATGGAAGAAGTTATTGAAGAAACCACATCGTTAATGGTCCAAGCCTGTTGGCTAGTCACAATTACAACCTCCTCTCTGAGCTAAACTGCTTTTCCAGCACAAACTCTTTGCTACTGTAGTTGCTATTCCTCTGAACATTTCTCTGAACGGACCAGCCCTTGGTGTCTTTTCACACCTAAGCTCCCTTAAATCTATTGTCTTGACCAATGTTTATCTCTCTACCTCACAATATAAAGCAAATTGTGTGGTCATTTTCTCATTGCTTGCTGTACATAAATTGGCTGCTGCAGAGGGTGATCACTGATATTAGGCGAGATACTTCTGGAAAGAGTTTGAAAGCAGCCACACTTGGGTGCCGGGACTTGGTGCTGAAAATGTGTTGCTGGAAAAGCGCAGCAGGTCAGGCAGCATCCAAGGAGCAGGAGAATCGACGTTTCGGGCATGAGCCCTTCTTCAGGAATCCAGCAACACATTTTCAGCTCTGATCTCCAGTATCTGCAATCCTCACTTTTTCCCTTTTGCCATGACTTGGTGTCATAACGGCCTGCCTCATTGCTCTGGGATTTTGTCCCATTTGTAATAACAACAGCAATTTGTAATAATTTTTAAAAGTGCTCTCTAGCCCTCATAACCAACAACTCAGGCCAGTTCATGCTCCCATCCACACCCTCTTGGCTCCTCATACCAACCAGAACAACCCACATTTCTCATTCCCACCTCTTGGACTCTCCTACCACCTATGTTAGCCCATATCCCTTCATGGCCCCTCATTCCATGCATTCTTCTCTATCCATTTGCATAGTCCCTCTATGCCATTCTCGGGCACTTCCATACCCATTCTCCAAGTAAACACTCTATACAGAAACAATGAATCTGTTTGTAACAAAAAGGGGAATGAAAAAGCTTTTAAAATCAGCTACTCATTTATAACCTGTTATTTTCTTTAATAAAACCAACCTTTGCTATGATTCTATTATAAATGTCAATAGCAGAAACTATTAGCATTTGGCACCACTTCATCTTGTGTACATAAACATTGTGCAATTGACAGAATATATTGCAAGAAAAGCTATCACTCTTATAATGTTTGCTCTTGGGCACAAGTCTGGTTATAGAGTCAGGGATGTCTGGGCTTCAGCCAAACTTGTTCGGCATTCTTTACTGTTTCAGAAGGTGTTGGTTACTCTAAACCTGACCAGCTTCATCTTCTCAACCCAACCCGTTCCCCATCTTCAAATCTGCTCTCACAATTTATTCCACAGGTGGTTTTACATCCCGAACGACTTCAGTTGAAGATTTCTCAGTGGCATCAAGTGGGTTGTACTGCTCATTCTAGTTGCCTTAGCTTGAAAAGACTTTTGATTCAGGTCACCTGAAGGTCACCTGAAGGTCCTTCAGTGAGTATAAGAAAGGTAACCATTTACATCCCTCTTTTGCAACCACAGATTTCCTTCCTTTTAACACGGAAAACACTTCTGCTTTGCAAAAATTGATAATCTCACCAGAATCTTTCTTCTCTTTAGACCCTGTCAAGAGTTTAGGAAGTTTAATACAATCTCTGACCATTTGCCCATGACCGGTCAATGACAATATTTTGTCCCTGGTCCAGTTGCTCTCTGACTGGCCTCTCTGAATATACTTGGTATGACTTGATTTCTCTTACCTGTTTGCAATCTCTTGGAACTATTCAAAGACTTTCTGCTTGCTGACTGATGTTGAGTTTGAGACACACAAGCAGACTCAAAAGTGAGAAATTTAAATTGTAAATTATAAAATCATTTGATATGATTAGGCACCTTGCTTGATGTGGAGTTGCTTACAGCATACCATTTATTATGAGAGCTATACCAACTGGACCTTTTGGTTTGATCTGTTTAGGTTGCAAATTCTGTTTCTGCTGACATGTTATTCTATCTGAGAAGCAAGTGACACTCTTCCCTGTATCAAGCATAAAATTAATCAGTTGTCATAAACAGGCTCTGTTAAACTGGACTCGACTGGATCATCTAATTTCACTAGAAATGCATTGGATATCTTTTTAATGCTAGTGGATAGTTCATTTTAATGTCTCTGTAAAAATGGGCATCTAACTTGTTTGCTGTTCTGAAAATACATCTTATTTCTTCACATCTTCTGGAAGTGACTTACAGATGTGGCATCATTTATTCTGGCTGGACGCTGCTTATGTCTGTAAAGCTATTTATTCCACAACACTGACATTGACTAATATCTATTGTTTGGCTTACCCTTTGTGTAGATTTGTGCCAAGTTTCTGCAGTGTTTGTGCTCTCTTAAATGGATGGTTCAGCCACACACTTGTGGGAAGAATATATTTCATATTTCAACATTTGCCTGTCATTCTTTCTGGCCTCTACTTCTAGCGTAAGCTGAATTCCCCCAAAGTTAAATATTCTTTATACTGTAAAACATTTGACAAAGACTCTTCAATGTCCCTGACAACAGTTCTGGCACTTATAAATTCTGAATTCAAAGTTCCATAGTTATAGATTTCCATTAACCTATAGAGATCATCAATTAAATTATCAATGGATTCTCCTGGATACTGAACTCTTTGAATAAATGTTCTTCTTCGATAAAAGTAATTGTCAAAAGCTTACAGAATTTCATCAGAAGTATCTGTGTTTTATGTTCTGATGATTTAAAACATCGTCAGCTGTTAGTCTTATTGAATACAACTATGTATGTATTTGTTCAGCTTTTGATTTATTATTTAACTGTAAACCAATTATGTATCTTAAGAACTGTTTTCTCCAAGGTATCTAATCCTGTGTACTATTTGGTCCATTTCTGATATAGAATATTTTAGGGGAAGCAATGTTGTAGTGATGTTGTTGTTGAATTAATAGTCTAGAGACCTGGGTAATGTTCTAGGAATGCAGATTCAGCAGCACAGTCTGTAGTTGTTAGTTGGAACAATGGAATCCCGAATACAGCAAATGCTGTGGGAATAGCTTTGGAAACTAAAGCTTGCAAATGGCAATGCCTTTGCATTTGGAATGGAGATAATCCAATAAAAGCAGAGAATTCAAAGACTCTGCTTTCATTAAACTTGGGAAAGATAAATGATCAAAAGCATTGTTCAATTCCTGGGTATCCTGACACCAACTTATCGCACAGCCGTCCAAACACACCTCTCCAGATTCCTTAAATCACCCACACCTTCAACAGCTACAGTCTCTGCATCAGACCCGCCAGATCCCATTATGGTTGCACCCATTCCAATACCCAACATGCCACGCCCAGCACCCATGACACCCCCTTGACTGCCAATCCGATTCCATGGAATCTGACATCCCTATTCCTGCCTCTGCATTGAATGCCTGAGACCTACACAAGAACCAAGAGGAGGAGTAGGCCATCCGGCCCTTCAAACCTGCTTGACTATTCAATAAGATCATGGCTCATCTTTTTATGGACTCAGCTCCACTTCCCCTCCCTCTCACCATAAGCCTTAATTCCTTTACTGTTCAAAAAATTATCTATCTTAGCTTTAAAAACATACAATGAGGAAGCCTCAACTACTTCACTCAGCATGGAATTCCACAGATTCTAAATGAAGAATTTCATTCCTAATTCAGACGTAAATCTGCTCCCCTAATTTTGAGGCTATGCTGCCCTGTCCTAATCTCACCTGCCAGGAGAAACATCCTCTCTACTTCTACCTTATCTATTCCCTTCATAATTTTATATATTTCTATAGGGTCCCCCCTCATTTTTCAAAATTCCAATGAATATCATCCCAATCTACTCAGTCTTTCTCATAAACCGATCCCCCTCAACTCCGGAATCAATCTAATTAACCTCCTCTGCACCCCTTCCAGTGCCAGTACATCCTTTCTCAAGTAAAGAGACAAAAATTGCACACAGAACTCAAAGTGTGGCCTCACTAGCATCCTATACAGCTGCAACATAACCTCCCTGCTTTTAAACTCAATCCCTTTAGCAATGGAAGACAGAATTCCATTTGCCTTCTTAATTACTTGTTATACCTGCATATCAACCTTCTGTGATTCATGTACAAGGACACCCAAGTCCCTCTGCATGGCAGCATGCTGCAACTTTTTAACCATTCAAATAATAGTTCTTTTTCCTGTTATTCCTACCATTTATTTACATTGTACTCCATCTGCTTGACCTTTGCCCACTCACTTAAAACTACCTATGTCCCTTTGCAAAGTTTCACTGTCCTCTGCACACTTTGCTCTATCATTCATCTTAGTGTCATCCCAACTCCAATCATCTGTGTAAATTGTGAATAATTATGGTCCCAACACTGATCCCTGAGGCACACCAGTAGTCACTGATTGCCAGCCAGAAAAGCATCCATTTATTCCCACTCTTTGCTTCTTGTTAGTTAACCAATCCTCTATCCAGGCTAATACATTACCCAGCAGCCTTTAGTGTGCCAGCCTGATGCCCCCTACCTGCTAGCTTGTATTCAGGCATGCTCCAACAATCCACATGCCCATTAGATTTATCCCATGCTGGCCCCAACATGCCCTTGCCTGCTGGCTTGAACCCCCCCACCCCACTCCCCAAAGTCTGACACACCCTCCCGCTGCCAGCTGCAATGACTCCCTCATCTTCCAGCCTGAGTTTCTGTCAGTTCAGACAGCCCCTTGTCCACTAGCTTGAGTCCCTGAGGTCCAAACCACCCTCCTGCTGCCAGCCTTGACATTGCCCTCGCTCACTTTGCCAGCCCTGACAATATCCCCCTCCTTAGCCCCAACAACTCCCCACCTATCGCCAATACTTATCCTACCTCTAACCCTCTCCTGCCAGTCCCAACGTCCTCAAAACACAACCACATACCCAACCTATTCTAAGACCTCCATCACTTACCTGGCTCTCACAACCCCACCTTGACACTCTAACCCCTTAGCCAGCTGCAGTTCTAAACCCATGCTTATTTTAGCCACTCTGACAGAGTAAGCAAGTGTCAAAAGCATGTGTGACTGCGCTGCTGGGCATTTAACTCTCAGAACACAGTGCACTGACTGCTATAAATCACGATGTGGTTTGACTTCTGACTATTCAATAATAAAGGAAAATGGTGCAGGTTTCTGAAGAAGTCAGAATCCAAATTTCCAATTGGGGATCACTAACATCAGGTGGTTGTTTTGAAGAAGAAGCAGTGCTCCAAAAGCTAGTGTGCTTCCAAATAAACCTGTCAGACTATAACCTGGTGTTGTGTGATTTTTAACTTTGTCCACCCCTGTCCAACACCGGTGTCTCCAAATCCAACTGGGACTAAGACTGAGGAGAGTCGAGGATATAGATCTGTGCTTGGTGAGATCCAAGTTGAAGTTCTGCCTTACCCCATACAAGGCAACGTGACATCTTCAGATCAGTTGGAGTTTAATGTGTCTGCAACATTAACCCTTTCAGAACCATTGCTTTACGCAACAATATCAACTTCCCAAATACTTTTATTCAATGGCTGCAACACATGTCACCTCTATTCTCAGTTCAAATAGAGATGTTTAGATAATTTCAGCTGTCAATCAGGTTTATAAACTGTCCAGCTTAATTGCTATTGGCTTTATCGTCCACTCATTGCATTTTAAAGGAGAGATAATTTCACCATTAGTGGATGACTTTAATAGTTTTGGTCACGAGCACCGTTTCCTATTGTGTATAGAGGCTTTTTTTCAAAGCAGACTGTTTGCTGAATAAACTGTCTTGTGTTTGCTGTGAAATAGACGATTGGCTCTAAGTCCTGAGGTAAATCATGTCTCACCTCAAACTCGGTAGCTGACATGACAGTGGATCATTGCACTCCGATACCAAGTGCCTGCTGTTTTAATGTACACCAGACCAGTCTAAAATTGGATTATGCATTAAATTGAGGTCAATTGAAGACACCAGTTTAACATTTGATCCTGAGCATAGCATCTCTGACATTGCAGCATGTCCTAGGAGCTACAGCGGAATGTCAGCCTGGATTACACACAGGGAGTTAGATTCAATTCTGAGGCCTTCCTGAGTCAGACAAAAGTGCTACCAGCTGAAACAAGCTAACATCAAGGTACCCATTGTGTAATCCAAGCATTACTGGAATATAAATTCCTGATTCAAGCATAAAATGCTCACCAATTATCTGCCACTTAATCCCCTGCAACACTAAATATAGTCACTCCACTGTCACATTTAACCTGGAGGCAACAGCACATTTAGATTCTTGAACATTTTATATAAAGTGTCTATTTTGGATACTGATGTTTCTGTATTGAGTTGCTGAATGAATGATTCAACAAGCTGTGCGACAAAAGATTTTCAAATAGAGTGTTTTTATCCATGATTTACAGAAATCCTGATGTACGTGTAATCCATTTCGGTTGTGTTTTTAAGCATAAAAATGTCTTGGGCATTAGTCTTGCTGCACGTACATTATTTTATATTTTGCAACATTTCATTGAAGTGAAACATTCCAAAGTTGCGAACGCCTCGTTATAAATTCATGTCTTTTAACTTAAGTGGACATTTTAAGGAATGCTGGGTCACATGTTAAAGATAAGAAGCATCTCTCCTTTGACTTTAGCTCATTGTTAATTAAATCCCAGGGTTGGAGTTGGGCAGTGGATTGACCTGAGACCTCTCTCAATATGAAGTGCTCAAAAACATTAAAATGGGATTATTCCTTTCATGTTCTTTCCAGGCTGCAAAATCTGGCATCCTATACACTCTCCTTCCTCTCTGGAGGCAGAGACTTGCATTTGTGTAGCACCGTTAACAGCCATGGGACTCCAGACTCCTGATGCACTCCGGAGCCAAAAAGTACATCTTGAAGTGTAGACGCTTTTGTGATGTTGGAAACAGAACTGTCACTGCAAACACAGCAAGATTCCCTAAACAGAAATGTGGTAATGATTGGACAATCTGTTTTAGTAATGTTGGTTGAGGGGTAAATATTCCATTTCTATCTCGGGCGACCGCATCAACACAGACATCTACTATAAACCGACTGACTCCCACAGCTACCTAGACTACACCTCCTCCCACCCTGCCCCCTTGTAAAAACGCCATCCCATATTCCCAATTCCTTCGTCTCCGCCGCATCTGCTCCCAGGAGGACCAGTTCCAATACCGTACAGCCCAGATGGCCTCCTTCTTCAAGGACCGCAGACTCCCCCCAGACGTGATCGACGATGCCCTCCACCGCATCTCCTCCACTTCCCACTCCTCCGCCCTTGAGCCCCGCCCCTCCAACCGCCACCAGGACAGAACCCCACTGGTTCTCACCTACCACCCCATCAACCTCCATATACAGTGTATCATCTGCCGTCATTTCCGCCACCTCCAAACGGACCCCACCACCAGGGATATATTTCCCTCCCCTCCCCTATCAGCGTTCCAAAAAGACCACTCCCTCTGTGACTCCCTCGTCAGGTCCACACTCCCCACCAACCCAACCTCCACTCCCGGCACCTTCCCCTGCAACTGCAAGAAATGCAAAACTTGCGCCCACACCTCCTCCCTTATTTCTCTCCAAGGCCCCAATGGGTCCTTCCATATCCGCCACAAATTCACCTGCACCTCTACACACATCAGCTGTTGCATCCACTGCACCCGATGTGGCCTCCTCTATATTGGGAAGACAGGCTGCCTACTTGCGGAACATTTCAGAGAACACCTCTGGGACACCCGGACCAACCAACCCAACCACTCAACACTTTAACTCCCCCTCCCACTCCACCAAGGACATGCAGGTCCTTGGACTCCTCCATCGCTAGACCATAACAACACGACGGTTGGAGGTAGAGCACCTCATCTTCTGCCTGGGAATCCTCCAACCACAAGGGATGAACTCAGATTTCTCCAGTTTCCTCATTTCCCCTCCCCCCACTTTGTCTCAGTCGAATCCCTCGAACTCAGCACCGCCCTCCTAACCTGCAATCTTCTTCCTGACCTCTCTGCCCCCACCCCACTCCAGCCTATCACCCTCACCTTGACCTCCTTCCACCTATCACATCTCCATCGCCCCTCCCCCAAATCCCTCCTCGCTACCTTTTATCTTAGCCTGATGGACACACTTTCCTCATTCCTGATGAAGGGCTTATGCCCGAAATGTCGGATTTCCTGTTCCTTGAATGCTGCCTGATTGCTGCGCTTTTCCAGCACCACATTTTCAGCACTGAGGGGTAAATATTGCCAAGGAAGAACTCCCTGATTTTCTTCAAAATAGTGGCATATGGGATCGGCCACTTCAGAAAGTAGACAGGCCTACTTTTCAAATATCTTATTGATAAAACAGCACTTATCAACATTGCAGCACTCCCTTACCACTGCAACAGAGTGGTCAGTCTAAGTCCAGTGCTCAAAATTCTGGAGTGGGAGTTAAAGCCACAATCTTGTGTCTTCACATAGAGTTGTGACCGAGCCATGGCTGAAGTTGTATTTCAGTGCACAATATCCAGCTGTTTTCCCACTGCACAGATTCCCTCCCCCTATCATTTTCCCATTCCCTGTGTAACCTCCAAGATTTTAAATCCAAACTCACCATCATTTTCCCACTTTCTCTCCTGCAGTCTGGTGTCCATCTTGGCTGGTAACCTGAGTTAGAGCTTAGACTCTTCCCTGAGACTGCTAATCTAATAAAACATTACAGATTAAAAATAAATATATTGCATTTATATAGCACCTTTTAAGACCTCAGGATATCCAAAGGCACTTTGTAGCCAGAGAAGTAGATCTGAAATGCAGTCATTACTGCAAACATCTGCCAGATATTTCTTATTCATCAATGTAGAGGTAAAATACTTCTTCTCCTATAAGTATTAATATGACGGACACAGAGTGAAGATTTTAGAGAACTCTGGACAAAGAAGGAGTTGAGGCTAACAGTGATATTGAGCTTAAATAGACCAAGCCCTAAGTTTCACAGTGTCAGTTCTGAACTAATTAGCAGTAAATGAATGATTTAGCACACACACTTCCTGCTTATCAGTTGACTGATGTCTCATCAATAATTAGATATCAAACATCAGGCAATGTTGATTTATGGTGAAGGCATTGCCTATTGCACAGTGTCATGTGCCTGCTAAGTGGCTTCTGACATGAGTGGTTTATTAAAGTGGCAGCTTATCTCAGTTGGTAGCCCTCCAGCTTCTTCATCTAGAGGTTGTGGGTTCAACATCCCACTTCATGCTCCTTGAGCCCATAATCCAGGGGAATGATAAGTTCAGTACTGAGGGAGCGAATCACTGTCAGAAGTACCATCCTTTTGACGCAATATTAAAGTGTCTGGCCTTTCAAGCAACCGCAAATGATCCCTCGCCCATTATTTCCAATCAGGGTAGGTCCATCTTACTTGCTTAGACCTTGTTCCACTGGTCTCATACTGGCCAGTAGGCAGCAAGAGTCTACCAGTGGCCTTGGTCCATCGCAATCTCTTTCACTCCCATCCAGTTACTGTCCTACTTTTAAAGCTGCTCTTTAAATATACTTGGCCAAGTTTTATCTGACCAGTCCTATCTTCTTTTTCCATCTAGCAGTGTCCATTCAACTGCTGTGCTGGCTGAATATACCTCTGGTATGTATGTGTTCTATATGTATCCCGCCAATCTCAGTCTCCCCTCTATTATAATGTCCCCAGGCGCTTCAGCCCTGTCCTGTGTAGCACTTCCTTGTTGGTGAAGCGGTTTCATCAAATGATGCCCTGGACTTCATGTCACCTAATGTTGGTATTGACATCCGACTTATGTGACATCTTTGCTATTCACTTCCACGTTGAACTGTAAGATTGCAGTTGGTACTACTCTGGACATGTAGCGTCAGTTTCCTGGCTGTATTGATGTAGTTGGATGCATAAATTTTGTGGAGGCTCTGGAAGACCAATATTGCTTTGCTGATTCTTACATGCCCTCGATTTCTACATTAGTCTCCTTGGCAATGTTACTTCCCAGATAGAGGAAATGGTCAACTTCCTCAAACTTCTGTTGCCTGATTGTGATCAGTGTATCTTTGCTGTGCAATTGTCCCTGGTAATTTGGCCAACATTTATCTCCATTACAATGTCATTAAAAGAGACGATCAGTTATTGTCACTTGGCTGCTTGTGGGAGCTCCTTATTGGTTGCTGCAATTTTTTAATGTCATGCCAAGGGCGAGTGGAACACAAAGACATGTCTCAGTAATAAACAGAGAAGGGTAAGAATGGGAGAAAATCTGAATAGGAAAGGGTTGTGTAACTGTCAGGATGGTTTCAGGAAAACTAGACAGAGGTTGGTCTTCTCTGGTCTGTCAGTTCCTTTCTTCTGTGGTCTAAGATTGCAAGCAGAAAAGCCATGATCTTATCACATGATGGAACAGGTACAGAGGAGTGAATACTCCTGCTCCAAAGTCTCATGTTCCTTTGGAGAGTTTGGTCACTGGTCCATACTCAACTCTACTTCCAATGAAGCTGAAAATCCCACATCCTTCAAGAAAAAAAACAAACTTGGACAATGTTGGAGACATTATCTGAGGAAGGGGGATTTAGGGTACACCCCTGTATAGAACTCCAGGGAAAATGTGGGAAGAGAGAGAGAGAGAGTGGGAGGTCAGTCACTTAGAGATAATGCCTGTGGTCCCATCAGTCTAGGACTGTTCTCGGCAGCACCTTTAATCACTGTAAACAAAAGTCATGACCAGTTTGGACACACGTCTTTGATGTAATGTTTCTGTGGGACCTCGAGATCTCCTTCGGATAATCCAATTTTTGGATAATTGGGATTTGGATAATCAAGGTTCCCCTGCATTTAAACACTATAGTAAAACACAACCAAAGAAAGAAGAATATAGGGTAACTTAACTCAACTGGAAAACTTAACAGAATAATAGATGCAATAGTTTCTGATGTTACTGAAAAACCAAAACCCATAAATCCTAATCTGTGAGAGCTGGCCACACCCTTCTGATTGAATTTTAAAAAGCCCAAGACCTTCTAAGCAAAATGTGACGTTACTGTGGCTTTAAGAGGTGCATTTTGTCCTGACTTTTTAATGAAGAAAAGTTGAGACAGAGATACCAAGCGGTATGCTCAAAGCTAATAAAAGTAAACAGCTTATGAGGCCTTGGGTTTTTTTAAAGTTGGAACAGTAGAAGCAGCCAGAATGGGTGGGTTCAAGCTCTTACAGAACCAGGATTGTTAGTTTTAGCTTTCAGCAGATGCTGTGGTCTTGAAGCTGAATATAGAAACTCTTATTCCTCTCTCTGTTACAGCTTAAAGCTGGGGTTCTCTTCCTGCCGCTAGAATTGCATGTGAGACAATATATTTTACTGACTTTGCCTTTGCCAAGGGTGTGTTTGTGGGATGTTACCATATTGGAACAATTAATCAGTAATAGTTAATATATATTATTTTGTTAACCATTTTGATAGATTTACAATTAAGCCAATTCTTTTCTTTTGTTTGTGTTTTGTCCATATTTTAACTGAAGTTTAAAAATAAAGAGTGTATTGCTTAAATTTGAGTAGTTCGACCCAATTGGATTGCATTTGGAACAGAACGCCTTACAATTACCTTTAAATTAAGGAAGAATTGAGATCTTGGCTACCTTTTTAGCATATTTTGGTCTGGCTAATAACAGAGTAGATGATGTATGGAATGCACTGCCTGAAATAGTGTAAAGGCAGGTTCAATTGAGGCATTCAAGGACTCTCGGAAGGTCTGTTTCTGTGCTGTACATTTCTAAGACTCTATGACTATATGACTCATTGGGTGATTATTTAAATAAAGTGATATGCAAAGATATGGGGAGAAAGCAGGATATTGGTATTAGGTAATGCAGCTCATTCAAAGAGCTGGTTCAGGTACAAATGAACCGAATGACCTCCTTCTGCACAGTAAAACCTCTGTGAACCTGTTTGCTTTTTCCCCTAGATATATGGCTTATGAAGGGCTTTTGCCCGAAATGTCAATTTTCCTGCTCCTCGGATGCTGCCTTAACTTCTGTGCTTTTCCAGCATCACTCTAATCTAGAATCTGGTTTCCAGCATCTGCAGTCATTGTTTTTATCTATATGTCTTATTACTGATTCAAGTTAAAAATGGGAGATTCTTACAAGAAACTCAAGAAGAAAGGACAGTACCGTGAGGTGTGGAGAAATGAGCATAGGAACTGTTCTTGAGTGGATTACTACTACACACTCCAGTGCAATGCTGAGGAAATATTGCATTATTCCATATCTAACCTTCAGCTGCAAAGTGAGGTATCAGCCGCCCTCTCAAGATGACATAAGAGGTCCCATGCCATTATTTTGAAGAAGAGCAGAGAAGTCATTCCCTAGTGCTCTGCACAATATTTGTTCCTCAGTCAGCATTCGAGAGTGCACTTAGCCCCAACTACCATCCATTAATTTGATGCAGTCCCATTGTGATTCACTTTTCATTAGGATCCATAGGCAACACTGCAGTTCAACTACATATTCAGTGACTAAATGCTTGGATAATGAAAATCCACTTAGGTAGCGGTAGACCTTGTCTGGCCCTACACCCCTGGAGCATTTCTGCTCTGGCTGCTCCAGCTACAGCATCTTAAGCATCCCCAGTCTTACGTCCCATCCACTGTCAGCCATGTCTCCAGCTTCCTGGGACCGAGGCAGTGGAATTACTCCCTCAGCCTCTCTTGCTTCTCTCACTCCTCCTTCAAGACCCACTTTAAAATCAAGGTCTTTAAACTAAACCTTTGGTCATCTGTTTTAAATTCTTCTTCATTAGCTTGACATCAATTTACATCTGATAATGTTCCTGTCAAATGTCTGAGAAAGTTTTGCCACATTAAGACACTATATAAATGCATATTATTGTTGACACTGTCCTTTTTTACCTGTGTCTTACTCCATTTTGTTCTGCTGCTGAACCCAGATGACTGTTGAATTCTCTGCTCAATGTACAATACAGCTGTCAGGCTTTGTGAGAGGCAGGTCGATCCCATGAGGTGATAATTATTCTTATCTAGTTCTTAGTTTGTAACAAGATCTGAGTGAGGATTGCTGTCTCGACCTCTGTAGTCAGAGTTTACTTGTCTTCTGGATGCTATATTTTGAGTCATAAATTGAATTGAAGCTTTACTGTGGGATTTGTACTGAGTTCTGAAGCTATGTTTTCTGGCAGAGACAAAATGCCCAAACGGAGGGTCTGGATATATCAAGTCACAAAGATGGGCACTGCCCAGGCAACTCTGGAGGTGTGTAATATGCTGGTACCTCAGGATGCCTGCATTGCTGCTTTAAACTAAAGAAGCACAAAGCCAGCATAGCCAATGGGGTGAAGGGAAAACATTTCAGAAGGAGGGTTGCGGACTTTGGGGCATCTTTGGGGCTGACACCAAGAGACTACCTGAATGAAGCTGGCAGCTTCTGCATTGGGCTGGGGACTACTCCAATATTCGTGATCCTGGGTGATTTTATCTACTTGTGGACTGGGTAAAACACACTAGCAATAATATTGTGGTAGATGAATTCCTGAAATAGCTACAGGATGATTTCTTAGACCCATATGTTGAGGAACCAATTAGAGAACAGGCTATCGCGGATTTGGTTTTCTGTAATGAGAAGGGGTTTATTATTAACCTTGCTGTGAGAAGTCTTTGAGGGAAAAGTGACCATAATATGATAAAATATTTCATTGGAATAGAAATTGAAATTGTTCAATCTGAAACTCAGGTTTTAAATCTACTCAATGGAAACTATGAAAGTATGAAGGCTGAGTTAATTGGCAGAGTGACACAATGGGTAGTGCTGCTGCCTCACAGCGCCAGGACCTGGGTTCGATTCCACTCTTGGACAACTGTCCAAGCGGAGTTTGCTGTGTTCACCCGTGTCTGAGTGAGTTTCCTCTGGGTGCTCCAGTTTCCTCCCACAGTCCAAAGCTGTACAGGTTACGTGGATTGGCCAGGTTAAATTGCCCATCATGTGCAGGCTAAGTGGATGAGCCATGGGAAATGTAGGATTACAGTGATATTGTGGGTCTGGGTGGGATGTTTTTCAGAGTGTCAGTGTGGGCTTGTTGGACTGAATGGATTGCTTCCACGCTGTAGGCATTTGATGAGTTAAGCTGCAATAGACTGGATAACTTCATTAATAGGCAAGACAGAGGAGGGGCAATGATTAATATTTAAGGAACAAAAGTATACATTGTACAGTTATACATTCCTTTCGCCTGAAAGAACACTGGAAAAAGTGGCTCAACTAAGGCTGACAAAAGAAATTAAGGATAGTTTTTTTTTAAATCTTGCTTACAGAATGTGGCACCACTGACTGGGCAGCCTTTACTGTCCACCCCTAATTGCCCAGAGGGCAGTTAAGAATCAGTGGGTTTGGAGTCACGTGGAAGCTTGGCCAGGTAAGGACAGTAGTGAACCAGTTGGGCTTTTCCCCAACAATTGACAGTGGTTTCATGGTTGGCATTAGACTAGCTTTTTATTCCAGGTTGTATTGAATCCAAATTTCATAGATTCAAAACCTGGTCTCCCGAACATTGGCCTGAGATTTGAATTGCTAGTCCAGTGACAGTATCACTACACCACTGCCTCCATTAAATTCAAAGAGGAGTCATATAAGGTTCCTGGAAAAAGTAGCAATGTTGAGGACTGGGAGCAATTTAGAATTCAGCACAGGAAAACCAAGAGATTGATTAACAGGAGAAAAACAGAATATGAGATATAAACTTGCAAGGAGCATGAAAAATGGTCTGTAAGAGCTTTTATAAGCATATAAAAAGAAAAAAGATCAGTACAGACAAATGTAAGCCCTTTATAATCTGAAATGGGAGAATTGATAATGGAGAACAAGGAAATAGAAGAAATTAATAACTACTGTGGTCTGTCTTCATAGAAAAAGGCACAGTAACTTTCAAGAAATGTTAAGAAAGTAAGGCTCTACTAGAAGGGGGCATTGGAAGAAAACAAGAAATTAGTATTGATACAAAAAGTGCTACTGGAGAAATCAATGAGGTTGATAGCAGGACAATTCCCAAGGCCTGGTAATCTACATCCCTTGTACTATTATCAAAGTTTTCATTCTCTCTGGCTACTATCATCCATCCTTTTGTCTGTCTAACTGTCATTCTCTCTCTCTCTCGCTCTCTCTCTCGGCTCCATCTCCTATCTACCACTTCTTCCCACCCCTGTTTTCAGCATATACACCACCTTTTCCTAGCCATTGTCAACTCTGAAGAATGTTAAGGGACTTGAAATGTTTAATCTGTTTTCTCTCCACAGATGCTGCCAGACTTACTGAGATTTGACAGCAATTTTTGTTTTATTACTAAAAGAAGTGGCTATGGAAATAGTCGAGATTCCAAAATCCTGTAAATTTGGGAAGTGTCCCGGCAGATTGAAAGGTAGCTTGTGTAACCTCACTATTTAAAAAGGAGGGAGAGAGAAAACCAGGAGTTGCATCCCAATGAGCAGAACATCCATCGTAAGGAAAAGCTGGAGTCTAAACTAAAGGATGTGAAAACAGAATATTTCGAAAATATCAATAGGTTTACACAAAATTAGCATTGAATTATCAAAGAGAAATTGTCTTTGACAAAGCTACTGGAGTCTTTTGGGGGTGTATCTAGTGGAATAGATAAGGGAGCACCAAGAAGTGTAGCACTGTGAATAGTGAGGAGGATATAAAGAGGCTTCAGGGTGAGTTAGACCTGTTTAATGAGTGGGCAAATGCATGGCAACTGCAGTATAACATGGATACATGTAAACATGTCCACTTTGGTAGGAAAAACAGAATGCCACTATTATTATTTTAATGAAAGCAATTTGGGAAATGTTGATGTAAAAATGGACCTGGGTATCCATGTGCAGTAATCATGGAAAGCAAGCAATGAAGGAAAGTGGTGTGTTGGCCTTCATTGTGAGGCAGTTTGAGTACAAGGAGGTTTTATTCCATCCATACAGGGTCTTGATGAGACCATCTCTGGAGTTTTCTGTGCAGGTTTGGTCCCATTTCTAAAGGAAAGATATTCTTGCCGTGGAGGGAGTGTAGTGAAGGTTTACCAGACTTATTCCTGGGATAGAAGCCTTCTCATTTAAGGAGAGATTAGGTTAACTGGTCATGTACTCATTGGAGTTTAGAAGAACAAGAGGGAATCTCATTGGGATGTTTCTCATGCTGACAGTGCTAGATGGGACTGGATGCACGGATGCTGTTTCCCTTGCCCAGGGATGGGGAGAGTGTGAGGAATAGGGCAACAGGAAAGAGGCCACAGTCTCTCGAACTGTGGTGTGGGACTGAGATGAGGAGCACTTTCTTCATTTGGAGGGTGGTGAACCTGTCGAATTCTCTACTGCATAGGTGAAGTCACTGAATATATTTTAAAGAGTAATTAAATACATTTTGCGAGGCTAAATATGTCAAGGGGTCTGATGAGAGCTGGTGTATGACATTAGAAAGGGTCACGTTGAATGGCAGAATGGGCTTGAGGAACTGAAAGGCCCATTCCTGCTTTTGTTTCCTATATTTTTATGTTAGTGAAATACATGCTGTTGGGCAAAAGGGCCTTTTGATGTGATCTTCTTTGGACTAACCTACAAACCCCACCCCACACCCTCCTCCAGTCCCAGCTCAGCTTGGGGGAGATCCCACAGAAGTGGCAATGAATCAGGACCCATTGCTCCCAGCTAGAACCCGATCTTTAATTCTGTCAATATCAAAACCCCAGTGTCTGCCAATTTCTGTTTTATACTATCACAAAGCATCAAATGTGATACCAATGTGATCTGGTGTGATCCTGAGTGAAATGTTGTTTTTCAGTTGTAGAGTGTCAGTTTGGGGAATCAGTGTTAGGGAAATCTCACTCTCCTCTGGTTTAAACCCAATGAGACTTTTCAAAGCTCTCAGAGTCTCTATGGATATAAAAATGCACGGAACTGTGATTGGGATTTTAAGCTGGCCAGTCTATGTTTCCTTTGAAGGCATCGATCGCTTCCTGATGACTATCTGAGTGCTCATCTTCCAGAAATAGCTTTAAAGCTGTTCTTTCAGTGTTTGCTTTTGGAAAGCTGGTCATTTTGAGTACAGGAGTAGCTGCAACTGTTGTCTATAGCTGAAGGGTTTTTGCCCATAAAGTTAATTCTCCTGCTCCTTGGATGCTGCCTGACCTGCTGTGCTTTTCCAGCTATGGTGTTAGTCAGCTTGTCTAAGGAACGGTAGGACTGTGGTAGTGTCCCTACCTCCAAACTAACAGGTCTGGGTTAAAGTCTTAGCTGCTCCAGAACGTTTTATAACATCAGTGGTTTCCCAAGACACACTCCGAGATAAACATTTGGAGGACCATCAACTCAGTGAAGGATGCTCTTTGGTCTGACTGAAACTTGTTGGTCTTCCAGAGCAAGGTATTGACCCTGACCGAGTGTTGCAGACTGGCACATTCCAAGGTCTAGGATTATCTGCTGAGGAACGCACTAAAGCTTGGCGCAGATGCTGCAAAGGCACAGTGGGGAAAGACCACCATCTAACTTGAAGGTCCATTCAAGTATCGGAGTCTCTGAGTACTTCAAATGCATGTATATATAACCTTGTACAAGTCAGAGTGCCTTTGGTTTGTTTGCTGGATATAGACAAACTCCAATGTTGTTTGTTTTCTTAGTATACTATTGTACAGAACTGAACTGCTTTACTGACTATGGATGTATATATATTTAATGAATAAAGTATATTTTTGAAATTAAAAAAACTCAGAAAAAAATAGTACTTCCCATTAAGGGAGTACTGTAGAGCTTCATCAGGTTAATCCCTCACATTTTAGAATCAGCATTGAAGGAGAAATTGAGAAAACCGGGTGTGTGCTCTCTAGAGTTTTGAAAAAGGTTGGGTAACTTGGTTGGATACAAAGTTCTTACAGAGTGGATGTGGATAACATGTTTGGCTGACAAGTCTGAAAGCAGGGGTCAAAATCTCAAAAGTAGGTGTAAGCCATTGAAGACTGAGATAAGGGCAATATTCTTCACTCAGAAGGAGGTAATTCTTAAGAACAGCTCAATCATTGAGTAGGTACAAGACAGAAATCAGTAGATTTCTGGAGACAAACAGAATGAATGTAAGTTTGCTCGCTGAGCTGGAAGGTTCATTTCCAGATGTTTCGTCACCCTACTAGGTAACATCTTCAATGGGCCTCCAGGCAAAGGCCGGATGTTAACAAGTAGGGTGACGAAACGTCTGGAAATGAACCTTCCAGCTCAGTGAGCAAACCTAAATACAGATCATCAACCTGAGCTACAAAACTGCACAAAAAAACTCACTAACATACTGAGAGAAAAGGAGATTGTATAAGAAAGTGGAACTGAGGTAGATGATTGGAGATGAATGATAGAACAGGCTCTATGGGCTGAACAGCCTACCTCTGTTCCTATTGTCTTGCTACTTGCTGGGTTGATGCCTGTAGGTTAAAACTAACTCCATCTCTGTTTATGTCTCCATCCATTGAGCTGAGAGTACCTCCCCAGGGACCCCCAGGGTAAATTCATCCAGTGTAAGTCACCTAACTTACATTTACATAGCACCTTAAGATATAGTCAATGATGTTGCAAAGCACACTACAGGAGTGATTATCAGATAATAATTGTCACTGAGCCACATGAGGCGATAGTAGAATAGAGTAACTTTATTTGTTGTTTTTACCATAAACAGCTGGTACAATAAAAACGAGACAGTGTTCTGCCAGGACCCAGGTGCAATATGAACGTGAGAGTACACAGGGCAGTGTAAAGTGCATAGAAAAGTGCAAAACATGCAAGACAACACAGTAATTCCTGACAAGATAAGACAATAGGCACAGTGGTGGGCAAATTACAATGTAACAATGAATGATCATTGATAAAACATTGTTTGAGCAGCAATTCAAAAAGTCGTCTGAAAAGTACAAATGAAATAGAGTCTGATCATATTGTGTTAAGGAGCCTGATAGCTTGGAGGAAGAAACTATGGCACAGTCTGGCCATGAGAGACTGAATGCTCTGGTATCTTCTGTCAGATAGCAGGAGGGAGAAGAATTTGATTGAAGGATGTGTGGGGTCTTCCACAGTACTCTTAGCCTTTCAGATGCAGTGTGTGGAGTAAATGTCTGAAATGGAGGGGAGAGAGACCCCGATGATCTTCTCAGCTGTCCTCACTATCGCTTGTATGGTCTTACAATCTGAGGTGGTGCAGTTCCCGAACCAAGCAGTGATGCAGCCGCTCGGGGTACTCTCAATGAACCCTCTGTAGAATGTGGTGAGGATGGGGGAATGGGAGGTGGGCTTTCCTCACCCTTCGCAGAAAGTAGAGACACTGCTGGGCTTTCTTGGCTATGGAGCTGGTGATGAGGGTCCAGGTGAGATTCTCCATGAGGTGTAAACCAAGACATTTGGTGCTCTTTACGATCTCCACGGGGGAGCTGATGGCCAGCCCTCCTGAAGTCAACAACTATCTCTTTCATTTTGTCCACTTTCAGAGACAGGTTGTTGGCTCTGTACCAGTCTGTTAGCAGCTGCACCTCCTCTCTGCATGCTGACTCGTCGTTCCTGCAAATGAGACCCATTATCTTCGACCTATCAGCGAACATAATAATATGAATCACGCTGTGCATTGCTGCACAGTCGTATGTCAGGGTGAATAGCAGTGGACTGAGCACTCATCCCTGGAGAGTCCCCGTGCTCAGTGTGATGGTGTTGGAGATGCTGTTCCCAATCCGGACTGACTGAGGCCTCCCAGACAGGAAGTCCAGGATCCAGTTTCCTGGAAGTATTCAAACCCAGCAGACTTAGTTTTCCAATCAGATGGAGGCTGGTAGAGATGGCATCATCTGTTGAGTGGTTGGGATGATACACAAACTGTGGAGTGTCCAGTGAGGGGGGCAACAGGGTCTTAATATGCCTTATCATGAGCCTTGTGAAAACCTTGATGAAGATGGGTGTTAACGCAATGGGGAGGTAGTTGTAGAGGCAGGACACTGAAGACCTCTTCGGCACGGGGATGAAGGTAGCAGCCTTGAAGCATGTTGGAGCTTTGGTGCAGCTCAGGGAGATATTGAAGATGTCCATTAGAACATCCGCCAGCACATCAGAGCATCCTCTGAGCACTCTGCCAGGGATGTTATCTGGTCCAGCAGCCTTAGGTGGGTTGACTCTGCATGGGGTTCTCCTCACGTCAGCCGGGGTAAGACACAGCACCTGGTCATTGTGGGTGGGTGGTGGACTTCCTCGCTGCCATGTCATTTCATGCCTCAAACCGTGAATAGAAGCTATTCAACTCATCCAGGGGATAGGCAGCACAAGCAGGCGATACTGTTCTGTGGTTGGTGATGGCCTGAATACCCTTGCACATGCTCCACTGTCCTGAAACCAAAACATGGAAGTAATATAAGTAACTCCAAAACATAGCTGAAGAGATAAGTTTGATGGAGTGTTTTCAGGGATAAGGAGTAAGTTCCAAGATACACTTACCATCAATGGAACCATTAAAATCAGAATGTACAAGAGGCCAGAACTGGCAAGGTACAGATACCATGGAGAGGTCTGGGCTGAACAGATTCAAAGTTTTCAATCCCCATAAAATGCTGGACTGCCTGATAAAAAAAATTGTATTTATATAGCACCCTTCATCGCTCTGGGCTCCCTTAAATACTCTGCAGCCAATGAAGGAAAGTTGCTGCATAATCAGTGTTGTACCTCAGGAAATGTGACCGTCAATTTGTGCACAGCAAGCTCCCACAAACAGCAAGGAACCGATCATCCCCTGTAATGCTGTGTTTAGGAGTCGGTATTGGTAGGAGGACTGAGGAGAACTCCCCTGCAGTTCTTCAAAACAACAGCATTGTTTTCTTTACATCCACCTGGAAGGCCCTCAGTTTAACATCTGATCTGAAAGATGCACCTCCCTCAGGGCAGCACTCCCTCAGGTGTTGCAGTCAGTATCAGCCCAGGTGCCCTGTTGTGCTCACATTTTCGGAGTGGCATTTGAGCTCACTATCCTCTGGCACAGAGCTGAGTCATAGAGTCACAGAGCTGTACAGCATGGAAACAGACCCTTCGGTCCAATTTGTCCACACCGACCAGATATCCTAAATTAATCTAGTCCCATTTGTCAGCACTTGGCCCATATTCCTCTAAACCATTCCTATTCATATATCGATCCTTTTTACTGCTGTAATTGTACCAGCCCCCAACACCTTTTTCTGGCAGCTCATTCCATACGCACATCACCTTCTGCATAAAAAAGTGGCCACTTAGGTCGCTTTTAAATCTTTCCCCTCTCACCCTAAACCTGTGCCCTCTAGTTCTAGACTCCCCCACCCCATGGGAAAGACCTTGTCTATTTACCCTATCCATGCCTCTCATGATTTTATAAATTGTAAACTCTGTACCACAGAAAATTGAAACAACAGCTTCCTCATTCCTTTTAAGTGTCTTACTGAAGTGGTTATCCACAGCTGTGTCAGCCAGTTGGCTGGCCCTTCCACTACATGGGGCATCACAGTCAAGCCCTGATCCTCCCAAGTGCATCCAGATGTGCCCAATGTGTCCCCCGGTAGTGATCAGGCACCCAGTGCAGTAATCAGTGTCCACCGTAAATACTAAAAAAAAATAGCCTTTCTCAGAATGGGCTCACAAGCTGTGACACCAGGGTGGGCAGAAAGCAAAGCCAAGCATCTGGACGACACTTGTGTCTGGCTGTTTGAACGGCTTCTCGACATCATCAGTCAATCCGAGAGGCCGAAGACAGTCTGGGAATCACTTCCCAGCCCAGCAACACCACCACCCCACCCCCACCTCACGCCAACTCCCACTCCCCCCCTCCACCCCCCCCCCTTCCCTGCGCCCAAACCTACCGTCACAATCTGAAACGCGACAGGTCAGCCAGGTTCATGAGAATCGGAGACTAGCAACCTTCTCACCTTCTCGTGAACGACACCAACAAACAGTCTCAGAGAAAAAGTGAAAAAAAATAGCAGGCAAGAGGGCCCATCATTCGGAGAAGCCTCATGTGGCATCACATTACAGCCAAGCCTGTGTCTGCACTTAAACAGCCAGCAAATAAATAATCCGGAGTTACAGCAAATCAAAGCCTCCTCCCAGACAAATCATATTCTTTAAAACAAAGTTAAAACTTTGGTCCAAAGCTCAGTTATAGATAGTTGGAGCATTTAAATGTTGGAATCTAAACTATCGAGTGGGTTTACATATATATTTATTCGTATAGAATAATGGATGCCCATGTATCAGTTGAAAGCTGAAGACTAATCAAAGTGTGTGTTGGGTGGTTTATATATAGAACAGATAATGCTCAGGAGTGAGTTCCAATCTGAAATTGTAGTGAGGTGCTTGGATGGGTTTATATATAGACTAGCTGATACCCAGGAGTCAGTTATAGGCTGGAAGCTGATTGAAGGGTTTTGGTGGTTTGTACTGAGAATAACAGATAACTGTGAATGAGTTACAGGTTGGTCTAATCGAGGGATTCAGGTGATTTATATTATTAGAAAAGAATTGATGCCTGGAAGATTTACAGGTTGTATCTAACCCAGTAGTTATAATCACTTATACGTTTGGGCTGATTTTCCAAGTGCAGGCTCCCAGTGTAGGGTCTTGGTTGGCAGGAACACATACGGAGGACTCAAGGCTCACTCTGCATGGTTTCCCAGTTTGAGCTTCTGACAGGAGAAGCACTGTGTTAGTGCTACACGGTCAGAAAATCAACGCGTCCTGGAGAACAACAATGGATATCCCAGGGGTGAGCTACAGGCTGGATTCTAATTGAAGGGGATGGATAGCCTCTGTGTAGAATAATGGATACCAGGAAATGCAGACTGGAATCCGATTGAGGATTTCTGATAGTTTCCATATGGAATAAAATGGATACTTGGGAGTGAATTGCAAGCTTGAGTCTAACTTGAAGTGCTCAGAGTTTATTTTCAATAATGCAAACCAAAGCCCCATTAGCTCTCAATGAGTGTAAAAGATCACGTGATGCTGTTTTGAAGAGATGTAAGAATGTTTGCCCTGGTGCCATGCCTGATATTAATCCTCAACCAACATCATTAAAAAGCAGATTTTTCTAGTTATGATCATATTGCTGTTTGTGTGAGCTTCCTGTGCACATATTGATTGTGTTTCTGACATAACCAGAGTGATTATGCTTTAAAGATATTAATGACTGTAAAGTACTTTGAGCCATCCTAAGGTTGTGAAAGGCACTGTATGAATGCAAGCTCTTTTCTTGCATTATAAAACCACAAGACTGTGGGTGAATTCATCTCCAAAGTACCTTACAGTGAATCATCTTTGTATTATGCAGTTCACAATATTCCTGTCTTTAGATCAACATCATACCTCCCGAGTTGGAAGAAAAATTCCAGACAAAATGGCTATTCTTCCTCAAAGAGTGCCGATAAGATCTAACTTCCACAACACTGCAGCTATCGACATCTGGGAGAAAAATCATTAGTGGATGAGAAACCATGCTTCCGTTTAATTTCCTTTGAAAGTTACTGTTGATTAGTTGCAAAAATATTGGACATAGGAAAACATTCTGTTGGATTGAATCATCAAATGGCAGTTATAAGGAATTTTCCTGCTTTCTAATTGGCCAAGTGACAATGTGACCAATGGTTAAAGAGCATGGATAGTGTGATGAAACCTCAGTGGTGTGTCCGACCAGAATTGGCAACTCCAGCAGACAGAGATCTTCAATATGAATGCTCAGTGGAGACCACTGAGTGAAACTCTGTTGTACTGTCAGCTCTGCAGCCACTGTCATATCTTTCTCTTATTAAAAAGTACCTTGAGAGATGTGTTAACCTCTTAGGAGCTGCTGCTGCAGTACTGTGATCAAATTAACTTAAATAATAATGGATTGTGCTTGGGAATTGTACATAGGCAGATCTCAGTCATTTAACTGTCCTTACTGCCCTGTTGCTATACAAGTGGAGTTCATCACCTCTCTACCTTTATTGTCTATGCTCCCCGTTTGTTTTTTTATTACCCCTGTGCAGCTTTGCAGGTGTCTGCTGTCATGAACAGGGTGGTCAGGTAAAGTTGGTTTCCCCACTGACCTCGCCATATTATTTCCTCAACTTAGAAACCCAGACGAAGGCTGAGACCCCTCCTCATTCCTGGGAAAGAGAAGGAGCTGGGACCATTCTGAACAAAGCGCTGCAGCGTGCATTGCAACAATTTGAACAAGAGGTCTGTTTCCATGCTGTACATCTCTATGACTCTATGTTAAAGGAGGTGTGTCTAAGATGAGTACAGAAATTACTCAGAAACACAGCTAACATTTGTGGAGAGGAGTGCTAAGTTGACATTGCAGGTGTACCCTTGCCTAGCTCCCCCTTATAAATATGGTCAGTCAGGCCATGGTGACTGGATTTAAGGATAGATTCTCTCGCTTGTTTCTAACAGTAAGGACAGAAAGTATGCATTCTGTAGATGGTACAATCAAATAGTCATCTGTTTACAGGGATTGCTGAACAAGTATTACTGTTGACAAGCAGTACCTTGATGCCACAGGCTTGAGAGCTTTTCTCTGAGCTTTGTTTTCTCTGACAGAATGTAATGACCCAGATCAGGCTGAAATGGGACATCTTGTCCCATTTGTCAGTCTTTTTTGCTCACTCTTCTGCTTGAAACTATTTCACCCTACAGGTTTCGGGACATTCAGAGTGATTACAGGGCATCAGAGATATTCGTGAGCATGCATCTACCTATTTAACCTGCAAAAGTGAACATAAACAATGAGAGAGAGAAATAACAGATAAGAAAATAAGGTGAATTTGAGTCAAACCAGGTTCAACAAGAAAAATAATGAGGGAA
Organism: Hemiscyllium ocellatum; assembly: GCF_020745735.1. NCBI lineage: Eukaryota > Metazoa > Chordata > Chondrichthyes > Orectolobiformes > Hemiscylliidae > Hemiscyllium > Hemiscyllium ocellatum. The sequence goes on along the minus strand of NC_083420.1, from coordinate 42,100,128 downwards.
AATAAGGTTGGATAATTTGAGAAAGAACAAATAAACCGTAACAAAAGAAAAAATAAAATCTAGATATTTGGTTTCTTTTTAAAGCATTAAGAACAATTATCTACCTTCAGGAATGAGATTCCATAGTTTGAACATTACCTTTCTGGACCAGAGAGGTTGGTTAGATGGCACTGGAAGAACATAACTGTCCTCATCAAAACATTATGTGAACTGGTCTATCAAATTAAGTTTATGTGGTGAGTTTACTAATTAACTCATGTACAAAAGTAGCAATTTCATGAAACAAGGAGGTTAGGGATAGGCTTCTGTTTCCACCAGGCCAAATTGATGCAGAAACTTTGTGGTGATCATATCCGCCCCTAGACACAGTGTACACCTCACACAGCAATATTGCCAGCACTGAAGCTACAGAGCATCACTGCAAACAGACTTCCAGGCACAGAAACATCCCTTTACAACTACCCTCAGTTACATGCCTCTCAGCCAATTTTGAATCCTGTGTTGCCTTGTGTCCAATGTTAATCAGCTTTTCCTCTCTTCACAGATGCTGCCAGACCTGCAGAGTTTCTCCAGCATTCTCTGCGTTTGTCCTGTGGTTATAGTCTTGTCTTTCCTCAGTACTTGGCCAATTGCTTTACTGAATACTGCTGCATTTTTGTTATTGGAACATTTTAAAACATCATAAACCTCAGATATATATTGGGCATCCATTGTGATGTGCTGGTATTGGCCCTCAGACAGTGCTGAATCTATTTCCACGTTTCCGGGAAGACTTTGTCCAGAAACTAGGTTCTGGCAAAGGGAGTTTGGGTTTTTGATTGTGTTTAAAGTCCTTTGTTTTTATACTGTGAGGGCAAGTGCAGGATCCCATCTAATTGAACAGACTCCAAAGTCTGTTTCAAGATTTGTGCCTGACCTCTTGCCTGCATGGCAGCTGAAGCGAGCCTTTTAAACAGTGGCAGTCATCTTTTATATACATTCAGAAATGTATTAACAATTAATGCTGAAGCTCCATTTATAATCACAGGCTCCAATCTGCTTTCTGTAATTAGCCTTTTCCTAATATTTGCCCACAGAACAGATTAATAGCTTCCTCCTGTCCAGCTCTCTCCCCGGAGGGTTGTGCAAAATCATTTTGAAATGGTGCGTTTGATAGTTCTGGAGTTGCCATACAGCTAATAGAATCAGATTTAAATTTGTACAGCAGGGTGCAGAATCCCAGACCAGCTTTCTCTTCCAGAGATTTAAGCACCGACAGAGGTTGTGCTGCATTGCCAGGGATGCCATTTTTCAGGTAAGATGTGACACTGATGCCCCAGTTTCCCCTGTCAAATGGGCTTGAAAAAGCCCACGAAGTAATTCGAAGGAGAACAATGTGGGTTTGTCCAATGTTTACCCCTCAATCAATGCCTAAAATAAATTATCTTATTCCCTCTCATTATAATGGTGTCAACAATTCAATAGTATTTTATGAGTTGCAAAGTGCTTTGGAATGTCTTGCGGTTATGAGAATAGCCCCTTTGCTCCTTGATTCTGTTTATTCTTGTTTTCACAGACTATCTTTCCCATTGTTCAAAATAATGATAGTTCAGGAGGTCACAGGCCTGTCAGCCTAACCCCACTGATGGGGAAGTTATTAGAAATAACTCTGATGGACAAAATATGTCTGCATTTGGAAGGACACGTATTATCGAGGGATAATCTGTGAAATAACTCTACAGATGCTGGTATGTCTTCACCAAGCCACCCTTAATTTACATGTGTATAGTACTTGACACTGGTCTGGCTCCCTCAGTGCCAGCTTTCTCAGTGTGAACAGAACCCCTGACACTCCTGTTTATATCTGTCAGCCAGGGCTCCCTGATTGGACCAGGTTAATAGCCCCAGTCAGGGAACTCATATTCTGTGAGGTCCACCTGACTGACCTCATTTACAATCACAACAGTCCGCATGGATTTGTTAAGGGAAGGTCATGTTTGAAAAAGTTGACCAGGTTTTTCGGGAGATAACCAGGAGTGTTAATGAAGGTAGTGCACCTGATGAGTCTTACATGGACCTTAAGTAAGGTTTTTAATTAGGAGCCTCATGGAAGATTGGCCAAGTAAGTAAGAGCCGCTGGGATCCAAGGCAAAGTGACACATTACATCCGAAATTGGCTGAGAGGCAGGAAGCAGAGGATGACAATAAAGGGATGTTTCAGTGACTGGAAGTCTGTTTCCAGTGGGATTTTGCAGGCCTCAGGGCCGGGGCACTTCTGTTTGTGGTCGACGATAATGATTTGCATTTAAATGTAGCAGCTATCATCAAGAAGCACACGTGTGCATCGAAACTTGGCAGGGAGGTAAACACTGATGAGGATAGCCATAAACTGCAGGAGGATATCACCAGACTGCTTAGATGAGCAGAGCAATGGCAAAGAGGAGTCACCCAGAAAAGTGTCAGGTAATGTGTTTGGAGAGGGCTAATAAGGCTGGGGGATCACGCTATGATCATCCTGGATACTTCTGAAGATCAATGGCACTTTGGTGTGCAGTTCTGCAGGTCCCTGAAGATAGCAGGGCAAATAGATAAGGTGGTTAAGATGGATTATAGAATACTTGTCTTTGTCAGGCAACACACAGAATACAAGAGCAGGAGTGTAATGCTGAAACTGTTTAAAACGCTGGTTAAGCCACAAGTGGAAAACTGTGTGTAATCCTGCTAACTGCACTCCAAGAAGTACATGATTGCATGAGAGAAGGTGCAGAGGAAGTTCACCAGGATGCTAGGTGAAAGTGAGGACTGCAGATAGTGGTGATTCGCTGTAGCAGGGTGGTGCAGTGGCTGCACATTGGGCCTCTAACCCAGAGGTCAATGGATCAAAGCCCTTCTCTGCTGTTTGCTTGATGCCTCATTCACTAGGATGTTGTCTGAACAATGTGAAGAGGTTGGATTTGTTTTCCTCTGAAAAGGGATGGTTTTGAGAGGACCTGATGGCAGTATGTAAGACTATGAGGGGCATAGATAGTGTGGATAGGAAATACGTAGATTTAATGTGAGAGATTGAAAGTTAAAAGAAAAGTTGAGGAGAATTTTTTTTTTACCTGGGGGGTAGTGGAAGTGTGGAACTCATTGCCTGAAAGGGTGATTGAATCAGAAATTCTCATAACATTTCAGCAGTTCTTAGATATTCACTGCATTTCCATAGCCTCCAGGGATATCTGCCAAAAGGTGGGAAATGGGATGAGTGTGGTCAGATCTTAGGTGACTAGCACAGATGTGATGGGCTGAATATCCTCCTTCAATGCTGTAAATTTCTATGAGTCTATGATTATGCTAGCCGACCTACCTATAACAGATAATAACATAAATACTGATTAAGAGAGAGCAACAGAAATATTAGTCTGTTCTTTTTCTAAATTGGTGAACACAAAAACTTGGTGTTGATTTTAAATGACCTTCCTCGTTCTCTTTGCTAACTAACCACGTAGCAGTGCATCAAGTGACTTCCTCTATGTTTTACAGGCTGCAGCCTCGGCAGAATTTCTTCATTTCACGTGTTATTGCTGAGTGGGATTCCCTCTCCAGTTAACGCTTTGAGGCAGGAGCCATATTAAAACAGCTGGCAGCTGGGAAATATCAATAAGCCTGACCAAACAGGCAAAGCTGACAGACTGAATGGAACCAGGCCCTCCCTTCCCCATCACGGGCAATTGGTCATGGCAAAGGAAGTCAGCGGGATGCGGCTATGGCACAAAAGGCACATAAAACAGACAGCTGGCAGCAGCTAAGAAGCCAGGTCTTGTTTTTTGCCTGCTGCTCGTACAGATGCCAACTGTTGTTCCCCCTGCCACGGATAATCTTGGGATCATTGGGATGAAACTGACTGCACACTTGCCGCGCACTCTGCGCTCAATTGACACATGCTTAGTGCATGCTTAGTGCATGCTTAACACATGCTTACCTAAAACACAGCACACGTATTGCTGATCATTCACATATTTTAATAAAAACAGCAAGTGAATAAACTGGGACCTGCTGTGCTGAAGAATCTGGATTTGAACCAGGATCTGCCAGCGGGAGTTTTATTCCACACAAGTACTGTCTTCTCAGACATCTCCCTGCCAAATCTCTGTGTAATATCAACTTTTAGCAATTACCATCTTTATTAGTACTTTTGCAATGTTCTGTTATACCGAGGGCAGATTCCCCCTCCTAAATGTAATTGTCTTTGGCTCCCCTCTCCCTCTTTCTCTCTCGCTCTCCCTTTTTCTTTCTCTCTCTCAGTCAGCCCCCAGGGAAAAGATAGAAATGAATTAAAGTACCAGCCAAGTTCATCTGCAGACAGAATAAGGAGAGGCAGGGGTTGTGGTAGTGAATAATGAGATTCGGTATCATTGCCTTTGTAGAAGGCTTGTGCTGTGATGTTGCCTGATTTAGATCAAATACATTCTGTTCATTTTTATTTTAATTAAAAGGGACATTTTCAGCTCCCCAAGTGAGTAAAGACAACAATATTCATTGCTATCCACTGACCTCTGCTGGAAAGCATTTGTGAATTGGTCCAATAGGGAGAAGGTGGGTCGGACTGGCTTGTGATGCCTCCTATGTTTAAATGGTCAAACAACATTTGGCACTGAGTCTCTCAAATGAAGAAAAGCAGCCTGGCGTGTTGTGCACATGTACATGGACAAGTTTGTGTACACGTGGGAGACATGTATGCACATGTGCGTGTGGGTGTTTGTGTATAGTGTGTGTGAGGGATTGGCTGTGGGGGGTGCAGTGTGTGCATTCGTGGATGGGTGAGTGTGCGGTTTTATTGTACGTGTTGTGTACATGAATGTGTGTGCACACCTGCAGGTCAATGTGCACAGATAATTGTGTGTGGCTCTAAGTAATCATGGATGTATGTGTAGATGAATGCACGTGAAAGTGTATGTCGGCAGATAAGGGTGTGGATGTGTGTATCTGGACTTCTGGGCGTAGATGTTTTTGTTTGCAAATCTGGATATGTGTACGTCCATATGTACCTGGACTAGTGTCTGCAGATGCATGTGTACAAGTGTCTGTGCGTGGATGTTTCAGTGTGTATATGTGTGTGCAGATATGTGTATATGTGTGTATGCTTGAGTGTATGTACACAAATGTGTGTGCAGATCTGTGTGAGTGTACTCCTGTGTTTTCCTGATGTGAACTGCTCCACCATAGTCAGTGTCTGTCAACAGAGATTTGGGATCTTTTATAATGTTAAAGGTGCTGCATTAATGCAAGCTGTGTTGTGTGACCATTTTAAAGAGACCTTTTCTTCTATGTTTTTACCCCACACACACACACACACACACACACACACACACACACACTTTCCCATCACCGTACCCTTTTTAAAAAATATTCTTGACTATCAACTGTCCCCAGTAAGACACCTGATTGCCAATTATGGACAATGCCAACCATCAAAAGTGAGGCAGGGTATGAAGAAAGGGAAGGGTCTAAATCAAAATAGAGTTGGGGGGGGGGGGTGGAAATAACGCGCTCTATTCCCTGTGGTGCTCACTTCTCTATTGAGGCATCAACAGCATTGGTGGACATCGAGTGCACCCTCTCCAATGACACATGGACACGAACATAATCGAGGTAGAGGGGCAGCAGCTATGACCTCTTTCACAGCACATTGACTGGACCTGATTATAGCCAGTCTGGCCAGGCCCAGGAACAGTAAAGAGACCTGTTAAAGAAATGACAAAGCAGACTTTGTGCTGTGGAGTTTAAATATTTGTGCTTCTATCTTTCTGAATCCACTGCTGCAACAGCTTTTCAACATTGATTGCATTTGCAATCTAGCAATTAGACAATATATGACAATCTCAGAATATAATGAAACAACATTACCGATTTGCTGAGCATTGTTAGGCAGGTTGTAGACTTCATTGAGGGTCAATGTCTTGAAGGGTTGGTTGGGGTGAAAAGAAAATTGAATGGGTTCCCTGAATGATTGTTGAGCCTCACATTAATATGTTGAGAATATGTCCGGGACGTCATTCGTCTGATCTGAACCCCAATGTGGAGTGAGATGAACTGATTATACAGTTATCAATAAACTGTTCATAACCTGTTCTCTGATGGCTCCATGCTTCTGAGCGAAACCTCATGCACCAGAACTGGATCTGCATAGGAAGTAAAACCTGGTTCCAAACACTATCATGTGTCTTATTGATGTTCGGCTCCTCTCAGTTCTCCAGTAGTGAGCTCTTAATCTGGGTTTGCTATCACTATTCAGTAGCAGAATGGGTGCTGAGACACGTAGATTTTTAGAAATCAGATCTGACCTGGGCTTTCATATGAGATCTCCCAGTTTGTGGTTTCAGACTGAATAAAGACACTGTGTAAAACACGATCGATTCACTTTGCTCATTGAGAGCATTGTGACTTAGACAGGAAAGGGAATGACTGACAGGAAGAGAATACACAAAGTTTATCTGTAGACTTTGAACTTCATAATTCTTCCATTGTCTTGCATTCCCATTTTAATGACATTAATGCTTCTCTGAGCATTTAACATTCTTCCTCAGGAGCACAAACTGAAGCCTTCTTTCTGTTCATTCAACCCAGCTTCCAAACAATTAGTAGCTGCTTCTTTGTGCAGCTCAGGCCTCATTATCAAAGTGGAGAAGGTTGTACTTGGAGAACATAAATCTTCAAATGCTCAAATCCCAAGCCCAGTCCCTCCTCGGCTGATAATGGGATCTATCCCCATTTCACCAGATCTCCTCTCCCTTTTAGCCATGATGTCTTCCTGTCCAATGGGCTTGGTCCTTCGTCAATATTTCTAATTTATTTAAAGTGCTGAGTTAAAGATGCAAGGCAGGAGACAATGAAACCCTGTCAGTGCATAATGTCAGAAGAAATCCCACCTTTACGAACGCGACCTTTAAAAGAAAGCTGTGGTACTTCTGACTTTTATTCTCGGATGGTGTGGGTGGGAGGAGGGGAGGAGCTCAGACGCATCAGATGACCGAAGGAGAGAGTAAGAGGCTGCCACTTCCTGAGGTAGGCTGGGGGAAAGCCTGACTCAGGGCTCTAGAACTATGTTCAAAGTTTAACCATAAAGATTAAAGTATTAAATGCCCCCCTTTGCCCTTCCATCTCCATGCCAACCCACTTATTGTCCAACATGGATATAGCTCAGGAGGCAAACTGACAGAATATAACATTATCAATCTCTTGACAATGTCACTTTTGAAAGAAGCACATTCTCATTGATGGAAAAATCAGCCAATGTAGTAAAATAGCTTCAACTAATCCCTTGTGTAAACAAACACTTTCACTTAAGTGCTTCGTCACTTATACCAACAAATATTTTCATTCAATAAGCAGCCCATGACGAAAATGATATTTTCATAAATGAGTCATTCAGTCCAGCACACTTTCACAGTTAACAATTGTAACAGGGACACTTGAACCCCACCCCTCCACCCCTCCCACCCCACCCCACCCCACCCCAGCAAAATGAATTCCTGATGGTCACCTTCAAAGGACAGCTGAGACCTCCCCAGAAGATTCCTGACTCCCATTTCCAAGTTGTTCTGTGTCCATACCTGCAGGGTGACTGCAGTTCTCCAAAGCAGTGCTCTGTCTCTACAAAGGAAATGGACTGTGAATCTGCTTCACTCTGGTCTAACCAGCTCCCACCAGGTTCCAGAGGCCAAAATCTGATTTCAGTTGCTGCAGCTGGCCATTGAAATGGGATGCTGCCTCTCAGAAACGCGTAGACACAAACGTTTGCCCACTCCACATCCCATTCCCACAGAAATGAGAAATGCCAAGTTTGGGGCCAGGACTTTGGGAATCCTGACTTCTTCTGGATTTGTTTTTAACCACAGTGGAAGTTCTTTCAATTCATGGTGAAAATCAGGGATTGAGTTTATCCAAAGCATCAGAAATAAGTATATAGGGATACAGAGAAGTCCATTCAATCCTTGAGCTTGTAACCATTAATGAGATCATGGTTGATCCAGGGTCTAATTCCATATTCCACTGAAGCCGTTTTTTGCTAATGCTTTTAATTAGTAAAAATCTGTCAATCTTGAGTTAAAGATGAATAATTGTTCTGGTGTCATTGATGTGTGTGCAAGAGATTTCACCCCTCTATCATCTATTGTGCACAGAAATGTTTTGTAACTCTAGTGCTAAAAGATCTGGGTCTCTACCTATTTATGGCATTTCACTGTGATTGTAGCTGAACATCAATTCTCTTTGAGCTTCCAGTTTCTAGCTCTTCACCATTTAGACAGTATCCTGTCACTGTTTTTTTTAAGTCTAAAGTATATGACCTTATATTTATCAACATTGAAACTGATGTACCACGGCTTTGTGCGATAATAATCACTTATTAACTCTTCATAGTTTCATACCGCTTTCTACACTGCATACAATGTTACCAGCTGTGGTCATCAGGATGTGTGGCTTTTGATTTCATTATTTAAGCCATGAATAATAAATATGATCAAGTTTGCAGATCCTTGTGGATCACCAGCCATCAGAGCCTGCTAATGAGAGTAACTGTCCATTATCTGTAATTGGTAACTTCCTCACCAATCTATGACCTTCAACTTTAGCTAACAGTCCCTTGGTAGAGACTTTGTCAAGTGCCTTCTGGGGGTCCACCCAAATAACATCTAAAACCGAACATAACATTTCCTTGTCCTCTCCTCTCTTTATCCCTTCAAAAACCTCAATTAGCTACAGAGGCATGAGCTATCCTATACTAATCCATGCTGAATCACCCTGATCATCTGAACATTTTCAGATGAATCGAAAGGGGAAGCCAGTTCATTCCTCCTCAGCTTGAAGTTTGAGAATTTGGGATATCCTATCTGGAACTGTAATAACATGGGCAGTCTAGATCAGGGTCTGGGCCTAATTGTGGGACATTGACAATGCTTTTCCTCACTTGCTTTAAAACTCTGAAACGGCGGCCATCTGCTCCTGGGGATAAGGGCTGGGTCCTTTCTGCCAAGAACAAAGTAACCAAGACACAGTCATGGGGCAGGGTTAGGGAGGGAATCTTTGCTGATTTACCTCCTCTTTCCTCATTGTCTAAGGCTCCAAACACACCCTGCTGGTGAAGCAGTGTTTTCCTTGTACTTCTTTCAATCAGTTATACCATATTTGCTGCTCTCAGGGAATCAGTTGAGCTCCGTTGGCTGGATTGTTGGTTTACAAAGCAGTGTGATGCCAACAGTGTGGGTTCAATTCCCATCTCTAGTTTGAGGTTACCATGAAGGACTCTCCTTCTCAACCTCTTCCCTTGCTTGAGGTCTGGGGGCCCTCAGGTAAAATCACCACCAATCGCTTCTCTCTATAATGAGAGAGCAGCCCCTATGGTCTGGTAAGACTATGGCAACACAACAACAATTCGCTGTGCTCAGTGCAGTTGCCTATATGTTGGCAACATCCAGATGGGCTGACCGCTTTGTGGAACACATTCACTCCTTCCATAGAAATAACGCAGACCTTCCCATTGCTAACCATTTCAAGAAGCCACTTTGCTCTTGTGCTACTATTTCCAACCTGGGCTGCTGCAAAGTTCCAATGAAGCACAAAGCATTGCCCGCTGAGGTACTTTCCAGTCATATAGTCAGGCATTCAATATCGAGGCCTGTAGGCCGTAAATTGCTGCACAGTCCTTTCATGTTGTGCTGTGCACAACTGGAGCAGGTAAAGATGGTTATGAAGAGCTCGGAAAGCAGCAGAAATCTTCGGAGGTGGAAGATGAGGAGAAATAAGTGGGAAGAACATCAGCATCATCATGATAGTGTGGTGCAGCATTGGGGACAACACACCAGGGATGACTGAATTGGTACCCGCTTCTAATTCCAAGATTGGTTCACTTATCATTCACTGGCGATAAATCTGTTGCTGCTTCAGCCACTGCTTCATCCCAAAAGCCAGCACTGCTTTATTTTTGTTGCAGTTTCGTTGCTTTTCCAAAGTTGACAATTATTTCAAGGCCTCACAACTTCTGAGGCTGACACACAGGGCAAGGGTAGCACTCCTTCAGAGAGGGTTTTAACATCGTTCGGCACGGCAAAGACAAGGTTCTGTCTCTCCAATCTTCATCCTTCAGCTAACATCATCAGACAGGTGATGATTTAAATTGTAAATGTAGTTGCATATTTAATAATCTATTTAAAATGGAGTGTTGCCCAGGCTGCTGTCAGAAGGTTTCCTATTCCCTTGCTCTCCTATTATGGCCAGATGCATGTCCAGGAACCACAGCCTGACTGGAGAGACCTTGTCCAATGGAAGACCCTGTTTGCCCTCAAGGCTTATTGGACTTTAAATATGAACTGTTTTCTCTCAACATAACCTTTATGTCCCTCTCTCTCTCATCGAGCTTCCTCTTAAATGCTTCAAAGCTATTCATCTCAATAATTCTGTCTGCTGGCAAGTTCCACATACTAACTAATCTGGACAATTTCTAACTCACACTTGGTAACTGTCCTGATATCCTTCCTCGACTTACTCATTCACCTGTTCTGCATCCCTGATCACTCCAACCATGTGTTGCCTTGAGCCAGACAGCAACCAAGTGGGAGAGCAGGGTGAAAACACAAGAGATTTTCCATTGACTGCCGAGAATCTGAAATAATTGTCCATCTAATTTAATATCATTAAAAATCACACAACACCAGGTTATAGTCCAACAGGTTTAATTGGAAGCACACTAACTTTCGGAGCGTCGCTCCGAAAGCTAGTGTGCTTCCAATTAAACCTGTTGGACTATAACCTGGTGTTGTGTGATTTTTAACTTTGTACACCCCAGTCCAACACCGGCATCTCCAAATCATAATTTAATATCTGCGCTGAGCATTATAAAACCAAGGAATAGGGAAAGAAGGACAAAGTTAGCAGGGATACAGGCAAGAAAGGAAATGAAATTAAATTTTCAACACTTTGATGTCTGGCAACATGATAGAGGGTTAAAATTTGAATATGCTGCAGACACCATGAACATGTTCAGTCAGGAGAAGGAGTGATGTTTAGAGACTGACAGGCTGAGGCAGTGTGTCAGCGGAGAATGGAAATCTAGTTCTCTACAAGGAAACATGAAGATTGTTTCATTACAAGCCTTTTACAAAGTGAACGTATATTGAAATATTGTGGGGTCTGTCGGTTTTAGGTCCTTGTGGCTGACTGACTACCCAGAACTATTTGAATCTTGACAGACACCAGAATGCAGGCATTGTAAATGGATCTTTCTGTTCAACTGAGCGATTTCATTTACAATAATGATTCTGCATAACGTGTTTCTCTGACACAAGGAATCTAATAAAATTATTTCTGGTCAATATAGGAGTCACTTTTTTGTCATGACATATTGGACATCATAGCAAATGGGACAAAAAGCATCTTTGATTTCAATAGAGAGGGTGAGCAACGCTCTTCCACCAAGGCCTTGCTATTCTTTCCCAGCTTTTTCCAAGTGTGAAAGTGAGAGGACACTTGATCCCATGCCTCTGCCAATGGCACTGTCAGCGTCGCAGCCTTTCTTGTTGCCGTTTCTTGTCACAGTACCTCATGTCGCAATTTCCTTGTTGTAGTCTCTCATGACACAGTCTCTCAGTGTTGCAGTCTCCAGCTGTAAACTCTCAGTGTTGCAGTGTCTCAGTGTCGCAGTGTTTCAGTGTCTCAGACTCACAGTCTCTCAGTGTTGCAGTATCTCAGTGTCGCAGTCTCTCAGTGTCGCAGTCTGTCAGTGTCGCAGTCTCCCAGTGTCGCAGTCTCACAATGTCGCAGTCTCCAGCCGTAGACTCTCAGTGTCGCAGTGTCACAGTCTCTCAGTGTCACAGTCTCCCAGTGTCACAGTGTCTCAGTGTCGCAGTCTCTCAGCATAGCAGTCTCTGTGTCGCAGTCTCACAGTGTCGCAGTCTCCATGTCACAGGCGCTCGGTGTCGCAGTCTCTCAGTGTCGCAGTCTCCATGTCGCCATGTCTCTGTCGCAGTCTCTCAGTGTCGCAGTGTCTCTGTGTCGCAATCTCTCAGTGTCGCAGTCTCCATGTCGCAGTCTCTCAGTGTCGCAGTGTCTCTGTGTCGCAATCTCTCAGTGTCGCAGTCTCCATGTCGCAGTCTCTCAGTGTCGCAGTGTCTCTGTGTCGCAGTCTCTCAGTGTTGCAGTCTCGAAGTGTCATAGTTTCTACGTGTCGAAGATTCTCAGTGTCATATTCTGTCAATGTCATAGTGTCTCTGCGTCACTGTCTCTCAGTGTCGCAGTGTTTCAGTCTCTCAGTCGCATGTGTCTCAGTGTCACAGTCTCCCAGTGTTGCAGTCTCTCAGTGTCGCAGTCTCTCAGTGTCACAGTCTCTCATTGTCGCAGTCTCTCAGTGTCGCAGACTCTCAGTGTCGCAGTCTCTCAGTGTCGTCATCTCTCAGTGTCGCCATCGATCAGTTTCGCCATCTCTCAGTGTTTCAGTCTCTCAGTCGCATGTGTCTCAGTGTCACAGTCTCCCAGTGTTGCAGTCTCTCAGTGTCACAGTCTCTCAGTGTCGTCATCTCTCAGTGTCGCCATCTCTCAGTTTCGCCATCTCTCAGTGTTTCAGTCTCTCAGTCGCATGTGTCTCAGGGTCACAGTCTCCCAGTGTTGCAGTCTCTCATTGTCGCAGTCTCTCAGTGTCACAGTCCCTCAGTGTCCCAGTCTCTCAGTGTCACAGTCGCTCAGTGTCACAGTCTCCCAGTGTCTCGGTCTCTCAGTGTTGCAGTGTGTCAGTGTCTCAGTCTAGCAGTCTCACAGTCTCTCAGTGACACAGTCTCCCAGTGTCACAGACTACCAGTGTCTCGGTCTCTCAGTGTCGCAGTGTGTCAGTATCTCAGTCTCTCAGTGTCACAGTCTCTCAGTGTCTCAGTCTATCAGTGTCGCAGTGTCTCAGCGTCGCAGTCTCTCAGTGTCTCAGCATCACAGTGTCGCAGTCTCTGTGTCTCAGTCTCTCAATGGCATAGTCACCCAGTGTCGCAGTCTCACAGTGTTGCAGTCTCTCAGTGTCACAGTGTCTCATTGTCGCAGTCTCCCAGTGTCACAGTCTCTCAGTTTCGCAGTGACTCAGTGTCGCAATCTCTCAGTGTTGCAGTCTCTCAGTGTCGTCGTCTCTCAATGTCGCACTGTCTCAGTGTCACGGTCTCTCAGTGTTGCAGTCTCTCAGTGTCACAGTCTCTCAGTGTCGCAGTCTCTCATTGTCACAGTCTCTCAGTGTCACAGTCTCTCAGTGTCGCAGTCTCTCATTGTCACAGTCTCTCAGTGTCACAGTCTCTCAGTGTCGCAGTCTCTCATTGTCACAGTCTCTCAGTGTCACAGTCTCTCAGTGTTGCAGTGTCTCAGTGTCGCACTGTCGCATTGTGTCAGTGTCGCAGTGTCTCAGTGTGGCAGTCTCTCAGTGTCGCAGTGTGTCAGTGTCGCAGTGTCTCAGCGTCGTAGCCTCTCTGTGTTTCAGCCTCTCAGTGTCTCAGTCTCTAAGTGTCACACGATCTCAGTGTTGCAGTCTCTCAGTGTCTCAGTCTCTCAACGGCACAGTCACCCAGTGTTGCAGTCTCACAATGTTGCAGTCTCTCAGTGTCGAAGTCTCTCAGTGTCGCAGTCTCTCAGTGTTGCAATCTCCATGTCGCTGTCTCTCAGTGTCACAGTCTCTCAGTGTCACAGTCCCTCAGTGTCGCAGTCTCTCAGTGTCACAGTCTCTCAGTGTCACAGTCCCTCAGTGTCGCAGTCTCTCAGTGTCACAGTCGCTCAGTGTCACAGTCTCCCAGTGTCTCGGTCTCTCAGTGTCGCAGTGTCTCAGCGTCGCAGTGTCTCAGTGTTGCAGTCTTTCAGTGTCGCATTGTCTCAGTCTCTCAGTGTCTCAGTCTCTCAACGGCACAGTCACCCAGTGTTGCAGTCTCACAATGTTGCAGTCTCTCAGTGTCGCAGTCTCTCAGTGTTTCAGTCTCTCAGTTGCATGTGTCTCAGTGTCACAATCTCCCAGTGTCGCAGTCTCACAGTGTCGCAGTGTCTCAATGTCGCAGTCTCTCCATGTCACAGTCTCTCCATGTCACAGTCTCTCAGTGTCACAGTCTCTCAGTTTCACAGTGTCTCAGTGTTGCAGTCTCTCAGTGTTGCAGATTCTCAGTGTCATATTCTGTCAATGTCGTAGTCGCTCTGCGTCACCGTCTCTCAGCATCGCAGTCTCTCCGTGTCACAGTCTCCCCGTGTCGTAGTGTCTCAGTGTCTCAGTCTCTCAGTGTCACAGACTCTCAGTGTCTCAGTCTCTCAGTGTCGCTTGGTCGCAGTGTCACAGTCTCTCAGTGTCACAGTGTTTAGGTGTTGCAGTCTCTTAGCATCACAGTCTCTCAGTCTCTCAGTGTCACGCTCTCTCTCACTGGGACCAGGGTGTGTTCGATACACTGTCCTTTCCCCACTGAGACACTGCGACACTGAGAGACTTAGACACTGGGAGCCTGTGACACTGGGAGTCTGTGACACTGAGAGACCGAGACACTGGGAGACAGTCTCTCAGTGTCGCATGTGTCTGTCACAGTCTCCCAGTGTTGCAGTCTGTCAATGTCGCGGTCTCTCAGTGTCGAAGTCTCTCATTGTCGCAGTCTCTCATTGTCACAGTCTCTCAGTGTCGCAGTGTCTCAGTGTCGCAGTGTCTCAGTGTCGCAGTGTCTCAGTGTCGCAGTCTCTAAGTGTCGTTGTCTCTACGTGTCGCAGATTCTCAATGTCATATTCTGTCAATGTCGTAGTCTCTCTGCGTCACCGTCTCTCAGCATCGCAGTCTCTCAGTGTCACAGTCTCTCAGTGTCACAGTCTCCCCGTGTCATAGTGTCTCAGTGTCTCAGTCTCTCAGTGTCTCAGTGTCACAGTCTCCCAGTGTCTCAGTCTCTCAGTGTCGCTTGGTCGCAGTGTCACAGTCTCTCAGTGTCACAGTGTTGAGGTGTTGCAGTCTCTTAGCATCACAGTCTCTCAGTCTCTCAGTGTCACGCTCTCTCTCACTGGGACCAGGGTGTGTTCGATACACTGTCCTCTCCCCACTGAGACACTGCGACACTGAGAGACTGAGACACTGGGAGACTGTGACACTGGGTGACTGAGACACTGAGACACTGCGACACTGAGAGACTGAGACACTGGGAGACAGTCTCTCAGTGTTGCATATGTCTCAGTGTCACAGTTGCCCAGTGTTACAGTCTCTCAGTGTCGCAGTCTCTCAGTGTCGCAGTCTCTCATTGTCGCAGTCTCTCAGTGTCGCAGTCTCTCATTGTCGCAGTCTCTCATTGTCGCCATCTCTCAGTGTTGCAGTGTTTCAGTGTTGCCATCTCTCAGTGTTTCAATCTCCCAGTCGCATGTGTCTCAGTGTCACACTATCTCAGTGTTGCAGTCTCTCAGTGTCTCAGTCTCTCAACGGCACAGTCACCCAGTGTTGCAGTCTCAAAATGTTGCAGTCTCTCAGTGTCGAAGTCTCTCAGTGTCGCAGTCTCTCAGTGTCGCCATCTCTCAGTGTTTCAGTCTCACTGTGTCGCAGTCTCTCAGTGTCACAGTCTCTCAGTGTCACAGTCTCTCAGTTTCGCAGTGTCTCAGTGTTGCAGTCTCTAAGTGTCATTGTCTCTACGTGTCACAGATTCTCAGTGTCATATCCTGTCAATGTCGCAGTCTCTCTGCGTCACCGTCTCTCAGCATCGCAGTGTCTCAGTGTCTCAGTCTCTCAGTGTCGCTTGGTCGCAGTGTCACAGTCTCTCAGTGTCACAGTGTTGAGGTGTTGCAGTCTCTTAGCATCACAGTCTCTCAGTCTCTCAGTGTCACGTTCTCTCTCACTGGGACCAGGGTGTGTTCGATACACTGTCCCTTCCCCACTGAGACACTGCGACACTGAGAGACTGAGACACTGAGACACTGCGACACTGGGTGACTGAGACACTGAGACACTGCAACACTGAGAGACCGAGACACTGGGAGACAGTCTCTCAGTGTCGCAGTCTCTCAGTGTCGCAGTCTCTCATTGTCGCAGTCTCTCAGTGTTGCAGTGTTTTAGTGTTGCAGTCTCTCAAAGTCGCAGTCTCTCAGTGTCGCATTCATTCAGTTTTGCAGTTTCTCAGTGTCACAATCTCTCAGTGTTGCAGTCTCTCAGTGTCGCAGTCTCTCAGTGTCACAGTCCCTCAGTGTCGCAGTCTGTCAGCGTCACAGTGTCTCAGGTTCACAATCTCACAGTTTCGCAGTCTGTCAGTGTCGCAATCTCTCTGTCTCGCAGTTTCTCAGTGTTGCAATCTCCATGTCGCAGTCTCCCAGTGTCACAGTCTCTCAGTGTCGCAGTCTCTAAGTGTCACACTATCTCAGTGTTGCAGTCTCTCAGTGTCACAGTCTCTCAACGGCACAGTCACCCAGTGTTGCAGTCTCACAATGTTGCAGTCTCTCAGTGTCGAAGTCTCTCAGTGTCGCAGTCTCTCAGTGTCGCCATCTCTCAGTGTCGCAGTCTCTCAGTGTCGCCATCTCTCAGTGTTTCAATCTCTCAGTCGCATGTGTCTCAGTGTCACACTATCTCAGTGCTGCAGTCTCTCAGTGTCGCAGTCTCTCAACGGCACAGTCACCCAGTGTTGCAGTCTCACAATGTTGCAGTCAATCAGTGTCGAAGTCTCTCAGTGTCGCCATCTCTCAGTTTCGCCATCTCTCAGTGTCGCCATCTCTCAGTGTCGCCATCTCTCAGTGTTTCAGTCTCACTGTGTCGCAGTCTCTCAGTGTCTCAGTGTCGCTGCCTCTCACTGTCGCAGTGTCTCAATGTTGCAGTCACTCAGTATCACAGTCTCTCAGTGTCACAGTCTCTCAGTTTCGCAGTGTCTCAGTGTTGCAGTCTCTAAGTGTCGTTGTCTCTACGTGTCACAGATTCTCAGTTTCATATTCTGTCAATGTCGCAGTCTCTCTGCGTCACCGTCTCTCAGCATCGCAGTCTCTCAGTGTCACAGTCTCTTAGTGTCACAGTCTCCCCGTGTCATAGTGTCTCAGGTTCACAGTCTCTCAGTGTCTCAGTCTCCCAGTGTCCCAGTGTCGCAGTCTCTCAGTGTTGCAGTCTCTCAGTGTCGCAGTCTCTCAGTTTCGCCATCTCGCAGTGTTTCAGTCTCTCAGTGTCACAGTCTCTCAGTGTCACAGTCTTCCAGTGTCTCGGTCTCTCAGTGTCGCATTGTGTCAGCGTCGCAGTGTGTCAGCGTCGCAGTGTCTCAGCGTCGTAGTCTCTCAGTGTCTCAGCCTCTCAGTGTCTCAGTCTCTAAGTTTCACACTATCTCAGTGTTGCAGTCTCTCAATGTCTCAGTCTCTCAACAGCACAGTCACCCAGTGTTGTAGTCTCACAATGTTGCAGTCTCTCAGTGTCGAAATCGCTCAGTGTCGCTGTCTCTCAGTGTCGCCATCTCTCAGTGTCGCCATCTCTCAGTTTCGCCATCTCTCAGTGTCGCCATCTCTCAGTGTTTCAGTCTCTCAGTCGCATGTGTCTCAGTGTCACAATCTCCCAGTGTTGCAGTCTCACAGTGTTGCAGTCTCTCAGTGTTGCAGTCTCTCAGTGTCGCCATCTCGCAGTGTTTCAGTCTCTCAGTGTCGCAGTTTCTCAGTGTCTCAGTCTCCCAGTGTCTCGGTCTCTCAGCGTCGCAGTGTCTCATTGTCGCAGTGTCTCAGCGTCGTAGTCTCTCAGTGTCTCAGTCTCTAAGTGTCCCACTATCTCAGTGTTGCATTCTCTCAGTGTTGCAGTCTCTCAGCGTCTCAGTCTCTCAACGGCACATTCACCCAGTGTTGTAGTCTCACAATGTTGCAGTCTCTCAGTGTCGAAGTCTCTCAGTGTCGCAGTCTCTCAGTGTCTCGGTCTCTCAGTGTCGCAGTGTCTCAGTGTCGCAGTGTCTCAGTGTCTCAGTCTCTCAGTGTCGCTTGGTCGCAGTGTCACAGTCTCTCAGTGTCACAGTGTTGAGGTGTTGCAGTCTCTTAGCATCACAGTCTCTCAATATCTCAGTGTCGAAGTCTCTCTCACTGGGACCTGGATGTGTTCGATACACTTGTCCTTTCACCACTGAGACACTGCGACACTGAGAGACTGAGACACTGGGAGACTGTGACACTGAGAGACTGTGACACTGAGAGACTGAGATACTGAGACACTGGGAGACAGTCTCTCAGTGTCGCAAGTGTCTCAGTGTCACAGTCTCCCAGGGTTGCAGTCTCTCAGTGTCGCAGACTCTCAGTCTCGCAGTCTCTCAGTGTTGCAGTTTCTCAGTGTCACAGTCTCTCAGTGTCGCAATCTCTCAGTGTCACAGTCCCTCAGTGTGGCAGTCTCTCAGTGTCGCAGTCCCTCAGTGTGGCAGTCTCTCAGTGTCGCAGTCTGTCAGTGTAACAGTCTCTCAATGTCACAATATCTCAGATTCGCAGTCTGTCAGTGTCGCAATCTCTCTGTCTAGCAGTTTCTCGGTGTTGCAATCTCCATGTCGCAGTCTCTCAGTGTCACAGTCTCTCAGTGTCGCGGTCTCTCAGTGTCGCGTTCTCTCAGTGTCGCAGTGTCTCAGTATCACAGTCTCTCAGTGTCACAGTCCCTCAGTGTCACAGTCTCACAGTTTCGCAGTCTGTCAGTGTCACAGTCTCCCCGTGTCATAGTGTCTCAGTGTCACAGTCTCTCAGTATCACAGTCTCCCAGTGTCTCGGTCTCTAAGTGTCGCACTGTCTCAGCGTCGCAGTGTCTCAGTGTTGCAGTCTTTCAGTGTCGCATGTCTCAGCCTATCAGTGTCTCAGTCTCTCAACGGCACAGTCACCCAGTGTTGCAGTCTCACAATGTTGCAGTCTCTCAGTGTCGAAGTCTCTCAGTGTCGCAGTCGCTCAGTGTCGCCATCTCTCAGTGTTTCAGTCTCTTAGTCGCATGTGTCTCAGTGTCACAATCTCCCAGTGTTGCAGTCTCACAGTGTCGCAGACCCTCAGTGTTGCAGTGTCTCAATGTCGCAGTCTCTCAGTGTCACAGTCTCTCAGTTTTGCAGTCTCTCATTGTTGCAGTCTCTAAGTGTCGTTGTCTCTACGTGTCATAGATTCTCAGTGTCATATTCTGTAAATGTCGCAGTCTCTCTGCGTCACCGTCTCTCAGCATCGCAGTCACTCAGTGTCACAGTCTCTCAGTGTCATAGTCTCCCCGTGTCACAGTGTCTCAGTGTCACAGTCTCTCAGTATCTCAGTGTCACAGTCTCTCAGTGTCGCATTGTGTCAGCGTCGCAGTGCGTCAGTGTCGCAGTGTCACAGCGTCGTAGTCTCTCAGAGTCTCAGCCTCTCAGTGTCTCAGTCTCTAAGTGTCACACTATCTCAGTGTTGCAGTCTCTCAGTGTCTCAGTCTCTCAACGGCACAGTCACCCAGTGTTGCAGTCTCATAATGTTGCAGTCTCTCAGTGCCGAAGTCTCTCAGTGTCGCAGTCTCTCAGTGTCGCCATCTCTCAGTGTTTCAATCTCTCAGTCGCATGTGTCTCAGTGTCACACTATCTCAGTGTTGCAGTCTCTCAGTGTCTCAGTCTCTCAACGGCACAGTCATCCAGTGTCGCAGTCTCACAATGTTGCAGTCTCTCAGTGTCGCAGTCTCTCAGTGTCGCCATCTCTCAGTGTCGCCATCTCTCAGTGTTTCAGTCTCACTGTGTCACAGTCTCTCAGTGTCACAGTGTCTCAATGTCGCAGTCTCTTAGTGTCACTGTCTCTCAGTGTCTCAGTCTCTCAGTTTCGCAGTGTCTCAGTGTCGCAGTCTCTCAGTGTTGCAGTCTCTAAGTGTCGTTGTCTCTACGTGTCACAGATTCTCAGTGTCATATTCTGTAAATGTCGCAGTCTCTCTGCGTCACCGTCTCTCAGCATCGCAGTCTCTCAGTGTCACAGTCTCCCCGTGTCATAGTGTCTCAGTGTCACAGTCTCTCAGTGTCTCAGTCTCCCGGTGTCTCAGTGTCTCAGTGTCTCAGTGTCGCATTGTGTCAGCGTCGCAGTGTCATAGCGTCGTAGTCTCTCAGTGTCTCAGTCTCTAAGTGTCACACTATCTCAGTGTTGCAGTCTCTCAGTGTCTCAGTCTCTCAACGGCACAGTCACCCAGTGTTGTAGTCTCACAATGTTGCAGTCTCTCAGTGTCGAAGCCTCTCAGTGTCACAGTCTCTCAGTGTCACAGTCTCCCCGTGTCATAGTGTCTCAGTCTCTCAGTCTCTCAGTGTCTCAGTGTCACAGTCTCTCCGTGTAATAATCTCTCTGTCTCGCAGTTTCTCAGTGTTGCAATCTCCATGTCACAGTCTCTCAGTGTCTCAGTCTCTCAGTGTCGCAGTCTCTCAGTGTCACAGTCTCTCAGTGTCACAGTCTTCCAGTGTCTCGGTCTCTCAGTGTCGCATTGTGTCAGCGTCGCAGTGTGTCAGCGTCGCAGTGTCTCAGCGTCGTAGTCTCTCAGTCTCTCAGTCTCTAAGTGTCATACTATCTCAGTGTTGCAGTCTCTCAATGTCTCAGTCTCTCAATGGCACAGTCACCCAGTGTTGCAGTCTCACAATGTTGCAGTCTCTCAGTGTCGAAGTCGCTCAGTGTCGCTGTCTCTCAGTGTCGCCATCTCTCAGTGTCGCCATCTCTCAGTTTCGCCATCTCTCAGTGTTTCAGTCTCTCAGTCGCATGTGTCTCAGTGTCACAATCTCCCAGTGTTGCAGTCTCGCAGTGTTTCAGTCTCTCAGTGTCGCAGTTTCTCAGTGTTGCAGTTTCTCAGTGTCGCAGTGTCTCAGCGTCGTAGTCTCTCAGTGTCTCAGTCTCTAAGTGTCCCACTATCTCAGTGTTGCATTCTCTCAGTGTTGCAGTCTCTCAGTGTCTCAGTCTCTCAACGGCACAGTCACCCAGTGTTGTAGTCTCACAATGTTGCAGTCTCACACTGTCGAAGTCTCTCAGTGTCGCAGTCTCTCAATGTCACAGTCTCTCAGTGTCACAGACTCTCAGTGTCACAGTATCTCAGTGTCTCGGCCTCTCAGTGTCGCAGTGTCTCAGTGTCGCGGTGTCTCAGTGTCTCAGTCTCTCAGTGTCACTTGGTCGCAGTGTCACAGTCTCTCAGTGTCTCAGTGTTGAGGTGTTGCAGTCTCTTAGCATCACAGTCTCTCAGTCTCTCAGTGTCATGTTCTCTCTCACTGGGACCTGAGTGTGTTCGATACACTGTCCTTTCCCCACTGAGATACTGCGACACTGAGAGACTGAGACACTGAGACACTGCGACACTGAGAGACCGAGACACTGGGAGACAGTCTCTCAGTGTCGCATGTGTCTCAGTGTCACAGTCGCCCAGTGTTACAGTCTCTCAGTGTCGCAGTCTCTCAGTGTTGCAGTCTCTCATTGTCACAGTCTCTCAGTGTTGCAGTGTTTCAGTGTTGCAGTCTCTCAAAGTTGCAGTCTCTCAGTGTCGCAGTCATTCAGTGTTGCATTTTCTCAGTGTCGCAGTCTCACAGTGTCGCAGTGTCTGCGTGTCGCGGTCTCTCAGTGTTGCAGTCTCTCAGTGTCGCAGTCTCTCAGTGTCACAGTCCCTCAGTGTCACAGTCTCACAGTTTCGCAGTCTGTCAGTGTCGCAATCTCTCTGTCTCACAGTCTCTCAGTGTTGCAAACTCCATGTCGCAGTCTCTCAGTGTCACAGTCTCTCAGTGTCACAGTCTCCCAGTGTCTCGGTCTCTCAGTGTCGCAGTGTCTCAGTGTCTCAGTGTCTCATTGTGTCAGTGTCGCAGTGTCTCAGCGTCGTAGTCTCTCAGTGTCTCAGCCTCTCAGTGTCACAGTCTCCCAGTGTCTCGGTCTCTCAGTGTCGCAGTGTCTCAGTGTCTCAGTGTCTCATTGTGTCAGTGTCGCAGTGTCTCAGCGTCGTAGTCTCTCAGTGTCTCAGCCTCTCAGTGTCTCAGTCTCTAATTGTCACACTATCTCAGTGTTGCAGTCTCTCAGTGTCTCAGTCTCTCAACGGCACAGTCACCCATTGTCGCAGTCTCACAATGTTGCAGTCTCTCAGTGTCGAAGTCTCTCAGTGTCGCCATCTCTCAGCGTCGCCATCTCTCAGTGTTTCAGTCTCACTGTGTCGCAATCTCTCAGTGTTGCAGTGTCTCAGTGTCGCTGTCTCTCAGTGTCACAGTCTCTCAGTTTTGCAGTGTCTCAGTGTCGTAGTCTCTCAGTATCTCAGTCTTTAAGTGTCACACTATCTCAGTGTTGCAGTCTATCAGTGTCTCAGTCTCTCAACGGCACAGTCACCCAGTGTTGTAGTCTCACAATGTTGCAGTCTCTCAGTGTCGAAGCCTCTCAGTGCCGCAGTTTCTCAGTGTCACAGTCTCTCAGTGTCACAGTCTCTCAGTGTCACAGTCTCCCAGTGTCTCGGTGTCATAGTGTCTCAGTGTCTCAGTCTCTCAGTGTCGCTCGGTTGCAGTGTCACAGTCTCTCAGTGTCACAGTGTTGAGGTGTTGCAGTCTCTTAGCATCACAGTCTCTCAGTCTCTCAGTGTCACACTCTCTCTCACTGGGACCAGGGTGTGTTCAATACACTGTCCCTTCCCCACTGAGACACTGCGACACTGAGAGACTGAGACACTGGGAGACTGTGACACTGAGAGACTGTGACACTGAGAGACTGAGATACTGAGACACTAGGAGACAGTCTCTCAGTGTCGCAAGTGTCTCAGTGTCACAGTCTCCCAGGGTTGCAGTCTCTCAGTGTCGCAGACTCTCAGTGTCGCAGTCTCTCAGCGTCGCAGTGTCTCAGTGTTGCAGTCTCTCAATGTCGCAGTCTCTCAGTGTCACAGTCCCTCAGTGTGTCAGTCTCTCAGTGTCGCAGTCGGTCAGTGTCACAGTCTCCCAGTGTCTCAGTCTCTCAGTGTCTCAGTCTCTCAACGGCACAGTCACCCAGCGTCGCAGTCTCAAAATGTTGCTGTCTCTCAGTGTCGCCATCTCTCAGTGTTTCAGTCTCACTGTGTCGCAGTCTCTCAGTGTCGCAGTGTCTCAATGTCGCAGTCTCTTAGTGTCACAGTCTCTCAGTGTCACAGTCTCACAGTTTCGCAGTGTCTCAGTGTTGCAGTCTCTAAGTGTCGTTGTCTCTACGTGTCACAGATTCTCAGTGTCAAATTCTGTCAATGTCGCAGTCTCTCTGCGTCACCGTCTCTCAGCATCGCAGTCTCTCCGTGTCACAGTCTCCCCGTGTCATAGTGTCTCAGTGTCTCAGTCTCTCAGTGTCACAGTCTCCCAGTGTCTCAGTCTCTCAGTGTCGCAGTCTCTCAGTGTCGCAGTCTCTCAGTGTCGCTTGGTCGCAGTGTCACAGTCTCTCAGTGTCACAGTGTTGAGGTGTTGCAGTCTCTTAGCACCACAGTCTCTCAGTCTCTCAGTGTCACGCTCTCTCACTGGGACAGTCTCTCAGTGTCACAGTCTTCCAGTGTCTCGGTCTCTCAGTGTCGCATTGTGTCAGCGTCGCAGTGTGTCAGCGTCGCAGTGTCTCAGCGTCGTAGTCTCTCAGTGTCTCAGCCTCTCAGTGTCTCAGTCTCTAAGTGTCACACTATCTCAGTGTTGCAGTCTTTCAATGTCTCAGTCTCCCAACGGCACAGTCACCCAGTGTTGCAGTCTCACAATGTTGCAGTCTCTCAGTGTCGAAGTTGCTCAGTGTCGCTGTCTCTCAGTGTCGCCAGCTCTCAGTGTCACAGTCTCTCAGTGTCTCAGTCTCTCAGTGTCACAGTGTTGAGGTGTTGCAGTCTCTTAGCATCACAGTCTCTCAGTCTCTCAGTGTCACGCTCTCTCACTGGGACAGTCTCTCAGTGTCACAGTCTTCCAGTGTCTCGGTCTCTCAGTGTCGCATTGTGTCAGCGTCGCAGTGTGTCAGCGTCGCAGTGTCTCAGCGTCGTAGTCTCTCAGTGTCTCAGCCTCTCAGTGTCTCAGTCTCTAAGTGTCACACTATCTCAGTGTTGCAGTCTTTCAATGTCTCAGTCTCCCAACGGGACAGTCACCCAGTGTTGCAGTCTCACAATGTTGCAGTCTCTCAGTGTCGAAGTTGCTCAGTGTCGCTGTCTCTCAGTGTCACAGTCTCTCAGTGTCACAGTCTCTCAGGGTCACAATCTCACAGTTTCGCAGTCTGTCAGTGTCGCATTCTCTCTGTCTCGCAGTTTCTCAGTGTTGAAATCTCCATGTCGCAGTCTCCCAGTGTCACAGTCTCTCAGTGTCGCAGTCTCTAAGTGTCACACTATCTTAGTGTTGCAGTCTCTCAGTGTCACAGTCTCTCAACGGCACAGTCACCCAGTGTAGCAGTCTCACAATGTTGCAGTCTCTCAGTGTCGAAGTCTCTCAGTGTCGCAGTCTCTCAGTGTCGCCATCTCTCAGTGTCGCAGTCTCTCAGTGTCGCCATCTCTCAGTGTTTCAATCTCTCAGTCGCATGTGTCTCAGTGTCACACTATCTCAGTGTTGCAGTCTCTCAGTGTCTCAGTCTCTCAACGGCACAGTCACCCAGTGTCGCAAGTGTCTCAGTGTCACAGTCTCCCAGGGTTGCAGTCTCTAAGTGTCACACTATCTTAGTGTTGCAGTCTCTCAGTGTCACAGTCTCTCAACGGCACAGTCACCCAGTGTAGCAGTCTCACAATGTTGCAGTCTCTCAGTGTCGAAGTCTCTCAGTGTCGCAGTCTCTCAGTGTCGCCATCTCTCAGTGTCGCAGTCTCTTAGTGTCGCCATCTCTCAGTGTTTCAATCTCTCAGTCGCATGTGTCTCAGTGTCACACTATCTCAGTGTTGCAGTCTCTCAGTGTCTCAGTCTCTCAACGGCACAGTCTCTCAGTGTCGCAAGTGTCTCAGTGTCACAGTCTCCCAGGGTTGCAATCTCTCAGTGTCGCAGACTCTCAGTGTCGCAGTCTCTAAGTGTCACTCTATCTCAGTGTTGCAGTCTTTCAATGTCTCAGTCTCCCAACGGCACAGTCACCCAGTGTTGCAGTCTCACAATGTTGCAGTCTCTCAGTGTCGAAGTTGCTCAGTGTCGCTGTCTCTCAGTGTCGCCAGCTCTCAGTTTCGCCATCTCTCAGTGTCGCCATCTCTCAGTGTCGCCATCTCTCAGTGTTTCAGTCTCACTGTGTCGCAGTCTCTCAGTGTCTCAGTGTCGCTGCCTCTCACTGTCGCAGTGTCTCAATGTTGCAGTCACTCAGTATCACAGTCTCTCAGTGTCACAGTCTCTCAGTTTTGCAGTGTCTCAGTGTTGCAGTCTCTGAGTGTTGTTGTCTCTACGTGTCACAGATTCTCAGTGTCATATTCTGTCAATGTCGCAGTCTCTCTGCGTCACCGTCTCTCAGCATCGCAGTCTCTCAGTGTCACAGTCTCTTAGTGTCACAGTCTCCCCATGTCATAGTGTCTCAGGTTCACAGTCTCTCAGTGTCTCAGTCTCCCAGTGTCCCAGTGTCGCAGTCTCTCAGTGTTGCAGTCTCTCAATGTTGCAGTCTCTCAGTGTCGCCATCTCGCAGTGTTTCAGTCTCTCAGTGTCACAGTCTCTCAGTGTCACAGTCTCTCAGTGTCACAGTCTTCCAGTGTCTCGGTCTCTCAGTGTCGCATTGTGTCAGCGTCGCAGTGTGTCAGCGTCGTAGTGTCTCAGTGTCGTAGTCTCTCAGTGTCTCAGCCTCTCAGTGTCTCAGTCTCTAAGTTTCACACTATCTCAGTGTTGCAGTCTCTCAATGTCTCAGTCTCTCAATGGCACAGTCACCCAGTGTTGTAGTCTCACAATGTTGCAGTCTCTCAGTGTCGCCATCTCTCAGTGTCGCCATCTCTCAGTTTCGCCATCTCTCAGTGTCGCCATCTCTCAGTGTTTCAGTCTCTCAGTCGCATGTGTCTCAGTGTCACAATATCCCAGTGTTGCAGTCTCACAGTGTTGCAGTCTCTCAGTGTCGCAGTCTCTCAGTGTTGCCATCACGCAGTGTTTCAGACTCTCAGTTTCGCAGTTTCTCAGTGTCGCAGTTTCTCAGTGTCTCAGTCTCCCAGTGTCTCGGTCTCTCAGCATCGCAGTGTCTCAGTGTCGCAGTTTCTCAGTGTCTCAGTCTCCCAGTGTCTCGGTCTCTCAGCATCGCAGTGTCTCAGTGTCACAGTCGCCCAGTGTTACAGTCTCTCAGTGTCGCAGTCTCTCAGTGTTGCAGTGTTTCAGTGTTGCAGTCTCTCAAAGTTGCAGTCTCTCAGTGTCTCCGTGTCTCCGTGTCGCGGTCTCTCAGTGTTGCAGTCTCTCAGTGTCACAGTCTCTCAGTGTCACAGTCCCTCAGTGTCACAGTCTCACAGTTTCGCAGTCTGTCAGTGTCGCAATCTCTCTGTCTCGCAGTCTCTCAGTGTTGCAAACTCCATGTCGCAGTCTCTCAGTGTCACAGTCTCTCAGTGTCACAGTTTCTCAGTGTCGCAGTGTCTCAGTGTCTCATTGTGTCAGTGTCGCAGTGTCTCAGCGTCGTAGTCTCTCAGTGTCTTAGCCCCTCAGTGTCTCAGTCTCTAAGTGTCACACTATCTCAGTGTAGCAGTCTCTCAGTGTCTCAGTCTCTCAACGGCACAGTCACCCAGTGTCACAGTCTCACAATGTTGCAGTCTCTCAGTGTCGCATGTGTCTCAGTGTCACAGTCGCCCAGTGTTACAGTCTCTCAGTGTCACAGTCTCTCAGTGTCGCCGTCTCTCATTGTCGCAGTCTCTCAGTGTTGCAGTGTTTCAGTGTTGCAGTGTTTCAGTGTTGCAGTCTCTCAAAGTCGCAGTCTCTCAGTGTCGCAGTCATTCAGTGTTGCAGTTTCTCAGTGTCGCTGTCTCACAGTGTCGCAGTGTCTCCGTGTCGCGGTCTCTCAGTGTTGCAGTCTCTCAGTGTCATAGTCTCTCAGTGTCGCAGTCTGGCAGTGTCACAGTCCCTCAGTGTCACAGTCTCACAGTTTCGCAGTCTGTCAGTGTCGCAATCTCTCTGTCTCGCAGTCTCTCAGTGTTGAAATCTCCATGTCGCAGTCGCTCAGTGTCACAGTCTCTCAGTGTCACAGTCTCCCAGTGTCTCGGTCTCTCAGTGTCGCAGTGTCTCAGTGTCTCATTGTGTCAGTGTCACACTATCTCAGTGTTGCAGTCTCTCAGTGTCTCAGTCTCTCAACGGCACAGTCACCCAGTGTTGCAGTCTCACAATGTTGCAGTCTCTCAGTGTCGAAGTCTCTCAGTGTCGCAGTCTCTCAGTGTCGCCATCTCTCAGTGTTTCAATCTCTCAGTCGCATGTGTCTCAGTGTCACACTATCTCACTGTTGCAGTCTCTCAGTGTCTCAGTCTCTCAACGGCACAGTCACCCAGTGTCGTAGTCTCACAATGTTGCAGTCTCTCTGTGTCGAAGTCTCTCAGTGTCGCCATCTCTCAGTGTCGCCATCTCTCAGTGTTTCAGTCTCACTGTGTCGCAGTCTCTCAGTTTCGCAGTGTCTCAGTGTCGCTGTCTCTCACTGTCACAGTGTCTCAATGTCGCAGTCTCTTAGTGTCACAGTCTGTCAGCGTCACAGTCTCTCAGTTTCGCAGTGTCTCAGTGTCGCAGTCGCTCAGTGTTGCAGTCTCTAAGTGTCGTTGTCTCTACGTGTCACAGATTCTCAGTGTCATATTCTGTAAATGTCGCAGTCTCTCTGCGTCACCGTCTCTCAGCATCGCAGTCTCTCATTGTCACAGTCTCCCCGTGTCATAGTGTCTCAGTGTCTCGGTCTCTCAGTGTCGCAGTGTCTCAGTGTCGCAGTGTCTCAGTGTTGCGGTCTTTCAGTGTCGCATTGTCTCAGTCTCTCAGTGTCTCAGTCTCTCAACGGCACAGTCACCCAGTGTTGCAATCTCACAATGTTGCAGTCTCTCAGTGTCGAAGTCTCTCAGTGTCGCAGTCTCTCAGTGTCGCCATCTCTCAGTGTTTCAGTCTCTCAGTCGCATGTGTCTCAGTGTCACAATCTCCCAGTGTCGCAGTCTCACAGTGTCGCAGTGTCTCAATGTCGCAGTCTCTCAGTGTCACAGTCTCTCAGTGTCACAGTCTCTCAGTGTTGCAGTCTCTAAGTGTCGTAGTCTATACGTGTTACAGATTATTAGTGTCATATTCTGGCAATGTCGTAGTCGCTCTGCGTCACCGTCTCTCAGCATCGCAGTCTCTCCGTGTCACAGTCTCCCCGTGTCATAGTGTCTCAGTGTCTCAGTCTCTCAGTGTCACAGACTCTCAGTGTCTCAGTCTCTCAGTGTCGCTTGGTCGCAGTGTCACAGTCTCTCAGTGTCACAGTGTTTAGGTGTTGCAGTCTCTTAGCATCACAGTCTCTCAGTCTCTCAGTGTCACGCTCGCTCTCACTGGGACCAGGGTGTGTTCAATACACTGTCCTTTCCCCACTGAGACACTGCGACACTGAGAGACTGAGACACTGGGAGACTGTGACACTGGGAGACTATGACACTGAGAGACTGAGACACTGAGAGACTGCGACACTGAGAGACCGGGACACTGGGAGACAGTCTCTCAGTGTCGCATGTGTCTGTCACAGTCTCCCAGTGTTGCAGTCTGTCAATGTCGCAGTCTCTCAGTGTCGCAGTCTCTCATTGTCGCAGTCTCTCATTGTCACAGTCACTCAGTGTCACAGTCTCTCAGTGTCGCAGTGTCTCAGTGTCGCACTGTCTCAGTGTCGCAGTCTCTAAATGTCGTTGTCTCTACGTGTCGCAGATTCTCAGTGTCATATTCTGTCAATGTTGTAGTCTCTCTGCGTCACCGTCTCTCAGCATCGCAGTCTCGCAGTGTTACAGTCTCTCAGAGTCACAGTCTCCCCGTGTCATAGTGTCTCAGTGTCTCAGTCTCTCAGTGTCTCAGTGTCACAGTCTCCCAGTGTCTCAGTCTCTCAGTGTCGCTTGGTCGCAGTGTCACAGTCTCTCAGTGTCACAGTGTTGAGGTGTTGCAGTCTCTTAGCATCACAGTCTCTCAGTCTCTCAGTGTCACGCTCTCTCTCACTGGGACCAGGGTGTGTTCGATACACTGTCCTCTCCCCACTGAGACACTGCGACATTGAGAGACTGAGACACTGAGACACTGTGATGCTGAGAGACGGTGACGCAGAGAGACTACAACATTGACAGAATATGACACTATATCAGTGTTGCAGTCTCTCAATGGCACAGTCACCCAGTGTTGCAGTCTCACAATGTTGCAGTCTCTCAGTGTCGAAGTCGCTCAGTGTCGCTGTCTCTCAGTGTCGCCATCTTTCAGTGTCGCCATCTCTCAGTTTCGCCATCTCTCAGTGTCGCCATCTCTCAGTGTTTCAGTCTCTCAGTCGCATGTGTCTCAATGTCACAATCTCCCAGAGTTGCAGTCTCACAGTGTTGCAGTCTCTCAGTGTCGCAGTCTCTCAGTGTTGCCATCACGCAGTGTTTCAGACTCTCAGTGTCGCAGTTTCTCAGTGTCGCAGTTTCTCAGTGTCTCAGTCTCCCAGTGTCTCGGTCTCTCAGCGTCCCACTATCTCAGTGTTGCATTCTCTCAGTGTTGCAGTCTCTCAGTGTCTCAGTCTCTCAACGGCACAGTCACCCAGTGTTGTAGTCTCACAATGTTGCAGTCTCTCAGTGTCCAAGTCTCTCAGTGTCACAGTCTCTCAGTGTCGCAATCTCTCAGTGTCACAGTGTTTAGGTGTTGCAGTCTCTTAGCATCACAGTCTCTCAGTCTCTCAGTGTCACGCTCTCTCTCACTGGGACCAGGGTGTGTTCGATACACTGTCCTTTCCCCACTGAGACACTGCGACACTGAGAGACTGAGACACTGGGAGACTGTGACACTGGGAGACTATGACACTGAGAGACTGTGACACTGAGAGACTGCGACACTGAGAGACCGGGACACTGGGAGACAGTCTCTCAGTGTCGCATGGGTCTGTCACAGTCTCCCAGTGTTGCAGTCTGTCAATGTCGCAGTCTCTCAGTGTCGCAGTCTCTCATTGTCGCAGTCTCTCATTGTCACAGTCACTCAGTGTCACAGTCTCTCAGTGTCGCAGTGTCTCAGTGTCGCAGTGTCTCAGTGTCGCAGTCTCTAAATGTTGTTGTCTCTACGTGTCGCAGATTCTCAGTGTCATATTCTGTCAATGTTGCAGTCTCTCTGCGTCACCGTCTCTCAGCATCGCAGTCTCGCAGTGTTACAGTCTCTCAGAGTCACAGTCTCCCCGTGTCATAGTGTCTCAGTGTCTCAGTCTCTCAGTGTCTCAGTGTCACAGTCTCCCAGTGTCTCAGTCTCTCAGTGTCGCTTGGTCGCAGTGTCACAGTCTCTCAGTGTCACAGTGTTGAGGTGTTGCAGTCTCTTAGCATCACAGTCTCTCAGTCTCTCAGTGTCACGCTCTCTCTCACTGGGACCAGGGTGTGTTCGATACACTGTCCTCTCTCCACTGAGACACTGCGACATTGAGAGACTGAGACACTGAGACACTGTGATGCTGAGAGACGGTGACGCAGAGAGACTACAACATTGACAGAATATGACACTATATCAGTGTTGCAGTCTCTCAATGTCTCAGTCTCTCAATGGCACAGTCACCCAGTGTTGCAGTCTCACAATGTTGCAGTCTCTCAGTGTCGAAGTCGCTCAGTGTCGCTGTCTCTCAGTGTCGCCATCTTTCAGTGTCGCCATCTCTCAGTTTCGCCATCGCTCAGTGTCGCCATCTCTCAGTGTTTCAGTCTCTCAGTCGCATGTGTCTCAGTGTCACAATCTCCCAGAGTTGCAGTCTCACAGTGTTGCAGTCTCTCAGTGTCGCAGTCTCTCAGTGTTGCCATCAGGCAGTGTTTCAGACTCTCAGTGTCGCAGTTTCTCAGTGTCGCAGTTTCTCAGTGTCTCAGTCTCCCAGTGTCTCGGTCTCTCAGCGTCCCACTATCTCAGTGTTGCATTCTCTCAGTGTTGCAGTCTCTCAGTGTCTCAGTCTCTCAACGGCACAGTCACCCAGTGTTGTAGTCTCACAATGTTGCAGTCTCTCAGTGTCGAAGTCTCTCAGTGTTGCAGACTCTCAGTGTTGCAGTCTCTCAGTGTTGCAGTCTCTCAGTGTCACAGTCTCTCAGTGTCGCAATCTCTCAGTGTCACAGTCCCTCAGTGTCGCAGTCTCTCAGTGTCGCAGTCTGTCAGTGTAACAGTCTCTCAGTGTCACAATCTCTCAGTTTCGCAGTTTCTCAGTGTTGCAATATCCATGTCGCAGTCTCTCAGTGTCACAGTCTCTCAGTGTCGCGGTCTCTCAGTGTCGTGTTCTCTCTGTCTCGCAGTTTCTCAGTGTTGCAATCTCCATGTCGCAGTCTCTCAGTGTCACAGTCTCTCAGTGTCGCGGTCTCTCAGTGTCGTGTTCTCTCAGTGTCGCAGTGTCTCAGTATCACAGTCTCTCAGTGACACAGTCCCTCAGTGTTGCAATCTCCCTTGTCGCAGTCTCTTACTGTCACAGTCTCCCAGTGTCTCAGTCTCTCAGTGTTGCAGTGTGTCAGCGTCGCAGTGTCTCAGTGTCGCAGTCCCACAGTGTCGCAGTCTCTCAGTGTCACAGTCTCCCCGTGTCACAGTCTCTCAGTGTCACAGTCTCCCCGTGTCATAGTGTCTCAGTGTCACAGTCTCTCGGTGTCACAGTCTCCCAGTGTCTCGGTCTCTCAGCGTCGCAGTGTCTCAGTCTTTCAGTGTCGCATGTCTCAGCCTCTCAGTGTCTCAGTCTCTCAACGGCACAGTCACCCAGTGTTGCAGTCTCACAATGTTGAAGTCTCTCAGTGTCGAAGTCTCTCAGTGTCGCAGTCTCTCAGTGTCGCCATCTCTCAGTGTTTCAGTCTCTCAGTCGCATGTGTCTCAGTGTCACAATCTCCCAGTGTTGCAGTCTCACAGTGTCGCAGTCCCTCAGTGTCGCAGTGTCTCAATGTCGCAGTCTCTCAGTGTCACAGTCTCTCAGTGTCACAGTCTCTCAGTTTCGCAGTGTCTCAGTGTTGCAGTCTCTAAGTGTCGTTGTCTCTACGTGTCACAGATTCTCAGTGTCATATTCTGTCAATGTCGCAGTCTATCTGCGTCACTGTCTCTCAGCATCGCAGTCTCTCAGTGTCACAGTTTCACAGTCTCTCAGTGTCGCATTGTGTCAGCGTCGTTGTGTGTCAGTGTCGCAGTGTCACAGCGTCGTAGTCTCTCAGTGTCTCAGCCTCTCAGTGTTGCAGTCTCTAAGTGTCACACTATCTCAGTGTTGCAGTCTCTCAGTGTCACAGTCTCCCCGTGTCATAGTGTCTCAGTTTCTCGGTCTCTCAGTGTCGCAGTGTCTCAGCGTCGCAGTGTCTCAGTGTTGCGGTCTTTCAGTGTCGCATTGTCTCAGTCTCTCAGTGTCTCAGTCTCTCAACGGCACAGTCACCCAGTGTTGCAATCTCACAATGTTGCAGTCTCTCAGTGTCGAAGTCTCTCAGTGTCGCAGTCTCTCAGTGTCGCCATCTCTCAGTGTTTCAGTCTCTCAGTCGCATGTGTCTCAGTGTCACAATCTCCCAGTGTCGCAGTCTCACAGTGTCGCAGTGTCTCAATGTCGCAGTCTCTCAGTGTCACAGTCTCTCAGTGTCACAGTCTCTCAGTTTCGCAGTGTCTCAGTGTTGCAGTCTCTCAGTGTTGCAGTCTCTAAGTGTCGTAGTCTATACGTGTTACAGATTATTAGTGTCATATTCTGGCAATGTCGTAGTCGCTCTGCGTCACCGTCTCTCAGCATCGCAGTCTCTCCGTGTCACAGTCTCCCCGTGTCATAGTGTCTCAGTGTCTCAGTCTCTCAGTGTCACAGTCTCCCAGTGTCTCAGTCTCTCAGTGTCGCTTGGTCGCAGTGTCACAGTCTCTCAGTGTCACAGTGTTTAGGTGTTGCAGTCTCTTAGCATCACAGTCTCTCAGTCTCTCAGTGTCACGCTCTCTCTCACTGGGACCAGGGTGTGTTCGATACACTGTCCTCTCCACACTGAGACACTGCGACATTGAGAGACTAAGACACTGAGACACTGTGACACTGGGTGACTGAGACACTGGGAGACTGTGACACTGGGAGACTATGACACTGAGAGACTGAGACACTGAGAGACTGCGACACTGAGAGACCGGGACACTGGGAGACAGTCTCTCAGTGTCGCATGTGTCTGTCACAGTCTCCCAGTGTTGCAGTCTGTCAATGTCGCAGTCTCTCAGTGTCGCAGTCTCTCAGTGTCGCAGTGTCTCAGTGTCGCAGTGTCTCAGTGTCGCAGTCTCTAAATGTCGTTGTCTCTACGTGTCGCAGATTCTCAGTGTCATATTCTGTCAATGTTGTAGTCCCTCTGCGTCACCGTCTCTCAGCATCGCAGTCTCGCAGTGTTACAGTCTCTCAGAGTCACAGTCTCCCCGTGTCATAGTGTCTCAGTGTCTCAGTCTCTCAGTGTCTCAGTGTCACAGTCTCCCAGTGTCTCAGTCTCTCAGTGTCGCTTGGTCGCACTGTCACAGTCTCTCAGTGTCACAGTGTTGAGGTGTTGCAGTCTCTTAGCATCACAGTCTCTCAGTCTCTCAGTGTCACGCTCTCTCTCACTGGGACCAGGGTGTGTTCGATACACTGTCCTCTCCCCACTGAGACACTGCGACATTGAGAGACTAAGACACTGAGACACTGTGATGCTGAGAGACGGTGACGCAGAGAGACTACAACATTGACAGAATATGACACTATATCAGTGTTGCAGTCTCTCAATGTCTCAGTCTCTCAATGGCACAGTCACCCAGTGTTGCAGTCTCACAATGTTGCAGTCTCTCAGTGTCGAAGTCGCTCAGTGTCGCTGTCTCTCAGTGTCGCCATCTTTCAGTGTCGCCATCTCTCAGTTTCGCCATCTCTCAGTGTCGCCATCTCTCAGTGTTTCAGTCTCTCAGTCGCATGTGTCTCAGTGTCACAATCTCCCAGAGTTGCAGTCTCACAGTGTTTCAGACTCTCAGTGTCGCAGTTTCTCAGTGTCGCAGTTTCTCAGTGTCTCAGTCTCCCAGTGTCTCGGTCTCTCAGCGTCCCACTATCTCAGTGTTGCATTCTCTCAGTGTTGCAGTCTCTCAGTGTCTCAGTCTCTCAACGGCACTGTCACCCAGTGTTGTAGTCTCACAATGTTGCAGTCTCTCAGTGTCAAAGTTTCTCAGTGTTGCAGACTCTCAGTGTCGCAGTCTCTCAGTGTTGCAGTCTCTCAGTGTCACAGTCTCTCAGTGTCGCAATCTCTCAGTGTCTCAGTCTCTCAGTGTCACAGACTCTCAGTGTCTCAGTCTCTCAGTGTCGCTTGGTCGCAGTGTCACAGTCTCTCAGTGTCACAGTGTTTAGGTGTTGCAGTCTCTTAGCATCACAGTCTCTCAGTCTCTCAGTGTCACGCTCTCTCTCACTGGGACCAGGGTGTGTTCGATACACTGTCCTTTCCCCACTGAGACACTGCGACACTGAGAGACTGAGACACTGGGAGACTGTGACACTGGGAGACTATGACACTGAGAGATTGAGACACTGAGAGACTGCGACACTGAGAGACCGGGACACTGGGAGACAGTCTCTCAGTGTCGCATGTGTCTGTCACAGTCTCCCAGTGTTGCAGTCTGTCAATGTCGCAGTCTCTCAGTGTCGCAGTCTCTCATTGTCGCAGTCTCTCATTGTCACAGTCACTCAGTGTCACAGTCTCGCAGTGTTGCAGTGTCTCAGTGTCGCACTGTCTCAGTGTCGCAGTCTCTAAATGTCGTTGTCTCTACGTGTCGCAGATTCTCAGTGTCATATTCTGTCAATGTTGTAGTCTCTCTGCGTCACCGTCTCTCAGCATCGCAGTCTCGCAGTGTTACAGTCTCTCAGAGTCACAGTCTCCCCGTGTCATAGTGTCTCAGTGTCTCAGTCTCTCAGTGTCTCAGTGTCACAGTCTCCCAGTGTCTCAGTCTCTCAGTGTCGCTTGGTCGCAGTGTCACAGTCTCTCAGTGTCACAGTGTTGAGGTGTTGCAGTCTCTTAGCATCACAGTCTCTCAGTCTCTCAGTGTCACGCTCTCTCTCACTGGGACCAGGGTGTGTTCGATACACTGTCCTCTCCCCACTGAGACACTGCGACACTGAGAGACTGAGACACTGGGAGACTGTGACACTGGGTGACTGAGACACTGAGACACTGCGACACTGAGAGACTGAGACACTGGGAGACAGTCTCTCAGTGTCGCATATGTCTCAGTGTCACAGTTGCCCAGTGTTACAGTCTCTCAGTGTCGCAGTCTCTCAGTGTCGCAGTCTCTCATTATCGCAGTCTCTCAGCATCGCAGTCTCGCAGTGTTACAGTCTCTCAGAGTCACAGTCTCCCCGTGTCATAGTGTCTCAGTGTCTCAGTCTCTCAGTGTCTCAGTGTCACAGTCTCCCAGTGTCTCAGTCTCTCAGTGTCGCTTGGTCGCAGTGTCACAATCTCTCAGTGTCACAGTGTTGAGGTGTTGCAGTCTCTTAGCATCACAGTCTCTCAGTCTCTCAGTGTCACGCTCTCTCTCACTGGGACCAGGGTGTGTTCGATACACTGTCCTCTCCCCACTGAGACACTGCGACATTGAGAGACTAAGACACTGAGACACTGTGATGCTGAGAGACGGTGACGCAGAGAGACTACAACATTGACAGAATATGACACTATATCAGTGTTGCAGTCTCTCAATGTCTCAGTCTCTCAATGGCACAGTCACCCAGTGTTGCAGTCTCACAATGTTGCAGTCTCTCAGTGTCGAAGTCGCTCAGTGTCGCTGTCTCTCAGTGTCGCCATCTTTCAGTGTCGCCATCTCTCAGTTTCGCCATCTCTCAGTGTCGCCATCTCTCAGTGTTTCAGTCTCTCAGTCGCATGTGTCTCAGTGTCACAATCTCCCAGAGTTGCAGTCTCACAGTGTTTCAGACTCTCAGTGTCGCAGTTTCTCAGTGTCGCAGTTTCTCAGTGTCTCAGTCTCCCAGTGTCTCGGTCTCTCAGCGTCCCACTATCTCAGTGTTGCATTCTCTCAGTGTTGCAGTCTCTCAGTGTCTCAGTCTCTCAACGGCACAGTCACCCAGTGTTGTAGTCTCACAATGTTGCAGTCTCTCAGTGTCGAAGTCTCTCAGTGTTGCAGACTCTCAGTGTCGCAGTCTCTCAGTGTCGCAGTCTGTCAGTGTCACAGTCTCTCAGTGTCGCAATCTCTCAGTGTCGCAGTCTGTCAGTGTAACAGTCTCTCAGTGTCACAATCTCTCAGTTTCGCTGTTTCTCAGTGTTGCAATCTCCATGTCGCAGTCTCTCAGTGTCACAGTCTCTCAGTGTCGCGGTCTCTCAGTGTCGCGTTCTCTCAGTGTCGCAGTGTCTGAGTATCACAGTCTCTCAGTGACACAGTCCCTCAGTGTTGCAATCTCCCAGTGTCTCAGTCTCTCAGTATTGCAGTGTGTCAGCGTCGCAGTGTCTCAGTGTCGCAGTCCCACAGTGTCGCAGTCTCTCAGTGTCACAGTCTCCCTGTGTCACAGTCTCTCAGTGTCACAGTCTCCCCGTGTCATAGTGTCTCAGTGTCACAGTCTCTCGGTGTCACAGTCTCCCAGTGTCTCGGTCTCTCAGCGTCGCAGTGTCTCAGTGTTGCAGTCTTTCAGTGTCGCATGTCTCAGCCTCTCAGTGTCTCAGTCTCTCAACGGCACAGTCACAAAGTGTTGCAGTCTCACAATGTTGAAGTCTCTCAGTGTCGAAGTCTCTCAGTGTCGCAGTCTCTCAGTGTCGCCATCTCTCAGTGTTTCAGTCTCTCAGTCGCGTGTGTCTCAGTGTCGCAGTTTCTCAGTGTCTCAGTCTCCCAGTGTCTCGGTCTCTCAGCGTCCCACTATCTCAGTGTTGCATTCTCTCAGTGTTGCAGTCTCTCAGTGTCTCAGTCTCTCAACGGCACAGTCACCCAGTGTTGTAGTCTCACAATGTTGCAGTCTCTCAGTGTCGCAGTCTCTCAGTGTTGCAGTCTCTCAGTGTCACAGTCTCTCAGTGTCGCAATCTCTCAGTGTCTCAGTCTCTCAGTGTCACAGACTCTCAGTGTCTCAGTCTCTCAGTGTCGCTTGGTTGCAGTGTCACAGTCTCTCAGTGTCACAGTGTTTAGGTGTTGCAGTCTCTTAGCATCACAGTCTCTCAGTCTCTCAGTGTCACGCTCTCTCTCACTGGGACCAGGGTGTGTTCGATACACTGTCCTCTCCCCACTGAGACACTGCGACATTGAGAGACTGAGACACTGAGACACTGTGATGCTGAGAGACGGTGACGCAGAGAGACTACAACATTGACAGAATATGACACTATATCAGTGTTGCAGTCTCTCAATGGCACAGTCTCTCAATGGCACAGTCACCCAGTGTTGCAGTCTCACAATGTTGCAGTCTCTCAGTGTCGCAGTCTCTCAGTGTCGCAGTGTCTCAGTGTCACAGTCTCCCAGTGTCTCGGTCTCTCAGTGTCGCAGTGTCTCAGTGTCTCATTGTGTCAGTGTCGCAGTGTCTCAGCGTCGTAGTCTCTCAGTGTCTCAGCCTCTCGGTGTCTCAGTCTCTAAGTGTCACACTATCTCAGTGTTGCAGTCTCTCAGTGTCTCAGTCTCTCAACGGCACAGTCACCCAGTGTTGCAGTCTCACAATGTTGCAGTCTCTCAGTGTTGCAGTCTCTCAGTGTCGCAGTCTCTCAGTGTCACCATCTCTCAGTGTTTCAATCTCTCAGTCGCATGTGTCTCAGTGTCACACTATGTCAGTGTTGCAGTCTCTCGGTGTCTCAGTCTCTCAACGGCACAGTCACCCAGTGTCGCAGTCTCACAATGTTGCAGTCTCTCAGTGTCGAAGTCTCTCAGTGTCGCCATCTCTCAGTGTCGCCATCTCTCAGTGTTTCAGTCTCACTGTGTCGCAGTCTCTCAGTGTCGCAGTGTCTCAGTGTTGCAGTCTCTAAGTGTCGTTGTCTCTACGTGTCGCAGATTCTCAGTGTCATATTCTGTCAATGTCGCAGTCTCTCTGCATCACAGTCTCTCAGCATCGCAGTCTCTCAGTGTCACAGTCTCCCCGTGTCATAGTGTCTCAGTGTCTCAGTCTCTCAGTGTCACAGTCCCTCAGTGTCACAGTCCCTCAGTGTCGCAGTCTCTCAGTGTCGCAGTCTGTCAGTGTCATAGTCTCTCAGTGTCGCAGTCTCCCAGTGTCACAGTCTTCAAGTGTCACATTCTCTCAGTGTCTCAGTCTCTAAGTGTCTCTGTCTCCCAGTATCTCGGTCTCTCAGTGCCACAGTTTCTCAGTGTCGCAGTCTCTCAGTGTCGCAGATTCTCAGTGTCGCAGATTCTCAGTGTCACAGTCTCTCAGTGTCACAGTCTCCCAGTGTCTCGGTCTCTCAGTGTCGCAGTGTCTCACTTTTGCAGTGTCTCAGTGTCACAGTGTCTCAGCGTCGCATTCTCAGTGTCTCAGTCTCTCAGTGTCACACCATCTCAGTGTCGCAATCTCTCAGTGTCTCAATCTCTCAGTGTCAAGGTGTCTCAGTGTCGCAGTGTCTCAGTGTCGCAGTCTCTAAGTGTCGTTGTCTCTACGTGTCGCAGATTCTCAGTGTCATATTCTGTCAATGTCGTAGTCTCTCTGCATCACCATCTCTCAGCATCGTAGTCTCTCAGTGTCACAGTCTCCTCGTGTCATAGTGTCTCAGTGTCTCAGTCTCTCAGTGTCTCAGTGTCACAGTCTCCCAGTGTCTCAGTCTCTCAGTGTTGCAGTCTCTAAGTGTCATAGTCTCTACGTGTCACAGATTCTCAGTGTCATATTCTGTCAATGTCGTAGTCTCTCTGCGTCACCGTCTCTCAGCATCGCAGTCTCTCAGTGTCACAGTCTCACACTGTCGAAGTCTCTCAGTGTCGCAGTCTCTCAATGTCACAGTCTCTCATTGTCACAGTCTCTCAGTGTCGCTTGGTCGCAGTGTCACAGTCTCTCAGTGCCTCGGTCTCTCAGTGTCGCAGTGTCTCAGTGTCACGGTGTCTCAGTGTCTCAGTCTCTCAGTGTCGCTTGGTCGCAGTGTCACAGTCTCTCAGTGTCACAGTGTTGAGGTGTTGCAGTCTCTTAGCATCACAGTCTCTCAGTCTCTCAGTGTCACGTTCTCTCTCACTGGGACCTGGGTGTGTTCGATACACTGTCCTTTCCCCACTGAGACACTGCGACACTGAGAGACTGAGACACTGAGAGACTGCGACACTGAGAGACCGAGACACTGGGAGACAGTCTCTCAGTGTCGCAGTCTCTCATTGTCGCAGTCTCTCAGTGTTGCAGTGTTTCAGTGTTGCAGTCTCTCAAAGTCGCAGTCTCTCAGTGTCGCAGTCATTCAGTGTTGCAGTTTCTCAGTGTCGCAGTCTCACAGTGTCGCAGTCTCTCAGTGTCACAGTCCCTCAGTGTCACAGTCTCACAGTTTCGCAGTCTGTCAGTGTCGCAATCTCTCTGTCTCGCAGTCTCTCAGAGTTGCAATCTCCATGTCGCAGTCTCTCAGTGTCACAGTCTCTCAGTGTCACAGTCTCCCAGTGTCTCGGTCTCTCAGTGTCGCAGTGTCTCAGTATCTCATTGTGTCAGTGTCACAGTGTCTCAGCGTCGTAGTCTCTCAGTGTCTCAGCCTCTCAGTGTCTCAGTCTCTAAGTGTCACACTATCTCAGTGTAGCAGTCTCTCAGTGTCTCAGTCTCTGAGTGTCCCACTACCTCAGTGTTGCATTCTCTCAGTGTTGCAGTCTCTCAGTGTCTCAGTCTCTCAAAGGCACAGTAACCCAGTGTTGTAGTCTCACAATGTTGCAGTCTCACACTGTCGAAGTCTCTCAGTGTCGCAGTCTCCCAGTGTCACAGTCTTCAAGTGTCACATTCTCTCAGTGTCTCAGTCTCTAAGTGTCTCAGTCTCCCAGTATCTCGGTCTCTCAGTGCCACAGTTTCTCAGTGTCTCAGTCTCTCAGTGTCGCAGATTCTCAGTGTCACAGTCTCTCAGTGTCACAGTCTCCCAGTGTCTCGGTCTCTCAGTGTCGCAGTGTCTCAGTTTTGCAGTGTCTCAGTGTCACAGTGTCTCAGCGTCACATTCTCAGTGTCTCAGCCTCTCAGTGTCTCAGTCTCTCAGTGTCACACCATCTCAGTGTCGCAATCTCTCAGTGTCTCAATCTCTCAGTGTCAAGGTGTCTCAGTGTCGCAGTGTCTCAGTTTCACAGTCTCTCAGTGTCACAGTCTCTCAGTGTCGCAGTGTCTCAGTGTCGCAGTCTCTAAGTGTCGTTGTCTCTACTTGTCGCAGATTCTCAGTGTCATATTCTGTCAATGTCGTAGTCTCTCTGCATCACCATCTCTCAGCATCGTAGTCTCTCAGTGTCACAGTCTCCTCGGGTCATAGTGTCTCAGTGTCTCAGTCTCTCAGTGTCTCAGTGTCACAGTCTCCCAGTGTCTCAGTCTCTCAGTGTTGCAGTCTCTAAGTGTCATAGTCTCTACGTGTCACAGATTCTCAGTGTCATATTCTGTCAATGTCGTAGTCTCTCTGCGTCACCGTCTCTCAGCATCGCAGTCTCTCAGTGTCACAGTCTCTCAGTGTCACAGTCTCTCAGTGCCTCGGTCTCGCAGTGTCGCAGTGTCTCAGTGTCGCGGTGTCTCAGTGTCTCAGTCTCTCAGTGTCGCTTGGTCGCAGTGTCACAGTCTCTCAGTGTCACAGTGTTGAGGTGTTGCAGTCTCTTAGCATCACAGTCTCTCAGTCTCTCAGTGTCACGTTCTCTCTCAATGGGACCTGGGTGTGTTCGATACACTGTCCTTTCCCCACTGAGACACTGCGACACTGAGAGACTGAGACACTGAGACACTGCGACACTGAGAGACCGAGACACTGGGAGACAGTCTCTCAGTGTCGCAGTCTCTCATTGTCGCAGTCTCTCAGTGTTGCAGTCATTCAGTGTCGCAGTGTCTCCGTGTCGCGGTCTCTCAGTGTCGCAGTCTCACAGTGTCGCAGTGTCTCCATGTCGCGGTCTCTCAGTGTTGCAGTCTCTCAGTGTCTCAGTCTCTCAGTGTCACAGTCCCTCAGTGTCACAGTCTCACAGTTTCGCAGTCTGTCAGTGTCGCAATCTCTCTGTCTCGCAGTCTCTCAGAGTTGCAATCTCCATGTCGCAGTCTCTCAGTGTCACAGTCTCTCAGTGTCACAGTCTCCCAGTGTCTCGGTCTCTCAGTGTCGCAGTGTCTCAGTGTCTCATTGTGTCAGTGTCGCAGTGTCTCAGCGTCGTAGTCTCTCAGTGTCTCAGCCTCTCAGTGCCTCAGTCTCTAAGTGTCACACTATCTCAGTGTAGCAGTCTCTCAGTGTCTCAGTCTCTAAGTGTCCCACTATCTCAGTGTTGCATTCTCTCAGTGTTGCAGTCTCTCAGTGTCTCAGTCTCTCAAAGGCACAGTCACCCAGTGTTGTAGTCTCACAATGTTGCAGTCTCACACTGTCGAAGTCTCTCAGTGTCGCAGTCTCTCAATGTCACAGTCTCTCAGTGTCACAGACTCTCAGTGTCTCGGTCTCTCAGTGTCGCAGTGTCTCAGTGTCGCGGTGTCTCAGTGTCTCAGTCTCCCAGTGTCGCTTGGTCGCAGTGTCACAGTCTCTCAGTGTCACAGTGTTGAGGTGTTGCAGTCTCTTAGCATCACAGTCTCTCAGTCTCTCAGTGTCACGTTCTCTCTCACTGGGACCTGGGTGTGTTCGATACACTGTCCTTTCCCCACTAAGACACTGCGACACTGAGAGACTGAGACACTGAGACACTGCGACACTGAGAGACCGAGACACTGGGAGACAGTCTCTCAGTGTCGCATGTGTCTCAGTGTCACAGTCGCCCAGTGTTACAGTCTCTCATTGTCGCAGTCTCTCAGTGTCGCAGTCTCTCATTGTCGCAGTCTCTCAGTGTTGCCGTGTTTCAGTGTTGCAGTCTCTCAAAGTCGCAGTCTCTCAGTGTCGCAGTCATTCAGTGTTGCAGTTTCTCAGTGTCGCAGTCTCACAGTGTCGCAGTGTCTCCGTGTCGCAGTCTCTCAGTGTTGCAGTCTCTCAGTGTCGCAGTCTCTCAGTGTCACAGTCTCTCAGTGTCACAGTCTCCCAGTGTCTTGGTCTCTCAGTGTCGCAGTGTCTCAGTGTCTCATTGTGTCAGTGTTGCAGTGTCTCAGCGTCGTTGTCTCTCAGTGTCTCAGCCTCTCAGTGTCTCAGTCTCTAAGTGTCACACTATCTCAGTGTTGCAGTCTCTCAGTGTCTCAGTCTCTCAACGGCACAGTCACCCAGTGTCGCAGTCTCACAATGTTGCAGTCTCTCAGTGTCGAAGTCTCTCAGTGTCGCCATCTCTCAGTGTCGCCATCTCTCAGTGTTTCAGTCTCACTGTGTCGCAGTCTCTCAGTGTCGCTGTCTCTAAGTGTCGTTGTCTCTACGTGTCGCAGATTCTCAGTGTCATATTCTGTCAATGTTGTAGTCTCTCTGCATCACAGTCTCTCAGCATCGTAGTCTCTCAGTGTCACAGTCTCCCCGTGTCATAGTGTCTCAGTGTCTCAGTCTCTCAGTGTCACAGTCTCTCAGTGTCACAGTCCCTCAGTGTCGCAGTCTCTCAGAGTCGCAGTCATTCAGTGTCATAGTCTCTCAGTGTCGCAGTCTCCCAGTGTCACAGTCTTCAAGTGTCACATTCTCTCAGTGTCTCAGTCTCTAAGTGTCTCAGTCTCCCAGTATCTCGGTCTCTCAGTGCCACAGTTTCTCAGTGTCACAGTCTCTCAGTGTCGCAGATTCTCAGTGTCACAGTCTCTCAGTGTCACAGTCTCCCAGTGTCTCGGTCTCTCAGTGTCGCAGTGTCTCAGTTTTGCAGTGTCTCAGTGTCACAGTGTCTCAGCGTCGCATTCTCAGTGTCTCAGCCTCTCAGTGTCTCAGTCTTTCAGTGTCACACCATCTCAGTGTCGCAATCTCTTAGTGTCTCAATCTCTCAGTGTCAAGGTGTCTCAGTGTCGCAGTGTCTCAGTGTCGCAGTCTCTCAGTGTCACAGTCTCTCAGTGTCGCAGTGTCTCAGTGTCGCAGTGTCTCAGTGCTGCAGTCTCTGTG
This sequence comes from Hemiscyllium ocellatum, assembly GCF_020745735.1. Taxonomy (NCBI): domain Eukaryota; kingdom Metazoa; phylum Chordata; class Chondrichthyes; order Orectolobiformes; family Hemiscylliidae; genus Hemiscyllium; species Hemiscyllium ocellatum. The sequence continues at coordinate 42,057,176 of NC_083420.1, read as the reverse complement.
TCGTTGTCTCTACGTGTCGCAGATTCTCAGTGTCATATTCTGTCAATGTCGTAGTCTCTCTGCATCACTATCTCTCAGCATCGTAGTCTCTCAGTGTCACAGTCTCCTCGTGTCATAGTGTCTCAGTGTCTCAGTCTCTCAGTGTCTCAGTGTCACAGTCTCCCAGTGTCTCAGTCTCTCAGTGTTGCAGTCTCTAAGTGTCATAGTCTCTACGTGTCACAGATTCTCAGTGTCATATTCTGTCAATGTCGTAGTCTCTCTGCGTCACCGTCTCTCAGCATCGCAGTCTCTCAGTGTCACAGTCGCACACTGTCGAAGTCTCTCAGTGTCGCAGTCTCTCAATGTCACAGTCTCTCAGTGTCACAGTCTCTCAGTGTCTCGGTCTCTCAGTGTCGCAGTGTCTCAGTGTCGCTTGGTCGCAGTGTCACAGTCTCTCAGTGTCGCTTGGTCGCAGTGTCACAGTCTCTCAGTGTCACAGTGTTGAGGTGTTGCAGTCTCTTAGCATCACAGTCTCTCAGTCTCTCAGTGTCACGTTCTCTCTCACTGGGACCTGGGTGTGTTCGATACACTGTCCTTTCCCCACTGAGACACTGCGACACTGAGAGACTGAGACACTGAGACACTGCGACACTGAGAGACCGAGACACTGGGAGACGGTCTCTCAGTGTCGCAGTCTCTCATTGTCGCAGTCTCTCAGTGTTGCAGTGTTTCAGTGTTGCAGTCTCTCAAAGTCGCAGTCTCTCAGTGTCGCAGTCATTCAGTGTTGCAGTTTCTCAGTGTCGCAGTCTCACAGTGTCGCAGTCTCTCAGTGTCACAGTCCCTCAGTGTCACAGTCTCACAGTTTCGCAGTCTGTCAGTGTCGCAATCTCTCTGTCTCGCAGTCTCTCAGAGTTGCAATCTCCATGTCGCAGTCTCTCAGTGTCACAGTCTCTCAGTGTCACAGTCTCCCAGTGTCTTGGTCTCTCAGTGTCGCAGTGTCTCAGTGTCTCATTGTGTCAGTGTCGCAGTGTCTCAGTGTCGTAGTCTCTCAGTGTCTCAGCCTCTCAGTGTCCCAGTCTCTAAGTGTCACACTATCTCAGTGTAGCAGTCTCTCAGTGTCTCAGTCTCTCAACGGCACAGTCACCCAGTGTTGCAGTCTCACAATGTTGCAGTCTCTCAGTGTCGAAGTCTCTCAGTGTCGCAGTCTCTCAGTGTGGCCATCTCTCAGTGTTTCAATCTCTCAGTCGCATGTGTCTCAGTGTCACACTATGTCAGTTGTGCAGTCTCTCGGTGTCTCAGTCTCTCAACGGCACAGTCACCCAGTGTCGTAGTCTCACAATGTTGCAGTCTCTCAGTGTCGCCATCTCTCAGTGTCGCCATCTCTCAGTGTTTCAGTCTCACTGTGTCGCAGTCTCTCAGTGTCGCAGTGTCTCAATGTCGCTGTCTCTAAGTGTCGTTGTCTCTACGTGTCGCAGATTCTCGGTGTCATATTCTGTCAATGTCGTAGTCTCTCTGCATCACAGTCTCTCAGCATCGCAGTGTCTCAGTGTCACAGTCTCCCCGTGTCATAGTGTCTCAGTGTCTCAGTCTCTCAGTGTCACAGTCTCTCAGTGTCACAGTCCCTCAGTGTCGCAGTCTCTCAGTGTCGCAGTCTCTCAGTGTCACAGTCTCTCAGTGTCGAAGTCTCCCAGTGTCACAGTCTTCAAGTGTCACATTCTCTCAGTGTCTCAGTCTCTAAGTATCTCAGTCTCCCAGTATCTCGGTCTCTCAGTGCCACAGTTTCTCAGTGTCGCAGATTCTCAGTGTCACAGTCTCTCAGTGTCACAGTCTCCCAGTGTCTCGGTCTCTCAGTGTCGCAGTGTCTCAGGTTTGCAGTGTCTCAGTGTCACAGTGTCTCAGCGTCGCATTCTCAGTGTCTCAGCCTCTCAGTGTCTCAGTCTCTCAGTGTCACACCATCTCAGTGTTGCAATCTCTCAGTGTCTCAATCTCTCAGTGTCAAGGTGTCTCAGTGTCGCAGTGTCTCAGTTTCACAGTCTCTCAGTGTCACAGTCTCTCAGTGTCGCAGTGTCTCAGTGTCGCAGTCTCTAAGTGTCGTTGTCTCTACGTGTCGCAGATTCTCAGTGTCATATTCTGTCAATGTCGTAGTCTCTCTGCATCACCATCTCTCAGCATCGTAGTCTCTCAGTGTCACAGTCTCCTCGTGTCATAGTGTCTCAGTGTCTCAGTCTCTCAGTGTCTCAGTGTCACAGTCTCCCAGTGTCTCAGTCTCTCAGTGTTGCAGTCTCTAAGTGTCATAGTCTCTACGTGTCACAGATTCTCAGTGTCATATTCTGTCAATGTCGTAGTCTCTCTGCGTCACCGTCTCTCAGCATCGCAGTCTCTCAGTGTCACAGTCTCTCAGTGCCTCGGTCTCGCAGTGTCGCAGTGTCTCAGTGTCACGGTGTCTCAGTGTCTCAGTCTCTCAGTGTCGCTTGGTCGCAGTGTCACAGTCTCTCAGTGTCACAGTGTTTAGGTGTTGCAATCTCTTAGCATCACAGTCTCTCAGTCTCTCAGTGTCACGCTCTCTCTCACTGGGACCAGGGTGTGTTCGATACACTGACCTTTCCCCACTGAGACACTGCGACACTGAGAGACTGAGACACTGGGAGACTGTGACACTGAGAGACTGTGACACTGAGAGACTGAGACACTGAGAGACTGCGACACTGAGAGACCGAGACACTGGGAGACAGTCTCTCAGTGTCACATGTGTCTCAGTGTCACGGTCTCTCAGTGTCACAGTCTCTCAGTGTCACAGTCTCCCAATGTCTCAGTCTCTCAGTGTCGCAGTCTCTCATTGTCACAGTCTCTCAGTGTCACAATCTTCCAGTGTCTCGGTCTCTCAGTGTCGCAGTGTCGCAGTCTCTCAGTGTCGCATTGTGTCAGCGTCGCAGTGTCTCAGCGTCGTAGTCTCTCAGTGTCTCAGCCTCTCAGTGTCTCAGTCTTTAAGTGTCACACTATCTCAGTGTTGCAGTCTCTCAGTGTCTGTCTCTCAACGGCACAGTCACCCAGTGTTGCAGTCTCACAATGTTGCAGTCTCTCAGTGTTGCAGTCTCTCACTGTTGCAGTCTCTCATTGTCGCAGTTTCTCAGTGTCGCAGTGTCTCAGTGTCGCAGTCTCTCAGTGTCACAGTTTCTCAGTGTCGCAGTCTCTCAGTGTCGCGGATTCTCAGTGTCACAGTCTCTCAGTGTTGCAGTGTCTCAGTGTCACAGTCTCTTAGTGTCGCCGTCTCTCAGTGTCGCATTGTCTCAGTGTCGCAGTGTCTCAGTGTCGCAGTTTCACAGTGTTGCAGTCTCTCAGTGTTGCAGTGTCTCAGTCTCTCAGTGTCACGGTCTCTCAGTTTTGAAGTCGCCATGTCACAGTTTCTCAGCATTGCTGTCTCTCAGCTTCACAGTCTCTCAGCATCGCAGTTTTTCTGCTTCGCTGTCAGCATCGCTGTCTGTCTGCGTCGCAGTCCCTCAGCGTCGCAGTCAGCATCGCTGTCTGTCAGCGTCGCAGTGTCTAGGCATCGCAGTGTCTCGGTGTCACCGTCTCTCAGTGTCGCAGTGTCTCAGTCTCTCAGTGTTGTAGTCTCTCAGTTTTGCAATCGCCATGTCACAGTTTCTCAGCGTCGCTGTCTCTCGGTGTCACCGTCTCACAGTGTCGCAGTGTCATAGTCTCTCAGTTTTGCAGTCGCCATGTCACAGTTTCTCAGCGTCGCTGTCTCTCGGTGTCACGGTCTCTCAGTGTCACAGTCTCTCAGTGTCACAGTCTCCCAATGTCTCAGTCTCTCAGTGTCGCAGTCTCTCATTGTCACAGTCTCTCAGTGTCACAGTCTTCCAGTGTCTCGGTCTCTCAGTGTCGCAGTGTCGCAGTCTCTCAGTGTCGCATTGTGTCAGCGTCGCAGTGTCTCAGCGTCGTAGTCTCTCAGTGTCTCAGCCTCTCAGTGTCTCAGTCTTTAAGTGTCACACTATCTCAGTGTTGCAGTCTCTCAGTGTCTGTCTCTCAACGGCACAGTCACCCAGTGTTGCAGTCTCACAATGTTGCAGTCTCTCAGTGTTGCAGTCTCTCACTGTTGCAGTCTCTCATTGTCGCAGTTTCTCAGTGTCGCAGTGTCTCAGTGTCGCAGTCTCTCAGTGTCACAGTTTCTCAGTGTCGCAGTCTCTCAGTGTCGCGGATTCTCAGTGTCACAGTCTCTCAGTGTTGCAGTGTCTCAGTGTCACAGTCTCTTAGTGTCGCCGTCTCTCAGTGTCGCATTGTCTCAGTGTCGCAGTGTCGCAGTTTCACAGTGTTGCAGTCTCTCAGTGTTGCAGTCTCTCAGTGTTGCAGTGTCACGGTCTCTCAGTTTTGCAGTCGCCATGTCACAGTTTCTCAGCATTGCTGTCTCTCAGCTTCACAGTCTCTCAGCATCGCAGTTTTTCTGCTTCGCTGTCAGCATCGCTGTCTGTCTGCGTCGCAGTCCCTCAGCGTCGCAGTCAGCATCGCTGTCTGTCAGCGTCGCAGTGTCTAGGCATCGCAGTGTCTCGGTGTCACCGTCTCTCAGTGTCGCAGTGTCTCAGTCTCTCAGTGTTGTAGTCTCTCAGTTTTGCAATCGCCATGTCACAGTTTCTCAGCGTCGCTGTCTCTCGGTGTCACCGTCTCACAGTGTCGCAGTGTCATAGTCTCTCAGTTTTGCAGTCGCCATGTCACAGTTTCTCAGCGTCGCTGTCTCTCGGTGTCACCGTCTCACAGTGTCGCAGTGTCGTAGTCTCTCAGTTTTGCAGTCGCCATGTCACAGTTTCTCAGCGTCGCTGTCTCTCAGCGTCACAGTTTTTCAGCATCGCAGTCAGCATCGCTGTCTGTCATAGTCGCAGTCTCTCAGCGCCGCAGTCCCAAAATGTCGCAGTCTCTCAGTGTCGCAATGTCTCAGTGTCACAATCTCCCCGTGTCGTAGTGTCCCAGTGTCTCAGTCTCTCAGTGTCACCATCTCTCAGTGTTGCATTGTCTCAGTGTTGCAGTTTCTCAGTGTCGCAATCTCTCAGTGTCCCAGTCTCTCAGTGTCGCAGAGTGCCAGTGTCATAGTCTCTCAGTGTTGCAGTCTCCATGTCGCAGTCTCTCAGTGTCCCAGTCTCTAAGTGTTGTAATGTCAACTTGTCACAGTCTCCCAGTGTCTTGGTCTCTCAGTGTCACAGTCTCCCAGTGTCACAGTCTTCCTGTGTCTTGGTCTCTCAGCATCGCAGTGTCTCAGTGTCGCAGTGTCTCAGCGTCGCAGACTCTCAGTGTCTCAGTCTCTCAGTGTCACAGTCTCTAGGTGTCACAGTCTCTCAGTATCGCAGTCGCTCAGTGTCGCCATCTCTTAGTGTTGCAGTCTCTCAGTGTCGCAGTCTCTCAGTGTCACTGTCTCTCAGTGTCGCAGTCTGTCAGTGTCGCAGTGTCTCAGTGTCGCAGTGTCTTAATGTTGCAGTCTCTCAGTGTCTCAGTCTCTCAGTGTCGTTGTCTCTCAATGTCTCAGTCACTCAGGATGGAGGTCTCACAGTGTCGCAGTATGTCAGTATCATAGTCCCTCAGTGTCACAGTCCCCATGCCACAGTCTCTCAGTGTCGCAGTCTTCATATCGCAGTCTCTCAGTGTCTCAGTCTCACAGTGTCACAGTCTCACAGTGTCACAGACTGTCAGCGTCGCAGTCTCTCAGTGTCGCCGTCACTTAGCATCGCCGTCTCTCAGTGTCGCCGTCTCTCATTATCGCAGTCTCCATGCCGCAGTCTCTCAGTGTCACAGTCTCTCAGTGTCGTAGTCTCTCAGTGTCACAGTCTCTCAGTGTCGCAGTTTCTCAGTGTCACGGTCTCTCAGTTTTGCAGTCGCCATGTCACAGTTTCTCAGCGTTGCTGTCTCTCAGCATCGCAGTTTTTCTGCTTCGCTGTCAGCATCGCTGTCTGTCAGCGTTGCCGTCAGCATCGCTGTCTGTCAGCGTCGCAGTCCCTCAGCGTCGCAGTTTCTCGGTGTCACCGTCTCACAGTGTCGCAGTGTCACGGTCTCTCAGTGTTGTAGACTCTCAGTTTTGCAGTCGCCATGTCACAGTTTCTCAGCGTCGCAGTCTCTCAGCGCCGCAGTCCCAAAATGTCGCAGTGTCTCAGTGTCACAATCTCCCCGTGTCGTAGTGTCCCAGTGTCTCAGTCTCTCAGTGTCACCATCTCTCAGTGTTGCATTGTCTCAGTGTCGCAGTCTCTCAGTGTTGCAGTCTCCATGTCGCAGTCTCTCAGTGTCGCAGTCTCTAAGTGTCACAGTCTCCCAGTGTCTCCGTCTCTCAGTGTCGCAGTGTCTCAGTCTCTCAGTGTCGCAGTCTCTCAGTGTCGCCATCTCTCAGTGTTGCAGTGTTTCAGTGTCGCAGTCTCTCAGTGTCGCCATCTCTCAGTGTCGCAGTCTCTCACTGTCCCAGTCTCTCAGTGTCACGGTCTCTCAGTGTCACAGTCCCTCAGTGTCGCAGTGTCTCAGGGTCGCAGTGTCTCAGTGTCGCAGTGTCTCAGTGTCGCAGTGTCTCAGTGTTGCAGTCTCCATGTCGCAGTCTGTCAGTGTCGCAATCTCTCTGTCTCGCAGTTTCTCAGTGTTGCAGTCTCTCAGTGTCACAGTCTGTCAGCGCTGCAGTCTCCATATCGGAGTCTTTCAGTGTTGCAATCCCTCAAAGTTGCAGTCCCTCAGCGTCATAGTCTCTTAAAACTGCAGTCTCTCAGCGTCATGCGTCTCAGTATCACAGCCTCCCAGTGTTGCAATCTCCACATGGGAGTCGCTCAGTGTTGCAGTCCCTCAGTGTTGCAGTCCCTCAGTGTCGCAGTCCCTCAGTGTTGCAGTCCCTCAGTGTTGCAGTCTCTCAGTGTTGCAGTCCCTCAATGTCGCAGTGTCTCAGTGTCGTAGTCTCTCAGTGTCGCAATCTCACAGTGTCTCAGTGTCGCAGTCTCTCAGTGTCGCAGTGTCTCAGTGTCACAGTGTCTCAGTGTCGCAGTCTCTCAGTGTATCAGTCTATCAGCATCGCAGTCTCTCAACTCTCAGCGTTGCTATCTCCATGTCACAGTCTCTCAGTGTCACAATCTCTCAGTGCCTCAGTCTCTTACTTTCGCAGACTCTCAGTGTCGCAGTCACTCAGTTTTGCTGTCTCCATGTCGCAGTCTCTCAGTGTTGCAGTCTCTCAGTGTCGCAGTCTCTTAGCGTCGCCATCTCTCAGTGTCGCCGTCTCTCATTATCGCAGTCTCCATGCCGCAGTCTCTCTGTGTCACAGTCTCTCAGTGTCACAGTCTCTCAGTGTCGCAGTGTTGCAGTCTCTCAGTGTCACGGTCTCTCAGTTTTGCAGTCGCCATGTCACAGTTTCTCAGCATTGCTGTCTCTCAGCTTCACAGTCTCTCAGCATCGCAGTTTTTCTGCTTCGCCGTCAGCATCGCTGTCTGTCAGCGTCGCAGTCCCTCAGCGTCGCAGTCAGCATCGCTGTCTGTCAGCGTCGCAGTGTCTAGGCGTCGCAGTGTCTCGGTGTCACCGTCTCACAGTGTCGCAGTGTCGTAGTCTCTCAGTTTTGCAGTCGCCATGTCACAGTTTCTCAGCGTCGCTGTCTCTCAGCGTCACAGTTTTTCAGCGTTGCAGTCAGCATCGCAGTCCCTCAGCGTCGCAGTGTCTCGGTGTCACCGTCTCACAGTGTCGCAGTGTCGTAGTCTCTCAGTTTTGCAGTCGCCATGTCACAGTTTCTCAGCGTCGCAGTCTCTCAGCGCCGCAGTCCCAAAATGTCGCAGTCTCTCAGTGTCGCAATGTCTCAGTGTCACAATATCCCCGTGTCGTAGTGTTCCAGTGTCTCAGTCTCTCAGTGTCACCATCTCTCAGTGTCGCAATCTCTCAGTGTCCCAGTCTCTCAGTGTCGCGGTCTCTCAGTGTCGAAGTCTCTTAGTGTCACAGTCTCTCAGTGTCGCAGTCTCTCAGTGTCGCAGAGTGCCAGTGTCATAGTCTCTCAGTGTTGCAGTCTCCATGTCGCAGTCTCTCAGTGTCGCAGTCTCTAAGTGTTGTAATGTCAACATGTCCCAGTCTCTCAGTGTCACAGTCTCTCAGTGTCACAGTCTCTCAGTGTCACAGTCTTCCTGTGTCTTGGTCTCTCAGTGTCGCATTGTCTCAGCATCGCAGTGTCTCAGTGTCGCAGTGTCTCAGTGTCGCAGACTCTCAGTGTCTCAGTGTCTCAGTGTCACAGTCTCTAGGTGTCACAGTCTCTCAGTATCGCAGTCGCTCAGTGTTGCCATCTCTTAGTGTTGCAGTCTCTCAGTGTCGCAGTGTCGCAGTCTCTCAGTGTCACTGTCTCTCAGTGTCGCAGTCTGTCAGTGTCGCAGTGTCTCAGTGTCACAGTGTCTTAATGTTGCAGTCTCTCAGTGTCTCAGTCTCTCAGTGTCGTTGTCTCTCAATGTCTCAGTCACTCAGGATGGAGGTCTCACAGTGTCGCAGTATGTCAGTATCATAGTCCCTCAGTGTCACAGTCCCCATGCCACAGTCTCTCAGTGTCGCAGTCTCCGTATCGCAGTCTCTCAGTGTCTCAGTCTCCCAGTGTCACAGTCTCACAGTGTCACAGACTCTCAGCGTCGCAGTCTCTCAGTGTCGCAGTCTCTTAGCGTCGCCGTCTCTCAGTGTCACCGTCTCTCATTATCGCAGTCTCCATGCCGCAGTCTCTCAGTGTCGCAATCTCTCAGTGTCACCGTCTCTCAGTGTCGCAGTCTCCATGCCGCAGTCTCTCAGTGTCACAGTCTCTCAGTGTCGCAGTCTCTCAGTGTCACGGTCTCTCAGTTTTGCAGTCGCCATGTCACAGTTTCTCAGCGTTGCTGTCTCTCAGCTTCACAGTCTCTCAGCATCGCAGTTTTTCTGCTTCGCTGTCAGCATCGCTGTCTGTCAGCGTCGCCGTCAGCATCGCTGTCTGTCAGCGTCGCAGTCCCTCAGCGTCGCAGTCTCTCGGTGTCACCGTCTCACAGTGTCGCAGTGTCACAGTCTCTCAGTGTTGTAGACTCTCAGTTTTGCAGTCGCCATGTCACAGTTTCTCAGCATCGCTGTCTGTCAGCGTCGCAGTCTCTCAGCGCCGCAGTCCCAAAATGTCGCAGTGTCTCAGTGCCACAATCTCTCCGTGTCGTAGTGTCCCAGTGTCTCAGTCTCTCAGTGTTGCAGTCTCTCAGTGTCACAGTCTCTCAGTGTCGCAGTCTCTCAATGTCGCAGAGTGCCAGTGTCATAGTCTCTCAGTGTTGCAGTCTCTATGTCGCAGTCTGTCAGTGTCGCAATCTCTCTGTCTCGCAGTTTCTCAGTGTCGCAGTCTCTCAGTGTCACAGTCTGTCAGCGCCGCAGTCTCCATATCGGAGTCTTTCAGTGTTGCAATCTCTCAAAGTTGCAGTCCCTCAGTGTCATAGTCTCTTAAAACTGCAGTCTCTCAGCGTCATGCGTCTCAGTATCACAGCCTCCCAATGTTGCAATCTCCACATGGGAGTCGCTCAGTGTTGCAGTCCCTCAGTGTTGCAGTCCCTCAGTGTCGCAGTCCCTCAGTGTTGCAGTCCCTCAGTGTTGCAGTCTCTCAGTGTTGCAGTCCCTCAGTGTCGCAGTGTCTCAGTGTCGTAGTCTCTCAGTGTCGCAATCTCACAGTGTCTCAGTGTCGCAGTCTCTCAGTGTTGCAGTGTCTCAGTGTCACAGTGTCTCAGTGTCGCAGTCTCTCAGTATCAGTCTATCAGCGTCGCAGTCTCTCAGGCTCTCAGCGTTGCTATCTCCATGTCACAGTCTCTCCGTGTCACAATCTCTCAGTGCCTTGGTCTCTTACTTTCGCAGACTCTCAGTGTCGCAGTCACTCAGTTTTGCTGTCTCCATGTCGCAGTCTCTCAGTGTTGCATTCTCTCAGTGACACAGTCTCTATGTCACAATCCCGCAGAATCGCAGTCTCTCAGTCTCGCAGTCTCTCAGCATCGTAGTCTCTGCATGTTGCAGTCTCTCAGTGTCGCGTCCTTCAGCGTTGCAGGCTCTCAGCATTACAGTCGCTATATTGTAGTCTCTCAGTGTTGCAGTCTCTCAGCATTGCAGTCTCTCAATGTCACAGTTTCTAAGCATCGTAGTCCCTCAGCATCACAGTCTCTCAGTGTTGCAGTCTCTCAATGCAGCAGTCTCTCAGTGTCGCAATCTCCAGGTTGCAATCTCTCAGTGTACAGTCTATCAGTGTCGCAGTCTCTCAGGCACTCAGCGTCGCAATCTCTCAGTGTCTCAGTCTCTTACTTTTGCAGTCTCTCAGCGTCACAGTTTCTCAATGTCGCAGTCTCTATGTCACTGTCTCTCAGTATCGTCATCTTTCCGTGTCACAGTCTCTCAGTGTCGCAGTCTCTCAGTGTCGCAGTCTCTCAGTGTTGCAATCTCTGTGTCGCAGTCTCTCAGTGTCACAGTCTCTCAGTGTCACAGTCTCACAGTGTCGCAGTCTCTCAGTGTCGCAGTCTCTCAGTGTTGCAGTCTCTCAGTGTCGCAGTGTCTCAGCATCGCGGTCTCTCAGTGTCGCTGTCTCTCAGTGTCGCGGTCTCTCAGTGTCGCATGTGTCTCAGTGTCACAGTGTCTCAGTATCGCAGTCTCTCAGTGTCGCAGTCTCTCAGTGTCACAGTCTCTCAGTGTCATAGTCTCTCAGTGTCGCAGTCTGTCAGTGTCACAGTCTCTCAGTGTCTCAGTCTCTCAGCGTTGCAATATCCAGGTCGCAGTCTGTCAGTGTAGCAGTCTATCAGTGTCGCAGTGTCTCAGGCTCTCAATGTAGCAATCTCCATGTCGCAGTCTCACAGTGTCGCAATCTCTCAGTGTCTCAGTCTCTTATTTTCGCAGTCTCTCAGTGTTGCAGTTTCTCAGTTTTGCAGTCTCCATGTCGCAGTCTCACAACGTTGTATTCTCTCAGTGACACAGTCTCTATGTCACAGTCCTGCAGTGTCTCAGTCTCTCCGCATCGTAGTCTCTGCGTGTTGCAGTCTCTCAGTGTTGCAGTCTCTGAGTGTCACAGTTTCTGAGTGTCACAGTGTTGCAGACTCCATGTCACAGTCTCTCAGTGTCGCAGTCTCTCAGTGTCATAGTCTCTGCATGTTACAGTCTCTCAATGTCGCGATTTCTGAGTGTTGCTGACTCCATGTTGCAGACTCTCAGTGACGCATCTTTCAGCATTGCAGGCTCTCAGCATTACAGTTTCTGCATGTCGCAGATTCTCAGTGTCACAGTCTCTCAATGTCGCAGTCTCTCAATGTCACAGTCTCTCGGTGTTGCAGTTTCCATGTCTCGATATTGCTGCGATACAGCAATACTGATTGTAATGATTAAAAAATCGAGAGAGGTACATAATAGGAGGAGACAATGAAGAGTCTGACTATTCCCCACCTCCTCCCCAGCCCTTCAGCAGAAAGACACCTTTTGCCGACATGGTTTGCCTTTCCAGGAACAGATACAAAGGGTATTAATAAGTAACTAGCCTATGTGTAGTAGTGGGAGAAGATGTGCTGGTGGAAGAAGGTTTATTGGCCTGGGTTCGAGTGCTTGAGTTCTGTGCAAGTCAGAAATGCAGAACCATTCACTAAGCACCCCTGCACTTCAGGTAAAAGTAAATTCTTACTCTGCTTGCTTGAAGCACACTAGCCACCAAGTTAAGAAGAAACAGAGCAACAGATGGATTTTCTTCTCTGAGTGCTACCAGGCAGCCAACATCAAAGGAAACAAGACCAAATGATATCAATGAACTAAAAAAGCCAAGAATTCCAAAATCAACTGTTTAAGTATCGACGTTCCTCAATCTCCCCTTCACAAACTACCCAGAAATATTGATCCATATATCTTTAATGTAACTGTTATTATTTTTTGGACTAATTTCTTATTTTTAATCCGTGTACGTATGTGCTGCATACTCTTTTCCTTTCATTAACTAACAAATGTACGCTTTTGATAATGAAGAGGGCCTGGTTAAATTGGCTCCCTTTAAAACAATGTACAAAAAAAATCATTTGGTCAGGAAGAAAGCCGACATAATGGAGGAATGGTTTTGTAAACGAACCTTGTTGTGATTGATGAAGGGGATGGGTAACTGAAAGAAAATTGGAATCAGTTCATTTTTCCTCACGCTCGAAAGCAACAATTTGGCGTAACCCTCTGTCATCATAATCACTTCAGGAATCTCGCTTAAAGTGTGGCTAAAATTTGATACAGATTCAAATTCTAAAATTGTCATGGTGGGATATGAACTCACTAATATGGATTATTAATTCAGGGTCTCTGGTTCAGTCAATTTCCCTTCAATAATCCTCAGGATTTGATGATTCTTCATTCATTGTCCCACTCCAGAGGCCTGGCATTCTAGGCTTGGCATTTCAGTGAAGCTTAAACTTTTCGACAATTGAGTTTTCCAAGGGGGTAACCAAATATTCTCTTTTCATAACTGAGATAGCACATCAGTCTGTCTGATTTTCATCTGCAATGAATGAAGAAGAGTAATCACATGACCTCTTGGAGGCAATTTTGAAAATTCCGTGTTCCTTCTAAAAGGTCAGATCAGCTTACATTACACAGTCAAGGAAACGCTGTATTCGATCTTTCCCATTAATTATAACCTCTCAGTTCTGGCATCTTCAGGCATTGTTCAGTATGGGAAGAGGTGCACCTTTTCAGAGCTTTAGCAGAAAGCTAATCCCACATGTGCATTGTTCTTGTCTTGGTGGGGCCACTGACCTAGTCAGGAATGAAGCAAAAGCAGGAAAACATTGGGATTATTAGTCAGGACATGGAATCTCCCCATGTGGATCCTGGCCTCATGTGATGACCTACTAAGTCTATTTGAGCCTGGGTGTTCCTCCTACTTCTGCCACCCGCTGTCTCCTCCCCTTCATTTTCTTGCCCATTTGCACTAAAGAGTTTAGAAAGCTTTTCACTCAGCCTCTAATTGGCAGCGTGGGTATTATTGCTGATCTTGTGCAGTTACACTCCAAACAGAACCACATCCCAGACTTCACAGGAAACATCCCAGGTGCAGCCAGTCCTCTGCTCTCAGCTGTCTTTTCCTTCACTACTTCTTCTGTTTGTATTAGCCCAGCCTGTTTTCATATACTCATTAGAAACATTAAATCCTCATCAACCAAATAGCATTGGGCTCGGGAGGCTCTTTAGGCAAATGCGAGGACTGCAGATTCCTGATGAAGGGCTTTTGCCTGAAAGGTCGATTCTCCTGCTCCTCGGATGCTGCCTGACCTGCTGAGCTTTTCCAGCACCACTCTGATCTAAACTCGGGAGGCTTTTTGTTGCTATAATCAAGGCATGTCAGCACAGTTTCATAAAACATTAAGCCTTTATTTTATTAACTATCAATCTCAGCCTGAGATTTCTGGACTGACCTTGGCTCAAGTTCACAACCATGTTGACCTCCAATTGCCTCTTTACTGTGGCTCTGAAATCTTCAAGATCACCCTCATCATGGACCTGGACTCCAGCCTCTGGGAATTCAACTGTCCGTGTTGCACCAAAGTCAAGCCTTGCTGTTCTGCAGCACTTTCTACAATCTCAAGACATTCCTAAATGCTTCACAGCCAAAGAAGCGCTCTCTGACGTGAGTCATCTGCTGCAATGTAAGATTGGCAGCATCCATCTGATCCCACAGCAAACTCTCACAAACAGCAATCAATTAAATGATTTGGAGTACTGTGTGCAATTCTGGTCACCCGACTATGGAAAGGATATCATTAAACTGGAAAGAGTGAAGGCAAGGATGCTACCTGGACTGGAAGGCTTGAGTTGATAAGGAAAGGTTGGATAGGCTGGGACTATTTTGCCTGGAGTGCGGGAGACTGAGGGGTGACCTGATAGAGGTCTATCAAATCATAAGAGGCATAGATCAGGCAGATAGCCAACAGCTTTTCCCCATGGTAGGGGAGAGCATAGGTTTAAGTTTCACACAGAGGGTGGTGAGTGTCTGGAATGGGCTGCTAGACGTAGTGGTGGATGGGAGTACAATTTCGTCGTTAAAGAAACATTCAGATAGGAACATGGATGAGTTGGGTATGGAGGAATGTGGTCCAAATGCAGGCAAATGGTACTAGTTGAATTGTGAAAACTGGGCAGGTTGTAGATTTCTCTGACTCTATGATTCTGTTTTTAACTGATGTTGGTTGAGCAACAATGATTGGCCAGGACACCTTGAATCCTCCTTTGCTCTGCTTCCAACACTGACCAGAAGGGTTGATCTAGCATGTTCAATAGCCAACACTTCTGACAGGGCAACATTCCCTCAGTATTGCACTGGAGTGCCAGCTGGGATTCTCTTCTCAAGTCTCTGCAATACGACCTCCCGACGCACGAACCTGGATTACTTGCAACAGTTCAGCTAAAAATATTCCTAATCTGTAAAACTGAAACTCTTAGGAGCTGTCTCTTATGGACGAAGTCTCCTCAGCCTCTCACCGGTGTGGGCGATGGTGAGAAATTTGGGAAAACTTGGTGCAGTGACAAGCAAGGCCCTTCTCAAGGTTGAAATCAAAAAGTCACATTTTCCAACCAGGTTCCGGACTTCGAGATGAGATTCTCGCTGGTGAGCAGCAAGGGGCTAATGATCAGGAATTGCTGCTCATTATTATCCTCATCATTACATAAAGCTCACCTCAATAAAATGGCACGCTCGTATTCTCCCATCCTCTGAACAGAACAGATCGAGAATTTCCGTCATGAAGTCCCGACCGACTCCAAATCTTCTTCTTGGATACCAGTCACTGGCAATCTCAGGACATGCTCCATGGGCAGTGTCATTACCATCTCACATCCATCAATGTTGGCATCTGACACAAACCAACCTCATCACAGCATGATGACACATCTCTGATCTGTAGTACATTTGTTGGAGTGCATTGGTGCCTCTCAGTGCAATGCTGCTGCAAGGATACTATGTGCATTTGGATAGTGCACAGATTGGACCAGGTTTTGCCTCAGGATCTCCAGTTCAGTCCCTTAGCATTTATTCACTTTGCCTCAGGATCTCCAGTTCAGTCCCTTAGCGTTTATTCACTTTGCCTCAGGATCTCTAGTTCAGTCCCTTAGCGTTTATTCACTTTGCCTCAGGATCTCCAGTTCAGTCCCTTAGCGTTTATTCACTTTGCCTCAGGATCTCTAGTTCAGTCCCTTAGCGTTCATTCACTTTGCCTCAGGATCTCTAGTTCAGTCCCTTAGCGTTCATTCACTTTGCGTCGAGCTGGATTTGTTGCACTTTATCCCCTCAGCCTGATCTGAAAGTTTGCAGCCTTGCTGTGTCAATGAGCACAGACACAAAGCTGATCAGCAGTTATCAGTCAATGGATGGACATGTTGCTGTATGAGTCAAGAGTATGTTGCTGGAAAAGCACAGCTGGTCAGGCAGCATCCAAGGAGCTGGAGAATCGACGTTTCAGGCATAAGGCCTTCATCAGGAATCCATGGCAGTGGATGCACTTCACTGTAGGATCTGAACAGACCTGCTCCACTTTCTCCCCCCTTTTTCAGTAACTCCATGCTGTCCCAAACGTACTTCTAAGGGGAAAGGTGGGGGATAAAGGTGATAGCTTTCAGAAGTACCAAATTGTAAATCCAGGGTTAAATCCAGGTTCGGGACCCCAGGTTTAAATCAGGGTGAGAGATCCCAGGGTTAAATCAGGGTCAGTGCCCCCAGGGTTAAATTGGGGGTAGGGACTCCGGGGTTAAATCAGGGGCAGTGACCCCAGGGTTAAGTCAGGGTCAGAGTCCCCAGGGTTAAATCGGGGTTAGGGTCGCTCGGGTTAAATAGGGGTGAGAGTACCCATGGTTAAATTAGGGTTAGTGACCCCAGGGTTAAACCAGGGTTAGAGTCCCCAGGGTTAAATCAGGGTTAGTGTCCCCAGGGTTAAATCAGGGTTAGAGATTCCAGGGTTAAATCAGGGTTAGGGTCCTTCGGGTTAAATCAGTGTTAGTGTCCCCAGGGTTTAATCAGGGTTAGTGACCCCACGGTTAAATTCGGGTTCGGGACTCCAAAGGTTAAATTAGGGTTAGTGTCCTAGGGTTAAATCAGGGGTAGTGACGCCAGGGTTTAATCAGGGTTAGGGGCCACAGGGTTAAATCAGGGTTACTATCCCCAGGGTTAAATCATGGTTAGTGATGTCAGGTTTAAATCAGGGTTAGGTTCCCCAGGGTTAAATCAGGGTTAGTGTCCCCAGAGTCAAATCAGGGTTAGTGTCCCCAGGGTTAAATTGGGGTTAGGGTCTCGAGGGTGAAATCAGGGTTAGAGACTCCAGAGTTAAATCGGGTTTAGGGTTCCTAATTTAACCCTTGGAGTCCCTAACCGCGATTTAACCCCAGGGACACTAACCCTGATTTAACCCTGAGTACACTAACCCTGATTTAACCTTGGGGGTCCCTTACCCTGATTTTACCCTGGCAACTCTAACCCTGATTTATCCCTGGGGTCTCTCACCCTGAGTTAACCCTGGGGACACTAACCCAGATTTATACCTGGGGTCCCTAACCTGGATTTAACCCTGGGTACTCAAAACCCAATTTAACGCTGGGGACACTAATCCCGACATAACCCTGGGGTCTCTCAGCCCGATTTAACCCTAGGGACCCTAACCCCAATTTAACCCTGGGGACACTAATCCTGATTTAATCCTGGGGACACTAACCCCCATTTAACCCCAGGGACACTAACCCTGATTTAACCCTGTGGACCCTAAAACTGATTGAACCCTGAGGACTCTAACCTGATTTAAGCCTGGGGACACTAACCCTAATTTAACCCTTGGAGTCCCTAACCCCAATTTAACCCTGGGGACCCTAACATCGATTTAACCCTGGGGACTCTGACCCTGACTTAACCCTGGGGTTACTGACCTTGATTTAATCCTGGGGTCCCTAACCCCAATTTAACCCTGGGGTCACTATCCCTAATTTCACCCTGGGGACACTAAAGCCGACTTAACCTTGATTTAACCTTGGGGACAATAACCCTAATTTAACCCTTGGGATCTAAACCTGGGTTAAACTCCAGGGTTAAATCGGGGTTAGTGTCTCCAGGGTTAAATCATGGTTAGAGTCCGCAGGTTTAAATCAGAGTTAGGGACCCCAGGGTTAAATCAGGGTTAGGGTCCCTGGGATTAAATCAGGGTTAGAGACTCCAGGGTTAAATTGGGGTTAGGGTCTCCAGGGTTAAATCGGACTGAAAGACCCTAGGACCCTAACCCCAATTTCACCCTGGAGTCTCTAACCCTGATTTAACCCCAGGGACACTAACCCCGATTTAACCCTGGGGTCTCTGAGTCTGACTTAACTCTGCGGTTACTGACCCTCATTTAACCCTGGAGTCCTTAACCCCAATTTAACCCTGGGGGCACTGACCCTTATTTAACCCTGGGGACTCCAGCCCTGATTTAACCCTCGAGACCCTAACCCCGATTTAACCCTGGGGACTCTGAGCCTGACTTAACCCTGGGGTTACTGACCCTGATTTAACCATGGGGTCCCTAACCCCCATTTAACCCTGGGGTCACTAACCCTGATTTAACCCTGGGGTCCCTAAACTCAATTTAACCCTGGTGTCACTAGCCCTGATTTAACCCTTGGGGTCCCTAACCCTGATTTAACCAGAGGGACCCTAACCCTGAGGACCCTAACACCGATTTAACCCTGGGGACTCTAACCCCAATTTGACCCTGAGAACACTAACCCCGACTTAACCCTGGGGTCCCTCACCCCGATTTTTCCCTGCGGACTGTAACCCCGATTTTACCCTGGGGTCTCTGAGTCTGACTTAACTCTGCGGAACTTTGTGGGCGGCACGGTGGCACAGTGGTTAGCACTGCTGCCTCACAGCGCCTGTAGACCCGGGTTCAATTCCCGACTCAGGCGACTGACTGTGTGGAGTTTGCACGTTCTCCCCGTGTCTGCGTGGGTTTCCTCCGGGTGCTCCGGTTTCCTCCCACAGTCCAAAGATGTGCGGGTCAGGTGAATTGGCCTTGCTAAATTGCCCGTAGTGTTAGGTAAGGGGTAAATGTAGGGGTAAGGGTGGGTTGCGCTTCGGCGGGTCGGTGTGGACTTGTTGGGCCGAAGGGCCTGTTTCCACACTGTAAGTCTAATCTAATCAACTCTAACCCTGATTTATCCCTGGGGTCTCTCACCCAGATTTAAACCTGGGGTCCCTAACCTGGATTTAACCCTGGGTACTCAAAACCCAATTTAACGCTGGGGACTCTCACCCTGATTTAAACCAGGGGTCTCCAACCCAGATTTTACCCTGGGGACACTAAGCCTGATTTGACCCTGGGGACTCTAACCCTGGGGTTACTGACCCTGATTTAATCCTGGGGTCCCTAACCCCAATTTAACCCTGGGGGTCACTATTCCTGATTCCACCCTGGAGACACTAAACCCGACTTAACCCTGGGGACCCCAACCCCAATTTAACCTTGGGGACAATAACCCTAATTAAACCCAGGGGATCTAAACCTGGGTTAAACTCCAGGGTTAAATCAGGGTAGTGTCCCTGGGGTTAAATCAGGCTGAGATACTCCAGGGAAAAATCGGGGTTAGTGTCCCTGGAGTTAAATCAGGATTAGCGTCCCCAGGGTTAAATCGGGCTGAGAGACCTCAGGGCACTAACCCTCATTTAACCCTGGAGTCTCTAACCCTGATTTAACCCTGGGGTCCCGAACCCCAATTAAACCCTGGCGTCACTAACCCTGATTTAACCCTGGGGACACTAACCCTAATTTAACCCTTGGAGTCCCTAACCCCAATTTAACCCTAGGGACCCTAACCCCGATTGAAACCTGGCATCACTAAACATGATTTAACTCTGGGGACACTGACCCTGATTTAACCCTGGGGACACTAACGCTGAATTAACCCTAGGGACCTTAACTCCGATTTAAACCTGGCGTCACTAACCATGATTTAACCCTGGGGTCACGAGTCATTTCCGCCAACTCCAAACGGACCCCACCACCAGGGATATATTTCCCTCCCCTCCCCTATCAGCGTTCAGCAAAGACCACTCCCTTTGTGACTCCCTCGTCAGGTCCACACCCCCCACCAACCCAACCTCCACTCCCGGCACCTTCCCCTGCAATCGCAGGAAATGCAAAACTTGCGCCCACACCTCCTCCCTTACCTCTCTCCAAGGCCCCAAGGGATCCTTCCATATCTGCCACAAATTCACCTGCACCTCCACACACATCATCTATTGCATCCGTTGCACCCGATGTGGCCTCCTCTATATTGGGGAGACGGGCCGCCTACTTGCGGAACGCTTCAGGGTACACCTCTGGGACGCCCGGACCAACCAACCCAACCACCCCGTGGCTCAACACTTTAACTCTCCCTCCCACTCCACCGAAGACATGCAGGTCCTTGGACTCCTCCATCGCCAGAACATAACAACACGACGGTTGGAGGAAGAGCGCCTCATCTTCCACCTGGGAACCCTCCAACCACAAGGGATGAACTCAGATTTCTCCAGTTTCCTCATTTCCCCTCCCCCCACCTTGTCTCAGTCGATTCCCTTGAACTCAGCACCGCCCTCCTAACCTGCAATCTTCTTCCTGACCTCTCCGCCCCCACCCCACTCTGGCCTATCACCCTCACCTTGCCCTCCTTCCACATATCACATCTCCATCGCCCCTCCCCCAAGTCCCTCCTCCCTACCTTTTATCTTAGCCTGCCTGGCACCCTCTCCTCATTCCTGATGAAGGGCTCTGGCCCGAAACGTCGAATTTCCTGTTCCTTGGATGCTGCCTGACCTGCTGTGCTTTGACCAGCAACACATTTTCAGCTCTTAACTCTGGGGTCACTAATCCTGATTTTACCCTGGGGACTCTAACCCCGATTTAACCCTGGGTCTGAAAACCTGATTTAACCCTGGAACATTAACCCTGATTTATCCCTGGGGTCACTCACCCCGATTTAAACCTGGGGACACGAACCCTGATTTAAACCTGGAGTCCCTAACCCAGATTTAACTCTGGGGACACTCACACTGATTTACCCTGTTGTCCCTAACCCCGATTAAGTCCTGGCGTCACTAACCCAGATTTTACCCTGGGGACACTAACCCTGATTTAAACCTGGGGTCCCCAAGTCCAATTTAACACTAGGGTCCTAACCCCGATTTAAACCTTTCATCACTAACCATGATTTAACCCTGGGGTCACTGATCCTGATTTAACTCTGGGGACTCTAGCCCTGATTTAACCCTGGGGTCCCTAACCCCGATTAAACCCTGGCGTCACTAACCCTGATTTAACCCTGGAGTCCCTAAACCAAATTTAACCCTGGTCGCACTGACCCTGATTTAACCCTGGTCGCACTGACCCTGATTTAACCCTGAGGACTCCAACCCTGATTTAATCCTGGGGACTCTAACCCTGATTTAACCCTGGGGACACTGACCCTGATTTAACCCTGGGGACTCTAGCCCTGATTTATCCCTGGGGACTCTTACCCTGATTTAACCCTGGAGTCCCTAACCCCAATTTAACCCCGTGCGCACTGACCCCGATTTAACCCTGAGGACTCCAACCCTGATTTAATCCTGGGGACTCTAACCCTGATTTAAACCGGGCGTCACAAACCATGATTTAACCCTGATGTCACTTACCCTGTTTTAACCCTGGGGACTCTAGCCCTGATTTAACCCTGGGGACACTGACCCTGATTTAACCCTGGGGACTCTAGCCCTGATTTAACCCTAGGGACTCTTACCCTGATTTAACCCTGGGGTCCCTAACCCCGGTTAAACCCTGGTGTCACTAACCCTGATTTAACTCTGGGGACATGAACCCTAATTTAACCCTTGGAGTCCCTAACCCCAATTTAACCCTGGGGACCCTAACATCGATTTAACCCTGGGGACTCTGACCCTGACTTAACCCTGGGGTTACTGACCCTGATTTAATCCTGGGGTCCCTAACCCCAATTTAACCCTGGGGTCACTATCCCTAATTACACCCTGGGGACACTAAACCCGACTTAACCCTGGGGATCCCAAGCCTGATTTATTCTTGGGGACAATAACCCTAATTTAACACTCGGGATCTAAACCTGGGTTAAACTCCAGGGTTAAATCGGGGTTGCGTCCCTGGGGTTAAATCAGGGTTACAGTCCCCAGAGAAAAATCGGGGTTAGTGTCTCCAGAGTTAAATCAGGGTTAGAGTCCGCAGGGTTAAATCAGGGTTAGTGTCCCCAGAGAAAAATCGGGGTTATAGTCTCCAGGGTTAAATCAGGTTTAGAATCCCCAGGTTTAAATCAAGGTTCGGGTCCCTCGGGTGATATCGGGCTGAGAGACTCCAGGGTTAAATCGGGGTTAGGGTCCCTGGGGTTAAATCAGGGTTAAATCGGGGTTAGGGACTGTAAGGGTTAAATTAGGGACCCTAACACCGATTTATCCCTGGAGTCTCTAACCCTGCTTTAACCCCAGGGACACTAACCCTGATTTATTGCTGGGGTCCCTCACCCCGATTTAAACCTGGGGACACAAACCCTGATTTAAACCTGGAGTCCCTAACCCAGGTTTAACCCTGGGGACACGAACACTGATTTAACCCTGGGCATACTAACCCCGATTTAAACCTGGCGCCACTAACCATGATTTAACCCTGGGGTCACTGACCCTGATTTAACCCTGGGGTCCCTAACCCCGATTAAACCCTGGCGTCACTAACCCTGATTTAACCCTGGGAACACTAACCCTAATTTAACCCTTGGAGTCCCTAACCCCAATTTAACCCTGGGGACCCTAACATCGATTTAACCCTGGGGACTCTGACCCTGACTTAACCCTGGGGTTACTGACCTTGATTTAATCCTGGGGTCCCTATCCCCAATTTAACCCTGGGGTCACTATCCCTAATTTCACCCTGGGGACACTAAACCCGACTTAACCCTGGGGACCCCAAGCCTGATTTAACCTTGGGGACAATAACCCTAATTTAACCCAGGGGATCTAAACCTGCGTTAAATTCCAGGGTTAAATCAGGATTAGTGTCCCCAGGGAAAAATCGGGGTTAGGGTCCCCAGAGTTAAATCAGGATTAGAGACCCCAGGATTAAATCGAGGTTAGTGTCCCTGGGGTTAAATCAGGGTTAGGGACTCCAAGGGTTAAGTTAAGGACCCTAACACCGATTTAACCCTGGTGTCTCTAACCCAGATTTAACCCCAGGGACCCTAACCTTGATTTAACCCTCGGGACCCTAACCTTGATTTAACCCTGGGGACTCTTACTCTGATTTAACCCTAGAGTCCCTAACCCCAATTTAACCCTGGGGGCACTGACCCTGATTTAACCCTGGGGACTCCAGTCCTGATTTAACCCTGGGGACATTAACCCTGATTTATCCCTGGGGTCCCTCACCCCCATTTAAACCTGGAGTCCCTAACCCTGATTTAACCCTGGGGACACTAACCCTGATTTAACCTTTGGGGTCCCTAACCCCAATTTAACCCTTGGGACCCTAACATCGATTTAACCCTGCGGACTCTGACCCTGACTTAACCCTGGGGACTCTGACCTTGATTTAATCCTGGGGTCTCTAACCCCAATTTAACCCTGGGGTCACTATCCCTAATTTCACCCTGGGGACACTAAACCCGACTTAACCCTGGGGATCCCAAGCCTGATTTAACCCCAGGGACAATAACCCTAATTTAACCCTGGGGATCTAAACCTGGGTTAAATTCCAGGGTTAAATCAGGATTAGAGTCCCCAGGATTAAATCGCGGTTAGTGTCCCCAGGATTAAATCGGCGTTAGGGTTCCTGGGGTTAAATCTGGGTTAGGGACTCCAAAGGTTAAATTAGGGACCCTAACCACGATTTAACCCTGGGGTCTCTCAGCCCGATTTCACCCTCGGGACCCTATACTTGATTTAACCCTGGAGACTCTTACTCTGATTTAACCCTCGAGACCCTAACCCTGATTTAACCCTGGGGACTCTGACCCTGACTTAACCCTGGGGGCACTGACCCTGATTTAACCCTGGGGACATTAACCCTGATTTATACCTGGGGTCCCTCACACCCATTTAAACCTGGGGACACGAACCCTGATTTAAACCTGGAGTCCCTAACCCTGATTTTACCCTGGGGACCCTAACCCTGATTTAACCCTGCGAACTCTGACCCTGGCTTAACCCTGGGGACTCTGACCTTGACTTAATCCTGGGGTCCCTAACCCCAATTTAACCCTGGGGTCACTATCCCCAATTTAACCCTGGGGTCACTATCCCTAATTTCACCCTGGGGACACTAAACCTAACTTAACCCTGGGGATCCCAAGCCTGATTAAACCCCAGGGACAATAACCCTAATTTAACCCTGGGGATCTAAACCTGGGTTAAATTCCAGGGTTAAATTGGGGTTAATGTCTCCAGGATTAAATCAGGGTGAGAGTCCGCAGGGTTAATTCAGGTTTAGAGTCCCCAGGATTAATTCGGGGTTAGAAACCCCAGTGTTAAATCGGTGTTAGTGTCCCCAGGGTTAAATTGGGGTTAGGGTCCCTAGGGTTAAATCGGGCTGAGAGACCCCAGGGTCAAATTAGGGACCCTAACCCCGATTTAACCCTGGAGTCTCTCAGCCCGATTTCACCCGAGGGACCCGAACCTTGATTTAAACCTGGGGACTCTTACCCTGATTTAACCTTCGAGACCCTAACCCAGATTTATCCCTGGGGACTCTGACCCTGACTTAACCCTGGGGTTACTGACCCTGATTTAACCCTGGAGTCCCTAACCCCAATTTAACCCTGGGGGCACTAACCCTAATTTAACCCTTGGGACCCTAACCCCGATTTCACCCTGGGGTTACTGACCCTGATTTAACCCTGGGGTCACTCACCCTAATTTAACACGGGGGACTCTAACCCTGATTTAAACCTGGGGACTCTAACACTGATTTAACCCTGGGGTTACTGACCCTGATTTCACCCTGGGGACACTAAACCCGACTTAACCCTAGGCACCCCAAACCCGATTTAATCTTGGGGACAATAACCCTAATTTAACCCAGGGGATCTAAACCTGGGTTAAACTCCAGGGTTAAATTGGGGTTAGGGTCCCCAGGGTTAAATCACGGTTAGGGTCCATCAGGTTAATTGGGCTGAGAGACCCCAGGGTTAAATCGGGGTTAGGGACTCCAAGGGTTAAATTTGGGACCCTAACCCTGATTTAACCCTGGGGTCACTAACCCTGGGGACTTTAACCTCAATTTAACCCTTGGGACACTAACACTGATTCAACCCTAGGGACCCTAACCCTGATTTAAACCTGGCATCACTAACCATGATTTAACCCTGGGGACACTGACCCTGATTTAACCCTGGGGTCACTAACCCTGATTTAACCCTGGGGACTTTAACCTCGATTTAACCCTTGGGACACTAACACTGATTCAACCCTAGGGACCCTAACCCCGATTTAAACCTGGCGTCACTAACCATGATTTAACCCTGGGGACACTGACCCTGATTTAACCCTGGCGTCACTAAACCTGATTTAACACTGGGGACTCTAACCCTGATTTAACCCTGGGGCCCCTAACCCCTATTTAACCCTGGGGACACTAAACCCTGAATGAACCTATCCCTCAGTACCCTTTCCATTACATTGCCTACCACAGAAGAGGGGTATGAGAGGGACTGTATTCTAGCTTACGGACTGGTAAGCTAGAAGAGATACTTGTTAGGAAGGAAGATGTGTTGGGCATTTTGAGCAACTTGAGGATAGACAGGTCCCCCGGGCCTGACGGGATATATCCTCGGATTACGTGGGAAGCAAGAGAGGAAATTGCAGTACCGTTGGCAATGATCTTTTCGTCTTCACTGTCAACGGGGGTGGTACCAGGGGACTGGAGAGTAGCGAATGTTGTGCCCCTGTTCAAAAAAGAGAATAGGGAAAACCCCGGGAATTACAGGCCAGTTAGTCTTACTTCGGTGGTAGGCAAAGTAATGGAAAGGGTACTGAGGGATAGGATTTATGAGTATCTGGAAAGACACTGCTTGATTAGGGACAGCCAGCACGGATTTGTGAAGGGTAGGTCTTGCCTTACAAGTCTTACTGAATCCTTTGAGGAGGTGACCAAGCATGTGGATGAGGGTAGAGCAGTGGATGTAGTGTACATGGATTTTAGTAAGGCATTTGATAAGGTTCCCCATGGTAGGCTTATGCGGAAAGTCAGGAGGCATGGGATAGAGGGAAATTTGGCCAATTGGATAGAAAACTGGCTAACCGGTCGAAGTCAGAGAGTGGTGGTAGATGGTAAATATTCAGCCTGGAGCCCAGTTACAAGTGGAGTTCCGCAGGGATCAGTCCTGGGTCCTCTGCTGTTTGTAATTTTTATTAATGACTTGGATGAGGAAGTCGAAGGGTGGGTCAGTAAATTTGCAGATGATACGAAGATTGGTGGAGTTGTGGACAGTGAGGAGGGCTGTTGTCGGCTGCAAAGGGACTTAGATATGATGCAGAGCTGGGATGAGGAGTGGCAGATGGAGTTCAACCCTGTCAAGTGTGAGGTTGTCCATTTTGGAAGAACAAATAAGAATGCGGAATACAGGGTTAACGGTAGGGTTCTTAGTCAGGTGGAGGAACAGAGGGATCTTGGGGTCTATGTACATAGATCTTTGAAAGTTGCCACTCAGGTGGATAAAGCTTGTAAGAAGGCCTATGGTGTATTAGCGTTCATTAGCAGAGGGATTGAATTCAAGAGTCGTGAAGTGATGTTGCAGCTGTACAGGACTTTGGTTGGGCCACATTTGGAGTACTGTGTGCAGTTCTGGTCGCCTCACTTTAGGAAAGATGTGGAAGCTTTGGAGAGGGTGCAGAGAAGATTTACCAGGATGTTGCCTGGAATGGAGAATAGGTCGTACGAGGACAGGTTGAGAGTTCTCGGCCTTTTCTCATTGGAACGGCGAAGGATGAGGGGTGACTTGATAGAGGTTTATAAGATGATCAGGGGAATAGATAGAGTAGACAGTCAGAAACTTTTTCCCCGGGTACAACAGAGTGTTACAAGGGGACATAAATTTAAGGTGAAGGGTGGAAGGTATAGGGGAGATGTCAGGGGTGGGTTCTTTACCCAGAGAGTGGTGGGGGCATGGAATGCGCTGCCTGTGGGAGTGGTAGAGTCAGAATCATTGGCGACCTTTAAGCGGCAATTGGATAGGTACATGGATGGGTGCTCAATCTAGGATAGATGTTCGGCACAACATCGTGGGCCGAAGGGCCTGTTCTGTGCTGTATTGTTCTATGTTCTATCTATGTTCTAACCCTGGGGACCCCAACCCTGATTTAACCCTGGGGATCTAAACCTGATTTAATCCTGGGGTCCTTAACCCGGATTTAACCCAGGGTACTCAAAACCCGATTTACCCCTGGGGACACTAACCCTGATTTACCCCTGGAGTCTCTCACCCCGATTTAAGCCTAAGGAATCTAACCCTGATTTAACCCTGGGGTCACTCACCCTAATTTAACACGGGGGACTCTAACCCTGATTTAACCCTGGGGACTCTAACCCTGATTTAACACTGGGGATTCGAACACCGAATTAATGCTGGGGACTCGAACCACGATTTAACCCTGGGGACACTAATCCTGATTTAACCCTGGGGTTACTGACCCTGATTTAATCCTGGGGTCCCTAACCCCAATTTAACCCTGGGGTCACTATCCCTGATTTCACCCTGGGGACACTAAACCCGACTTAACCCTGGGGACCCCAACCCCGATTTAATCTTGGGGACAATAACCCTAATTTAACCCAGGGGATCTAAACCTGGGTTATACTCCAGGGTTAAATCGGGGTTAGGATCCTCAGGGTTAAATCAGGGTTAGTGTCCCCAGGGAAAAATCGGGGTTATAGTCCCCAGGGTTAAATCAGGGTTAGGGACTCCAAGGGTTAAATTTGGGACCCTAATCCTGATTTAACCCTGTGGACCCTAAAACTGATTTAAACCTGGGGATACTGACCCTGATTTAACCCTGTGGTGCCCAACCCCAATTTAACCCTGAGTGCACTAACCCTGATTTTACCCTGGGGGACACTAACCTCGATTTAACCCTGGGGACTCTAACTCTGATTTAAACCTGGGTTCCCTAACCCCGATTTAATCCTGGTGTCACTGAACCTGATTTAACCCTGGGGACTCTAACCCTGATTTAACTCTAAGGAATCTAACCCTGATTTAATCCTGGGGTCCCTTACTCTGATTTAACCCTGGGGTCACTCACCCTAATTTAACACGGGGAACTCTAACCCTGATTTAACACTGGGGACTCTAACACTGATTTGACACTGGGGTCGCTAACCCCGATTTAAACCAGGGGTCCCTAACCCAGACTTTATCCTGGGTACTGTAACCACGATTTCACCCTGGGGACACTAAACCCGACTTAACCCTGGGGACCCCAACCCCAATTTAATCTTGGGGAACAATAACCCTAATTTAACCCAGGGGATCTAAACCTGGGTTAAACTCCAGGGTTAAATCAGGGTTAGGGACTCCAAGGGTTAAATTTGGGACCCTAACCCCGATTTAACCCTGGGGTCACTATACCTGATTTCACCCTGGGGACCCTATGGCATTAAGGGTGGGTTGGAGGTTTGGATTAGGAATTGGCTGGCTGGTAGTTGATGGTAAAGGTTCATCTTGGAGTGCAGTTACTAGCGATGTTCCGCAAGGATCTGTTTTGGGACCATTGCTGTTTGTCATTTTTATAAATGACCTGGAGGAGGGGCTAGAAGGTTGAGTGAGCAAGTTTGCAGATGATACGAAAGTCGGCGGAGATGTTGACAGTGAGGAAGGATGTGGCAGGTTACAGCAGGATTTAGATAAGCTGGGCAGAAAGGTGGCAATTGGAGTTCAATGTAGGTAAGTATGAAGTGATTCGCTTTGGTAAGAGTAACAAGAAGATGGGGTACTGGGCTAATGGTTGGATACTTGGTAGTGTGGATGAGCAGAGGGGTCTTGGTGTCCATGTGCACAGATCTCTGAAAGTTGTCACCCAGGTAAATGGTGCTGTGAAAAAGGCATATGGCGTACTGACTTTTATTGGTAGAGGAATTGAGTTCCGGAGTCCTGAGATCATGTTGCAGTTGTATAAGATTCTGGTACGGCCACATTTGGAGTATTGTGTGCAGTGTTGGTCGCCATACTATAGGAAGGATGTGGAGGCACTGGAACAGTTGCAGAGGAGGTTTACCAGGATGTTGCCTGGTATGGTAGGAAGATCGTACGAGGAAAGGCTGAGGCACTTGGGGCTGTTTTCATTGGAGAAAAGAAGGTTTAGGGGTGACTTGATAGAGGTGTACAAGATGATTAGGGGTTTAGATAGGGTTGACCACGAGAACCTTTTTTCACGTATGGAGTCAGCTATTACGAGGGGGCATAGCTTTAAATTAAGGGGTGGTAGGTATAGGACAGATGTTAGGGGTAGATTCTTTATTCAGCGAGTCGTGAGTTCATGGAATGCCCTGCCAGTAACAGTGGTGGACTCTCCCTCTTTATGGGCATTTAAACGGGCATTGGATAGGCATATGGAGGATAGTGGGCTAGTGTACATTAGGTGGGCTTGGATCGGCGCAACATCGAGGGCCA
Organism: Hemiscyllium ocellatum; assembly: GCF_020745735.1. Lineage (NCBI taxonomy): Eukaryota > Metazoa > Chordata > Chondrichthyes > Orectolobiformes > Hemiscylliidae > Hemiscyllium > Hemiscyllium ocellatum. The sequence goes on along the minus strand of NC_083420.1, from coordinate 42,028,583 downwards.
AAGGGCTTGTACTGCACTGTATTTTTCTATGTTTCTATGTTCTATGACCCTCACCCTGATTTAACCCTGGGGACCCTAACCCCTATTTAACCCTGGGGACCCTAATCCCAATTTAACCCTGGGGACACTAACCCTGATTTAATCCATGGGACACTAAACCCGATTTAACCCTGGGGACCCTTACCCCGATTTAATGCTGGGTACACTAACCCCATTTAACCTTGGAAACTCTGACCCTGACTTAGCCCTGGGGACCCTAACCCTGATTTAACCCTGGGGACACTAACCCTGTTTGAACCCTGTGGACTCTAACCACGACTTGACACCGACATTTATTACAAGCCCACCGACTCCCACAGCTACCTGTATTACACCCCGTCCCACCCTACGTCTTGCAAAAATGCCACCTCGTCTTCCCAAGTCCTCCAACTCCGCCGTATCTGCTCCCAGGACGACCAGTTCCACCACAGAACACATCAGATGGCCTCCTTCTTTAGAGACCGCAATTTCCCTTCCCACATGGTTAAAGATGCCCTCCAACGCATCTCATCCATATCCCGCACCTCTGTCCTCAGACCCTACCCCTCCAACCATAACAAGGACAGAACCACCCTGGTACTCACCTTCCACCCTACAAACCTTCGCATAAACCAAATCACCCGCTGACATTTCCGCCACCTCCAAACAGACCCCACCACCAGGGATATATTTCCCTCTCCACCCCTTTCCACAAAGACAGCTTCCTCTGTGACTACCTGGTCAGGTTCACGCCTCCTACAACCCAACATCCCATCCTGGCACTTCCCCTGCCACCACGGGAACTACAAAACCTGGGCCCACACCTCCTTCTTCACCTCCATCCAAGGTCCTAAAGGAGCCTTCCACACCCATCAAAGTTTACCGGCACATCCACTAATATCATTTATTGTATCTGTTGCTCCCGATGTGGTCTCCTCTACATTGGGGAGACTGGACACCTTCTAGCAGAGCGCTTTAGGGAACATCTCCAGGACACCCACACCAATCAACCACACTGCCCTGTAGCCCAACATTTCAACTCCTGCTCCCACTCTGCCGAGGACATGGAGGTCCTGGGCCTCCTTCACCGCCGTTCCCTCACCACCAGACGCCTGGAGAAAGAACGCCTCAGCTTTCGCCTCGGAACACTTCAACCCCAGGGCATCAATGTGGACTTCACCAGTTTCCTCATCTCCACTTCCCCCACCTCACCCCAGCTCCAAACTTCCAGCTCAGCACTGTCCCCATGACTTGTCCGACCTGCCTATCTTCTTTTCCACCTATCCACTCCACCCTTGTCTCTGACCTACCGCTTTCATCCCATCCCCATCCACCCATTGTATTCTTTGCTACCTTCCCCCACCCTCCTCCCTGACCTATCACCTCCATCCCCTCCCCCACTCACCTATTGTACTCGATGCTACTTTCTCCCCATCCCCACCCTCCTCTCACTTACCTCTCCACCCTTCAGGCACTGTGCCTGTATTCCTGATGAAGGGCTTTTGCCCGAAACGTTGATTTTCCTGCTCCTTGGATGCTGAATGAACTACTGTGCTTTTCCAGCACCACTCTAATCTAGAATCTTTAACCATGGGGTTCCTAACCCCGAATTAATCCTGGGGACACTAACCCTGATTTAACCCTGCAGTCCCTAACCCTGATTTAACCCTGGGGACGCTAACCCTAATTTAACCCTGGGGGCTCTCACCCCATTTAACCTTGGGGCGTCTAACCCCTGATTTAACCCTGGGGACACTAACCCTGATTTAACCCTGGCGACACTAACCCTAATTTAACCCCGGGGGCTCTCACCCCATTTAACCTTGGGGCGTCTAACCCCTGATTTAACCCTGGGGACTGTAACCCCAATTTAACCCTGGGGTCCCTAACCCTGATTTAACCCTGGGGACACTAACCCTGATTTAACCCTGGTGGTTCTCACCCCCATTTAACCCTGGGGACTCTAACCCCGATTTAACTCTGGGGTCTCTAACCTTAATTTAAGTTTATAAGAGAAGCTTAACCTGTGGGCCCATCTGTCTCACGCAACCAACCCTCAGACAATCGCTTGTTCAGTCCACCTGGGAGCTGGGTGTATGTTGGAATCCCAACGCTGCCACCATATGTTCGATTCTTTCTTGAGGAATACACACGAGATGCAATTCGCACACACCAGCTTCTGCAAACAGTTAAAGTTTATTAAAGTTTGTATAAGCTAGGTGACCCCCTTTGACCCTTGTCGCAGGCGTGCAAAGTCTAGTCAAAGTGAGGCCCTGAACAACAAAGACACATCCCCTTTATACAGGTCAGTTGGTAATGCTTACAGATACCCTGGCCACTCCCCCATAGTCACATGTCACTCAAGACAACCCTTATCCACTCCCTCACAACCACATGTTACCCCAAGTACAATGATAGGATGAGATCTTCCTGGGAAATAATGCAAATGTCAATGCCCTAATCCTGGGGAATTGTGATGCAGCCAATTTCATGCCTCGGTCATTCCCCAGGCCAATGTAGGTGTGCTATGTCCTCACTTTGAGGGATGGCTATGAAAGCATTTCTGAATGAAAGGGGTGAACCATAGTTTAACTTAATAATAGTAGGGGAGTAGTAGTAAATGAGTGTCAGAATGGAGTGTGACTCATCCACATTCCTGCATGAATGTCATCTCCACCCACTTCCAGAATATTCAGTCAGTGCAGTTTAACCCTTTAATATTACATTAATGTTCAGAGAGAAAGTCCGATTTAAATCTTTTCACATTACATTACCATTGCAGAGCATTGAAGATCATTGACCTTCTCGTGGCATAGCAGGCTGTTCCTCCAGATTGTGGAGACAACACTGAGGTTGGTAACCTCAGACCAGGCTGACAGGCTGTGGTGTGGTGGTCACCTCTGCTGGTGGAGAGGGAAGAGGACACCCTCCTGTGTACCACTCTGTCCAGCCTCCAAATGCCTGCACGTAAAGTGGGGCGGACAATTTCCCATTGTCTACCATGTCTGTTGTGAAAATCTCCAATGGTGCAAGGTAGCTGCAGGTGGCTAGCTCTTGCCTAGGTGTGTGCAATGGCCTTTTAGGGATTACATCGGCACCAGGGATGCCAGGAGATCCCAGCAATAGTGAGCACTTCTGAGAGGGAGCCTAGCAACGGACCAGAGGGGTGCCATAGGGACAGGCCAGTCATTTGGTGAGGTGGGTTTGTAACAATGGCAAGAGAAAGAGAGCTCACGGAGACAAATCCTTTGTGAAACTCAATGAAACTGACAACTGATTTCTGGTCTCTGTCCCTCTGCTTTCATTCATTCCTCCTTCAGACATCTTGTTGATAGTTTTCAAACTTGTTGATATCTGATACGTACCTTGATCTCCCACCCTCCTCCCCCACCTCTGCTGCAGAACCAGCCAACTCTCTCCCATCATCAACAACTGACAGTCTTCCCATGTAGCAACCACAGCAAAACCGTGAGACTGCATGCATCAAAACGAGAAAGAGACCTTTCATCTTTGAGCGCTGAAGACAGGTGTCATGCTGTTTTCACAATCCTGCCTGTTGGGGGTCCCCCGGACATTAAGGAACCACAGACACTAGCTGGGTTTGCTGATGAGCATTACACATTCACAGTAATGTCCCAACTACATAATCACGCCAGCTCCATGGCTGGATTAATATAAACCACACACATACATGCAGACACACACACACAGACATGCAGACACACATATACACATGCCTGTGGAAACGTGCGCACAGAAACATGATTGCACACACATACGTAAGCATACACATTGGCATACTTACATGCACATGCTGACAAGGGAAGGGAATCAAAGGTTTACCAGGGGTAGATGGGAACATGGAATTCAAAACACAAATTGATCAGCTCTGACGTTATTGAATGGCACAGCAGTTTCAAAGGGACAAAATATCTACTCCAGATACTATTTAATTTGCATGTTCAACAACCCCGGTGTAAAGAGGCAATTCAGGCTACTGTGCCTGTTCCACACTTTGAATTAGTCCCAGTCCACTGCAATGCCTTTGGAGCACTGAAGACGTTTCCCTTTTGAAAGCTATTAACGTACCTGCTTTTATAGTCACAGTATTTATATGGCTGAATCAATCAAATCTCTTATCAATAATAACTCCTAACAAGTTGTGATTGGAGGATTTAGAGATGGTAAATATTGGACATCAATGGAAAATGGTTAGACTCTCTTTTGCTGAAGATGGCCATTGCCTTGTACTTTTATTGTGACTTGAATCATAGAATCCCTACAGTGCACAAAGAGACCATTCGGCCCATCAAATCCACACTGAGTCTCAAAAGAACATCCCACCCTAAACTTTTACTTGGCTAACCCTCCCGGCATGCACATCCCAGACAATTTAGAATGACCAATCCACCTAACCTGCAAACATTTTTGGAATGTGGTTTGAAACCAGAGCACCCACAGGAAACCCATGCAGACGCGGGGAGAATGTGCAAACTCCACTCATATAGGGCCCAAGGCTGGATTTGAACCTGGGTCCCTGGCACCATGAGGCAGCAGTGCTAATCACTGAACCAGCATGTCACCTCCCCCACCCCATTCATATGGCGTGAAGGGCCCCTGCCACTTGTCAACCCAAACTCAATAGTTTTCTGGGTCTTGTTGCTTATGGGTATGGACTGCTTCACTCTCCGAAATTCGTAAATTCTACGGAACATTGTGCAAACATCAATGGTTCCCACTTCTGACCTTGAGATGCAGGGAAAATCAGTTGAAGATGGTTGAGTCAAGGACTCTACCCAGAGGAAATCTTGCAGTGATGTTTAGGCACTAAGATGATTGGCCTTCAATAATCACAATTGCATTCTTGTGTAGAGCTTCCCCTTTGTTTCCCATCAACTTCAACTTTCCTAGGGCTTGCTTCCATGCTGAGTCAAACGTTGCCAAGACATCAGAAGCAGTTGCTCTCACCGCACCTCAGAAGTTGAACTCTTTTGTTTGAAGCATGATTGTAATAAGGTCTGAAGCAGAGTGGTCTTGGCAAAATCCAAACTGAACACCAGTGACGGTGATATATTATTAGTGCCACTTGGTAGCATTTTCAACCACACTTTCCGTCACTTTGCTGATGATCGGGAGTAGACAGATGATGTAATATTTGGCCAGATTGGAACTGACCTGCTTTTAATGAACTGGACGAACCTGGGCAAGTTTCCCTCTTATTGTGTAAATGCCTTGTAGTTGTACTGGAACATCTTGGCTAAAGGTGCAGTTAGGTGTGGAGTAAAATTCTTGGTCACTACTGTCTGGCTGGGGTCAGAATCCAGAACTTTTGCTGTATCCAGTGACAACTGAAATCTCTTGATATCATGCAGAATGAACTGAACCAACTAAAGCCAGGCGACTGTGAATCTGGGGGCCTCAGCAGGAGACAGGGATGGATCTTCTGGTCATCACTTCTGGCTGAAAGTGGTTGCCAATATGTCAGCCCTGTCTTTTTGAACTGACATTCAGGGCTGTCCCATCACTAAGGATGGGGATATGGTGGAGTGATTTGCTTAATTGTTCACCAATATTTACAGTTAGATGTGGCAGGACTGCAGAGATTAGACCTGATCAGTAAGTTATGGAATCACATTGTTGCTTCTGGTATTTAAAATGCTGATAGTCCTATGGATGGTATCTCATTTTAAGGTATATCTAATGCTCTCCTACACATTTCATTGAACCCAGGCTGCTTCCCTGACTTGTTGGTAATGGCCCAGTGGGGGATATGCGAGGCATGAAGTCACAGTTTGTGACTGGATACAATTCTGCTGCTGCTGCCCCACAACATCTCCAGGATGCCCATTTTTGTGTTGTTAGATCTAGACTGAATTGATAACATTTCACATGGTGGTTGTGCCATACCACACAAAATATATTGTCAATATCTGAGGACGTTGTCTCCACAAGGATTGCTTGGTGATCACTCTTCCCAATATGGATAGATGCACCATTGACAAGTAACTCAGTGAGGATGATGTCAAGCATGTTTGCCTCTTCTTGTTTCTCCCAGTACCTGTTGTAAACCCAGTCTCGCAGCTATGTCCTCAAAGGACTCAGCCAGCCCACTCAGACATGGTGCTACCCAGCCACTCTCGATAGTTGACACTGAAGTCTGTCAGGCTGGCGTGTCTTCTCTATCCTGTGAGAGAGTTTCACAGTTGTTTCCCTGTCTCACACTGTCTTCGTAAATACTTGAAACCTTTTCATGTTCACTTTACATGAAGTTTTGGTTCTGGTTCTCTCCATACAAATGCTACCTGACCTGCAGGGTCCTTCTGGGTGGCGTTGTTGGCAGTGACAGGGGGAAGAGATAGTTTACTCCAAAGCAACTGACTGGGGTGGGGAAAGGTCAGATCACAAACAATTCAACCTCTCACCTCGCTGCCAATAAGTAGTCTATATGTTGTTTGAGGAGGACCATAAGCTCTTGTACACAGTACAGGTATAAACACTAACTGCAGTTGGTGAGGGCAGCAATCAAGTGTTGACCTGGGGCGGGGGGGCACGGTGATTGCAGAAGACACTGACAATTTGCTTCCACATAAGGTAACAAATCTCCTGTAATTCACTGAAATAACATAGCTGCACCAGGAGCCTGCATGACTGCAATACTGTGCTGCTGCTGCTGCACTTTATAACTGTCCCATGCACCCCCAGGTGCAAGTGCAGACTCACATTCATGACAGGCTGTCCATTCGTTTTAATAATATATGAGGTGAATTTTATGGGCTAGGTTGATTCTGCTTGGCTTTATTTTCCTGTTCTAATGCCTTTCCTTTTGTCAGTGGTTTTTCATGCAGTCACCAACCAGCCAGATTACGGTAAGCAAACAATGGTACCATTAACAGTCGATGACCCGAGTTTAATATACTCCAATCCACAAAACTTCCATCTGATTGTATTATGCAGCGGTCATAGTGCAGCCGATTTGAAAGAAGGAATGTGCATTTCTATAGTGCCTATCACGGCCATGAAGCACTCCAATTTTTTAGTGCAGCCACAGTTGTCATGGAGGCATGATGACAGCCAATTATGGACATCAAGGACCCACAAACAGCAAAGTGAAAATGAACAGAAAGTTGTCATTTAGTGACATTAGATAAATGCTGGTTGGGACACAGGAAACTTGCCCTAGTCCTCCTTCATGAGGGTGGTATGGCTCAGTGGTTAGCACTGCTGTCTCACAGTGCCAGGGACCTGGGTTCGATTCCAGCCTCAGGTGACTGTCTGTGCAGAGTTTGCACATTCTCCTTGTGTCTTGTGTGAGTTTCCTCCAAGTCCAAAACGATGTGCAGGTTAGGTGAATTGGCCGTGCTAAATTGCCCACAATTTAGGGTTCAAGGGTGTTTAGGTTAGGTGCATTAGCCATTGCAAATGTAGAGTAATAGGGTGGGGGAGTGGGTCTGGGTGGGTTACTCTTCAGAGGGTTGGTGTGGAGTTGTTGGGCCGAATGGCCTGTTTCCACACTGTAGGGATTCAATGATTCTTTTCAAATAGTGCTGTGGGGTTTTTTCTGAGGGTAGATGAGGGCTCAATTTGACATAACCTCAGAAAGATGGTGGACGAGGGGAGGAGAATGGAGTAATTCAATTTTCAAATCCAACATGAAAAGGACACTCAGGCAGCCGATGAGTTCAAATGGTTGTGGGAACAGAGGAATTAAGTAACTACCAGGCACTGCCTCCTGTCCTGACCAACTCTACCACCCCCCACCTCAGTCCACTAGACCCCCTCTGTACACATTACATTGAAGGTCAGTTGTGGTGCCCCCGGCTCTCAAGTTTAAGTCATCCCTGATAATATCAATCAAGTGCAGGCAAAGTATCAGGTGCTCGGTACATCCAGACCAAGTGAAACCCAATCCCATCTCGATCTAACGGCCATCCATCATGTCGGGAGACCACACCATTAAAAGAAATTATCCTTCTTTGCCGAGTAACCTGTTCGTTTGCTTAATTCTGCAGTGCTGGCTGGATTATTTGCAATCAGAGTTCAAAACCCTTCTTTTCAGTTGTGCAAAATTGAGGATAGTTGAAAAGATTTTCATACTCTTGCTAACATTTTTTTATTTTGCTGCTTCTCTTTGTTACATTTGTGGATAACCGTGGAGTTTTGGAGGGTGGGCCTGACCAACATTCTGCACTTAATTATTGCCAGCATTCAACTTATGATAGTTTCCTGCTGTGTGTACAACTGGGAGTTGAAATAACTGTCACTTGCACATTGGCTGCAGTGTGTGAAATAGCCACTTCCTTTGGCTACAAGCCATATTTCAATATATGCACTATCATAGCCATATTCAAAATCATTTGTGGTGTGCTATACATTTAGATATTTCAGAAATACAAGCAGAATGCTCAGTCATCCCTTTTCCTACAAAAATTGAATCATATTTACATTTGAAGGAAGAGTAGGGTAAATACTTGAAAGAACAAAATTTGCAAGTCTCTGTGGAAAGGATAGGGGAATGGAATCAATCAGATGGCTGGGAGCTCATACGTGTATAGCAGGTCCCCTTCCATAATATGGATATGTTCTGTGTGAACTTGATAAAATCTCTTTTGGGTAACTATTTTCTGCACACTCCACCGCACTCACATGCACCCATGCACAAACACACAGATACATGGACACTCATATACCCATATACACAAGCACACACATGCATATGTCCCAACACGCACATGTACACTCAAACACAGTGAGTATGTATTTGAAGTGCAGCAGCAGCTGTTGAGAAGTGGCTCCAGCACCTATTAGAACTGTTCTCCAAAAGTCATCAATCTGAAAGCTAATATTACCTTGTACCCCAGCCTCTTGTTGCCACAACCAGTAATGAAAACCATGACAATTATCATAAGATAATCAGTAAAATGTTCCTCACTTCCAGCTTCATTTGTAAATCACCTTCTTTTTTGGCGCTGAAAGGTTGGGTTCCGCTGTTTAATGTGACAATGACCTCCTGCCTGTGTGGAGCAAGTTGCCTGTCAGCTTGTTAACTGTCCCCTCACTGGCTAAAGCTACCATAGAGTTACAGACAGAAGCTCTAAGGCTGTTCTAGAATCTGGTGCATGTTGTATCTACGAGTACCCCATCCTCACCTGTATGGACCAGACTTCATTCATGAGAGGTACAATCCTGGCCGGCCTGGTTGGAACAGGTGGGACTGCCTGATTCAGTCCTTACTTGACATAGGTAGTAGAAAGTGAGGTCTGCAGATGCTGGAGATCAGAGTCGAGAATGTGGTGCTGGAAAAGCACAGCAGGTCAGGCAGCATCCGAGAAGCAGCAGAAACGACATTTCGGGCATAAGCCCTGATGAAACGTCACTTTTCCTGCTCCTTGGATGCTGCCTGACCTGCTGTGTTTTTCCAGCACCACACTCTTGACTTGACATAGGTTCCGAGGTACTCTCCTGGGTGATCAGAACCAGAAACCTATTTATGTTTGTTCTCTCGAGCTCAGAATTACAGAGAAAGATGTGTTGTTATCTTTGCAACCTCTGGACTTGCCAAAACGTTTCATGACCAATAGAGTGCTTTCAATTCCCTGTGTTGTCAAATTGGAAACAAAGTGGTCAATTGGTGCACAGAAAGATACCATAAATGATGACAAAATAATTGACCAGATAATCGGTTTTTTAGTGACGATGTTTGCGTTTAAACATTAGATGGAATGCCATGCCGTCCTTCAAAATATTACCTTGGGATCTTCTTACATTTACCTGAAAGTGCAGTTGGGACATCAATTTAAAGACTCATTCACAAATCAGCACCACCCAGGCACTCCCTCAGGACTGCGCTGGGAGGTCAGTCTCAATTATATGCTCAGGTTTCGGGAGTGCGACCGGAACCCACAGTATTGACGCAGAGGCAATTGACAATTAGCATGAGGACAATTGTAATTCCTGTGCCTCCTTGTATGACTGTATGACTGGGATCAACGTGCTCGGCATGATCCTTCCTGATCAGTCATCCTGAGTCTCACACAGGGATGTGTGTTCATCCCATGAGCCACCAGCTTTTAAGTCTCCAATTTATCTATTAATAGATTACCTCCAAATGGAGAGGAAAAAGGCAATGTGAGGTGCTGTACATAGACTTCCAAATGTGCCTTCCTCCCCAAACAGTGTGACTGAAACAAGTGGTTAAAGAAAATATCCCAATGGCTGCAAATGCTTTGGGACACTATAGAATCATAGAGTCATAGAGATGTATGTCTTGAGATTGTGCAAGGAGCTGAATAAGTGGAAGTCCTTTCTTTCTTTTCAGTCACTCAGAGAAAAGGGCAATGCCCCAATGTGGAGGCAGTGCAAACAAGGCCCACGAGACTGTCCCTGCAATCTAAAAGATCGAGTTATGGTAGATTGACCTTTGCCAGTGGAGTGCGTTTCTCAGGGACACTGCCTAAAAAATAGCTTCTCCTACAACTGGGACAAGTATACCCAGCTGCTTTTCCAGGCAGCAACATGCATGCACATGGGTGTCTGTGCATATATGATGGATACATGTGTGTTTGATGCATATTGTGTATGAGCACATGTGAATGCACGAGATTGTGTGAGTATGTGTAAGCACACAAGTGTGTGTAAATATGTACACAAATTTTTTTTGAGTGTTTTTATGTACATGTCTATTCATATGCATGTGTGTGTTTGTGCATTTGTCTGCACGAATGTCTATATATGTGCATGCATGCGTGTACATTTTGTGAATTTCTGTATTATTTGTGTCTACGTGTGTAAGTGAGTGTAATTTTCCATTTGGTAAAAACAATGACTGCAGATGATGGAAACCAGATTCTAGATTAGAGTGGTGCTAAAAAAGCACAGCAGTTCAGACAGCATCCAAGGAGCAGGAAAATCAACGTTTCGGGCAAAAGCCCTCCATCAGGAATACAGGCAGAGTGCCTGAAGGGTGGGGAGATAAATGAGCGGAGGGTGGGGGTGGGGAGAAAGTAGCATAGAGTACAATAGGTGTGTGGGGGTGGATATGGAGGTGATAGGTCAGGGAGGAGGGTGGAGTGGTTAGGTGGAAAGGAGGATAGGCAGGTAGGACAAGTCATGGGGACAGTACTGAGCTGGAAGTTTGGAGCTGGGGTGAGGGGGGGAATGGGAAATGAGGAAACTGGTGAAGCCCACATTGATGCCCTGGGGTTGAAGTGTTCCGAGGCAGAAGATGAGGCGTTCTTCCTCCAGGCATCTGGTGGTGAGGGAGCGGCGGTGAAGGAGGCCCAGGACCTCCATGTCCTTGGCAGAGTGGGAGGGGGAATTGAAATGTTGGGCCACAGGGCAGTGTGGTTGATTGGTGCAGGTGTCCCAGAGATGTTCCCTAAAGCGCTCTGCTAGGAGGCGTCCAGTCTCCCCAGTGTAGAGGAGACCACATCGGGAGCAACGGATACAATAAATGATATTAGTGGATGTGCAGGTAAAACTTTGATGGGTATGGAAGGCTCCTTTCGGACCTTGGATGGAGGTGAGGGAGGAGGTGTGGGCGCAGGTTTTGCAATTCCTGTGGTGGCAGGGAAAGGTGCCAGGATGGGAGGGTAGGTTGTAGGGGGCATGGACCTGACCAGGTAGTCACGTAGGGAACAGTCTTTGCGGAAATGGGTGGGGAGGGAAATATATCCCTGGTGGTGGGGTCCATTTGGAGGTGGCGGAAATGTCAGCGGATGATTTGGTTTATGCGAAGGTTGGTAGGGTGGAAAGTGAGCCCCAGGGGAGTACTGTTCTTGTTACGGTTGGAGGGGTGGGGTCTGAGGGCAGAGGTGCGGGATGTGGACGAGATGTGTTGGAGGGCATCTTTAATCACGTGGGAAGGGAAATTGTGGTCTCTAAAGAAGGAGGTCATCTGGTGTGTTCTGTGGTGGAACTGGTCCTCCTGGAAGCAGATACGGCAGAGGCGGAAGAAATGGGAATACGGGATGGCAATTTTGCCGGAGGTAGGGTGGGAAGAGGTGTAATCCAGGTAGCTGTGGCAGTTGGTAGGTTTGTAAAAAATGTCGTGTCAAGTCAGCCGTCATTAATGGAGATGGAGTGTTCCAGGAAGGGGAGGGAGGTGTCAGAGATGGTCCAGGTAAATTTAAGGTCAGAGTGGAATGTGTTGGTGAAGTTGATGAATTGCTCAACCTCCTCGTGGGAGCACGAGGTGGCGCCAGTGCAGTCATCAATGTAGCGGAAGAAGAGGTTGGAAGTGGTGCCGGTGTAATTATGGAAGATGGACTGTTCTATGTAGCCAAAGAGGCAGGCATAGCTGGGGCCCATACGGGTGCCAATGGCTACCCCTTTGGTCTGGCGGAAGTGGGAGGATTCGAAGGAGACCCCCACCCTCACTTCCTATTGTACTCTATGCTACTTTCTCCCCACCCTCACCCTCCTCTTATTTTTCTCTCCACCCTTCAGGCACTCTGCCTCTATTCGTGATGAAGGGAATTTGCCCAAAACATCAATTGTCCTGCTCCCTGGATGCTTCTGAACTGCTGTTCCAGCATGACTTTAATCCAGTATTTTTCCATTTGTGTACCCATACATTTTTGTACAATTCATATGAATGAACACATAATTCTGAGCGTATGTGTGTGGATGTATGCATGAACACTTCGGTGGGTATGTGTCCACGTATGTGCCTATTCATATGTGTTTGAGCATGCATGTGTGTGCAATTGTGCATGTGAACGTGTCTGTGTGTGAAGCTGTCTGTAAGAGTGCATGTGTATGCATATACAAATGATACTGCATAAGAGATGGGAACTTTAAACACACAGAAGAACATGGCTGATAAAGCAACCATATTAAATGGAAACAATAACAATCTCACTTGATGCCACTGTGATTTCAAGTTAGTCATAAAGATAAGCTGCCATTAACAACACGGCTATAAATAATGGTGAATCCAGAACCCAAAGCCAGAAAATCCCCAAAACAGCTACAAATATAGTGATGTCAATATTCTGATGCCAACCCACCCCCTGCCCATCCCTGTTACCAGCAGGAATGGTGCCAATGAGAAGCTTAAACCTGCTAGCACTGTCACATTGACTCAAAGGCCAGTGCTTCCGTCTGCTGCCACTATCCTTCACCACTTTGACCTTATCGCCAAGTTCCCTTCCCAGTTGCAGTGAAGCAGTTGCTTCTTGCTGATCGGCCATTCTATCTGAAATAGAAGCATTCCCGTACCACAGCCAAGGTTTAACCTGGAGGGTAAGTGCTTTCAGAACCACAACTCTTTCAAGTATCTGCAATTACAGCAAGAGAAGAAACTTTCTCTCAGCTCAATATCTGCCATCCTCACCTGGTCTGGCCTACATGTGATTCCAAATACACAGTGGTTGACTCTTAACTGCCCTCAGTACTTGCCTAGTGAGCCATTTCAAAGGCAACAAGAGAGGGCATGAAATGGTAGCCTTGCCAGCGATGCCCACATCCCAGAAAGACGAAAGTATGCAATTTCACTGGCTGTTGGGGAATGGATGTAACCGTCTGGAAAGTGTCATGGAAAGCTCAAACAAAAAGATTTAAAAAGAAGAGATGGTGGGAGGCTGACTTTCCCCTCCATCTCCTCTCACCCCCAGCTGGAAGCCATCTCCTGCAGGATGGTTTTCTAAACTGCAGACATCTTTCTGTTTTACCTTCCCAGGAATGAACAAAAACAGGTTCAAAATTCAACAAGGACTCTTAGCAAACTGAATCAGTTTTTCTCATTGTACGGATGTTTCCGGAGTCTTTTCTCTTTTTTGTCTCTTGGAGGTTGGTGATGCCACAAGAAAACGATCCAGAGAAACTTGTTTTTTCCTTTGTTGCAGAATTTTCCGAAAATGGGACATCACATTGTCATTTAAAATGTTCACTGCTCTGTTGGCCACAGTTTTGTTAGGGTGATGCCTCTCAACAAAAGCCTGCACTTCACTCCATTTGTTCGTACCTTGGATTTCGTACATACGTTGAAGCAAAATCTTATGTACAATCCTGTTCGTAAACCGATTTGCTCGTGAACAGGGTCGTTCATATGTCAAGGCGCTACTGTAGATAGATCTTTGAAAAATAGAGGAATCAAGGGTTTCTAGGAAATGGAAATGAGGAATGTCAGATCAGCTATGATCCTACTGAATGGTGGAGCAGGCACAGAGGGCTGAATGGCCTACTGCAGTTCCTATTTCTTATGGTCTGGACTCTTGATCTTCGGAATTTTATTCACCCTGCATATATTTCTTTCCAACCATAGTATATTTATTATGCTGTTTGTCTTGTGTCTGTCTTGATTATGGTTGAGTGCACGTGTGTTTAGGGTTTGAGGGGCTTTAGTTTAAATTGTACAAATTAGAAAGCAGTTCCTTTTGCTGATCTTGTTAAACTGTAGAAAGAGGCAATGGTCTAATTGTATTATTGCTGGAATATTAATCTAAAGACGCAGGTAATGTTCTGGAAATCTGGTTTTGAATCCAGCCATGGCAGATGGTGGAATTGGAATTCAATAAAAATCTGGAATTAAGGTTCTAATGCTGTTGGGGGAAAACCCATCTGGTTTACTAAAGTTCTTTAGTGAAGGAAATCTGCCATTCTTACTTGGTCTGGCCTACATGTGACTCCAGACCCACAGCAATGTGGTTGATTCTTAACTGCCTTCTGCAATTAGGAATGGGCAATAAATGCTGGTCTAAACCAGTGATGCCCTCATCCTATGAATGAATAACAATAACTAAGTTATTTTTAGAAACCACGCATGAATTGCTTTTGTCCTGGACTGCAGTCTGTCAAGCAATTTGGGCATTGTTATGGTCTCATTGGGATTTCTGTGATGAACTATGGAACTATTCCTTTTCAGGTAGACATGCCTGACTCCCCTGCAGTGCAGGTAAAAGGAAGACTAGCTTTAAGCCCTGAAGGACAAGCAAGCCAATAAGATGTTGTTGAGGAGGAAACAAGACAAAAGCCTGTCAGATAAACAGCAGAGCCAAGAGTCTTCAAATCACCTGCTTCACTATCTCCATCGGTACCATTCAACTTCATGACCATGACATTTCACCATTGACTCTTCACAGAATCAAGAGCCTGATGTGCACATTTTTTTTAACTGACATCTTTCTACTCAATTCACATTTCTAATCTCTGTAAATGTGTGTCATGTTGTATCATAGAGCCATAGAGATGTACAGCTTGGAAACAGATGCTTCAGTCCAACCCGTCCATGCCGACCAGATATCCCAACCCAATGTAGTCCCACCTGCCAGCACCCAGCCCATATCCCTCCAAACCCTTCCTATTCATATACCCATCCAAATGCCTCTTAAATGTTGCAATTGTACCAGCCTCTACCACATCCTCTGGCAGCTCATTCCATACACATACCACCCTCTGCGTGAAAAAGTTGCCCCTTAGGTCTCTTTCATATCTTTCTCCTCTCACCTTAAACCCATGCCCTCTAGTCCTGGACTCCCCAACCCCAGGGAAAAGACTTTGTCTATTTATCGTATCCATGCCCCGCATAATTTTGTAAACCTCTATAAGGTCATCCCTCAGCCTCCAACGCTCCAGGGAAAACAGCCCCAGCCTGTTCAGCCTCTCCCCATAGCTTAGATCCTCCAACCCTGGCAACATCCTTGTAAACCTTTTCTGAACCCTTTCAAGTTTCACAACATCTTTCCAATAGGAAGGAGACCAGAATTGCACGCAATATTCCAACAGTGGCCTAACCAATGTCCTGTACAGCCGCAACATGACCTCCCAACTCCTGTACTCAATACTCTGACCAATAAAGGAAAGCATAAAAAACGCCTTCTGCACTATCCTATCTACCTACGACTCCACTTTCAAGGAGCTATGAACCTGCACTCCAAGGTCTCTTTGTTCAGCAACACTCCCTAGGACCTTACCATTAAGTGTATAAGTCCTGCTAAGATTTGCTTTCCCAAAATACAGCACCTCGCATTTATCTGAATTAAACTCCATCTGCCACTTCTCAGCCCATTGGCCCATCTGGTCAAGATCCTGTTGTAATCTGAGACAACCCTCTTCGATGTCCACTACACCTCCAATTTTGGTGTCATCTGCAAACTTACTAACTGTACCTCTTATGCTCGCATCCAAATCATTTATGTAAATGACAAAAAGTAGAGGGCCCAGCACCGAACCTTGTGGCACTCCACTGGTCACAGGCCTCCAGTCTGAAAAACGACCCTCTACCACCACCCTCTGTCTTTTACCTTTGAGCCAATTCTGTATCCAAATGGCTAGTTCTCCCTGTACTCCATGAGATATAACCTTGCTAATCAGTCTCCCATGGGGAACCTTGTCAAACACCTTACTGAAGTCCATATAGATCACATCTACTGTGCTGCCCTCATCAATTTTCTTTGTTACTTCTTCAAAAAACTCAATCAAGTTTGTGAGACATGATTTCCCACGCACAAAGCCATGTTGACTATCCCGAATCAGTCCTTGCCTTTCCAAATACATGTACATCTTGTCCCTCAGGATTCCCTCCAACAACTTGCCCACCACTGACGTCAGGCTCACTGGTCTATAGTTCCCTGGCTTGTCTTTACCACTTTTCTTAAACCATGGCACCACGTTAGCCAACCTCCAGTCTTCTGGCACCTCACCTGTGACTATCAATGATACAAATATCTCAGCAAGAGGCCCAGCAATCACTTCTCTAGCTTCCTACAGAGTTCTCGGGTACACCTGATCAGGTCCTGGGGATTTATCCACTTTTAACCGTTTCAAGACATCCAGCACTTCCGCCTCTGTAATCTGGGCATTTTGCAAGATGTCACCATCTATTTCCCTACAGTCTATATCTTCCATATCCTTTTCCACAGTAAATACTGATGCAAAATATTCATTTAGTATCTTCCCCATTTTCTGTGGCTCCACACAAAAGCCGCCTTGCTGATCTTTGAGGGGCCCTATTCTCTCCCTAGTTACCCTTTTGTCCTTAATATATTTGTAAAAACCCTTTGGATTCTCCTAAATTCTATTTGCCAAAGCTATCTCATGTCCCCTTTTTGCCCTCCTGATTTTCCTCTTAAGTATACTACTTTCTTTATACTCTTCTAAGGATTCACTCGATCTATCCTGTCTATACCTGACATATGCTTCCTTCTTTTTCTTAACCAAACCCTCAATTTCTTTAGTCATCCAGTATTCCCTATACCTACCAGCCTTCCTTTTCACCCTGACAGGAATATACTTTCTCTGGATTCTTGTTATCTCATTTCTGAAGGCTTCCCATTTTCCAGCCGTCCCTTTACCTGCGAACATCTGCCTCCAATAAGCTTTCGAAAGTTCTTGCCTAATACCGTCAAAATTGGCCTTTCTCCAATTTAGGATTTCAACTTTTAGATCTGGTCGATCCTTTTCCATCACTATTTTAAAACGAATATAATTATGGTTGCATCTTTACCCGCATTTAATAACCACTAAATTTGCACCTACTTTAATTGAAGAAACCCTCGTTATTACTCGGCTCCTTCTAAAACATAAATACATTTTGATTAGGAAAATGTATCCATGAGGGTGGTTACCCCTTTGTTTAAATTATCCTTGTTACAACCAACTGAGAGAGAGGGGTTGAATTAATGAAGGGAGTAGGTTTATCACTCCCCCCTCAGCCACTTGGAGTATATCGTCTGGAACCATTATAAATTGGGTGAAGCTGTGTCTGTTGGCACACCTAACCTTTAATTATTATAGGCAAGATTTCCATCTCTTACCAAGAGTACAACCAGCATCATATTGCTGCTAGCCAATCAAAGGTCAGTAGTATAACAGTACTGGGAGTGCCACTAGTAGTGGTAGCCACCATTGGTACTGCATCACGACCAAGAAGATAAAAAGGCTAAGTCACCATAGGTTTACCAGTCCGTAGCATTAGAGAGAGATAACTGGTAATGGAAGGTGTTCAGTGGTGGCCTCAAATCTCCCATTATATCTGGAAAGCCCCTGTGAAGGAGGCAGGCAGGTTAAACTAGTCAGGGGATTGATATGGGGGTAGAAAACAAAAGTGAGCCTCTGATTGGCACTAGAAGGAGGCACCCACCAAATTTCACATGGCAGCAGCCTCCAGGGTCAAACCTGCCAGGCTGCATGTTGAATACAAGCCTCTTCTGCTACCTATAAGTCTGAGCTGGCCATAAGTGAGCAATAATTGTCCATCTGCACACAAATCAGAGTGATGTATTAACACATAGAATAACTCTGATTTAGAATGCACTGCCTGAAAGGCATGTGGAAGCAAAATTAACACAAGTACTGGAAGGGAAATTGGATAAAAAAAATTTGAAATGGAATTATTTACAGGATTCTGGGAAAACAGAGGGAGAAATGGAAGTAATTGAATAACTTCTTTCAATGAATTGGCATATCCAGGATGAGTGTGTGGTCTCCTTCTCTGTGTTATATCTATCTCTGGACATTTTTGGTCTTGGGAGAGACTAAGACAGAGCTGAAAATGTGTGGTGCTGGTTTCAATACAGTGAAGGCACTGAAAAGAACAGGAGTTCCTAAGATGGCAAAGTTCAGAGCAATGCCCACAGTGTTGGTGGTGAAATAAAAACCAGAACATCAACCACAGATGGAGTCTCCGTGGGCTGGAAGAGTCAAGGGGATGGTTGCCTGTCAGATGGTGAGCTTTGCATGTCCAGAATGTGATTTGCCAAACAGTGTGTAATGTTTTAAAGATTTCCCATCCCATCGGGACCATGTTATACACATGGTTACTGAGAACCTGCCAGTGAACCTGATACCTGACATAACCTTTATGTAATTGCCGAGACTCCAACCCTGCATTGTCTACCAGACTTCCTGTTGTGAATTCAGAATCCAAGAAGTGAATGGAAATGTCCATAATACCCTGTTTACTCACATAAATGGGAAGTCAGACTTGGGGCAAGACAAATTTGAAAAGTTTACTTCCTGTTTGTGAGTGTAGATAAGATAATCTTTTGAAATCAGTTTCAAGGCGCCATGTCGCTCACTTTTATTTTACTGTTCAACCTCATTTACCCCGGAGTAAGTTAATTCCTTCAGTCACTGGCCTGTGGGATGTCTTCCTGAAAGCTTCCAGTGCCTCATTGAAACACCTCCCCCCTCACTACCACTGAAAAACGCCCAAGCACAGTGACTAGTTTGCTTTCTTTACTCCTTCCACTGAGACACAGTTCCATACAGGCAGATTGCCTCTTTAAGGCTCAGTAAGCTGTTTAATCAGCAGGGGATATTGCAGATGAACCTGATGGTGCACAAACACACACACACACACACATTCCAGAAAGGGTCAGTGCTAACAGCTGAAAACAGGAAACCTCCCTGACTTCGTCTATCGAAGGCCATGGGCTGTTTGCACATTCCTACCATCATCTGGATGAGAGCAGCTAAAACTTTGCTGATCGGGGTCAAACAGTAGGGAAAAGGGATGGGTGGGGGGAGGCGTGAAGTTTAGTGTAGCTTCCTGCTGGGCTCTACATTTAGTTGCTGACCTATCAGGGCAATGATAAAGGAGAGTGGAAACTCCTAAAGCCATCAGAGGAGCACTTACTCAGATCAGAAGGAAATACCATCTTCCCGGCTTAAATATGACAACCTTAAGCATTCAGAGATCGTTTTGTGTTGAAAGCTGTGTGACATGCTTGTGTTACGGCCAATTAGATACACTGTAAATATTTAAAGGCAAGTCATTGTTGGACAGTTGCTGTAGTCATGTGCATTCTGTAGCGGATTTAGTCATGATCAAATTACTATATCCCTCCACAGAGTTTTCTTTTCTCCAATTGTTTTTCACTCTCCCGACCCGTTAACTCGAAATTTCCTCTGCACTAGATGGTAAGAATCCGACAGGGAGTTGCACAGTCTACGTGAAGCATCTCTTGCATGTAATCAAAGGAATAACTAACTCTAGCCCCCAGCTTCCCCTCCTCTGCTAAGAGACAATGAGCAAACAGAAGTTTTTTAATGCCTTACTACATCTTTCAGAAGCACAACAATGTCATTTTATAATCATTAGCTGTTTTTCATGCAGCAATGTCTTACCAAATGGCAATGAGATGGTTAGGAGGTTAATCAGCTTCTGAAGACGCAGGTTAAGGATTGAATATTGACCAGAACAATATGACAAATGCCGCGACCTTCTACAAAACAATGCCCAGAATTCTTAGAATTCACCTGCAGAAGACCCACACCATTTTGATAAACAATAAATTATGTACTTGCCAAAATTGTCTGCACCATTAGAAACAAATCAAAAAGGAGAAACAATAGTCTGAGGCTTGTTTTAATGTTTTGTGCACTCCAAAAAACTTATCAGTGAACAAAGGCATTTCTTGAAATGTAGTCACTATTGCAATGTCTGAAAATGTGGTATTCAATTTGGACACTGCAGGGACTCACAAACAGCAATGTGTTATTGTACAGGGCAATGCGAGCTGAGAAAGAAAAATTGACAAAAACACAAAGTAGACTGCTTTACTTTCCTTTAGTTGATGCTGTCAGGTCATTTATAATCATTTGACACTCAGTAGTGCACCACTCCCTCAGTTTTACATGAGACACATCAACTTAGATTTGGGGCTCAAGTCTTGAGTGGAACTTGATCCTACAACATTCTGAGTGAGTTGGGAGAAGCTGCACAACACACGTACACACAAATTGCAATGGACTAACTGCAAATAGTTGTTGCCCTTGGGATGAAGGGTGCTTTGTTGGAGTGATATGTTTGTTCTGACTAGCTTTCATAGAACTTGTTGGTCAGGAGACCCAACAGAAGGTCCCTTGATGTTCATGGTAACTCACAATTGGCAGGTTTGCAATTATCCAAATCCCAGTCACTTCCTCCCACCACCCAACCTCTCATATCATCACCTTCCCCTGTGAACTGTGTACATCAAGGAGGGGTCATCCAGGCCAGGTAAGCAATCAAACAAGAGCTGCAGGCCTCCTGTCCAGCACCGCCTGTATTCCCAACACCCACAACCCCTCACTGGGACACATGGATGAGGGGCAATGTCATGCCTGGAAGATGTTGATACTAATAGATGAAAATATCAGCATGATTTCTGCTACTACAAACCCCAGCTTACAGCCCTGTACTGACATGTTGAACTGAGTATAGAGACAGCAAATGTCCTGAGTGCAGGATGCTTGCTATTTCATTCAACAGTGACAAGACAGTCTTCACAAGAGAGAGTAAATTTTACTGTGAGCTTCATTACTCTGTCATATGAATATTATACAGTGAATAGCAATTGGCAGTGAGGACTTACAAGACTGTAATTCAATCACGGTCATCTGACAAGGCTATAAACTAGAACTGCACAGCTCGAATGGTTTATGAATGTTAGTGGAGGCCTCACTGGATTGAATTACTGCTTTGACCTCAATGTCCACTATTTGTTACTGCGGCTGGCTGTTTACTTTAGGTTCCTTTCATCATGTAATATGTTCCTCTGAATGGGTAGATGGCTCTGCGTTCCTTTATCCCCTGGTCTGCTGTCTGCTCTTCTGAGGGTGCTGGCTCTCTCTCTGGGTAGGTCTGGAGGAGCCTTTCCCAATACCTGTCTCAGCGGTCATTCCCTCCATTTGTACGTTGAGGTGATAGCAGCAGGTTGCTGCTCAACAGTAGGGGCATCACAATGCACAACCTACCCAATCCTCGCGTGTTCTGTGCATGGCCGTCACTCCCTTTCTTGGGCAGCAGGAGACACTACATAGCGATGGGGTGCAGCAGTCCCTTAGCCACTGCTCCACCCCCGCCCCAGTTTGGGGGCACCGAGGAGGTTTCTCGTTGTATGAAACAAGCACACAGACGGCATAAAAATCATGAACTAGGGATTCTTTATTTCACTGGCATCAGCTACTTACAAATATGAAGGAAAATTAAGATAAAACTAGCAAAAGATATTTACATTGATTTATTTTAATTTACATCTGGTTGTCTATCTCTCCCTCTTTCCAACAAAGGCACCCATTGCTCCAGAGTGGGTCTACCCAACTACACACGCTCCTCTGCTCAGTATCCTTTGTCACACTGCTGCAGGAGGCCCTATCACACTCTGTTGAAAGTCAATGAGATGGCAGCAACTTACAGTTGAATCAGACTAAGAATTAACAGCTGACTGGGACCTAAATGGAGCCTATCGATTGTCTCCCCAAGGCACTATATGAAGAAAAGCAGGACAGTTCTTCCTGGTCTCCTTATTCTTCAACCAGAATAAGTTTGAAGACAAATTTGATTTCACCCCAACACGAGTATGTGCGGTCCTTGCACCCAGTCAGGTTGAGGTAGGCAGTGCACCACCATTGCTCAGCCTGACCTTGACTGCTGACTAGCTGCACATTCAGTGTGGCATCCAGCTTGATACTTGACTCATACAATATACAACTAACTTAATTCTCTTCAAGGTAACCTGTCTGTCTTAAATGGGAGGTGCACTCAGGCTATAGCAGGCACTGGATCAGTCTCAGTAAGATGGGTGATAAGGAGACTACAAATGGAACAACAGACCAGAAAAAGAGGACTCCTGAGTTCCTGATGTATCATTAGAGATCTCTGAGCTGGATAAGGAAAGAAGAGAGCTCACAGCTCCACAGCTGCGTTAGGACATATCCTTCAAAAAGAATGGGGATAGGTGCCAGAGTTTGGAGACTGGGACTAAAGACCTGGTGGAAATACTGGAAAATGTTCCCTGACCGTATATGGCATGTCAGTGAATCACACCCTGCGCTACCAACCACCAAGCTCTCCTCACGGTGGTGACTGCAGGGTGTAACTGAACCAGAAGGGGGCAAGCACACCTGTGCCTACTGGCTCCTGAATAGGTAGTGCTCTGCTTTTTAGCACTGGCTGTGATATAGGCCATTGCGATGGGAGTGGTGGAAACCATTCAGCATGATGAGATGCTGTAGCTTTATCCACCTTCTCAATTCCCATCGCACTCACATCCTGCTATCTGACAGGGAGTGCCAGCTGCAAGTGATTTGACCTCTTACTTCCAGCCCCAACCTCCTCCACCTATTGGCCCAACACCCTCTCCCAGCCTGTTTCAGTGTTTTCACTTTCAAGAACTGCCGTCTGGCCAGTCCTTAGAGGCTGGAGGAAGGAAGCCACTGCGACATGACTCTGAGGAAGCAGCGCCATAAGTTGGTTTGGTCAGGTTCAGGCACTGTGTGCTAAGAGCAGTAGGGAGTAAGTCACTGGTCATGGGTGAACTGCACCCAAGCTGGGGGAGGGTGGGGCAACAATGATGTCTGTACCAGAGGACAAGGTCACAATTATTGGAGAAGGCTGAGATCCAGACTTAGGACAGCATACAGGACAGCACTGATTATACCGCCACAGAGATGTATAGCACGGAAGCAGAACCTTTTGGTCCAACTCATTCATGCTGACCAAATATCCTAAATTCATCTAGTCTAATTTCAGCATGGACTCTGAGATGCTTTGTGCATTGGCAGGTTCCCTCACAGATCCTCTGCACATTGTCAACGGGGGAGGAGGAGCGCAGATGCGGGTTGACGCAGAGCATCATGGAGAGCTTCAAGCCCAAGCTTTCCAGTCTGAGAGTGATGACTAACTGTGTGGCACTGGCAGACCCAGCTGCCTCAGCTGGCACAGTCACACAGGCCAAAGGCCCCATGTTCTACAGGCCAATCAGACATTGGTCCAGGCAAGATGGGAGTCACGCAAGGGGACCCTACAGGATCCCAGTCATAGCACACTTCCAAGCATGTGTGCTGAATCTCCGTCTCTCTAATCTGACACTCCACCCTCACCAACAGCAAGATAATCAAATACACTTTGGGGACATTGGGAAGGAGGATGGGGCAGAGGTCACACAATTTGCAATCCATCTGCATTTGATTCACCACAGCTTCATCAGCTTTGTCAGTGAATGTAAACTGCTGTGTTACACATTTCTCAACAGTGTCCCATTGAAGCTTGGGGTCAGACTATCAAGATTCACAGATGTGAGGAAGCCTCTGACAGCAACCATCCCCGCCCCATCAGCATTATCACTGAGACTGCCTCGACACCCAATCCCTTCCATGAGTTTGGATTACCAGCCAAGGGCCTTTCCTTTCATTTTTAATATTGGGAGACCCAGTGGAAGGTGACAGGTCCAATGGTTTCCCTAAACCCAGCGACTGTAATTGGTGTCAGGCGTAAGTCAGTCTCTTTAGGTTACCATGAGCAACATTTAAAGGGCCCATGCATTGAAACAAATCATTGACCTGGAATGAAAGATAACCAACAGGAACATTGAATAATACCCTTAGCATGAAATGTCTGACTGAAAACTGAAAGGAGAAAATTCGGAAGGAAGAAATAGTTTTGGGTTATTCTGCCTAGCCTAGTTGAACCATTTCAGTCCACGTGGCATAGGGACACCCACAGTGCTGATACCAAGGGAATTCCAGGATTTTGGCCTAACCACAGTGAAGGAACAGCAAATTGTTTCTGTAGTTGAGATGGTGCATATGTTGCCTTTATCCTCCAAGGTGGTAGAGGTCTTGAGTTTGGAAGATGCTGCTAATGGAGTCTTGACGAGTTACTGCAGTGTATCTTGTTGATGGTATACCCTGCTGCCACTGTGTATCGGTGGTGGAAGGAGTGGACAGTGAAGGCAGTGGATGTGGTGCGATTTTCGCAAGTGGTTTTTCCTGGATGTGCTGAGCTTTTTGAATGTTGTTGGAGTAGCACCACTAATCCAGAATGTCATTCCTACACTCAAGTGGGGAGTACCCCACCACACTCCTGACCTATGCCCTGTAGATGGTGGACTTGCTTTGGGGAGTTAAGAGATGAGTGATTCACCACAGAATGTTCTGCCGTTGTAGCTTCAGTTTACTTCAGTTTCTGGTCAAAAGTAATCCTCAGGATGTTGGCAGTGAAATTTTCAGTGGTATGGACCACTGGTGACTCTCAAAGGAGGATATGTTGAGTCCCACACTTGAGTGGTGTGAATATTACTTGTCACTAACTCAGCAAAAATCTAAATATCATCCAGGTCATGTTACATGCAGATGTAAACTGCTTCATTGTTTGAGGAGATGCAATTGTAAACATCAGTGGACATCCTACCTCTAACTTTATGATGGAGGCAAGGTCAATCACAAAGCAGCCAAAGGTGGTTGAGCTTTGAATTCCTTAGGAATTCTTGCATTGATGTCCTAGTACTAAGACGATTAGCCTCCAACAACCACAACCATCTCCCATCTTGATAGCTATGGTTCCGAATGGACAGTTTTCCCCTGATTCTTGTTTCTTGCCTGGGTTTCTTGCCCTTCCCTTCTGTACCAAGGTTTTCAGAATTGGGTTGTGCCCGAGCTGCCTCGATCCAATGTTCTTGTCAAGATTTCCTGAGCTCGACAGACCTGCTGATGTATCTTGTTTCTTCCAGGACTCATAGAACATAGAACATTACAGCGCAGTACAGGTCCTTCGGCCCTTGATGTTGGGCCGACCTGTCATACCAAGCTGAAGCCCATCTAATCTACACTATTCCATGTATATCCATATGCTTGTCCAATGACAACTTAAATGTACTTAAAGTTGGCGAATTTACTACAGTTGCAGGCAAAGCATTCCATACCCTTCCTACTCTCTGAGTAAAGAAACTACCTCTGTCATCTGTCCGATATCTATCACCCGTCAATTTAAAGCTATGCCCCCTTGTGCTCGCCGTCACCATACTTGGAAAAAGGCTCTCCCTGTCCACCCTATCTAACCCTCTGATTATCTTATATGTCTCTATTAAGTCACCTCTCTACCTTCTTCTTTCTAACGGAAACAACCTCAAGTCCCTCAGCCTTTCCTTGTAAGACCTTTTCTCCATACCAGGCAACATCCTAGTAAATCTCCTCTGCACCCTTTCCAAAGCTTCCACATCCTTCCTAGAATGCGGTGACCAGAACTGTACACAATACTCTAAGTGTGGCCGCACCAGAGTTTTGTACAGCTGTAGCATAACCTCATGGTTCCGGAACTCGATCCTTCTATTAATAGAAGCTAAAACACTGTATGCCATCTTAACAGCCCTGTCAACCTGGGTGGCAACTTTCAAGGATCTGTGTACCTGGACACCGAGATCTCTCTGCTCATCGACACTACCAAGAATCTTACCATTAGTCCAGTACTTTGCATTCCGGTAACTCCGACCAAAGTGAATCACCTCACATTTGTCCGCATTAAACTCCATTTGCCACCTCTCAGTCCAGCTCTGTAGCTTATCCATGTCTCTCTGTAACCTACTACATCCTTCATCACTATCTACAACTGTACCGACCATAATGTCATCTGCACATTTACTAACCCACCCTTCTACGCCCTCATCCAGGTCGTTTATAAAAATGATGAACAGCAGTGGACCCAACACCGACCCTTGTGGTACACCACTGGTAACTGGACTCCAGGATGAACATTTCCCATCAACCACCACCCTTTGTCTTCTTTCAGCATGCCAATTATTGATCCAAACTGCGATATCTCCCACAATCCCATTCCTCCGCATTTTGTACAATAGCCTACTGTGGGGAACATTATCGAATGCTTTGCTGAAATCCATATACGCCACATCAACCGGTTTACTCTCATCTACTTGTTTGGTCACCTTCTCAAAGAACTAAATAAGGCTTGTGAGGCACGACTTACCCTTCACAAAACCATACTGACTATTCCTAATCAAATTATTCTTTTCTAGATGATTATAAATCATATCTCTTATAACCTTTTCCAACACTTTACCAACAACTGAAGTAAAGTTCACTGGTCTATAATTACCAGGGTTGTATCTACTCCCCTTCTTGAACAGGGGAACCACATTTGCTATCCTCCAGTCTTCTGGCACTATTCCTGTAGACAATGACGATTTAAAGGCTTGGCAATCTCCTCCCTGGCTTCCCAGGAGATCCTAGGATAAATCCCATCCGACCCAGGGGACTTATCTATTTTCACACTCTGCAGGATTTCTAATACCTCCTCCTTGTGAACCTCAATCCCACCTGGTCTAGTAGCCTGTATCTCAGTAATCTCCTCGACAACATTGTCATTTTCTAGAATGAATATTTTGAAAAGTATTCATTTAGTGCTTCCTCTATCTCCTCTAACTGCACACACAACTTCCCACTACTATCCTTGATTGGCCCTAATCTTACTCTTGTCATTCTTTTATTCCTTAAATACCTATAGAAAGCTTTAGAGTTTACCCTGATCCTATCCGCCAACAACTTCTTATGTCCCCTCCTGGATCTTCTGAGCTCTCTCTTTAGGTCTTTCCTGGCTACCTTGTAACCCTCAAGCGCCGTAACTGAGCCTTCACATCTCCTCCTAACATGAGCCTGCTTGACTCCTCTGTGTCTATTTGTGATGGCCCATAACTGGACCTCACTGAAACATGATGCAGATGCAGTTAATTTAAGGAGACAGGTTCCCTCTTGTTGGTTTTCACAGTATGAGTTTTATAGTTAGCACCAGCCAGACTAATACACCAATTCCCTCTTCTGTATATTAGGCATGTCATATTGCTTGAAGAGTTTGAATGAAGTTCAGTTTGCTGAGATGACAAGGAAGCTATGGCAACCAGCCCCAATTTTTGGGGCTAATGTATAACTCTTATTGAATCTCAATGTATGCATGTCTCACCAAGATCCTGTTTCTGCTCAGGTTTCACATACAGATGTGCACACACACATGCACACAAACACACACACATGCATACACACTCACACACGCGCGCACACATACACACATACTCACGCATAAAAACACACTCGCACACATGTATACACATACACTCACACGCACACACACACTCACACCTATACACACACACAGACTCACGCAAGCACACACACATACACACACACAGAACACAACATAATCACAAACACACACACAACACACACATGCACACATACATCACACACACAGACACAATCATAGTCAGTCAGACACACTAACACACAGACAGACACATTGACATAGAGATACTTTAACTCTCAGATGGACACATTAACACATATATACATCTTGCACACACAGATAATACACTAGTGCACAGTAACATACAGACAATTACACACGTATACACACTGTTACACCTGCGCTCACACAGTCAGCACACATAGACAATTACTCAGGTGCACACTTCGTCACATTTACTCACATGCTGTTGCATGTTAAACACAAATGTACATACACACTATCTCACACAAACTCTCTCACACGTAAACCCAGTCATGCACAAATTGCACATACATGCACTTACGTACTCGTACACATTCATTGACACACACATACACACACTCACTCACACTATTTCACACATACACAAAATAGGAGTTAAAGTTTGTGTTCTATAGATTGTTTGATAAAGTGTCACAGACTGGGATGGCCTGTACAGTTCTCATTTCTCCTGCTGTGGTTCAGTGAGCTGTACTGTATGGCCTGTGAGTTAATAGTTTGTGAGTTTCAGACCCACTTGAGCATAAATGTCTAGACTGAAATGAGTGCTGCTCAGTCAGGAATGCTGTCTACAGGAAGAGATATTAAGCTGAGGCCCCATCCACCCATACATTTACACAAAACTGATCCCATGACACTATTTCAAAGACGAAAAGGAGATTTAATCCTGACCAGAATTTATCTCTCAACCAAGGTCAATTAAAAACATTACTTGGTAGTTCTCAGACAGCAATCTCGGAGAACTTGCTGTGTGCAAATTGGCTGTCGCACTTCCTACATTACATTCATCACTATTCAATATAAGTGCAGCTAAACTACATCTGCATTTCACCATGTGGTAGTTTTGCTGTCGCCACCTGCTGTAAGTGAAGGAATCTACAAGGCTCGCTTGGTGCAACGTGGTACAGGAAAACTACTTTCTGGTCTACTTCAAAATGCTATTGTATTAAACAAGAGGTAGTGTTTTACATGTTAGCAATGAGTTATGGGTTACTTTGATATGACAGACATTGTTACAGAGAGTAGGAAGAGGACCTGGACATTAGGTCTCACTCCTTCCACATCCTCAGCTGTTCTGCCCATCAGTTCAGATGATCTTATCGTAGTGGGTAGTGTTTAAGGCATTCTTATGTCATGGGGCCTTTCAACTCATATATAACAGTTACATTTCAAACTTTATTTCACTGATTGTAAAATGCATTAAGATATCATTAGGAAGCAACAATATAAAAGCAGCTCCTTCTTATTTTTCTATGGGTATTTTGTGGGTGGCACGGTGGCACAGTGGTTAGCACTGCCGCCTCACAGTGCCTGAGACCCGGGTTCAATTCCTGACTCAGGCGACTGACTGTGTGGAGTTTGCACGTTCTCCCCGTGTCTGCGTGGGTTTCCTCCGGGTGCTCCGGTTTCCTCCCACAGTCCAAAGATGTGCGGGCCAGGTGAATTGGCCATGCTAAATTGCCCGTAGTGTTAGGTAAGGGGTAAATGTAGGGGTATGGGTGGGTTTCGCTTTGGCGGGTTGGTGTGGACTTGTTGGGCCGAAGGGCCTGTTTCCACACTGTAAGTCTAATCTAATCTAATCTGAATTTCAGTAGAGTAGGGTCCATTATTTTCAGTTGTGCAGGTACATAATAAAAGACATATCTGGGGGAGTAGGTAGGTGCGTGGGGGATAGGGAGAACGAGAAACTGTCAGCTTGGGAAAGTTTTGCTTCTGAGGTGATACCACTTAGCACTTGGAAAAGTTACAGTTAGTGTCTGCAACACAGTCAGCTATTGCATTGTGTCTGTCACACAAGTTTCCTCTGAACTGTTGGCATGGGGAGAGGGTCAGCAACACTGCTATCGCCAATGTTGACAAATCTGACCAAGCAAAATGCCAGCCTGCCACTTGTGAAGACAGCAGGTCCTTCAAAACTAAAAGAAAGGAGAAAATGCTCAAAACAATGAAACTATGGAGTGTGCAGTTACAGACCTGATTATCTGTAACAAGAAGGTTTTGTGAGATCCCAGTGGAACTGAGGAAAGTGCGAAAAATCATTTGGGCGATTCTTTGACTTTGACAACCTTCATCATGACTTTCAGTGTTCTTTGAGCACTTACACACTGTATGACAAAACCGCAGCACTCAGCAAACCTGGGATTCTCTAAGACACCAGAACGTGAGTAAAACAGAGGACGGAAACTTCTGGGTTCCCTGGAACATTTAGCAGGGTGAGCTGCAGAACCTAGTTGGGCAGGAGACAAAAATTCAGTTACGTGACAGGGAGTTAAAGTTTTGGCATTAAATTCAGAAACCTTCAGGCAGATTTTCATTGGAGAAGAGAAGGTTTAGGGGAGATCTGATAGAAGTGTATAAGATGATTAGGGGTTTAGATAGGGTAGATACTAAGAACCTTTTACCGCTAATGGAGTCAGGTGTTACTAGGGGACATAGCTTTAAATTAAGGGGTGGTAGGTATAGGACAGATGTTAGGGGTAGATTCTTCACACAGCGGGTTGTGAGTTCATGGAATGCCCTGCCCGTATCAGTGGTGAACTCTCCTTCTTTATGGTCATTTAAGCGGGCATTGGATAGGCATTTGGAAGTTATTGGGCTAGTATAGGTTAGGTAGGATTCGGTCGGCGCAACATCGAGGGCCGAAGGGCCTGTACTGCGCTGTATCCTTCTATGTTCTATGTTCTATGTAGATGGTCTTACCTCTCTTGCACTCATTAATACCAGAGCCCACTGGAATTTTATTCACGGGCACAGTCTTGTCAGGCAGAATCTGAAAACATATTCAGAAACCAGGCTGTATATGTAGTTGGCAGGGTAGATACCCTTCTCCAAGTTCTGGTGAATACAATTTTCTTCAGTTACCTGACTCGTTTATGACCAAGCCATTCCTTAACACAGATACTTGCAGTGTAAGGGGTGAAACTTGACCACATTAATCAGCTCTCGGAAAGTTTCAGTCATTTGCGGTCTTGCTGATTGTTGTTAAATGGTTACTTTGTGGACGTGACTGGGACTGTTCATGTGAGGCAACCACCCTGGCCTACTCCAGCAATCCTGATTGGGGCCGGCTCAACTCGAAATGGAATCTGTTGGAGTTGTGCCATTATCCTATGCAGGCCGAAGATGATCAGACTTATCTGTTCTCCTAGTTGTGATGGAAGGTCAGTAAGCTACAGCTCCTTTCACAGTTTCAGTTTGAACCCTGGCGGATGAGTGTGGGGCCTTGTTGCTGTGCCTCAAACAGTGCTCCAAGGTTTAGTTTTCAATGAAACAACAGAGACTGAACACGAGGCATCTGATGGTAATGCCTAGTGCCAAGGGGACAGTGTGACAGTCTGGTATAATGGCAACCTTGGAATGGTAACTCACACTCAGGGACCCGAAGCATTGGAGTAGACAGTGGTACATCTCCTGAAAGAGGTGAGCAAGATCATTCATCTTGCTGAGGGGCTAGAGCCAGGTACTTGAGTCACCCATGGCACAGCCCTCTACAGGGACCTCAGTCCAGGCTACCTCTGTTATTCAGGATGGCATTTTCTTGCCATTCCATTGGGAAAAGAATTTCCTGAATCTCTGGCACAGCTTTCAGGAGAACCTTGCTAAAGCCTGACTCTGCCTTTTGGTCAGAGTTTAACGTCGCTGGATCAAAATCCTGGAATTCCCTCCCTAAGGCCATTGTGCTTCAAGCCACAGCAAATGGTCTGCAGTGGTTCAGGAAGACAGCTCACCACCACCACCTCAAAGGGGCAACTAGGCACAGACAATAAATGCTGGCCCGGCTGGCGATGCCCACATTCCAGAAGTGAATAAAACAAAGGAATCTCTTTAAAAATCGGCAAACTCCAACATTCTGATTACTTGTGCTCCATAAATATACACACCCAGTTCTCACCCAATTATCCCTTAATTATCAGTTCCCTGGTTCCATTTGGCCTCATGCCAGACTTGACAAGAATATATCAGCAA
This sequence comes from Hemiscyllium ocellatum, assembly GCF_020745735.1. Taxonomy (NCBI): domain Eukaryota; kingdom Metazoa; phylum Chordata; class Chondrichthyes; order Orectolobiformes; family Hemiscylliidae; genus Hemiscyllium; species Hemiscyllium ocellatum. Next base: position 41,996,605 of record NC_083420.1, on the reverse strand, counting down.
GTCGAGATCGAATGATGCCCCTGAGTTACCAAGTATGAACTAGTGTCCAGGTGTTGTTTAAATAGGCTGCCCAGGAGTTGGTACCCATGGAGATAAAACTTCCTGCTCACTGGCATTTCACCCACACATGACAATGCAATAAGCTGAGGAAGGTGGTTGTGTGAGAAGACCCAATTCGTCCCTGAGTGAATGTCTCTAATGCTTTCAGTCCCACTTCCACATCCAGTCTGAAAAAAACACATTTTCCTTCAACAGGGCATACCCATCAGGAAAGACTGAGTAGGTGAGGGCTCCTTACTTGGGAAGACTGAACGCTAAGGGGAGGCCTGATTGTTGTCCTGAAAATCACGAAGAGACTTCAATAAGGACTTCAAGAAGGATATTTCAACTTTTGGGAATCCAATTAATATCAGATGGTCACGAATACATCCAGAGGAAAACCTTATATCCAGACAGTGATGGGGGAGGTTGTGAAACTTGTAACATCGGGAGGGAGTTGTGGTGATGAGCAAAGACATTTAAGGGAAAACTGATTAGTGACATAAAGGAGAAAGAATCAGAAGGAAATGCTGATAAAGATTGAGTGGAGAGGGCTGGTGTGGAGGGTAAATGACAGCACAGACCTGCTAGGCCGAATGGCCTGTGTCTGTGCTGTAGATATGACATTAACTGTCAGGTAGAAAGCATGGGACCTTAGCATTTAAACGTGCCAGTGGAGCAAGATGCTTTGGACTCTCTCATTGGATATGTTTGATGAACTGTGTAACGCTTGGGTTGATTTTGCCTTGAGCATTGAAGAGAGCTCCTGCTCCCTCTCCTTCAGGCGGAGGGAAGGTGTCTGGTTAAGCCATTAGCCCCAGTGTAACTGAATGTGAAGATTGTCTCCGTGGTCTGAGCCGGCTGCCCCAGCCGTGCTGCATAGCTCATTACCAAAAACTAACACGGAGGCGGCCTTCCTGACCACACTCAATTGAATCGGAAGAACAGCACAAAGATATCTTTTTTCTGCAGCCTACCTCTGGAGAGCTGGGGCCTGGTGCCTGCTCGAGGCAGACTCAAACTGCATCCTGTAAAATGTACAATAGACTTGTCACTGCCTTGATCCCGAGGTGGCCACAAATCATCAGCGATTGACCCACACGTTCAAAGGGTCAGATTGACGTCCTGGCCATAACTGGTGGGAGGTCTCCAATGGGAGCATACCACACACAGCAAACTGGGAAAGGTGAGTGCCCTGTACAATCAAGAACTCATCACCAGGGGAGAGAGGGAGGTGGGGAATACATTCTGGGCTATCAACAAATCCCACCATCTATTCCGAGCTTTTAACACAGCTGCTCGTCACTTTGTACATAATTCCCATCCCTTGGAAAGACATTAATAGATAAACACATTAAAACAACATTGCTCTCCCTCTTTGGTTACAGGGGAAAGTTTTTATTTCCCTCTTAAGGAACTTTCCTTTTGTTTTCACACAACTGCTGACATTTACTTCCGTCAGAAAAGCCCTCAAACCAGGCTCCTGAAACTGTCTTGGCGCGAATGTGTTAATTTGCCATCTCCTCGTAAAACGCAAGGAACTCATATTGCAAGTTCCTTCTTTCCAAGGAGGCAGATTCCTTCTGCAGGAAGATCAACTGTTTAAGCTGTGCAGAAAGAGCCAAATGTCATCAGCATAAATATGAAGTGCATGTTTTTACATAAACTGTTGTGCGCAGCAATTCACATGTTAGCTGTTTAACGGTATAACTGAAAGCTCCTCTCTGGATAACTAATGAGGCTGTGTTGACAAAATGAATTTCCACTCTATACTTTGACAAAAATACAACAAAAAAAAATTAAAGCTCCAGGGATTTGCTGAACAGCTTTAACAATGTATGGGAAATGCTTAACTGTCTGAACACATGAGCAATGACAGACAGGGAAAAAAAGCCTCTTCCAACTTGCCTCAGACAGTTTCTGAGGGTTATGCATCACCCATTTCACCTTCCCCAAAAATCATGTGATCTCCCACAGAAAGGCAAAAAAAGTTGTGGGTCAAATCGAGAGCGACAAACCTGGGGAGTTCTTCTCTGTTTCCTTTGGCAATTGAATCTGGTTCAGGAGATCAGTCCAGTACTGGTTAATATTGGGAAGTCGAAGAGTGTGGTGCTGGAAAAGCACAGCCGGTCAGGCAGCATTCAAGGAGAGTCGAGGTTTCGAGCATAACCTCTTCATCAGGAACCCTGCTCCTCGGATGCTGCCTGACCTGCTGTGCTTTTCCAGCGCCACACTCTTCGACTCTGATCTCCAGCATCTGCAGTCCTCACTTTCTCCTAATATTAGGAAGTACCTACTTGTTGAAGAAAATGATGAGCCCAACTACATCCATATTCACGACACATTTTGAGAGGTTCACCTACATTACATTTTTGCTGGGGTGAGACATCATATCTCAGGTAGATATAGATAAATCCCACATCATTATTTGGAGAGAAACAGGGTAAGTGTCAAGCTTTTGCATGCTATACGAAGGATGTTGTGAAAATTGAAAGGATTCAGAAAAGATTTACATGGATTTTGCCAGGGTTGGAGATATTGGGAGGGACTAAATAGGCTGGGGCTGTTTTCCCTGGAGCGCGTGAGGGGTGCCCTTATAGAAGTTTATAAAATCATCAAGGGCATGGATAAGGTCCATAGACAAAGGTTTTTCCCTAGGGTGGGGGAGTCCAAAACTAGAGGGCTTTGGTTTAGGGTGAGATGGGGAAATTTTGAAAAGGCCCTAAGGGTCAACCTTTTTAAACCGAGGGTAATGTTTGCATGGATTGAGCTGCCAGAGGAAGTGGTGAAGACTCGCACAATTATAGCATTAAAACGCATCTGGATGGGTAAATGAATAGGAAAGATTTCAAGGAATATGTGCCAAATGCTGGCAAATGGGTCTAGATTAATGTAGGATATCTGGTCAGCATGGATAGTTGGACTGAAGGGTCTGTTTCCGTGCTATACAGCTCTATGACTCTCCGACTCTATGGTTTACCACACCATCCTTCTCCAACACTGTGATCCAGTTGGATGTGTTCACCAGACTCCATTCTTATCTCTCAACCATGGCCAGAGAATTGCCTGCAATGATTTATCTTCCTGTTCTTGCTCTGTGTCCCTGAGGGATCTATCTGTGGTTCACTTGCACTTCTTGTTCAGCCTTCTAGTGGCATCCTGTGAAAATACAACATTAGCTTCCATATGTGCACTTGACAGCACCCAGCTCTACCTTGTCACACCTTTTCCACTGTCTCTACAAAATTGTCTGGTCCTAAGTACTGAATGAGACAGAAGGCATTGTTTTCAGTCCCTGCACAACCTCCATTCCATTGCCACCAACTCTATCCCTCTCTCTGGCCTGAACCAACCTTGCGGTGATATTTCAATCTGAATGAGATATCAAGCACCATCTCTAAGATGATCTATTTTCACCTCCTAATGTTGATAACTTTGTCCCTGCTTCATTTCATCTTCTCCTGAAAGCCTTCCTCCTGCTTTCATAACCTCTCAATTTGTCTATTCTAGAGTACTAACGGCTAGCCTCCTATCTATGCCACCTGCACATTTTTGAAGTTGTCTAAAACTCTGCTGCCCCATCCAACTCTCACATTCTGTTCACCTCACTGACCGATATTGGCTCTGGACCCAGGAATGGCTCAATTGTAATATTCTCAAGGAGGAAGTGAGGACTCTAGATGCTGGAGATGAAAGTTGAAACGTGTGGCGCTGGAAAAGCACAGCAGGTCAGGCAGCATCCAAGGAACAGGAGACTGAATGTTTCAGGCATAAGCCATTCCAGATGAAGGGCTGATGCCTGAAACGTCGATTCTTCTGCACCTCGGATGCTGCCTGACCTGCTGTGCTTTTCCAACACTATACGTTTCATCTGTAATATCCTCAAGCTTGATTTCAAAGCCCTCTGTAGCCTCACTCATTATTGTGGAGTCATTGAGTTTTGTAAAAGCATGGCATGCACTTGGCAGTTAAAAACAAGTTAAAGGCCAGCTATAAAGGCAAGTTTACCATTGAGTAGGTCTCAGTGGCTTGTCTAGTTTTCTACTGAGGAAACAAGTGCTATAGAGTCAGAAGTTTCAATTAGCCTGATTAGTCTCTCAGTTGGTATTAGCATGCATCTTAACTCAGAAAATTCACAAATAATGTATTCAACAAAACGTTGAAGAGAAACTTACTAAACTTGCACTATCTTGGCATTCTCCTCCAATGTTCTATGGGCTCTGTGCTCCTCCAATTCTGCATCCCTGATTTCAATTACTCCATTCTTTACAGTTATACCTTTAGATGCTTAAATCTTAATCTCTGGAAACCCTCAATAAACCCTTTACCTTTCTCCTTCTCTAGAATACTTCTACCTCTTTTTCCAAGCAATTGGCCATTTACCCTAATGTCTCCCTTTGTGATTCACTGTCAGTTCCTCTGCCTAATAATTATTCTAGTGATGCACTTTGGAATGTATTACTATATGTGTTAAAGGCACTATATAAATGCAAGCTCTTGTGTTTTTAGGTTGGTATTATGTGCTGATTATTAATGTCTAGCTGGTGATCTATGTTCTTATTGGATTCAACAGTTTTGATCTGGCATTATTTGTTCTCCTTTTGGGTTGTATAAGTCTCTGATACTGAATGGTCTTGGAAAGGCTTTTGGCCACTAATATTCGTTCTTCCCATTAGAGTTCCCATTTTACAGCAAAATATGGGCCTTGTATCTGCTGTATAAAACTGTCCAGACACACTTATCATTAAGAAAACAAGTGTCCAGCATTGCCATGGCAAATGTTTAAGAGCAAAACACAGTGGGCAGCATGGTGGCTCAGTGGTTAGCACTGCTGCCTCAGAGCACCAGGGTCCCAAGTTCAATTCCAGATCAGCCTTGGGTGACTGTCTGTGTGGAGTCTATGCATTATCCCTGTCTCTGTGTGGGTGTCCTCCAGGTGCTCTGGTTTCCTCCCACAGTCCAAAGATGTGCAGGCCAAGTGAATTGGCTATGCTAAATTGCCCATAGTGTTAGGTGCATTAGTCAGACGGAAATGGGTCAGGTTGGCATGGACTTGTTGGGCCAAAGGGCTTGTTTCCACACTGCTGGGAATCTTTTAAAAAAAGCAGAATTGGCAATGATAGAGAAACTGGATTATTACTACCACATTGCTGGAGTTTGAGTTAAAGTGCTGTGAGGTGGCTTGGCTTTTAATCTGCTGCAAGGATTCAGTCCTCCAATGAAAGCCAGCTGTCCCCACCTTGGGCGATTGTCTGCATGGAGTTTGCACATTCTCCCCATTTCCACTGGATGCTCTGGTTTCCTCCCACAATCCAAAGATGTACAGGTTAAGTGAATTGGCCATGCTAAATTGCCCATAGTGTAGGTTATCAATCAGGGGTAAATATAGGTTAGGGGAATGGGTCTGGGTGGGTTACTCTTCGGAGGGTCGGTGTGGACTTGTTGGGCTGACGAGCCTGTTCCCCCGCTGTAGGGAATTCTGATTCTGATTCTAATCAAAGATAGGGTGAATAAATTAAGGAACAGTTTGACACAGGAGACTGTTGCGGTGGGATTGCAAACCTGTAGGGAGAGGTGTTGGGAAGCCCTGTGGGAGGAGCTGGCCTACTCATGGAAAGCAAAACAAGTGGGTGGTGCTGTGTACCCATACGAGTGATACCACGAAGCAGAACGCAGTGTGTATGTAAAATCTGAGAATCAAAAAGAAGTCAAATAGTGTCATGACTTCAGACAACCTGAAGAAGGGTTATAACCCGAAACATTGACTTCTCCTCCTCCTGATGCTGCCTAGCTTGCTGTGTTCTTCCAGCCTCCTGCTTGTCAACCTGAGACACAGGATAATCATCTCAAATACAGGATGGTCATTCTTCCTGCCTGCAGATCTATGATTAAAATTTCCAATCAGACCAGGTTCAGATCTGGAATCTGAAGGAGGTTTGACAGGTTCAGAAACTCTAGCTCCATCAAACTTACCCTAGCAACCATAGCCATGAGGAAACTCTAAGCCATTCCTTAATGTCTACTCTTTAGGTTGGCAGACTATAAATAAAACGTGGCTTGGGGGACTAGGGAAGAAAACCATCTTGATATTAGCATTAAATTAAAAGAAAATGAGGCTACAGTACAGTCAAGTTCTTTTTTTAAAAATAGCAAAACTGAAACGAAGTATGGGGTTCCTTTAAGTGCCAAAGAATCCAATTACCACTTATTCCATTCTTCAGGTTATTAACCTCCATTTTAGCTACTAACTACTAAATTACCCCAATTGAAAACAACTAATATTATATTTAACCCAGCTGAAAGCAACAGAATCAACCATCAATAATGCAGATTTCCCACATGCAGTTTGAAAGGAACACATTAACTCTCCAATATCAGTTAATTAAGAAATAAAGTGGCTGTGAATGTCTCTCAATCACTTCACACAAAAGAATAGGTTATGCTGTGTGAAAGCAGGCACACATTATCAAATGAAAGCTGCCACATAATACAATACAGCAACATTAGGTCTGGAATAGTAGAAGCTGACAGCAAGGGGTCCATTGCTTCTGCTGATAATATAATAAACAAAGGAACAGGAGTGGACCATTCTGCCCCTCAGGCCTATTCCGTCATTCACTTAAGTCAATGCTGATCTGCAACCCTTAATACCTTTACCTCACAAAATCCATCAGTCAGTTGCGAAATGTTCAGTTTTGAAATTTTCAATTGACGCCCATACCCAGTGCCTCCTCCACAACCTCCTGAGGGGAACAGAGCTCCACATTTCCACTGACCATTATTGAATGATTGAAAGCTGTACAGGAGGAATGACAGATCTGGGGACAATTAAGGGGTGGGTCAGAGATCTGTTTTGAAATTTCATTGAGATTCTGAACCACCACATTGTCAAGCAGTATGACCTGAAGAAGGGTGACATTGGGCTTAAAACATTAACTCTGTTTCTGTCTGCACACATGCTGCTAGATGTGCTAAGTTTCTCCAGCATTCTGTTTTTTTGTCCATACTTCCAACATTTGCAGTCTTTTAATTTGGTGAGGGGAAACTGGATTGAAACTGGTTGGGAGTACCAGCAAAGCTGCATCAGTGTTGTGCTGATGCCAACAATCCTCACTGCGGTGGGTGAAACCTTATTCTCAAAGTGTAAGGTTCAGTGGATGGCACTCATCTCGAAGTTCGACATTATAGGTTCAAGTCCAACTCATGGAATATGGGGAGAATTAGCCATTTGTACATAGAACTGGCTCCAAGGTAGAAAACAGAGGGTGGTGGTGGAGGGTTGTTTTTCAGACTGGAGGCCTGTGACCAGTGGAGTGCCACAAGAGTCGGTATTGGGTCCACTGCTTTTTGTCATTTATACAAATGATTTGGATGTGAACATCGGAGGTATAGTTAGTAAGTTTGCAGATGACACCAAAATTGGAGGTGTGGTGGACAGTGAAGAAGGTTACCTCAGAGTTCATCGGGATCTTGATCAGATGGGCCAATGGGCTAAGGAGTGACAGATGAAGTTTAATTTAGATAAATGTGAGGTGATGCATTTTAGAAAAGCAAATCTTAGCGGGACATATACACTTAATGGTAAGGTCCTAGGGAGTGTTGCTGAACAAAGAGACCTTGGAGTGCAGGTTCATAGTTCCTTGAAAGTAGAGTCACAGGTAGATAGGATAGTGAAGAAAGCATTTGCTATGCTTTCCTTTACAGGTCAGAGCATGGAGTATAGGACTTGGAAGGTCATGTTGCAGCTGTACTGGACATTGATTGGCCACTTTTGGAATAGTGCATGTAATTCTGGTCTCCTTCCTATCAGAAGGATGGTGTGAAACTCGAAAGGGTTCAGAAAAGATTTACAAGGATGCTGCCAGGGTTGGAGGATTTGAGATATAGGGAGAGGTTGAATAGGGTGGGACTGTTTTCCCTGGAATGTCGGAGGCTGATGGGTGACCTTATAGAGGTTTACAAAATAATGAGGGACATGGATAGGATAAACAAACAAAGTCTTCCCTGGGATGGGGGAGTCCAGAACTAGAGGGCATAGATTTAGAATGAGAGGAAAGATATAAAAGGAACCCAATTGGCAACTTTTTCACGCAGAGGGTGATGAGTGTATGGAATGAGCTGCCAGAGGAAGTGGTGGAGGCTTGAACAATTGCAACATTTAAGAGGCATTTGGATGGGTATATGAATAGGAAGGGTTTAGAGGAATATGGGCCAAGTGTTGGCAAACGGGACTAGATTAGGTTAGGATATCTGATTGGCATTGACGAGTTGGACTGGAGGGTCTGTTTCTATGCTGTACATCTCTCTGATTCTCCAACTCTACAAACACTTGATTACATAATCCAGACAGATAAGGCAGTACAACGTGAGTGCCATACTGTCAGAGATGCTTTTCTTTGGTGGAGGTGTTGTTCCATGGTCTGCTCTGGCCTATCAGGTATACAGAATAACCTCGGTAATCCGAACATCAATTATCCGAATTTCGGATTATCAAAACAAGACCTCAAGGTCCTGTAAATGCTTGCTTTGTTTACAATCAGATCAGTTATCTGAAAAAAAATACTCACTGCCCATCTCGTTCGGAAATCGTAGTTGTTGTGTCCATCAAAGACCAATGGTACAATTTTGAGGATAGAAGCATAGGAAATAGAAGCAGGAGTGAACAGTTTAGCTCTTTGAGCCTGTGCTGCCATTTAATGTGATCATTGGTGATCATGGTACCTGATCAGATTTCACCCTGGAGTTCTCGTCAACATTTATTCCCCTGATAACATCAATGTAAACAAATTATCTGATCATTATCATATTGGTTGTTGTGGGACCTTGCTGTTTTGCATATCTTCCAACAGTGACTCCACTTCAAAGTACTGAATTGGCTGTAAAGTATTTTGGACGTTCTGTAATCATGTGAGGAATTGGATGAATGAAAGTCCATTTCCTATCATATTAAATTGCCGCCAAATCATCTGTGTCTCTAAGTTAATGAAATACAAGGAGAGGGGACTAAATTGACATGGAGTTGGAGGGCAAAATAATGCACTCCAATGCCCACGGTGTCAATAGCTTCCTTTCTTCTTTTATGCTTACCTTGCCTTTAACCAATGTCGTCTACGTGGATCATTCAAAGTTCTTAATTAAGGGAAAACCTATTCTTGGCATAGAGCAGTTAAGCTCAATAGTCTGTGCCTTTCATAAAAAATCTAACCTATTTATCTTTGTGTCAAAAGACTACCAAACACTAAGTGTCATTCTGAAGAAGAGGCACTGAACACGAAACATTAACTCTGTTTTTCCCTCCACAGATATTGCCAGACCTGCTGAGTTTCTCCAGCAATTTTTGCCTTTGTTTCAGATTTCAAGGATCCAAAGTCCTTTGTTTTACTAAGATTAAGTTGTGGTTGAAGTTATTATTAGGTGGTCCTAATTGTGACCAGGCCCAGAGGAGGAAAATTAGACTTATTCCTTTGCAACTGTATGGTCTGGCCCACCTGATCCTCTCATGTGATCTATTGCCTTTCTTGATGACTACTGCCCACTGGCTCTGACCTCCATAATCATGAAGTGCTTTGAGAGGTTGGTCATGGCCCACATCAACTCCAGTCTCCCAGCCTGAATTAACCCCCCGTAATTCACCTACCAAGGGGCGGCACGGTGGCACAGTGGTTAGCACTGCTGCCTCACAGCGCCAGGGACCTGGATTCAATTCCCGGCTCAGGCGACTGACTGTGTGGAGTTTGCACATTCTCCCCGTGTCTGCGTGGGTTTCCTCCGGGTGCTCCGGTTTCCTCCCACAGTCCAAAGATGTGCGGGTCAGGTGAATTGGCCATGCTAAATTGCCCGTAGTGTTAGGTAAGGGGTATATGTAGGGGTATCGGTGGGTTGCGCTTCGGCGGGTCGGTGTGGACTTGTTGGGCTGAAGGGCCTGTTTCCACACTGTAAGTAATCTAAGTAATCTAATCTAATCTAATCAATGTAACAGGTCCACAGCAGATGCCATTTCTCTAGCCCTGCACTCATCCCTGGATAGAAAGGACACCTACGTCAGACTCCTGCTCATGGACTATAGCTCTTCCTTCAATACCAGACTGATCTCAAAACTCCAAGACCTAGGTCCCGGCTCTGCCCTTTGCAACTAGGTCCTCAGCTTCCTGATCCACAGACCACAATTGGTGAGCTTAGGCAACAACACCTCCTCCATAATAACACTCAATACTGGAGACACCCAAGGATGCGTTTTCAGTCCCATACTGTACTTCCTGTACACAACAACTGTAGTCAAATTCTGAAGGAACACCATCTATAGGTTTACTGTCGACACCACTGTGATAGGATGGATTCAAACAAGGAAGAGTCAGAATACAGGAAGGAGATAGAGGGCTTGCAGTGAGAACAACCTCTATCTAAATGTCAGCAAATCAGAAAGAAAGGAGGAGAACATGCCCCCAGCTACATCAATGGAGCTGAAGTTGAGAATGTGGAGAACGTCAAGCTTGAGGAGTGACGTTAGCCAAGAATCTGTCCTGGACTTCTCATGCAGATGCAACAGTCAAGAAGGCACAACAACACCTCTACTTCCTCAGGTGGCTTAAAACATTTGGCATGTCCATAAGGCACCTCACCAACTTTTACTGATGCACCATAGAAAGCATACTGTCCGGGTGCATAACGGCCTGGTATGTCATTTCATCTGCTCAGGACTGTCAGAAACCAAAGAAGACTGTGCACAGAACCCAGACCATCACGGAAGCCAACGTTTCATCCATGGACTTCATTTACACAGCTCATTGCCACATAAAGGCTGCCAACATCATAAAAGACCCTTCCCACCCCAGGAATGCTCCCTTACAAACTCTTCCATCAGGCAGGAGATACAGACGTTTGAACACCAGCACCGACAGGTTCAAGAATAACCTTTTCTCTGCCATTACTAGACTGATGAATGGACTCCCTGACTTCAAATGATGTTCATATTTCCTCGCACATCTCCTGTGCAGTGTAACCCATGTGCCTCATTCTGTCTTAGCACCCTGTGATCTGGATGTCCTTGTTTGCTATGATCTGCCTGTACTGCTCGCAAACAAAACTTTTCACTGTACTTAGGTACATATGACACAATAAATCAAATCAAATTTTTGGGTGTGGATCTAGGTGAGATCTCCACAGATAAGTAGAATTTGAAGTCCAAATTGTTTCTTATATAGGGAGGGAAGATTGAAAGTGTATGATATGAAGCATTCACATCAGATTTACTGTGGACAGGCAGGAAATGGTTGGACATGTTTCCCCTTTTTCCACATCTTAACTGGTGGGAGACAAATGTGTCTTAAAGAGGAAAAAGATGTTTTAACCTCTTAAGTGCTGTGGTTCTCAAGAACAGATAGGAGATGCATTTAGTGTCGAGAGTGTGATGCTGGAAAAGCACAGCAGGTCAGGCAGCATCTAAGGAGCAGGAGTTTCGGACAAGAACATTTATTCATCATTTTAAAAAAAATGATAACTGTTTATATGATACTCAGACATTGAATGTATGTGCAACAGCACCCATGCACACAGACGCACACAAGAAACGATGACCACAACAGAAATTGTATGCACTTAGGCCATCAGTGTACAGACGTTTTGCTGTCTCTCTTGGTTACATTGAATTGCAGATTTGAAATATTTTAGGCTTAAGATTTCTTTAGGTTTACTGAAGAAATGGATGTTTGATGTTTCTCATGGTAGATACTCAGGGGCTTACTACTTGCAATAACAAGCTTCTGGTTTCACCGAATTTGAGGTGCAGTCAAACCATTGTAGCAAAAACCTGGTTTTGTTCTTCAAATTGACAGTGATTGACTTCAAACACTGCTGATGGATTTTAGACAAAGTTCCGTCTTTGCTGGATTGGATCAGTTCCCTTTCTCTTTCGCTGCTCTCAATGTGTCTAAATAAATGTCCCTCTGTCCCATGACTATTGTTTCAGTTTTCCATTGTCCAGATCTGTGATGATTTGGGCATTGACACACAATAGTGTTTGAGTTTCACCCATTTTAATTTTTTCATGATACAATGGATTTCTTTTCATGACCATTCTGTGGAATGCACGGCCTGGAGGTCTGCAGGTCCATCCTAAACTAACTTCTGCAATCATCTGGACAATGGAAACCATTAATCCCCAGGAGAGATTTGTTGCTTCTTATTCTTTTCTCAACAAAATTTCATTTGCATTTCCATTTTCTGCTGGGCAAGCAGTTTGGCTTCTAGTCTTTTGTAATTCCATGTATGTTGGAGAAATTAAAAGAGGCCACCTGACCTCTCAACACCATTTCTGTTCAAAGCCAAATGTCCCTGCTCCATTTCCTTTAAAAAGTAATGTGTATTTTCCATAAATGCATTAATATAACTGCAAGCATGTGATATATTTTATACTTGAGCATCTGAATTGCTTAGAAATTCTGTATTTGGAACAAGATTTATTTCAAAAGGTCATAAGGTAGAATTTGGTTTTCATTGTCGCCAGTCAGAAAACAGCCACAAAAGTTATCAATTTCAGAAGGCTGCACCTGAAGGATTAGGTAACTTTATTAAATACAAAAGAGCTCAGAAAGATGCCTCCCAGAATCCAGGAATTATGATTGTGGCTGATGCCTTATGAAACAGTTACAGAGTGAGTACAGAGGAAATGCCTGGCTACTGCTGCTGTTATTTGAAGGATCTACATCTAGAATCTATACAAGGAGGACAAAAGAAATGTTTAAACGGTCAATAGTTTTGGCCTTAACCATTCACCAATTTCAGTCTACCACAAAGAAGTTACAGCAGTTTGGTAAGGCTCAGGTATAGAACATCGGTCCTTGATGTTGTGCCAACCTTTTATCCTACTCTAAGATCAAACTAACTTAAATACCCTTCATTGTACTGTCATCCATGTGCCTATCCAAGTGTCATTTAAATGTCCCAAATGTAGCTGACTCTGTAACACCTATGGCAGTGCATTCCATGCACCCACCGCTCAGTGGTTAGCGCTGCTGCCTCACAGCACCAGGGACCCAGGATCGATTCCAGCCTTGGCCGACTGACTGTGTGGAGTTTGCACATTCTCCCCATGTCTGCGTGGGTTTCCTCCCACAATCCAAAGATGTGCAGGTCAGGTGAATTGGCCATGCTAAATTGCCCATAGTGTTAGGTTCATTAGTTAGAGGGAAATGGATCTGGGTGGGTGACTCTTCGGAGGGTCGGTGTGGACTTGTTGGGCCAAAGGGCCTGTTTCCACACTGTAGAGGAATCTAATCTAATCTCTGTGTAACAAACCTATCTCTGACATCTCCGCTAAACCTTCCTCCATTTACTGTAAAATTATGCCCCCTAGTGATAGCCATTTCCGCCCTGGGAAAAATTCTCTGGCTATTCACTCTATCTATGCCTTTCATCATATTGTACACCTCTATCAAGTCACCTGTCATTCTTCTTCGCTCCAGTGAGGAAGTCCTAGCCCCTTTTCTTCATAAGACGTGCCTTCTAGTCCAGGCAGAATCCTGGTAAACCTCCTCTGTACCCTCTCTAAAGCTTCCACATCTTTCCTATAATGAGGCGATCAGAACTGAACGCAATAATCCAAGTGTGGTCTAATTAGGGCTCTAGAGAGCTGCAGCATAACCTCACTGCTCTTAAACTCAGTCCCTCTGCTAATGAAAGCCAACACGCCATATGCCTTCCTAACAACCCTATCAACCTGGGTGGCAGCTTTAAGGGATGTATGGGCATGGATCCCAAGATCCCTCTATTCCGCCACACAGCCAAGAATCCTGTCTTTAACCCTGTATTCTGCGTTCAAATTCAACCTTCCAAAGTGAATCACTTCACACTTTTCCAGGTTGAACTCCATCTGCCATTTCTCAGCCCAGCTCTGCATCCTGTAAATATCCTGTTGAAACCTACAACAATCCTCCACACTATCCACAACTCGACCAACCTTTATGTCATCGGCAAACTTACTAACCCACCCTTCCACTTCCTCATCCAAGTCATTAATAAAAATCACAAAGAGCAGAGGTCCCAGAACAGGTCCCCGTGGAACATCACTGGTCACCGAGCACCAGGCAGAATACTTTCCAACTACTACCACCCTCTGTCTTCTATGGGCCAGTTGATTCTGAATCCAGACAGCCAAATTTCCCTGTATCCCATGTCTCCTTTTGCGTTGAAGAATGTGTGTAGATCCACATGTTCTGTATGGAGGGCAAGGGGATTACCTCTCTACTAACCTTTGGAAAAACACAGACAGATCAGTATTATTGATGATATTTCGGTGTGTAATAAGCCTATGGGTGACCCATAGGCTCTCAATCCAGACTTTCCCCACCAGACCAACCAGGGACATCTGGATATTTTCAAGTGCTGGGCCAAAGTACAACAGTTGACACAGTGGCCTGGCATCTCTTGTTCCTTAAAGAAACTGCATCACCTGTGTTCTTTATAGACCGAAGCAGAATGCTACCCTCTGTTATCCTCTTCTTCTCTAGCTGGACCATGGAACCACCTCGGTGTTGATCGATTTAAGTTCAAACAGATGGTTTTCCTAATCTTATATTCCCAACAAGTTGAAGTCCAGAAGCTCAGTTGATCTACCTTTGAGGCCATGTCTCTTTGAAAAGTGTATTTTCCATGTGCAGAATTCCAAATATCATGTGAGTTTTTGAAGGGTCAAAGGTCATGAATCCAACTTGCCTTCCTTTCCCGGATGCTAACCCTGAGTGTCGTGATATGAGACAATGGACAAGTATATTTGAAAGAGCAACATTAGAGGACAGACCAAGCTCCTACCTTCAACCAGCAACAAGGGGCTTGCGATCTGTTTGAAAAATTGCTCTTGACTGACCAGGACACCGGCTCAGTGCTAACACGGCTCCTGTGGCAGAGGTCAGACGTTAGTCATACACAAGGAGCAGGATCACTTTGATTTTGTTAAAAGAGCAGCTGACAACTGGATAGGTAATGTTACCAGATCCTCAGGCAGATCCTATAGCAACACAACCACCAATAGCTCAGAGACCTGATTTAGCATACAGGCCTCCAGAAAGGGAACTGAGGTCCGTAGCATCAGGGAGACTGCTGAAATCACTCTGCTGAATTTTCCTATACACCTCGGTTTTGGGGAGTTACTCCAGCAATAGCTCTTGAACATGTGTGAAAGGAGCTATAAGACGAGCATGGGTTTGTAGGGCTCCAGATAAAATGTCCTCTCTTCTGGATATAGTTATGTTCAACATAATCTCTTAATATTCACTCAGATGAGTGTGAACCTCATCTTACTACAGAGTTGTGATGATGAGCAAAAGAGGAGAGATGTGATAGGGTAAATAGGGCAGGAAAGACAAATGACAAAAAAAATTAATGATGCAATGTCAAAAGGAGTTATAGTGGCACACGTAAACAAACTATGGATGTGACGCTGATATATACAATCAGTTTGAATATGCAGCACTGAAACAGCTCAAACAATCCAGTTGTACCATCACATACAATCCATATGAAGATCACATGGCATCATCCAATCTGACCAATATTCTCACCGCTTTCTCCCTAAGGCATCTTCCCCCAAAACATCAATGTTGTTCACTTTGACTTTTCCTTTCCTGGGAGGATTTCTGGAATTACTATCCAGACGTCAGCAGCACTGTGACTGAGGACAGAACAATATTCTCTCCCTACTACCTAGCTGCAATCCCCACTGCCCACTGCTTTTCAGGAAGATCCTGGTCAATGTAACAGTCCTAGTCAAGTGAGGTGGGGGAAAGAATCATCCTGTGATTAAATCAGTACCCAGTGAATGGTCAAGTGAGAATTGAACTGGGTGCAGCTATGATCTTCCTTGTGTTTGTACAGTTTGATACTCAAGCTCACACATAACTAATAGCCATTTTAAGTTAGATCGCCTTTTTGACCTGAAGTGTAATGGATTGAAAAGCTGAAATGTAATGGATTGAAAAGCTGGAATTCAGATGATGGGACAGCTTTTGGTAGAATCAGAAAATCACTCAGTCTGAAGTCTTGTGGTTTAATGGCAGTGTTAAACACCAGTATGGACAATTAAACACGATAGTTAAGGTATACAATGAGATCCCAAAGAGCAATGGTGCCTATGAAGCCACAGCCAGTAAAATGCTGTACCTTCACAATAGGGAGATAGAAAACTAGTGATCGTCATGACCCCTCATGACCCATGGTTATGTCCCATGATTGGTATTACATCCAGGTTACAAGTGTACTAATCACAAATAGCCTGCTCCATCCCGTAGAAGACATGCAGCGTTATTATAAAGAAAAAAAAATCACTTATCATTATAATGTGATTTAGGTGCCTCAAAACAGATGATGTGTGAATTTAATTTTGCAAAGATCTTTTTGATGAAGACAGCTTTCGCTGTCAAATGATGCCACAGGGTTCTTAACTAAGTAGAGCGCAAGACACTAATTAGGAATGTTAATACAACATTGCTGGTAAATAGAAAATTAAAACTTCACCAAAAACACTAAGCATGTAATGTGCACTTAGTGCCTGTTTCTCAGGCCTGTGCTTAACTTGGCCAAGAAACAGTGCAATAGCTTAATCCAGATCACCTGCTGTTACAACACGCCTGCTGAAGTCAAGAATGTAATTTGAGAAGCAAACACCAATGATCATTCCAGATATTAGGAATTTGCAAGAAGAAATTAAAATTATAAAAGACAAAATTGGAAAAGGAATAAAACATTTAACTGCAGACGCTGGAGATCTGAACCAGAAACAAAATGGCTGGAGAAACTCAGCAGGGCTGGCAGCGCGGCTGAAGAGAAAACAGGGTTAAGATTTCAAGTCCAGTGAAGTATTCAGCCAGTGAAAGGTTTTATGATAGCAGAGTCAAAGCGGGTGGTAATTGTTATGGTAAAGAAACTGAAGATGACTTGTGAGTGGCTGGATGGCAGCTGTGTGAATACACGATGGAAAAAATAAAGGAAAGAATAAGACAAACCCAAATCGGCAACAAGAGAAATGGAGTCAGAGGTTCTGATCTAAACTTGCCTTAATTGATTCAACATTAACCATAATGTTGAACACAGAGTCACAGAATTGTTAGGGTGCAGAAGACAGCCTCTTGGCCCATCATGCTGCAATGTTTTATTTCCTAGGATCAATCTGCTGCCTTATCCCCAATCACAGCACAATGGTTCCATCTAAAAAATCATTCCATGCCCTCTTGAATGCCTCAGTTAAATCTCCACCACACTTCCAGACAGTATTCCTGAGTTCAGAAGTATGTTGAGTACCAAGCTGCTAGGTACTCAAGCTTGCAATTAAGTCTCATTTCAATGCTGTGACAGAGATGGAAGCTCAGAGCCACACTCAGAGACACATTTACCTTGATTCCCTTGAGGAGCTTGTGGTATTCTCTTCCCGCTGAGACTAGATGATATAGAACATAGTTTCAGAACGTAGAATCCTTGCTTGATCTTCAGGAGATGGGCTGGTTGACCATTAATTGCTTAGACTTGACAAGACCATAATCCAGGTAACCCGATCATAAGCCCCGAGTGGAAACATTCCACTATGCTGCACCATGGGGTAATGGGTAATGTCCATAAGTCTGCCACCTTCAGTAAAACTGGGCTTTATGTGTAAACATGTTGGATTGCCATCACCAAGTGTTCTGGTTGTACATACAGAAGGACAAATATTTGTGTTTAATGTTGCCAATGCAGGATTTTGCAACTAGCAGGAATTCAGTTCCTGTCCCCATAATTTGCTGTCTGTTAAAACATATCAGGCGTCAACATCAGTTCAACTGGAAGCTGATGCTGAGTAAGAAAGGGATGAGTTTATGTTGCGTGCCATGCAAAGAATTGAGGATGATACTCCCAATGCAGTCTGGCAGAGTGCTGCATTGTCAGAGGTGCCATCTTTTGGATGAGACATTAAATTGAGGTCGATCTTCCGACATGGGTGGCTGTAAAAGATCCATTATTTCAAAGCAAAGCAAGGGAATCTTCCCTGATGTCAAGGCTTCCCGATGTTTATCCCTCAAGCAACATTAGCAGAAAAAAATAAATCAGTTGGTGCTGTTTATTTGCGTTGTGTGCAAATTAGCTGCCAATTTTCTTTACGAATGGGCAGTTGAATCTGGCCAACCAACCTTAATCTCCAGCTCACCAGAATATTGATTACACTGAGATATCAGGCCAGCCTTTACTGCGATTAGAAGGGGCCCTTAATCATTCCAGTTTATCACATTCCTGTTTCTCAAGCTAATACTATGCAGCCAAACATAAGCATTAGTTTATTATAATGGGCTAACTCCCAATTAGCATTAGCCCATATTATATCACAGGGAGCCACTTACACACTCATCCGATTCCACACCTTCCACACTTAATTTACCTCGCAGATATTTAACAATGACAACAACAACACAAAAACATCAAATCCAGCTTCGTCATAAGAGATGATGGCAAAACAATGGGATCTCATTTCATTAAAGAGCGCAGACATACTATATGATCGTTTGGGAATTGACATGGTTTTCAAAGCCTACACTAGAGAATTAATTAAAAGAATTTGGTGTCCTCGATTGTTTATTATTTTTGCTGACCTCACTGTGTGGATTAATATTTAATTAGCCTTTAGGAAGAATGGAAAGCACTTATTAACCAGCTCTGTCAATCTGTCAGAAGCCAGCCTCTCTACAGACTCTGTTACCGATAGAAGGGAGAGGGTAGGGGGAGTCCAAAAAATAAAATGAACAGAATAAAGCTGGCCTAGCACAAAGGATGGGATGGGCTGATCACAGCCATGGAAGATCACTCTTTTAAATTAAACCTGCTGGACAGGTCTATCAAATGTATCCTTAGTATTTGCTTAACATTTCCCTCATAACGTGTATGGTGGTGTTGTGATGATATTACAGTATGGGTAAACCAGAGACTCAGACTAGTAATCTGGAAAATATGAATTCAGAATGTGCCCTAGTACATTAAAAATTTGAATGCAGTTTGAAATAAAAGAAATGTAGTTTAAATAAAAGTGGCCACATGCCATCAAGACAACTGTTTATATTTTAGGGATTTATGTGCAACTCCGGTCATACACCAATGAAAAAGAGTCATATTGGACTTGAAGGGCAATCTCTGTCTCTCTCACCACAGATGCTGCCTGACTTGCTGAGTTTCTCTGCTGCATACCAATGGGACTTGCTCTCAGCTGCTCCTTGAATTTTCCATTCAGTTGTCTCTTAACTGCTTACAGTAATCCAAGATGGTGGACCAACACCCAATTACAGAGTAACAAGTGCCAGCCTTGAGAGAGAACTTTTCTTGAAACTGTAGGATTTGAATTTTCTTGACTTGCATGCATATTATTTTTCACAGATCTGACGTGAGGTTCAAAGAGCGGCTCTGAGAAGGTCACAGAATGAAATACTGAGTGGACTTAATGGGGTTAATAGTTATATGCTAATAGCTGGCGGCACGGTGGCACAGTGGTTAGCACTGCTGCCTCACAGCGCCTGAAGACCCGGGTTCAATTCCCGACTCAGGCGACTGACTGTGTGGAGTTTGCACGTTCTCCCCGTGTCTGCGTGGGTTTCCTCCGGGTGCTCCGGTTTCCTCCCACAGTCCAAAGATGTGCGGGTCAGGTGAATTGGCCATGCTAAATTGCCCGTAGTGTTAGGTAAGGGGTAATGTAGGGGTATGGGTGGGTTTCGCTTCGGCGGGTTGGTGTGGACTTGTTGGGCCGAAGGGCCTGTTTCCACACTGTAAGTCTAATCTAAAGCTAGACATCAGTGATGTCAAATCTTGACAGATCATGTGGAACCAAGACCTGCAGGAAGAAGGTTCTAGCAAAATCGTGCTCAGCCATACTTCTGTTTGCAGCATAAATACTTAATAATATTCAGTTGGTTTGCACTAGTATAGTGTCCAATCCTCTTCTCTTAAAAGTGTCCGGAACCTGGTCATGATATTTAAACATTGAGGGAGTACAGTACTGTCAGTCTGCTTAGATATTAAAGTGAAGTCTTGTTTGCACCAGGCATGACGAGTCACTGGACTCAAAATGTTAACACTGCTTTTTTCCCACTGATGTTGCCAGCCCTGGTGAGTTTCTCCAGCAATTTCTGTTTTTGTTTCTTTTGGCCTGTCAGGTAAACAGGAAATATCCTTTTTCATCATTTATATAAATGATTTGGATGAGAACATAGGAGGTATGGTTAGTAAGTTTGCAGATGACACCAAAATTGGAGGTGTAGTGGACAGAGAAGAAGGTTACCTCAGAATACAATGGGATCTTGATCAGATGGACCAATGGGGCAAGGAGTGGCAGATGGACTTTAGATAAATGTGAAGTGCTGCATTTTGGAAAGGCAAATCAGGGCAAGACTTATACACTTAATGGTAAGGTCCTGGGCAATGTTGCTGAACAAAGAGATCTTGGACTGCAGGTTGATAGTTGCTTGAAAGTGGAGTAACAGGTAGATAGGACAGTGAAAAAGGGGTTTGGCATGCTTGCCTGTATTGGTCAGTGCATTAAATATAGGAGTTGGGAAATCATAATGTGGCTGTACTGGATATTGGTTTGGCCACTTTTGGAGTATTGTGTGCTCCTTGCTTCAGGAGGGATGTTGTGAAACTTGAAGGGGTTCAGCAGAGACTTACAAGCATGTTGCCACGGTTAGAAGGTTTAAGCTATCAGGAGAGGCGGAATAGGCTGGGCTAATTTTGCCTGGAGCATTGGAAGCTGAGGGGTGACCTCATAGAGGTTTATAAAACCATGAGGGGCATGGATTGACAAGGTCTTTTCCCTGGATGGGACAGTCCAGAACTGGAGGGCATGGGTTTAACGTGAGAAGGGAAGATTTAAAAGGGACCAAAGGGACAACTTTCTCACACAGTGGTGTGTATATAGAATGAGCTGCCAGAGGAAATGGTGGAGGCTGGTACAATTACAACATTTAAAAGGTATCTGGATGAATATATGAATAGGAAGGGTTTAGAGGGATCTGGGCCAAATGCGGGCAAATGGGAGTAGATGTATGTAGGATATCTGGTCAGCATGGACAAGTTAGACCAAAGGGTCTGTTTCCGTGCTGTATATCTCTATGACTTAACTAACACAAGAAGAGGAAGATCCAGGACAATTTATTCTTCAATCAGCATCAAGTGACCATATCACTGCTACT
This sequence comes from Hemiscyllium ocellatum, assembly GCF_020745735.1. Taxonomy (NCBI): domain Eukaryota; kingdom Metazoa; phylum Chordata; class Chondrichthyes; order Orectolobiformes; family Hemiscylliidae; genus Hemiscyllium; species Hemiscyllium ocellatum. The sequence continues at coordinate 41,975,375 of NC_083420.1, read as the reverse complement.
TGTTGGCTCTCGTATATAGATTGGTTTCTGTGGCATGTTTCTCTGCAAAACTGAAAGTAATGAATGGGCTGTAAAGCACTTTTGGGGCTTTGTGAATATAAAGACTAGAGGCCCTTCTTTCACGATGTGAGCTGAGGTGCAAATGACAATAGAAAATATGGTGTGATGCTGCGTGACCCAGCACAGACGGTGCAGTCACTGCAAGTGTTGGTGAAACCATCATTAGTGAGTGACCAACCTTAGATTTGCCCAGTGAGAGGACAAACTAATCAAACAGATGTATCCCAATGAAGAAGTGGAACTTTGCAGAATAGTCAGGAACTTGGTATCATTTAGAGAAGACTGTGCATTTGTCCTTGTTAATCGACCCAGCTCAGGGTAAAGTAAAATTTCATTTTCTTCAAATGTGGTTTTCTGGATAAATATTTTGCATATTGGTATGTGACAGTGTTCTGCCATCCAATCATCCTTTGGGCTTTTGGATGACAGAACCTTTCCAAATCTCAACACTTGCATATTACTTTATCGCTGAACTATACAGAAACAAGTTCTCTTCACAGCGGTTTAAAGCTTCTAGTTCTGCCTTCCAGCTCTTTCTACAACCTTGGTTACTATTTTCTGAATCCATCCCCAGGCTTAACCAATCAATCAAGCATGGTCTACATCATAGTCAACAGACCAACATAATCAAGCACGCAATAATTGAAACTACATTGTTGCCCTCTAGTAAAACTAAAGACCTTATTTTAAATTAAATAACTTGAAACAACGGACATAGTAGTTTCCTGGAGTTCAACTTACTTGTTGTCTTTAAGTCCAGAAACAGCCTTTGAAATATAAAGGGCTGCACTGAGATCTGAGAACCTGGGGGTGTGGCTTTGTGACATCAGCTTGTTTGTAAAAGCCTGTGAGTTACTGAACCTTGAGATCACACTGAAAGTAATGGGACTATCTGTGAATGTGTGGAGGTCAATGGCCAGATCCTGACATGGCCAACAGCACAATCAACATCTGATGAATGATCTTTTGAACGTGGAGTGAAGATGTCGGCTAGTGCCTGTCCTTCTCCAGTAGGGTATTTCTATTTTAGGTTGTGAGATATTGGGCACAAAGTACAATCATTTTCTTCAATGTACTGCAAGTATACAGCTCCAATCCCGTCTCCTAAAACAGTGTTGGTGATGTACATTTAAATATGAGGGTTGAAATCCATGAGGACTAATGCAAGTGCTACCTTTCTCATGTGTTACCTTGCTGTTCCAGTTGTTCATCTTTGCATAGTAGCTTTTGAAAATGATCTCTAATTACTTATTAAAGATTTTGTGGTAAAATTGATCGCCTTAGGGAACAGTGCTATCTTTCTCATGTTTGTCTTATAGTATTGCATGATCGCAGAAATGCACTCCAATCTTAAGACAGCCAGACAATATCACAACATATGGCACTCTGGTATAAAAGATTTCTAGACAAAAATGAGGAGTGCAGATGCTGGAAATCAGAGTCTAGATTAGCGTGGTGCTGGAAAAGCACAGCAGGTCAGGCACATCTGAGGAGCAGGAAAACCGATGTTTCGGGCAAAAGCCTTTTATCAGGAATGAATCCTGATGAAGGGCTTTTGCCCAAATGTTGATTTTCCTGCTCGATAAAAGGTTTCTGTCCAGCCAATTAGTTAGTTAGCAAGCTGTCAGTAAGACAGACAACAGTGCCTGTTCGTAGTCCAGTCAGCTAGGTATGCAGTACAATAGTAATCTAAGCAAGCAGTAATGCAGACTGTTGAGGGCACTTGTGATGTAGTGGTGGTGTCCCTACCTCTGAGTCAGGAGGCCAGAATCAAGTCCCACCTGCTCCAGAGTCATGTAGTAGCCTCCCTGAACAGGTTGGTTAGCAAGTCTCTATAACACAAGTAATAACATGTCTCTATAACTCAGGTAATATCTACATTTGACTTTTTGTGACCCATTCTTCTTAGGGAAGAAGGTTATCTGATCATCATTCAAGAAAGACAAGGGAATGGGGGGAATTACCCCAGCGTTCAAGCTAATATTCATCACTCATTTAGCATCATTGAAATATAGATGACCTGATTGCTGTTTTGGGGTCTTACTGTGCATATTTTGGCTTCATGTTTCCAACATTACAACAATGTTCACAATTCAACAGCTTTTCATTGGCTGTACATGTCCTGAGATTGTGAGCTGCACTGTATAAATGCAAATCTTCCTTTCTCTTAAACAATGGGTTAACTCTTGCTTCTTCACTGAAACTGCCCGTAGGTGTTAGTTTTCCCTTATTCTACTTTTGACAAGTGGACAGAGTGCCCAATATACGGTCTCACCTAATCCCTGTTCACCAATCAGCTGTAATTGTCATGAACAGAGTTTTTCATGTAGTTTCTCTGTCTCCGTATTGCTTCGCTGTCCCGCAGGCAAAAGAAAGGTACACTTATATTTACACAGCACCTTATGCAATCTCAGGACATCTCAAAGCTCTTTAGAACCCACTAAATTGTTATAAAGCATATTCAGAAATATAACCACCAATTTGCAGACACAGGAATCTCCTGCAGCAATGAGGTATTGATAATATTTTTAATAATGTTACTTAAGGGATAAATAGTGGCTGGAGAGAATTCTTCTCAGTTTTGAAATTTATCTCCAGGGTCCTTACCAATGTTTGGGGATAAGTAAGTGGGGATAAATATTAGCTAACGTCAACAAACATCACTAAAAGAAAAATTATGGTCATTGTAATGCTGAACATGGATTGGCTGCTGCTTTGCAATAGTGACTACACTTCCAAACGATCTTTAATAAGTTTAAGGATGTCTGAAGTTCATGACAGTCTAAATTATGTGCTCAGGTCTCTGGCGGGAGGTTTGAACCCATGACCTTCTGATTGGGTTGAAGGGATGAGAGTGCACCACCGTTGAATCAAGGTTCAGCTGACAACAAGCATGTACCCTACAGAGCTGCCTTGTATTGAGGTGAAGGCTCCAGATTAAGGACAGCTAATCTTTAATTCTCAGCATTTCCAATCGGTTCTCAGGTTAACATGCGTGTAACCTGAATCAACAGTGACTCTTTTCCTCTGGGTTAGCAACACAATGTCTTCTTGCTGTGTGGAAGCAACCTTTAGTACAACAACACAACTGAGACGTCCTCCTTAAACAGTTATGACAATCAGTTTGATCTTGTGTACTGATTACATTTTCCTCATTAGGGAATTGAGGTTGAGTATTATGTTTTAATAAACCACTAGTTCCAGCACGAGTGAGTTTATTCACAGCTAGGACAGGTCAGCAACATGTGAGGTCTGTAGCAAGAAACACTTTTTTAAAAAAAGTAAATGCCTGTCCCCTTTTTCATTGGTGGAGCCAGATGTCAAAATGTATACACAAATCTGTTTTTTTTCCCCCACATTCTATCCAGGATCCTGAAGATGTGCTTTCCTGGAAAAATGTCACATTTCCTAAATTTCTCCAGGATGAGATTTCAGTGGTGACCTTCCTGCTGTGCGAATTTGTACTGAACTAACTCAGACAAAACCTGCGTCCTCATCCCCACTGACTGAATAGTCACATGCTTGCTCCAAGTCAGAGTGAAAACGAGATGAGGGTTTGTATCCAGAACTACATCATTAATCAGTCATCACTACAAGTCATGAAATAGTGCTGTGAAGAAGGCATATGGCGTACTGGGCTTTATTGGTAGAGGAATTGAGTTCCGGAGTCCTGAGGTCATGTTGCAGTTGTATAAGACTCTGGTGCGGCCGCATCTGGAGTATTGTGTGCAGTTTTGGTCGCCATACTATAGGAAGGATGTGGAGGCACTGGAATGGGTGCAGAGGTGGTTTACCAGGATGTTGCCTGGCATGGTAGGAAGATCGTATGAAGAAAGGCTGAGGCACTTGGGGCTGTTCTCATTGGAGAAAAGAAGGTTTGGGGAGATTTGATAGAGGTGTACAAGATGATTAGGGGTTTAGATAGGGTTGACAGTGAGAATCTTTTTCCGCGTATGGAGTCAGCTGTTACTAGGGGACACAGCTTTAAATTAAGGGGTGGTAGGTATAGGACAGATGTTAGGGGTAGATTCTTTACTCAGGGGGTTGTGAGTTCATGGAATGCACTGCCAGTATCAGTGGTGGACTCTCCCTCTTTATGGTCATTCAAGCGGGCATTGGATAAGCATATGGAGGTTATTGGGCTAGTGTAGGTTAGGTAGGCTTCGGTCGGCGCAACATCGAGGGCCGAAAGGCCTGTACTGCGCTGTATTTTTCTATGTTCTATGTTCTATGTTCTATGTTCTATAATTCCGTGTTTCACAGGCAGTTAGATTGAGAAAGGAAAGCAGCTGTCAGTCAGCCCCCTGCTTTTATCAGGAACAGTCACAAGGCCTTTCACTTGTTATTGAAAGCAACCATAGAGTTTCATTCCTTCAAAGCCTAATGCCATTTTCCCACCTCAGGTAAAGTCTTCTACCTATCACCAGGAGGTTTATTAAAATGGAGGCCTTCTTCTTCCAAATACCATCCTGGCCTACTCCTCCAGTCACCCTACACTAATCCTGGTCTCTTTGGGAAATAAGACATAAAGATCTTGCTTGACGATACTATTTTTCACAACATCAGGGCACCACAGAACATCAGAAGCAATGAAGTACACCCTGATCGTTGTTGAAATGTAGGGATGATGTGGAGGTGCCGGTGTTGGACTGGGGTGGGCAAAGTTGAAAATCACACCAGGTTATAGTCCAACAGGTTTATTTGGAAGCACTAGCTTTCAGAGCGCTGCTTCTTCATCAGGTAGCCACTGATATTATTAAACTTCTGTGAATGGAAAATGTCAATCCCTGAACTGGAGGGTGTGAGATCTCTTTACTGAGTTCAAGTTGTTCCACCAATAAATGGAATTAAGTTTTTCTGATCTGGCTGTCTCAGATCTGAAACACAGGCTGTCAAACCAAAATTGCCATAAGGAACGTAGGTCTCTGCAGACTGAATACATCAGGAGGGTTGGCAGGTTACTCCAAAATGATCTCCACTGGTTGATTGGTAAAAAGTTCAGCTGAATCTTCCCATGCTCTGTCTCAAATTTATACCTTTTCAGATTTCCATCCATGGGGGATGAGGAACCAGGAAGTGTTGAGGAAATTCAGCAGGTCTGTCAGTAACATCGAAGCAGAGTTCATGTTTTGAGTCCACAACAACCCCAACTAGTGTTAGATCACATTGTGAGCTGTAGCGGAGACAATGAGATAAAAACCGTGACTTTTCAGAAACAAAATTGAATAATAGAGTCATCACATTTGGGATAGCTCCTACCCCTATCAAAGCATATTAAAAGGAGCTTTTGAAGAAACCCAAAGGTACTGCTTAGAAGTAACACAAAAAGTAAGAGGATGCAAGAATGAAGTAATCCTTTAGGTAGAGAGAATTTAAAGCCTTTGTGGCACGGTGGCTTAGTGGTTAGCACTGCTGTCTCGCAGTGTCAGGGATCCGGGTTCGATTCCAGCCTCGGGTGACTATCTGTGTGGAGTTTGCACATTCTCCCCGTGTCTGCGTGGGTTTCCTCTGGGTGATCTGGTTTTCTCCCACATTCCAAAGATGTGCAGGTCAGATGAATTGGCCGTGCTAAATTGTCCATAGTGTTAGGTGGATTAGTCATGGGTAAATGTTGAGGAATGAGTGGGTTATTCTTCGGCAGATTGACGTGGACTTGTTGGGCTGCAAGGGCCTGTTTCCACACTGTAGGGAATCTAATCTAAATTTCCCATTGTGTTAGGTATATTAATAGGGGAAAGGGACTGCGTGGGTTACTCTTTGGAGGGTCGGTGTGGACTTGTTGGGCCAAAAGGCCTGTTTCTGCACTGTAGGGAATCTAACCTAATCTATGTCCACCACTAGAACAGGAGCCAATTCAAACGAACCTGGTAAACTTCACTGGGACCACAGCCTCGTACATGAGCTTGTCGGGCTCCCCATGACATCTGCAAGGCAAGTAGCACCAGGAATACTGGGAAGTGAATGTCAGAGCTAGTACAGATGATTCAATATCACAAAAAGGCAGCTCTAGCATTCCAGCAAACAAAGGAAGCCGACCGAATGTCACATACACCCGATTCACACAACGTCCTGCCAGGCTGTAAGGTTGGATAGTGAAAGTCATCAGAACATTAACATACAATGGGCTGGCCATTTAATACAGTCAATGTCCCAGAACGATTGTTGCACAAACTGAAGATGTTCCCACTATTCATAATGTCCATCCACAAGAGCATGAAAACCATAGGCAGTGGCCAAAATCGATCCAGGTGAAGGTGTTAATCTTCTTCCACTTCCCAGACTGAAAAATTTGTACCTGCAGAAGTGGAAACTGATGATTCAACCAATCACCACTGACTCCACAAGCTACAATGGCTCAAAGATTTCAATTGTGGGATCCTTCACTCTTGAATGTTGCTACAACAATACACTTTTGGCATTCCAGATATTCTACATGGTGAACAACACATGTCTAATAATTAAACATTGGGGTGAGCAGAATCATAGTTATTGAGATCTACAGCATAGAAACAGACCCATCGGTCCAATTTGTCCATGCCAACCAGATATTCTAAATTAATCTGGTCCCATTTGCCAGCATTTGACCCAAATCCCTCTAAACGTTTCCTATTCATTTTCCCACCAGGTGCCTTTTAAACGTTGCAATGGTACTAGCATCCACCGCTTCCTCTGGCAGCTCATTACATACACGCACTGCCCTCTGCATGAAAAAATGCCTAAAGTCCCTTTTAAGCCTTTCTCCTCTCATCCTGAACCTACACCCTCAAGTTTTGGACTCCCCTAACCAGAGGAAACAACTTTGGCTATTCACCCTATCCATGCCCCTCATGGTTTTATAAACCTCTATGAGGTCATCCCTTCAGCTTTCAATGATCCAGGTAAAACAGCTTTAGCCTATTCAGCCTCTCCCTGTAGCTGATACCCTCCAATCCTGGCAACATCCATGTAAATCTTTTCCGAACCCCTTTAAGTTTCACAACACCTTTTTTCCAAGGAGACCAGAATTGAATGTAGCATTCCAAAAGTGGCCAAACTAATGCCCTGTACAGTCACAACATAACCTCCCAGCTCCTATACTCAATGCACTGACCAAAGGCAAGCAAACCAAATGTCTTCTTCACTATCCTGTCAACCTGCAACTCTGCTTTTAATGAGCTAGGAATCTACACAAAGGTCTCTTTGATCAGAAACACTCCCCAGGGCTTACTAGTAAGTGTATAGGTCCTGCCCTGATATGCCCTACCAAAATGCAGCACCTTACATTAATCTAAATTAAACCTGACTTTGGTTATCATTCATTGTCTTGACAACAGACTATTATCACCTTGCAAAGTACTCACAATCATGATTCAGAATTGCTACTAGTCTCTCCAACATCTGAGGAGATGTGACCATCTATTCCTTTAAATTTCCAATCATTAGTCAATTGCGTAAAGCTTTCAGCATTGCCTTTGTAGAAACAGATTTCAATTTTTAGACTGTTTGATAATCATTCTTTCACCTAACAGAATTGACAGACAACAGTGAACCACCTTTCCCAGTCATCATTCATCAATACTACTTAAGTACAAGATGTACTCTTTGAAAATCAGGGGAGCATGAAAGGATACGTTACAGATATGTGGGCAAAGGATTACACAAAATAAATCTTGGAGAAAGTAGCAAATAAACTGAAGTCACATCAGGAAGTACCAGAACAAGAAACATTAAGTAACGTCATTGAAAGTAAAACATGATCTAAAACACAATGCACGAACAGCACTCCTACAGGCAGTGAAAGCATACAGCGACCTGAAGTGAACTTTACATTAACCAAATTGAGATATTTAGATTAGATTAGATTACATTACAGTGTGGAAACAGGCCCTTCGGCCCAACAAGTCCATACTGACCCGCCGAAGCGTAACCCACCCATACCCCTACATTTACCCCTTACCTAACACTATGGGCAATTTAACATGACCAATTCACCTGACCCGCACATCTTTGGACTGTGGGAGGAAACCGGAGCACCCGGAGGAAACCCACGCAGACATGGGGAGAACGTGCAAACTCCACACAGTCAGTCGCCTGAGTCGGGAATTGAACCCGGGTCTCAGGCGCTGTGAGGCAGTAGTGCTAACCACTGTGCCACTGTGCCGCCCACATATTCAGAGATTCATAGGTTTATCACTTTTATATAATTCTATAAGTTCTTAACAGCAGATTTATTTTCATATGATGTAAATTGTCTTGATATTTAAGGGTACAACAATAAGTAAGGAAAAAGAAGGATGCTACAGTTTACTTTTAAAAGGTGCATCTAAAAGTGCTGTGTGACACCAGTCAAGATGTGATATATACACTTGTGATTATTGGGACAAGATAAAAATTGTCATCAAGGCTTGATGTGTTAACTGACTTCTCAGATATTATTGAATACAGTTTGATCTCTTGAATTAAAAGAGCTCCCTAATTGAGTTACCAATCTTCTTTGTGAGGTATCAAATATGACAGTTTCAGCAATGGTAATCCCATTGAATGTCAAGGGAAGATCATTAGATTTTCCCTTGTCAGAGATGGTCTTGCCTGGGCACTTGTGTGGCATGAATGTAACAAGACTTCCCCTTATTGTCCCCTTTCTCTCCACCAGCCTATGTATTCATTCCCCGATCATTTCCAGCACTTCCCATGTGATGCCAACAAACACATTGGCCTTCAGAAGGGACTCATACCTCCAAATTACTCTGATCCACCCTTCAGTCTTGCACAGTATCACCTCTCTTCCCTTAATACTTTTTAAGAATACAAATGCACCATTCTCTCTCCAAGATCACTTACCCTGTCCTTATCACAGGGGAAACAGTTCATAAAGTCATTAACATCTGCAGCACAGAAAAAGGCCCTTCTGCCCAACAAGTCTGCATTGGTCAAAAACAGCCACCTAACTATTCCCATCCCGTTGTCCAGCATTACAAATGCACATCTAAATACTTCAACGTTATGAGAGATTCTGCTTCTATCATTCTCTGAGGTAGTGAGTTCCAGAATACCACCATCCTCTGAATGGAAAGAAAAAGCCTCACAGCCCCTCAAAACCTCCTGCCCCTTACCTTAAATCGATGCTCCCTGGCCATTGATTGCTCTATCAAGGGGAATAGTTTCTTCCTGCATACCCTATCTATGCACCGCAACATTTTATATATCTCAATCATGTCAACCCTCAGTCTCCTCTGCTTCAATCAATACAACCCCAGTCTGTCCAATTTCTCTTCATCACCAAAACTCTCCAACCCAGGCAACATCCTGGTCCTTTGCATCCTCTGCAGTGCAATCACATCCCTCTTATAATGCAGGTTCCAGAACTGCACCCACTAACAGTGGCCTTACCAACATATTTTACTGTTTCAGCATAAACCCTTGCTCTTTAGCTGTAAGCCTCAGATAATAAAGGCAGGTACCTCATGTGCTTTCTTAACAAATTTATCTCCCTGTCCTGCTAACTTAAGGGACCCACATTCATGTGACGAAGATTCCTGTTATCCTGGGTGATTCCTGGGGTCCCACCATTCAATTTATTCTCTTGCCTTGCTTGACTTGTCTAAGTTCATCACCTTACTCTTGTCCAAATTGAATTTCATTTGCCACTGATTAGTCCATCTGACCAGCCCGTCCATGTCCTCCTGTATTTAAGGCTTTCCTCATTGCTATTTGCCACTCCACCAATTTACATGTAATCAGCAAATTTATTAATCGACCCTTCTACATTCAAGTCTAAATCATTTATATATTCCACAAACAGGAAGGTCTCCAACACTGATTCTCTGCAGAACCTTATTGCATACAATCTTCCAGTCACAAAAACAGCCCTTGACCATCACCCTCTGCTTTTTTTTTAGATTAGATTCTCTACAGTGTGGAAACAGGCCCTTCGGCCCAACCAGTTCACACCGACACTCCGAAGAATAACCCACCCAGACCCATTTCCCTCTGACTAATGCACCTAACACTATGGGCAATTTAGCATGGCCAATTCACCTGACCTGCACATCCTTGCACTGTGGGAGGAAACCAGAGCACCCGGAGGAAACCCACGCAGACACAGGGAGAATGTGCAAACTCCACACAGACAAGGCTGGAATCGAACGTGGGACCCTGGTACTGTGAGGCAGCAGTGCTAACCACTGAGCCACCGGCTTCTTGCCACTCAGCCAATTCTGGATCCAATTCAGCAAATTTCCTTGGATTGCATTGGCTCTAACCTTCATTATCAGCCTCCCATGTGGAACATTATCTAAGGCCTTGCTGAGCTTCAATGTAATATTCATCTAACACCTGGTCACCTCCATAACAAATTCAGTCAAGTTGGTCAGCAGAGGGGCTCAGTAGTTAGCACTGCTGCCTTAAAGCATCAGGAACCCAGGTTTAATTGGGCGACTGTGTGGAGTTTGCACATTCTTCCTGTGTCTGCATGGATTTCTTCCTGGTGCTCCGGCTCCCTCACAATCCAAAGATGTGCAGGTTAGGTGGATTAGCCATGCTAAAAGTTGCCCCTCAGTGTCCATGGATGGGCAGGTTAGGTGAAATAGCTATGGTTAAAAAAAACTCAAGTGGGGTTACAGGAATGGGTTAGGGAGAGGGGAGGTGCTGGATTTGAGTGGGATGCTCCTTGGAGGATTGGTGCAGACTCAATGGGCTGAATGGCCTCTTTCTGCTCTGTTGGGATTCTGTGGTCAGGTATGATTTTTCTCTTAATAAAATCATGCCGATGGTTATTGATTAAGCCTTGTCTCTCCAAGTGCAGATTAATTCTGTCCCTCAGATTTGTTTCAATCTCTGAGATTAGACTGGCTGGCCTGTAGTTTCCTTGCTCCCTTCGTGAATAATGGTACAACATTGGCTGTCCTCCAATTCTCTGGCTTCTCTCCTGTGGCCAGAGAGGAATTAAAAATTATTACCAGAGCCACTGCTATTTCCTCCTTTTCCTTACTCAGCAGTCTGGGGTACCATCCATCCGGCCCTGGAAGGTTATCTGAATCTGCCAGACCACTTGAAACCCCCTGGCTATGGTAACGTTTTTAAGTATATCTCAGTCCTGCTGCCTAATTTTTATACCAACATCACTTCGCTTATTGTGAAAACCAACACATAGTATTCATTTCGAGCCTGACCTACATCCTGTGCCTCCACACATAAATTACCACCGGGTCCTTAACGGGGCCCACTCTTTCCCTTGTTATCCTTTTATCCTTCGTGTACTTGTAAAATAGCTTTGTATTTTCCTTTATTTGCCATTATTCCTTCATGCTCCCATTTTGCAGTGCTGTTCTCCTTTAGAGCTTTTGTCTTGCACATTCTGTACTCCTTTAGGGCTTTTAACTACCCCTATCCACATCCCAGTATCTATCTGCCCTAAGCCTTTGTTTCTCTCTTTATTCAATCCTGACTACCTCTTAATATCCAGGGTTTGCAGGATTTGCTGGTCCCACCTGTTATCACCATCCTATTACTTTTACACTTTTCTGAAATTTGCCAGCATTTCTGCTCTTCTACTTGTCTTAGATCATTGGGAGGCCGACAGTACACTCCCAGCATTGTGATCGCTCCTTTTTCATTTTTAATTTCTACCCACATAGCTATATTTGAGGAGCCTTCTAAGATGTCATCCCTCCTTACTCCTGTAATTGAGTCCCTGATTGATATTGCCACACACCCTCCTTTCTTACCTCCTTCCATGCTTCACCAGAAGACACTATATCCTGAAATCGTGAGCCTACCCTGCCCCTCTCTTCACCCATGTCTCAGTGATTGTAATGGCATCATAACCTCCAGTGTTTAATTTGTGCCCTCAACTCATTTGCCTTGCTTGCAGAAGCCTTGTGTTAAAGTAAATACCATCCAACCATGCCAAACTTCCATGTGCCCTAACTGGCCTATAATTTCTATGATCCTTGACTCTCTTGCTGTCTTTTCTAATTTTGGTTATTCATCTCCCCCTGCTGAACGTTCTCTCTGAATCCCTTCACTAAATTAGTTTAAAGCCTCCCCAAAAGCACTAGCATAACCTTTTGAGTGGACGCTGGTCCCATTCTGATCCACTTTGTGCAGGTCTCACTGCCACCAAACACCATCCCAACATCCCAGAAGTCTCAAGCCCTCCCTCCTGCCCCGTCTTTCCATCCATGCAATCACCCCTTGAATTTTTCCATTCACTAGCATGTGGCACCAGAAGTAATCCAGAACTTTAGGGTCCTGTTTTTTAATCTACTTCCTGCTTTCTGCTTGTTGGATCTCCTCCCTTTTGTCCAGCTATGTTGTTGGTCCCAATAACCACAATCTCTGTCTGTTGCCCACACCCTTTGGAATGCTGCGTGGCTGTTCAGTGACATCCCTGACCCTGGCCCCAGGAAGGCAACTAGCCACCTGGAGACTCTCTTGCACCAGCAGAAATGTCTGTCTGCTCCACAACCTCACTTCCCCCCTCCCCACCACTCCCCCGTATCCCGTTCCCTCCCCACCTCCACTTCACCTCTTCACTACAATCCAGTGAGTTGGAGATACTACTTTCAGTTTAGTTTAGAATTATAGAAAATCTACAGTGCAGAAAGAGGCCATTCTGCCCATCAAATCTGCACTGACCCTCCAAAGACCATTCCACTCAAACCTCCTATTGTATCCCTGTAACCCCACATTGTGCCATGGCTATAATTTACTGCATTTGTTTCTCCTAATGCTGCTCTACATTGAGCAGACCAGTTCAGCTTGCATAACCCATTGCCGAACCTTCATTCAGCCTGGTGCTGCGTTTCTGATTTGCCTATCATTGGATTCCTCTACCTTATTTCCCTATCTGTCCCCAACTTCCTCTAGTATTCCAGTGAAATGGCACATAAACTTGAGGAACAGGACCTTATCTTCCAAAGAGCCTTCTAGGCTGAACACTTAGTTCAACAATTTCAGATCGCAAGCAGTCCTCCCATTTTGATTCAATTATCGTTGTAATTTCTGATTTACACTCAGTTTCTCTTTTCATTGATTTTGGCTGACAGGTAGTCATCACTTTACCATGTTCGCCTCCTCATTCCCACTCCCATTGTCCTTGCGCCACTTGTTTATGAATCATTTCCCACCCAATCCCTCACCTGCTCTTTTGTCCTTTTCTCACATTCCCCCCTTTCACTTGTATAATACCTCTCTCACGTTTCCTGGTTTACATGTACAGTTACAATCTCAAACTCTCTTACTCTCTACAAATGCTGTAATGGCACCTGCGTGTTTCCAACATTTCATTTCTGATTTCCAGAACTCTCAGTTTTGTTTTCTATTCAAAGTAATCACTGCTTTAAGAGAAATTGTTTCTTCCAAAACATAAGCCCAAATCCTAATAACTATTCAGTTCAATATGATGCTATACTTGTTTAAACCATATCCAGGCATCATTTAGTGCTTACTCACAGCGAGCAGTGAATATCACTCATTACTTAATCAAAGACATGATACTACTCAGTTAACTGCTAAATGCACTCACTGTAACATTACACTGTCTATTCATTGCAATTCCAACACATCTCAGTGCAACTCCAGCATACCATTCAATTCCTGCTCAATGCAACCCGAGGGCAGTATTCAGCATCTCAATGAAGCCCCATTGCACCATTCACTATCTCCTCAATGCAACTCCAGTGCATCATTAATACTTACTCAGTGAAAGGTGGACGTGAAAGATCCCAGGGTGGTACTTGAAGGAAAAGCAGGCTAATTCTCCCTCGTGTCCTGCCCAATATTTATCTATCAATCAACATTACTAAACCAGATTATCTGCTTGATCGTTGTTTTTGGGAGCTTGCTTTCCACAACTTGGTGCTGCATCACCAACACTACAACAGTAACTTCTAAGAGTAGGTTAAGTTTATTAGTCATGAAGCACTTCCAAGAAAGGCTTAATATGAAACACAAGACATCTATTTTCTTTTAAATGCAACATTGATAAGCATGTAGCAGCATGAATGAGGAATGTGTTGTTTGCATCAGAAACATATTGTACTTATATGGGAGGCAGAGAGTGCATCATTTATATGGGGACTGCCCAATCAAAATGAGTAACAAAGATTGGTACCTCTAGGACCAACATAACTTTTCATGCTCTTGAAATTCCTCTATCACTTTTACAACTGGCTCTTTCTTCTAACCAATCATTCCACTGTGCTAAGTATTTCACTAGCCAAAGTCACAGTTTACTATTACCATATGTGACACATTGACAGTGTGACAAAAGCTAGCATATATACCATATGTCTCTGAACCATTGACTTATAAACTGCAAGTACTGAAAATCAGTTCCCTTCATGGCCTCTCACAATCTCTGATTTAATGCCAAGTGTAATGGCAATGGTGAAAATCCTTGTTAGTCATGGAACTGGCTATCTGTCCTTTTGCAATCAACAGCAATGGCATTTATGTAGCATTTTGACATGGTAAAACATTCCAAATGTTGTATAATGTTATGGTTCTGAAAGAGTTAACATTTGAACTATAATGAGCTCCTCCAGTCTGATGATATCATATAAACTCTGTTAGGAGAATTGGTTGATTCTGGCTCTTTTCCTGATAGATAAATACACATCTTCTCTGCTTGTTGTTAGTCATTGATAAGCTGAAGGGTTAATGTAACCTAATGTTACTGAAATATAATAAGCTTCAACCAGTTATCAAAGAATGTGCCGCTTTGGAAAATGTCTCTTTGTCCATTCTCCACAACAGATTAATCTGCCCCTGAGACAAGCAAAGGAAGGAGGACTGGTGAAAGCACTCTACCTAAACACCAACCACCAGTGTTCAGGCATCACATTATATTACAACATGCTTGCAGCAGAACCTATCTGACACCCACCACCAAGAGGAGAGACTCAAAAGAGCCACAAGGAGAAGAAGAGTTTTATTTTGTAGACATGAGTTATCATTTTAAGAGGATTGTTGTTTTAAGAAGGGCTCAGCTAGTAAGTCAGTGTCTCAAATCAACTAAACAGACATCAGTGGCTCATGGAAGCTGCAACAACTTAAAAGCTGCACTCCAAGGTGAAAGATAGCCGGGCCTGGAGTAGAAAGTGCAGAGAAGTCAGTATGGGCTACAATCACACTTGATGGAACGCAGCAGATATTAATCAGTTCGGCCACAGACTTAATGTACATTGGTGCCTCCTTCAATAAGTAAGTCCCGAAGGGGAGAAAGGTAGAGAACTTGCCTAATAGTGCAAAACACAGGATGGGAGACTGGAAACATAAACTGGGAGTACTTACTGGTAAAATGAACATTGCTGCAGCCACGAACAAGTACCATAAAATACAGCTGCAAGCTTTAAAAGGGGGCCATACAGTTAATTCAGCTCCAAGTCAGGTAAATCAGAAATAAAATTTAAGTCCACTGCAAAAGACGATTTAAGAGCAGTCAAGAATTTCAGAGGTAAGAAAAAGTGATTTGAAAATTGGAATATGTTTTAATGCTGGAAAGCATATGAATTTGCCAACTTGTCAGGGGCAAAAATGTGATTCATACCAAGAAGGAGACTGAAGAATGAAAATCTTCCATTTTGTTCAAACAGGCAGGAAACCTCCCAACAAACAGCAAAAAAGATGGGAATCCTCCATTTTGATTCCTAAAACTGAAAAGATCATCTTAATACTTTAGACAAAAGTATTTTAGAGAAATAGCAACTTTTGAAACATTTAATAAAGCTTTTGAAATTATTATAAAATAATATTGTGACACTATTTAAGTTGAAAACTCCAAACAATTCTAAAAATGCAAGTGCTTTACTAAAGAAAGGAAATAAGTCACTACAAAACAATCATGAGGTTTATTAGAAAATGTTGATACAACTCAAAGTGGTGCAAGATTAACAAAGACTGATAAAGACATGAAATAAAGACACTAACAAGTTTATAATAATTAAAATAAATCATTAATACAGGAAGACAAACTTAGAACATCAGATCTAAAACCATTTTGAAATTTATGCAGATTTAAAATACCTTTAAATTCTAAGGATTCATCACACATTAAGAAGAAATGCAAAAAGACATAGTACTTCCTAATATATTCATGGTCAGAGATGACCCAAAAAGAAAGCAAGATTGGATTTCACAGAGAAAACTGTTCTGAGGATACAAAACTACTTGAAAGTCAGATACCAAATCAGAAGCAAAACATTGTAATACAACAATATATTCAGAAGGTCCTAAAACTGATAATGTTATAAGTTGCCAGAAAATACAAGAAGATACAGATACTTTTACTAGTATTATAAAGAACTTTTGGTAATTATGTTAACTTAAATAGAATTCTTGAACACGTAAGATTTAACAGAAGTGTTCAATATTCAGGGGAATTTGTAGACCGTTTCACTAATGACCTCGACAGATTAATTCTGTGGATATAGAGCCTTCCAATCAGAATTATGAAGAGGCAGAGTTATCATAAGAATTTTTGATAAATCTTCATCAGACTAAAGACAAAGAAAATTTAATTTCGGATATGCCTTTTCCAATCATGTTAGAAGCAGAGACCAGGGAAGATCACAGTCAAACCCTGAGAATAGAAAAACAAAATTATCACAGACTAGTGGCAGAACTATTAGCTTAATAACATCCAAACTCTCAAAACAGATACATGACAAGCAAAAACAAACAGTAAGCAGAATGTCAGATGTTAAGTGCTAAATCTTACTTTCTTTTGCTAAGTGTACATTGTGCTGTGTTTTTGGAGGGATTATGATTATGAGATTACAGCTTTTCCTGCCGAATCAGACCAAATGCTCATTAACTACCTACCATTATCCCTCTTTTATCTGTCAAGTCCAATTCTTGCCCCACTTTGCCACGCACTATTCCTAGAACAATCTGGAAATCCCAGATTGACCAGCACTCCTGTATTCATGTCATATTTAAAAACCTGTTGTGCACCCAAATAAGCACAGTCAGTCTAGAGCTGCCCTGCAATGTTCCAGATATTTGCCCCAGATATGGCAGACAGAGGAAAATTGGTACCCCCTTCTGTGGACAGAGGTCCTGCTGGATGGATTGATGCACAAGTGAGCTGTCCTCTTCCCACGGACCAGCAGAGGAGGCCATACGACCAAGCCTAGTCTGAGGCTGCCACCCAGTTCAGTCCAGTCTCAGATGTTTGAAAGAATGCCTAGCAATGTATGAAGAATGTCATTGACTTTCTCCACTCTGCCAACTTAAACACCACTGTCGTCTCCCTGATACTTCAGGCGCGCGCGCGCGCACACACACACACACACGTACACACACCACACACACATTATCTCAGCTACTGGATCCACCTGCCAGTGGATGTTCTACCAATCTAACACCACCCCCCCCCCCACTTGTTCTCAGCCACTCTAAACCCAATGGGGCTACCTCTGTTTGTCCCCAGAGCTGCCTACTCACTAGCTTGGACACGTCCCCACCTGCATCAAAAGTAACAGCTATGCCATCCACTTTCACCTTCCTTAATACCTGCTTCTCTCTCATTTCAAGACGAAACATCCCACTCTAGGGCAGAAAGAGTCAAGACAGGTGATAGGATGCCTCACATTCGGCTCAAGGAGAGGATACTAATTCTGTCAGCCCTGGGTGCTTTACTGACCTTGTTCAAGACCCTCGACTAGTATAGGAGGCAGCCCTTGACTTACAAGAATAATCCCGGGGATGAATGGCTTGTCATACAAAGTGATGTCGAGGACTCTGGATCTGTACTCAGTGGAGTTTAGAAAGATGAGCAGGAAATTCATTGAAACTTACAGAATACTGGGAGGCCTGGAGAGAGTAGACGTGGAGAAGATGTTTCCACTAACTGAAGAGACTAGGACACAAGGGCACAGTGTCTGGTTGAAGGACCGATCCTTTAGAACTGAGGTGAGGAGGAATTTCTTCAACCAAATGGTGGTGAATCTGTGGAACTCAATGCCACAGAAGGCTGTGGAGGCCAAGTCATTGAATGAGGTGGAGATACATATGTTTGTGATTAGTAAGTGGATCAAAGGTTGTAGGGAAAAGGCAGGAGAATGAAGCTGAGAAATTCATCAGCCATGATTGCATAATGGAGCAGATGTGATCAGTCAAAAGGCTTAATTCTGCATTTATATCTTGTGGTCTAATAGTCTCATGATCTTGCTCTACCAGGAAAGGCTACCATATGATCAAATTCTTTGACCTGACTGTGAACTGCTGAGAACCATGCCAAGTTTTCTGGTTTTGTGTCAATACTAAATGACAAGGCAAGACAGCAGTAATATGAGCTAGGTATCACTGCCTGAGGGGAAAAATGCACAAGGGGGAGGCAATTCAAGGCAGGGTGCAGTGATAATTGTCAGTGCAGAATTGAAGTGCAGATGTATCCTGTGGTGGATTGGAGATGTTCCATGCGGGTTTATGCAGTCTGGATGCCAATGTCTGTGAGTGTTGGATGTATGGGGATGTATGTTGGATGTATGGAGCATGGCGTGAGATGTTGGTGCCCAGTATCCAGCATGAAGGTCCATTGGAGCAAGTGGTGAGCTGAATTCACCAGGTATTAGCTCCAACTTCCATGTTGAGATTTCTCAATATTGAGCTTCTTTAGTGAGTTTGGGAATGTGGGAGGCTGTGTATTCATGAGATGAGCTGCAGTGTTAATAAGGTATTTGACAAACTTTTAATTCTGCTTAATTGTCAATGTCTTGCTATCTAATGAGAAATTTACTTTGCCATTTGGCAAAAGCATAAAAGCTGCAATAAGGTGATCCCAATATTGAGATACCTCTCACCAGATATCTCGTCCAACTCTACCTCAAATTTGATTCAGTAGCCCACTTCCCTTAGACACCTCAAAGACTGAACTCTCCGATTCAATGTCAGTACTGTGGCGCGAAAAAGGCTTACACAGAGATGCTATCTAACAAAGACAGGAGTGTGTTACATCTGTAACAAAATAGGTCACTTCCAGAGGTGTGCAATTGTCAAAACTGGTTCTACAACATCAGCAGTTATCATGGGTGCACACATAACAAACTTTACACAGTAGAACACCCATCTCTATGAGAAGGGTTCCCTGCACTTGAAGGTGTACTTCAATTGACAGAGGTACAAAAGATAGTCCTAGGGGAATTTTGAAAGCCATCTGAATTGAAGAAAACTTTTATTAATATCAATTTAAGTTTGATACAAGGATTAATGTCACTGTCCTATCAAACCAAATACCTTCACTAAAACACATGAAGCTACAGCAAACTGATTGAGGGATATATAATGCAGGTGGAATGATATCAAAAACTAAAGGATTGCTACATGTCTCACTACAACATTAAATTATATCATATATTTGAGAATGTGTTGTTACCCAGATCCAAACTCTTGAATAAGAATGCATATATGGCCCTCTGTCCCATAATTCATTGATGCATTCAACTACTTTTTTGGAAAACTACCATTGACTGACCTATGGAAATACAACATATGGAAGATTTTATAGACCATCCAAGGTTAATGGCTGCACCTAAGAAGAAATTTCAACCTGTGGAAACACTTATACAGGAATCCAAGATTTATTTCTCAGTGTCAGTATGGAGAAAGGCATAGATTTCACTGGGCTACAGGGAATGTTTTCAATCCTAAGTAGAACTGAAGAATAGAATAACTATCAGCAAGACCTGCGACAACAACTAAATACTGCTGCTAAACTAAGCAAAATAGTTCACCTGAGGTCAGTAGTGAACCAATACTGACAGCACAACAGTCTGCTACACCTAAATGTGATGTGGAAGAATCCATACCGCTGATGACATTGCTGCAAAAGAGATTTAATATATTCAGCAAGAGAACATACAACAAAATGGAAGACATCTACTGTTTCCAAACTCCTTGAATGAGATCAGTTACATGTCCAGTAGTTTCGAGTTCAAAGGATGGAAGTATTTCTTTCGTCAGTATACTTGTCTTCCATGATGGACATTCAGAAAGGTATTCCAAGTAAGGTCAACATTTATAAAGAATAGTGACCTCTGCAAAGGATGTCCATGAGAAAAATTACCTTCCTTCAGAATCAAAGTCAATAGTCCTCAAGCCAAATACCTACTAACCTTCCAGGTTCGAAACAAACATGTTCTCGGAAAATTGTGAAACTTCCAGACTGCCTGAAGTTTTGATGTCACAGACTTGGAGGGAGAAGGGACAGTGACAAATGCAATATTGTCAAATACATGATTAGATAATGGGTGAACTGAAGGGAATAGTGTTGAGGGGGAGATTTTGTAAAAGGTTATGGTTCTGCAAAAGTTGATGTTTGAGTGGAACTGAAATCAGCTCTGTTTAATCATGTCACACCGTTTCTGGGTAGAAAGCAGTTAAATAAATTCTGAAAGGGTTGCCTGATAGAGGGACATGTCTTTACTTTTTGTTAATAACATTAAGAAGCTGAAGAGCTAATGGGTCCAGTATGTAGTTAACTTCATCTTGCTGTGAAAGGCAAGAACCTTTTCTGCTGAGACGTATTCCTGGTCCATCCTCCACCCAGACTCCTGATCAGCCCCTCAGACTTGCATAGGAAAGACAATTGGCAGGACACTCTATCCCAAACCACCAGCCACCGATGATTGGGCCCCAGGCATCATGTCATATTATAGAACACTATCAGACAAACACTGCTGCTTCTCCACCTGTCTGGGCAAATAATCAGAGAAGGTTGTCTAAGATTACAAAGGGATCCTGATCAATTGAGCCAATGGGTCGAGGAATGGCTGATGAAGTTTAATTTGGATCAATGCAAGGTGTTCCATTTTGGTAAAACTACACAAAACAGGACTTTTACAGTTAATGGGAGGTCCTTGTGGAGCTTTGTTGAACAGAGAGACCTGGGGGGTTCATGTACATAGATTTCTGAAAGTTGTGTCACAGATAGACAGGGTGGTTAAGAAGGTGTTTAGCATGCATGCCTTTGTTGCTCAGACCACTGAGTATAGGAGTTGAGACAGAATGTTGCAGGATGTTGGTGAGGCCACGTTTGTACAGTTCTGGTCACACTGCTATAGGAAGGATTGGAGATGGTACAGAAAAGTTTCCAGGACTATAGGGTTTGATTTATCAGGAGAACCTGGATAGTTTGGAATTTCTTTCACAGGAGAATAGGAGGTTTTAGGGTGATCTTATATAGAGGTTTATGTAATCATGAGAGGCATTGGTAAGGTGAATAACAAAGGTCATTTGCCTCAGGTTGGGGAATTCAAAACTAGGGGGCATTTTTTTAAAGTGAAAGGCGAACTATTTAAAAGGGACCTGAGGGGCAACGTTTTCACACAGAAGGTGGTTCGTATGTGGAATGAACTGTTGGAGGAATTGGTAGATGCAGATACCGTTACTAAATTTAAAAGACATTTGGACAAGTACGTGAATAGGAAAGGTTCAGAAGAATATGAGCCGAACAAAGGCAAATGGTACTAGTTTAGTTTGGGAAACTTGGTCCACATAGACAAGTTGGACTAGAGGGTGTGATTCTGTGCTGTATGACTCTATGAACTTGGTCAAAGGAGTTCTTTTTTAGTCAGTGTATTAAAGGGGAAGAAAGAGAGGTAGAGAGGTAGGATGTTTTGTGGGGGTGGTTGTGGAAGGCGGAATAAATTCCAAATCTTTGGACCTAAGTAGTTGAGATCACACCCCAGATACCTAAGAGGATGGAATTACGTGAGTGCAGAGAGTTTAGAGGATTGTTGGGCTGTAAGAGGTTACAGAAAGAGGGATGACTGAGGCTATGGATGGATTGGAAGACAATAAGGAGAATTTTGAAATTGTCATTGCTTGTCCAGGAGCCTATGTAGAACAGTGAGGAAAGAAGTGATAAGACAGAAGAAGTTGGCGTGAGTTAGTAATCAACAAGCAGTTAATCTGTTTTAATGGTTTTTCTGCTGCATTCACAGCCCATGGCATATCTGGAGATGCTCAGGATCTATTCCTGATTTGTATTGGTACAAATATGCTGTTGATAGGGAAGGGAACAGAAAGAGCCAAGTTGCTACTCGTGTGTTATTCATTCCCTCCACTGGAGAGGCTGTATTTTGGAGACGGT
Organism: Hemiscyllium ocellatum; assembly: GCF_020745735.1. NCBI lineage: Eukaryota > Metazoa > Chordata > Chondrichthyes > Orectolobiformes > Hemiscylliidae > Hemiscyllium > Hemiscyllium ocellatum. The sequence continues at coordinate 41,953,237 of NC_083420.1, read as the reverse complement.
ATACTTGCCGACCCTTCCAAAGGTTCATGCTCACCAACTAAGCACAATGGCCACGAACAGCAACATGAGAACCAGAGAATAAGGGCTACTTTACTGCAAGTAAAAAGTGAGGTCTGCAGATGCTAGAGATCAGAGCTGAAAATGTGTTGCTGGTTAAAGCACAGCAGGTCAGGCAGCATCCAAGGAACAGGAAATTCGACGTTTCGGGCCAGAGCCATTCATCAGGAATCAAGGGCTCTGGCCCGAAACGTTGAATTTCCTGTTCCTAGGATGCTGCCTAACCTGCTGTGCTTTAACCAGCAACACATTTTCAGCTACTTTACTGCACCACACTTAATCCACAATCCAGAGTGACATCTTGAGGGAGCTCCACATTGTTAGAATTTACAACCGTGGGCAGCACGGTGGCACAGTGGTTAGCACTGCTGCCTCACAGCGCTAGAGACCTGGGTTCAGTTCCCGACTCAGGCAACTGACTGTGTGGAGTTTGCACGTTCTCCCCGTGTCTGCGCGGGTCCTCCGGGTGCTCCGGTTTCCTCCCACAGTCCAAAGATGTGCAGGTCAGGTGGATTGGCCATGCTAAATTGTCCGTAGTGTTAGGTAAAGGGGTAAATGTAGGAGAATGGGTGTGTTGCGCTTCGGCGGGTCGGTGTGGACTTGTTGGGCCGAAGGGCCTGTTTCCACACTCTGAGTAATCTAATCTAATCTAAAGAAGTGAGATTAAACTGAGGCTTCATTCGGCCTTTCAGGTGAATGTGAAAGATCCCATCCTAGTGAAGGAGTAAGGGTGTTCTCCATGGTCCTCTCGGGCAATATTTATCCCTTAGTCAATATCACAGCAAACAGAATATCTGGCTGCAGGTTGTGTGTGTGTGCTTGTTTTGTGCAAGTTGACTGCCACGTTTCTCACACTATGACAATGACTACATTTCGAAAGGCTTTGTTCATTGAATTATTTTGGGATGGATAGAGTTCATGAAATGGCACTACATAAATGCAAGTGTTTCTTCTCTTTTTAAAAATTGCCTTCAAGAGAGGAAGGGACATAGAAGGACCTATTACTCGACTGCCAGCCCTCTTACCATAGGCTGCATGTCAGCCTCCACAAATCATTACTATCCAAGTTCCTCTTCGTGTTCACTTAAAAATAACAATCTTTTATTTCGGTTTCCATTTTAATTCATGCTTTCCACTTCTTGAAGCTGAATCAAAGGCACTTTTGTTCAGAGGATTTAGACAACATATTTCTACCAGTACCTGTAACACAATCTCATATCAGTGATGACCTCCCATAATGTTGCTCTGTGAACTGGTGTCTGATGGACTTGCCATACTGAGACTTGCCTTACTATAATAGACCTGTGCTGCAGTGAACGCCTCCAGCATAAATCAAAACAACTGTCAGCCTCTTGTATCCTCGAATCATTTGTATGTCACCTTTTTAGATAGTTGCGACATCGCTGTAAGCTTCCCAGAAGGATTTTTAAATGTTTCAAGGTGTGTAATAATCTGTAAGAAATATTACAAATAGTTTTAAATGTTCTAGAATGGTTTGCAGAGTGTGCTGTAAGTTACTTCAATATTTTAGATAGATGCCTATTTACATTTCAGTGCATTTCAAATCCATCTGAAATAGATTTCATTGAAACATAGAAAATAGGAGCAGGAATAGGCAGCTCTGTCATTCAATGAAAGTGTGACTGATCATCCGACTCAGTCCCCTGTTCCTGCTTGCTCCCCATAACCTTTGATATCTTTAGCCCTAAGACCAATATCCAACTCCTTCTTGAAAACATTCAATGTTTAGGCTTCACTTGCTTACCGTGGCAGAGAATCCCATGTTCACCGTTCTCTGGGTAGAGAAATTTCCCTTCATCTCAGTCCTGAATGGCCTAACCCAAACCTTTAGAGGCTGTCCATTATTATTTTATTATTACATGAAACTCTGAGGTTAAGGACAAATGCTGATAAATATAAAACATAGGGGAGTATAGCACAGGAACAGGCCCTTCGGCCCACCATGACTGTGCTGACCAAGATGCCATTCTAAACTGATTGCAACTACCTGCACATGGTCCATATCCCGTTATACCTTGCCTGTTCATGGGTCTATCTACATGCATCTTAAACTTTGCGAACATATCCATTTCTACCATATTTGTATCACTCTACTGCTCCTATGCTGAGAAAATTCACTTGGGGCAGACGCTTACGTTCCTCACCACCTGGTAGGCTTGCAGGCAGATGTGGGCATAAAATTCCTCAGATGGCCTTGCCACTGGCTCCTTACCTGCCCTGAAACTCCCAAAGTTTTATGGGTGACCAATGAGGCTAGGATTGGCCCACTTCTCCTATCCCAATTGCGGCCCTTAATTGGTCATTCCCCACCCAGCTTCAACTTTCAGGCTGGAGAGATGAGCAGGAGGGGTGAGCCCCATGCTCAGACTTTAGACGGGAAGGTAATGGTGCCATCTTCAACATTTGGCTCCTTCTACCTCTACAAGGCCTGCCCTATGCAGATGTTTCTTTACCACCACCTCACCAGACTATTTACCTCCACCATCACCACAGCCTCTCTGCCCATCTTCCCCAATCTCATTTCTCTCCTTCACCTTTAGATTCCAGGCCATGTTCTGGATTTCTGGAACTTGGACTAAAACAGAGCCAAAGTCCCAGTCCTGTCCATGGTAGCTTCTGAAATGTTGTGTCCTCCTGAGTGAAGGGAAGAAGTAAAAGGATTGGTGCTGTTTGTCATTTATGTAAACAACTTGTATGAGAACTCAGGAGGCAACTTCAGTAAGATTGCAGATGATACCAACATTGGTGGTATTGTTGACACTGAAGAAGGTTATAAAAGATTATAAAATGATCTTAGTCAGTTGAACCAATGGGCTGAGTAGTAGATGGACACTAATTTGGATAAATCCAAGATATTGCATTTTGTTTAAAAAAAGGGCAGGATTTATACAGTTAATGGTTGGGCCTTGGGAAGTGCTGTCGAACAGAGAGACCTAGAGGTTCAGGTACATGGTTCTTTGAAAGTTGCAGCATGGGTAGAAGTATGGTTAAGAAAGCATTTAGCATGCTTGGCTTCGTTGCTCAGACCATTGAGTATAGGAGTTGGGACATCATGTTGAAGTTGTACAGGACATTGGTGAGGCCACTTTGGAGTTTTACGTACAATTTTGGTTGCCCTGCGACAGCAAGGATATTATTAAATTGAGAGGATTCAGAAAGAAATTATTAGAATGTTGCTAGGACTGGAGGGTTTGAGTTATCTGTGGAGACTGGATAGGCTGAGACTTTTTTTGACTGAGGTGGAGGTGGTTTCGGGGTGATCTTGTATAGAGTTTTATATAATCATGAAGGGCATGGATAAGGTGAAGATGTAGGGAGTACAAAACTAGGGGACATATTTTGAGGGTAAGAGGTAAAAGATTTAAAAGGGACCTGAGGGGCAACGTTGTCATACAGAGGACGGTTCATGTGTGGAATGAACTGCTAGAGGAAGTGGTAGATGTAGGTACAGTTACAATAGTTAAAAAAGAATTGGATAAGTACATGAATAGGAAAGGTTTAGAGAGATATTTGATCGGCATGGATGAGTTAGACTGGAGAGTCTGTTTTCATGCTGTATGACTCTATGACTGTAAGTCGCATCTCCATCTAATGACAGTGTTAAATGGATGTAGGTTGACAATGTTGGCAATGATGCTGCATCTTTCATTGGTGGGAAGGGAAACTCTACCATCTTAAAAATCCTGGTGATAGCTTTAAGTTATCAGAGTTAATTAAATGGAATTAGTAACCTATGTAAAGGCCATTCTATCCAGCTGGTCTCTACCAGATACATATGTTCAATACAATCTCCTCCCTCCCCAATTTCACCCAATCGACACAACCATTTTATTCCTTTCTACTCCATGCATTTATGCACAAATATGCCTGTTATTCACTTCATTCCTGAAGAAGGGTTATACCTGAAACATTGACTTCTCCACCTCCTGATGCTGCCTGGCTTGATGTGTTCCTCCAGCCTCCTGCATGTCTACTTTGTTTTTCACTTCAGTCACTCCTTGTGGATAATATGTTTGCATTTTAACCACACTCAATATCAGAAGCATGCATTTATATAGCACCTTCACAGTAGCATCATTAAACAAAATTTAGCACAACCATACAAGGAAAAATTCAGACAGGTGAGTCAAAGCAGTAGGTTTTAATAAGTGTCTTCAAGAGATGAACAGGGGTTTAAGGATGGAATTTCAGAGCTTAGGACCTTAGCAGCTGAAGTCACAGGCTTACTCAAGCAATTAAAACTGGGAATGTTTAAAAAGAACAAAATTAGAGGGGTGCAGAAATCTTGGAACATCGTAGGACTACAGAAAGTTGCCAAGATGGGGGTAAAGACATTTCTCCTCAACTTTATAGTGGATATACAGCTTCATATATTTATTAATTTTCCAAGTTAAACATCTAATGCATTGAAAATGCAGTGCCGAACATTAATGCAAACTGTGAGAGCAATCTGATCATTGAAAGCTCTGACTCTACAGCTCGTATTATTTGTCCTTGGGAAACAAGGCCCACATTCGATAACTGCTCAATACAAACCTTGTCTTTATACAGCACTTGATAACTGCTGAATGCATGCAGTGCCTTTACAATACTCATGGCTCCGCAATGTAAAACCTATCTTTTCCATGCTCAATACATTTTCTCAATGTAAAATCTATCTTTACAACACTTGATACCTTCTCAGTGTATCTCCTATTGTTACCACTCTCAGTGGTTGCTCCTTGCAAGCACAGAATATACGGAGATAAACTATGAATAGGCAGTATTTGCAAAACTGGGGATTGTGAAGGTTAACAGTTTGGTAATGTATGCATTGTGTTTATTAATCACAAACTAAAGCATATTTAAGGAAAATTACCCATTTTACACTCAATAGAATATTGTATTAAGGTTCAGATTTTTGTGGTTATACTTCACAATTAGGATATAAGATTTTATTTCCACTACAACAGCCTTTAATTTTACACAGGCATTCAAGATGAGTTCACTTCTCTGACAGTCAATCTTAATAAAGCTAACATTTTCCCAGCAGGAAGTTAAGAGAGTGATGTCTCTTGCCTGCTCCTTCAAAGGCAAAACGAAAAAAGAAATTTTAAAATTTACATATCTTTGAAGATGGCTGGACACGGTATATCAAGATATCTAAAACAAAGACACTCCTTTATAAACAGACAAAAATGGTGCACATGGGCAAATTACAGGGCCATACTTCTATAAATCATTGATGAGGCCTTCTGTTTCTGTAGATGAATGATCAGTGAGGAGATATTTTTAATTGTGAGTGTGGTGCTGGAAAAGCACAGTAAGTCAGGCAGCATCCGAGGAGCAGGAAAATCGACGCTTCAGGCAAAAACCCATAATCAGGAATGGGCTTTTGCCTGAAATGTCAATTTTCCTGCTCCTTGGATGCTGCCTGACCTGCTGTACTTTTCCAGTACCACACTCTCGACTCTAATCTTCAGCATCTGCAGTCCTCACTTTCACTTAGATATTTTAATAACCCAGTTCAGGCACATATCTGGGGCAGATGGCCTTCTGGTCCATAGGGAGGGACACTGAGTACATCACAAAAGGCCAAAATGCTTGGGTGCGCCATGATACCCAGCCATTGAACTAGTTAGGCCCCAGCTGAAGCACTGTGTTCAATTCTTTGTGAAGCTAAATTAGACTTTGGAAAGGTTTTAGAAGAAATTTCCTAAGACATAACAGGCTTAAGCTATGAGGACAAGCTGGAGGTTAAAGACAGCCCAAAACATCGACTGTTTCTCTCCACAGATGCTGTCTGATCTGATGAGAATTTCCAACATTTTTCTGCTCCTATTTTACTGAGTCGTGCAGCATGGAAACAGACCTTTCGGTCCAGCTTGTCCATGCAAGGCTGACCAAGTTTCCCAAGCTAAACCTTTCCCACTTGTCTGCATTTAACTCATATCCTTCTCAATCTTTCATATTCGTTTATCTTTCAAATGTTGTAACTGCACCTACATCTATCCCCATTTCCTCTGGCAATTTATTCCACACATGAACCACTCTGTAAACAAGAAACAAAGTTGACCCTCAGGTCCCTTTTAAATCTTTCTCCTCCCACCTTAAAAATATATCCCTAGTTTTGAACTTATCCACCCAAGGGAAAAGACTTTTGTTATTACCTTATTGATGTCACTCGTGATTCTATATATCTTTATAAGGTCACCCCTCAACCTCCAATGAAAAATGTCCCAGACTATCTAGTCTCTCCTTATAACTTAAACCCTCCAGTCTTGGTAACATGCTGATAAATCTTTTTTGAACTCTCTCCAATTTAATAATATACTTCCTGTACCAGGGCAACCAGAACTCTACACATTACTCCAAAAGTGGCCTCACCAAGGTAGTGTACAACCTCATTGTGACATCCCAACTCTGATACTCAATGGTCTGAGGAATGAAGGCAAGTGTGCTAAACACCTTCTTAATCGCCCTGTCTACCTGTGACACACCTTTCAATGAACCATAAGACTGAACCCCTAGGTCTCTCTGTTTGACAACATTACCCAATGCCTTACCATTAACTGCATACATCCTGCTTGTTTGTTTAACCAAATACAAAACCTTGCATGCATCCACATTAAACTCCATCTGCTACTCATCACACCATTGGCCCAATTGATCAATATCCATTTGTAAACTTACTGTTGAAGATACCACCAATTTTGGTGTCATCCGCAAACGTTCTAACCGTGCCTTCTAAATTCTCACCCAAATTGTTTATATAAATGACAAAATAACAGCGGACCTCACAACGATCCCTGCAGAACAGTGCTGGTCACAGGCGTCCAGTCTGAAAAGCAACTCTCCAACACCACCCTCTGTCCCCTGTTGTCAAGCCAATATACCAGGATTGTTTCATTTCTAGTGAATCTGATCCTGTGAGGGCCTTCAGAACAACACCAGTTGAGGTGAAAAGAGTGATCCAGAGATTACGAGATCTCCAGCTTCTGCAGTCATCACTTTCTCCCAGTTAATAGTAGTAAAGTGAAATGGATCGAAGCTGAATTGCTTGGTATGGTGAGTAAGTGGGACTTCAAGGCAGAAATCAGCAGATTTTTGATAGCTGCTTTGTGAAGTAATATACAGGCATGGAGTGATTTGAAATGAAGCTTGTGAAGAAGCATTGCGTTACTGATTGGCCATGCTTTAACTGAATTGCACATCAGTCTTTGAGGGCCTCTCAATTCTTGAAATTAAAAGCTGAAAAGAAATAAGATTTTTGTTTTCTGGATTGCTTGGGATTTCATGGGAAAATGTTATAAACCGGAACATCAAGCTTGTGGAAATGAAACTCCATCTAACAGAAAGGATCTCTACCTCAGTGTAGTCTGGGTGTTGTGTTGCTTCTTAGTGCCTCATCTCCATGTTCCCGTCAGTAACTGCGCCCTGGGGACCCCTGGCAAAACTAACTTCAAAGTTCTCAGGACAACTATTTGTTTGAACTCTGACTTCTTTACTAGGCCCATATGTGAGGGGGACATTAACACAATCCTGCTCCTGAAGAAACAGTGCCACATTCTGCACAGAACTGCAGTTGTGTACTGGAGCACACAGAGTGAGACAGAATGGCATACACCTTGGGATTGATTTTAACTTGCTTTGCCTTCGAAATGGGGGCACCAGCCCGAAAGCTCCTTCATCCTCCCTCTAGCCACCATTTTCAGAGTGGACTGCCACAGGTCTCCCAGAGTTCTGGCCTGTTTATGTGAATCAGTTGCCAGTTTAGCTCTGAGAATGACCACATGCACTCCTGCCATTTTCATGGGCAGCGGAGCCAAATAAATGGTTCCAAAGTAAGTTTGAAAATATGCTTTGCTGGGGAAGGAGGGAGGAGGATCCAAGCTCTCTGTCTCTTTCTTTCTTCAAATCAAGCATAAAAAAAACACAATGCTTAAGCTGATGCAACCGGCCTCAAAACCTATCCAATGGACACAGGTTTCTCCATCCATTCACAAGAGACACAAGAGCCAGACCAGGGATGACTTTGAATTTTGGCAATGTTAATGTGTAATTGGCGACCACAGAACTAGTTTTCAAGTCCCCTGAATTACAGAGGGACAGGAGGTGGGAATGAGGGGAACTGGAGGAGGGGCAAGAAGGTTACTGAAGAGGAAGGGAGTGGGACTGAGGAGAACTTGGGCAGGAGAGAAGCGAGTTTCCTTCGTGAGCTGAGGACTCAATGTAATTCAGGGAGCCTGAGAACCAACGCTTGCAAATGTTCTTCAGGAATCAGTTTGCATTTGCAAACAGTGACAGATAATAAACAAGCGCTTGTTTATTTAGGCTTTGTTGGGTTGTTTTGCTGCTGGAAGTCAGTCCTGTGTCTAAGGCGTTCACAGTGGGAGGCTCCCTGCCCTTGTCATCTGGTTTTGAAGCTTTCCTCCATGGGGTAGGCCTGGGAATACTTCCTGTCATAAATAAAACCAGGAAGAGGAGGGGGCAGCTCACTGCCTTGTTTCACCTGCCTTGTTTTTCCAAGTGATTTGTGGAAAACAACTTTCTAACTTATTCCCAAAGCCACCAAGGACATGCCAAGGGGGCCAGGTTGCCACGCACACCAGTCGGACCTCAGGCGAGTGATTTCCGCACCAAGGGCTGACTTCACACGCTGGCAGACAAACTGGGGGATTGTGAACTTGAGGGGGCTCAGCATGACCTTGCTGTGACCCTGGGTGCGTCTAGGGTCAGCATTAATATCCGGCTGTAAATGCCAATCTGTGCTTGTGGAAACAGCTGAAAGCTGTGGAGCAAGGAGACAAGCATGAGAACACAACGGCTCCTCTGTGTCACAGAAGCGAAGGTGCTAATAGGAGGGACAGACAACACAGTGGAACTAACACCACGTCATTAATTACCCACCAAACTACAGACAGGAGGTTGTTTAAGGCAGCTTCGTGACAATGCAAACAGTAGAGTTAATGTGTGGTTTATCAGTCTTTCAGAAAACAGTAAATCAGATTGCTGTCATCCTGGGTATATAGTGGGAATGCTGGGTATCATCCCAACACTCCCTATGCAAACCAGCACACATCCAGAAGCAAGTTACAGGGTGGAATCGAATCATGGGGTACCAGTGGTTTATGTAAAGATAAGAGATAGCCAAGAATGAGTCACTGGCTAGAATCTAAGTGAGGAACCATGTGAATTATATATAGAATAATAACTGTCTGTGTGTGACCGACAAGCTGAAAACTCACAGAGGGGTTCAGATGTACTATGCACAGTAACAGCTAGCCAGGAGCGAGTTACAGGTAGTTTAAATCAACCCGTTCAGGTGTGCTGTGACGCCACTCTCTGAAGCAGGTGGGACTTGAATTCAGGCCTTCTGGCTCCAAGGCAGGTACGTTACCACTGTGCCACAAGGGTCAGTTGTATGCTGAGTTTTGATTGAAGAGTTCAAAGGGTTCATATACAGGATAACAGATATCCAGGAATGATCTGCAGACTGGAATTTAACAAGGGTTTTAGTCGACTGCTGCGTTTGCTTAATTCCCTCAACCTCTTCACCTGGGTTTACTGCATCATGTTGAAGGTGCTATGTAAATGCAAGGTATTGTTGTAGATGTAGAATATAATGGATGTATTCAGACCATAATGTAACCAAGGAGATCAAGGCCCAGAAATTACTCATCCAGGGAGAGGTAAATCACTGGAGGGAAATGCTGTTTTTGTTTTACTCAACTAGAGGTGTAATGAGCTGCCTTAACTCCTCAGCTCACTTATATTAATCCCCCAAATGGGGTGAGGAGTTGTTAGTGTTAGCGAGATGAATAATGATTGCTAAACCTCCAGGATTCGGGTATCTACAGGTGAGATTATGTGACACTCAGGTGGATCGAAAACGTCCCATGGCACGATGTCAAAGAAGAATAGGGTTATTCTCCCCGGTGTCCTGGGCAATATTTATCCCTCAACCAACATCATTAAGAACCGGTTGGATATCACACTGCTGTTTGTGGAAACTTGTCATATGTGGTTTAGCAGCTACATTTTCTCGAAACAATTGCACTTCAAAATGACTCCACAATCCACAAAGCACGTTGCAATGTTCAGAGGTCCTGATAGGTGCTGTATAAAACACCATCTTTCTTTCTCGGAACCATTCCTGTAAACTAGTATCCTGGGTTTCGGTGACTGAAATGTTGACTCTGAACAAGGACCATATTTGCCCAAACAACACTGAGTGACAATGTTCCTTTACCGAACTAAACCCCTACACAGTTTGCAAGTGTTGTCCAGAGTTTAAATTGTGGGATTACTTGACTCTGTTCCTACTTAATCGGGAACTTATCCAGATTTGCATCTGATTCATTAGAAACTTAGAGAAATCAGTACTTATTAGTTTATTGCTTCCTGAGATGTGAAGAGGAAGAGGGGAGCAGTGCACACAAGAAGATGTCTGTTGAACCCAGCATAGTTGTAAGCAATATGAACTATTTTAACAAGGGTTCTGGCCTGGCCTATTCATGACTTGTACAGGTATGTGGCCATAAAGCTCTCTAACATGTGAACCCATCCCCAGTTTTCCTATTTTCCTGCCTGTTTCCTGCCATAATGACTGAGGGGCAAGTGGACGAATGACACTTACGCAGAGGTGCTGGATGTAAGCTGGTGATATAGGGTTAATTCAATCCATCGCTCCACCACTTTCCATCTCTTGCAGTAATAAAGTGTCTCTCATTCACTTGACCTCCCTTTCCTGGCATAATTGCTCATCCTTAGAGGGCACAGGCTGGGTAAAAGATGGCAGGGTTTTGATTCTCCTCACTCCATGAGAGATGGTTCTTGTGTCACACCATACTGCCTTGATCAGTCAAATTTAGATTCATGTTTACTGTCACCTCTCAGTCAGAAGGTCATGGGTTCAATCCCACTCCAGATACTCAAGTGCCAATCCATCAGTATCAGTGCAATATTGAAGGAGTGTTGTATGGTCAGGGTGTTGTTATGTGAATGAGATGTTAAACAAAACCACAGTCTGTCCTTCTGGATGGACATAACAGTCCCCATGCTTCTACTTAGAAAGGAATAGAGGGATTTCCCAGTCTACTGGCCAATAATTATTCCTAAAGCAATACCATTAAAAACAATCTATCATTGTCACATAGATTCAAAGAGTCATAGAGATGTACAGCATGGAAACAGACCCTTCGATCCAACTCATCTAAGCCAACCAGATATCCTAAACTAATCTAATCCCAATTGCCAGCACTTGGCCCATATCCGTCTAAACCCTTTCTATTCATATACCAATCCAGTTGCCTTTTAAAAGTACCAGCCTCCACCACTTCGTCTGGCAGCTCATTCCATACACGCACCACCCTTTGTGTGAAAAGGTTGCCCTTTAGGTCCCATTTAAATTTTTCGCCTCTCAACCTATTGCTGTTTGTGAGGACTTGCTGTGTGCAAATTGGCTGCTGTAATGCCTATATTGTGCTGATAGGCCACCTCCACCACCTATCGATTACTGAGGATGCTTGCAACATTGCAATGAGAAGTTTATTGAGCTGCAAGTTAATCGAGCAATAACTTGTAAGTTAGTAACCTGGGAAATTCTGCACTCAGCATACCTCTAACATAATTAACAGCAGCATTTAACAATAGAACACCAGTTTCCCCTGGGTTACCAGTAAAATATTAACAGGGACAATTTCAATATTAGCGGCTTGCTTGTAAAGTGCTATAGACTGCAGAATAAACCACCCTAACAAGACAGATCTGAGTTGTAATGTGGATAAGTCTGGTGAAAGGCTCTGCAAAATGGCAGCAATCAATGTTCTAACAACTTGAATAATGTGGAGCTCTGAATTCCATAATTCCTGCTCAGTTGCAGAAAGACTGGAGAGGGGTTTGTGGAGTAGACTGTTTAACTAATTCTTTTAAAGAGTTGCCCCCAGCACAAGAGGTGGCATGGCCTCCTTCTGTTCTGCGTTCTCTATGATTTTGATTATTCCAATGCTCCACTGGCCTACTTCCCATCTTACATCCTCTGAAAACATGAGTTTATTTGAACCTTACCTGCCCATGCCCTCACGCACACCTGGTCCAGTCCTGTTCACCCATTGCCCAGAGCTCAGTGACCCACATGGGTTGCCAACACGACAATGCTTCATTTTTAAAATTCTCAACTTTGTGTTCAATTCCCTGCATGGCCTCGGTAACTCCAATATCTGTAAAATCCTCTGTGACCCTCCAACATCTCTGGACATGCACATTTCCCATTTATGTTCACTGTGCTGTCGATTACCATACACTTAACTAAATGAATTACTCCGAAATCCTCTCTGCCTCTTCGTCTCTCTGCTTTTTAAAGAAACTCCTGAAAAGTTATCTTTTTAATCAAATCCCTGACTGCCTGTTTTAAATTTTCCTTATATTGCTCAGTCAAAGCTTGGCTGATGACACTCCAGTGTAGTGTGTTGGAATCTTTTATGACATTAAAAGTTCCATATAAAGCAATTTGCTTTTCTTTATTCTATGAACAGGCAGCAAATGTGATCTTCTTCCCTGACGTTAGAAACTATCGAAATAATACTTTCGATATGCTAATGCTAAAGATTGAGAAAACATTTTCTTCAGTAATTGGTCTCACAGTAACCCTCCATCTCCCTTCTCCCCCTTTAAGTACTGGAGCTTTTACAGACAATAACAGTGCCCCCTGTATCCAATCACTAAAGTGCACCTTCAGGTCGAAACCATGACCATCCTTGTTTCATTTTTATTCATTCTCAGGCTATGAGCATCGCTTGCTCCCTGGTTGACCTTGAGGAGGTGATGGCAATCTCCCTTTTGAAACCACTGCAATATGGGATTTCCATAACTTTGACTCTTTGACAGTAAAGGGACAGTGATATAATTCCAAGTCAGGACAGTGTGTGGCTTGAAGAGGTATATATCTGCTGCCCTTGCCCTTCTAGATGACCAATATTGCAGATTAGGAAGGTATTGTTGAAGGAACCTTGGCGCACCGCTGCAGCGTGACATGAAGTGCATTACAACAATCTAACTGAACACCATGTTAGCATGGTATTAGTTATCACTTCTCATTGAAACCAGTGGTCTCCTCCCAATAAATTACTATGTTTCTGTGTTGGTGTGAACATGATGTCACTTGCAAAGTGGTACCAGTCTATCTCCAGCTTGATACCTGGATGGTAGGACCCTGGGAAGCACTGAGGATCAGAGGGGCCTTGGTGTGTATGTCCACCAGTCCCATAGCATAGCAGAACAGGGAGATAAAGTGATTAAGAAGGAATATGGGATACATGCTTTTAGTAGCTGAGGCACAGAGATGAAGGGCAGGGAGGCTATGCTGGGACACTATAAAATGTTGGTTAGGCCACAGCTCGAATATTGTGTGCAGTTCTAGAATCCACATTATAGGAGGAACATTGTTGTACTGGAGGGGGTGAAGAGGAGATTGACCAGAATGTTATAAAAACTGAAAGAACGGCAGATACTGGAAATCTGAAAAAAACCCAGAAATTGCTGGAAAAGCTTAGCAGGTCTGTAGCATCAGTGGACAGAAATCAAAGTTAACATTTCAGGTCCAGTGACCTCTCCTCAGAATTTGACCAGGATGTTAGCGGGGCTGGAGAGTTTCAGTTACGAAGAGCGATTGGACAAACTAGGGTTGTTTTACTTAAAGCAGAAGAGATTAAGATAGATTACTTAAAGTGTGGAAACAGGCCCTTCGGCCCAACAAGTCCACACCAATTGTCCAAAGAGCAACCCACCCAGACCCATTCCCCCACATCTAACACTACTGGAAATTTAGCATGGCCAATTCACCTAACCTGCACATTTTTGGACTGTGGGAGGAAACCAGAACACCAGGAGGGAACCCACACAGACACAGGGAGAATGTGCAAACTGCGGCGGGAATTGAACCCGGGATTCTGGCGCTGGGAGATAGCAGTGCTGATCACTGTGCCACTGTGCCGCCCATTAAGAGGGATATATTTGAGACATATAAAATTATGAGGGGCACATAAAGGGTTGACTGGAAGAAACATTTCCCCTTGATGGAAGGGTCAGATCAGGGGCATGGATTTAAGGAAATGTGTGAGGAAACATGTTTTCACTCTGAAGGTAGTGGGAATTTGGTATTCACTGGCTGTGAGGATAAGGGAGAAATCTTCATAACATTCTGTTTCCATGCTGTACATCTCTATGACTCTATTTAAGAAGTATTTAGATGTGCACTTGTGATGCCAATGCCAGGAAAGGGAATGAGAATAGTTAGGTGGATGTTTTTGACTGACATGGATGGGATGGGCCAAAAGGTCTTTTCATGTGCTGTGGTTCTCAGAGTCAATGACAGTCAGAGTGCTCAGCATGAGTCAGAAATTCCCAAAGGTTCACAGTCAATTTTGTACAGAGAAGAGTATAAGCCGCTGTTTCCAAATATTTATGGTGTGTTTAGCTCAGTTTTTTCACCATCTGCCATATTTTGGGTTGCTGAAATTTCAAGATATTTTAGCTTAAAAGACAGGAACAGCTAAGACCCTGCTGAGGACCACGAAATTGAAGTGAGTTTCTGGGAGGAGTAAGATAGAAATTGAGGAGATTTTGAAGTGCTGTTCAATGATAAGTTGAAGACTGGCGAAGGTTGGTTCGGGGATGTGTGTAGTATATGCCAGCTCTGAGTTGAACGCAATTGGTTGCAATATGTGCATACCGGGCATTGGGAAAGAGGTATTTAGGGATCAAGAAGTCATCACGTTATTCAGATAATACAGGACAAGGAAGCTGAGGCAGAGAGACTGGCAGTGCCAATCAGATGATGGCATTTCTCCATTAAACAGTTCAGCTGTATGCAGTGGGTAAAATTTTCATTCAAAGGGACCGGAAACTTCTCTTGGCTGCTGCAGCTGTAATAGTGAATTAATGTGTTTACAAAGTGCACTCGATGACAGCCTTAGTGAATGATCTCAAAACACATTCACCTCTTGTAAAAGGAGTGCCGTCACATGTGGATAATGAATAACATTTTTGGAAGCGGTTTGCTACGTTGTTTTAGGACATTTTCTCTCTCTCTCTCTGTCAGGTACTCCTGGTGTTTCTTGAACAAGTAATGAACCAATATTATTGTACATTCTCAGCAGTGAAGGATGGTATTTTCTTTCCTTTCAGGCCAGAATGAATTATTTTACTTGCCAGTGGGAATGATTGCTCTTCTTGACTATAAATTGACACCCGGGGAAATACCTTTGATCATGGAACACCGCCCTGCTGTGAACAGGAAGAGGGAGAGGGCAGTCATTACTCAAACGCTAATACTGGTCTTAGTCAGACTAAGCATTCCAAGCTCTTTCCACTCTGTTGATAGTTTGACAGAGCCCACCTATCAATTATGTCTTCACTCTCCTCAGCAGTGCACCATCATGTCCCAACTCCTTTAACTCTCGCTAAACACATGCAATGCGTAAAATGTGAGTCTCGGCCCTATTGCCCCCAGCTCCTTGCATTTAGAAAGAAAGAACCTATGTCTATTTACAATCTCAGTATGTTCCAAAACACTTTCCAGCCAATGAAGCCTTTTTTTCACGAAATGTTCTGACCGTTTCAAGTGCAGGAATTGTTAGAATCTGAGAAATCCCTTCCCTGTGGTGGTCAGGGCCGAAGCCTTGTGAGTGGTGGTGAACCTGGCATGCCTGGGTGAGTGTTAGCCCAGGGTGGAAGGGAGAGTGAGCACTCTTAGGGAAGCCCAGCTTGGAACATCCACGGCCCCATGGCTCCAGAAAGGACTTTATTTCCCTATTTGCTTCTACTTTTATGCCAAGAAGACAGCTCAGTCCCACTTTCTCAATGGGAATGAGGAATGGACAATAAATGCTGGCTTATATCCTGGGAATGAATTAGAAGATGCTGCAGATAACTTGGGTGGAACAAAATGACACAAACAGCTACTGTATATGCTCGTGTTTTGAAGACCGTTTCTTTGAGCTGAAATTAGGGGGTTGACTATTGAATCAGTGAATCCATCATTTTTTGCTTCATTTTTAGTGCATATTCTTATACATTGTCGAGTCACTCTGCTTCCATTCTGATGACGCTGAATTACCCAGTCAGCAATCTTCTACCTCTGGCCACTTGTTCTGTTTTCCTCAGTTGGCATACTTCTGTTTTCTGATGAAGCCATTCGTGATGAAGGGCTTTTGCCCGAGATGTCGATTTTCCTGTTCATTGGGTGCTGCCTGACGTGCTGTGCTTTTCCAACACCACCCTGACCTCAACTCTGGTTTCCAGCATCTGCAGTCCTCACTTTCATCTTACATCAGTATTGGCATAGCCTTTAACTGTGTGGTTTTTTTTCTCCAATCTCAGATAGGTTTTTAAGAGACACAGAACTCCCTTGCAGCCACGCTATTGTTGTTCTTCTCTGCAACATCCATAACTTTTAGTTTAAATAGTGCTGTATACTTGTTTCTTCATGATGCCATTTTGTCAGAAGAATTTGGGGGAATTTTACAATACATTCACTGTACGACTGGACGCAACAGCTACTTCTAAGAAACTGAGACAACAGTGGAAGACAAGGTCGAGGGCTGCCATAAGGTACCATAGGTTTGCATGCACCGGTCAAATATATATATGTAAATATTACATAAATAAATATACACAGTATATATATTATATATATATTTATCAACATTCACTTTAACAATTTGAAAATTGCATTGCGCAAATATATACTGGTGCATGTAACATGATGAAGCAGGTATTGCAATTAAGTCAAACGTGCAAATCATGCACTTTAAGGCTGCATATGTGATCAGGAAGAGACCCCTGAAAAACTAGAGTCAATTTATACACAAGGTATATGAAAAATACCAGATTTTTGGCCAAAATAAGGGGTCAACTTATACATGAGATGGGCTGATACACAAGTATATATGGTAAATAATACCAATCAAGTAATCACTTTTCTCAAACTATTGTTGGTTGAGGAAGAACAATTGGCCAAGACATTGAGCAGAAAGTGCCATGGAATTTTTTACATCCACCTGAGAAGGCAGACAGGGACTAAAGTTTAACATTTCAGACTGTGCAGCATTCCCTCAGCCCTGCTGTCGGAGTGTCAGCCAAGGTTTCTTTGCTCAAGCCTCTGTTGTAGGACTTCAGTTCACAATTTCTGAAGAGAATGTTACAGGTTATATCTGTTGCTCCATTCTTGTCTCTCCAAAGCAGAAGATCGAATGAAAAGTCTTACTCCCCAGTTTTCTCCATTCACCTTGACTTTCTCTTGCTCTTTCTGATCCTTCCTGAAACCTATACATTAGTTGCCTCTGACCTCAACACTGTGAATTGTAGCAGCAGTAGAAAGATTGCTGTCTTTCTGCCTAATGCCCATTGGGGTCAGTCAGACTAGGCAGCTGCCAGAATCGCTTGATAAAAGGAAAATAGATGTTTTTAAACATTGTCTCCAAAGTATTTTTCTTGGATGTATAATAATCAATAGCTATGCTCCAAATGGGATAATGCCACCAGACCATTTTGAACCTCCTCCACCTGCTGCAGTTAAGGCTTCTCAGGAGCATGTGTATGATTCCCAAAGGGAATTCCCTCCCATAATCCTGGATCAAGTTGAGCATCACAGGCTGGAGCTACAGAAGATGATGAAGTCCTTTTAAGAAGGATGCAGTCCACTTGGTATTATCACCATTGAACCTTCTCCTCGAGATTGAGGATGATTTTATTTTATTCTGGAGCTTTGGCTCCTGAGGTAACTGAACAATTCAATGCTGGATCCACATCGACTTTGCTGCAGATGGGGCAGGTGGTGTTCAAACAGGCAGGTGGAGGGATGCAAGGGTTAAAATGGAATATGGAGGAAGTACAGATGAAAGGAGAGCCTTTCTGAAGAGCTGAATAAATATCAGGCAAACCCTTCTTGTGGGAAGACTGAACCCTGAGCAATGCTTGTGTTGTAGTTGTATAGGCGTGAGATGCCAACTACTTAACTGCCTCAAGTCCCAGTGCTTTGGGTTAGGATATCACTCCTAGCAGTTTTCAAACTCTGACAGCTCTAGTTAAAGTTGTGAGATCCACTCTACACTCCACATGTTGTGCTCTAGTTAAAGAACATTGAGTACTTTATCAGCAATGTATTAAGTGTTGTTTTTGTACATTTCTGCCGTGCTTCATTCTCAGAACATTTAGTGCTGCATTCCCAATAAGCTATCGATCTACTCAGGGAGTGTGCAACATTTTAAGTGTATTAAGTGCTCTATTTCACAAATTTATTAAGTGCTCTTTCCTGTGCTTCATGCTGTATTCTCAGTCAGCTTTATTCCTTGATTTTATGTTCTGTTGTCACTTATCTTCATCACTACAAGTATCCTTAGAACACCTTTCTCCTTGTTTTTATACAGTGCTGAATTATCAGTCTATTTAATGCCCTGTTCTCTGTCCACCTAATGCAAGTTTGATGTTCTTCTGCCAGTGAATGCCATGTTCTATTATCAAGAAATTAAATAACCTATTCAGAGTTTGTGTAATATTGAATATTAGGACTCTAGTCAGTGGTCAACTCGTGGTGTGTTATTACCCTGTTCTTAAATCTCAGCATATTTTGTGTCTATCCTATCTACTGCACTGATCTCTGTACATTTAGAATTATATTCTGACTATATGAGTGTGCAATGCTCCATTTTTGCCTTAAATATTCTAACTGTGTTTTGTGTTATCTATTCTTTGTATATTCTCTTCCTTTAGATCATTCTTTGTTCAGGGCTGTGTTCTTGGTGCTGCTGTCTATTGTGCCACAGCCATTGATGCCTTTATGGTGCTCTGATTATGTCATGACTCTCTATTACTGTGTATTTAAGGGCCTATTCAGAAAGACTGAAGTTTGGTTACACCATCTGTCACTGATAGTTGTGATCTACAGCTTCATTGATGCATTTCTTCAAAGCCCTTTTAAACACAGACACGGGGCACAATCTGGGAAACTCTGTCGATCAATACTTTTTATCGCTTCGGTCCCAAGAATTTTGTGCCCTTCAACCCTCTCCCCTGTTTTCTTTTGGATAGTTTGGAAGCTGGAGTTCAGGAGTCGCTTTCAGTTGTTCAGGCTCTAAGCTCTAGTATTCATGTGCTAAGCCTCTCTGTTCATCCTGATGACACTCTTTAAAAGCTACCTCTTTTGTCAGGTGTTAAATCCAATTCAGTACATAGCAACCTTGCTTTCTGAGTCACACTCCAGACTCTAAACAGTTTAGTCAAAGTTGATGCTGTTCGTGCAATATTGCAGGAGTGCTGCAGTGCCAGAGATCCTTTCCAATAAGATGTTAAACTGAGTGCCTGTCTGCCCCCTAGTGTGGGTGTAAGGAATTGTGGGACTTTTGTGAAGAAGAACAACTTTGATCTCCCTGGAATAATGGCTGATGATTATCCCTCAATCAACATCTACCACGTTTCTTACACTACAATGGCAATTTTAAAAATAATGAATGGAATTATTTCAATGGTGTCTCTGACAATGTTTGCATTTTTTGCTGATCACTAATCACCACTGAAAAGATGGCAATGAACTGATTTTCGAACCACTGCAGTCCATGTGGCATAGCTACATTGCCATTTATCATTAGAGAGAGACTTTCCTGCAGTGGCTGTGAAGGAACAGTAGTATACTTCCCAATCAGAGTAGTGTTTGACTTGGAGTAATATACTCATGCCATTGTCCCGGTGGGTGGTAGACATTTGCAGATAATCCCAAGGTGTTGTTTGTGAAGGAATTCAGCGATGTCAATGTCATTGAATATCAATGGGAGGTAGTTTACCTATCTCTGGTAATGGATGGTCGTTGCCTGGCACTTGGATGGCAAGAATATTACTTGGCACTTATTCGTTCAAGCCTGAATGTTGTGTAGGTCATGTTGCATGGACAGCTTCATTCCCTAAAGAGTTACAATACATTGCAAATGCTATGCAATCATCAGTAAACCTTTCTATTTCTGATTATATACTCAAGGGAAAATAATTCTTGAAGCAGCTAAAGAAAGCTGGACCTAGGACTCTGCACTGTCTAACTCTGAAAATGATGTCCTGAGGCTGAGATGTTTGGCCTGCAATCAGTGTTTTTGCACTGGATTTGGCAAGAGGAGTTATTCCTCCACTTCCTATCATCGTCAATTTTACTTGGGCTTCTCGGTGCCATGCTTGGTCAACTGCTGTGTTTGCTGTCAAGAGCACTCTCACTCTGGATTTTAACTCTTTTTTTTGAGCATCAGAGTAAGTGACACTTGATAGCATGGCGATGACAAATTCCAAAATTTTGCTGATGATCGAGAGTAGACAGATAGGGTCGAAATTGGCTCCATCAGATTTATCCAGTAGCTTGTTCTAATATCTCTTTGTGTGGCTTAGTCTCAATCTTTGTTGCAAAACATTTCTGTGAGGCACCTTGGGATATTTTATGACAATAAAGGCGCTGTGCAAATATATAGTGTTGGTGTAATTAAATAGGTTGATTTGAATTTACTCTATTGCTCACACTCACTCTTTCTCTCATACTTTCTCTCTCTCTCTTCCTCACACACACACTCTCTCTCAAACATCTTCTTTCTCTCTCACAGTCTCTCCCTCTCTCTCTTTCTCTCATTTACACACTAATTCTGTCCCATAAATCTAAAAATCATTGCCACACTGTCCCTTACATTGGAGTTGGATAGTTTTAGAAAATTCTGGTGTTTGCACATTAATAAGTCCAGTGTTTCATCTTTCTTTCCCCTAACATAATCTAAACCCTCTCACATCTTAAACCATTGAAGTGATATGGCCATCACTCAAAGACTGGGGGAGTTTTTAAAACTGTTTTGGTTGAGGAAGGTTAGACGTCTAAGTGACTTTTGCTGACTATGTGTGTACAGGTACAGTGTCTTAAATCTAGCTGGCTAAAAACAGGCAATTTCCAAAAATTGGACATTTTCACAAGCTATCAAGCACAAAGATTAATTCTAATTAAATGGGTAAATTACCTTCACAGTTTATTAATCCAGGTGCAGCATTGGTGTGGATTAGTTATTTACTCTGGTCTTTTCCTGCATTCTAAGTGGTTCGAGCAACATCTGACCCCTCAGATTCAGCTTGATCTGATCTTCCCAACTCCAGTTTGACCTGGTCTGAACTGCCTCATGTCCCTGACCTGAAACCTGGCAAGATCTGAAATCTGGCACAGACTCAATCCTGAGGTTTTGAGATAATACAAGACCTGCATTTATATATCAGCTCATCTCTCTCTGTGTCTCCCAGAAACTGAGAAACAAAGGCAGTCAGATCTTAACTTTGTATGATGAGGATTGTCTTCCCAAGTGAAGCATTTATATAGCACCTTTCACAACCTCAAGCCATCCCAAAGCACTTTACAGCTGGTGAAGTGGTTTTAAAGTGTAGTCATTGATGTAGTGGCAGCGATGTGGTTGCCAATTTGTGCACAACCATCTCCCACAGACAGCATGTGAAAATGAGCAGTTAACTTACTTTTCGGATGTTGACTGAGGGATAAATATTGACCAGGCAAGCATGGAGAACTTAAAATAGTAACATGACTGTTTCATGCCTCTCTGAAAACATAGGCAATGCTTTGGTTTAACATCTTGTCAAAAATACTGCACCCTTAACAGTGCAGTCCTCCTTTAGCCATACACTAGTATGTACTGAACTCTCTTGACTGCATATAAGCCCAGGACCTCCTGATCCATAAGCAAGGTTACTACTCTCTCAGTCACATCTAACATCTAATGTGCAATTGATAATACTACCCTAAAGAAAAGTCTCACCTTCCTTGACATGGAACCTCATGGTTCTCATTTGTTTTGTTCAGCGTAGCTCCTGTTCAGGGTATATTGAATGAAAATCCATGTATCACAATGTCGAGAGATACTTCAAAGCAAACCTAACTAACCTCATTGTCTCAAAGCTAATGTAGCAATGCAAAAATACCCACTTTGATGACTATTCCATCTGGAGACCCACCAGGGAACTATTCTAATTAACATTCTAAATGGTTATGGCAACAATTTGGATTTGTGAGTGCTGGTGTTAAATGTTAAGTCAAATCTCATTGTATCTCTCACAGTTAACCCCTTGCAAGACAAATCAAACTTTTTTTTAGCAACATCTTAAAACAAAATGCAAAATGCTAAAAGCCAAAACTGTAAATGTAAAACTGGAGGGGAAGATGGGGGAAACTTTCTGTTGTTAGGGATGCTGCCTGGACATTAGAGCTAATGGAATTATATGGCTGTGTCCATTCCACCCTTCCCACAGGACACCCACAGGACACCCACAGGAATACCATCAGGGACCAATTCAAAATAGCCACAGCTTGTTCTTGAAAAATCTGCAATGGTTTGGTATCAAGTTCATTAAATAGGTAGCAGTTTCTCGTCATCAAACATCTATTTCCAAATCCATCACAGAGGAAACTGCTTCTATGCCTGTGAATGTAGGTAGTGTGTGCTCGCTGTTATGTGTTCCAGTCCTTACTCTGTACAGGTATCAGTGCTCATTTTGTATATGTTCCATTGTGTATTTCAATGTATGTCCCCAGTGTGTCACTCTGCACATGTCCCAATGTCTCTCTCTCTATATGTTCCAGTGTCTCCCTTTGTATGTGCCTCACTGTGTTGCTCTGTACACCTTCAAGTCCCTCCCTCTGTGTGCGCCCCAGATCTCCCTTTTAACATGTTCCAGTGTCAGTCTCTGTACAGGTACATTATAATGTGACTTCACTTGGAAAGTGCTTAATTGGCTGGAAAGAATTCAGATATCCCAAGGTTATTCAAGACATTATATAAATGCAAATGTTCTTTTCTGTTTCTCAAATATGGTGTGACATTCTGCACAGGGTCAGCAGCCCTGAACAAGCAGGGAATGGACTTAAATTTACTGCCACGTTCAGTTTGACAGCTGGTGAAGGAAGAATGAGAGTCCTTTTTAAACAACTTTCCTATTTTCTGCCAGTTTCTCCTGCCCACCTTCAGGTTCTGACTCCTTAAAAGGGAGTAACCCCCTTCTTGGAAATTAAATTGGGAGAAACGCTTAAACAATCAGGAAGTTACCACATGGCTTAGTCAGGTGTCGGGCCACATTAGACTTGCCTTGCTGGTCTTGTCATCTACATGAGGAAGGAAATGCCCCGAGTTGTAGGCAGGTCATTTGGTTATAGCTGGAGTCTGCAACATTGTCCATGGCACCAATTCCATTCCTAAGCCCCATTCCTGGTTTTGGATGTGGCAAGTAGGAGGAAAAAAATGTAATTAAAAGATGGTGATCTTAAAGGAGGAAAAGGAAGCTTTGTACTGTAAATCCACAGATTACTATTTAGATACAACTCCGCCTCCATGGGGACATTACAATCCAATTGATTTGATTGACAGCCAGCTACTGGTGGCAGAGGTCATGGGTTCAGTGTAAAGACAACGCCTTCACGGGCATGCAGTTCTCATTCCTAGTCAGCCCTGCACCTGAAACCAGCACTAAATAAACATTAAATTAATTTGCTTATACACAGTGTCTGCAGAGGCTTAGTAATTGATTGTAGACTATTAGACTGTGTTTCTGGGAGGTGAGGAAGGTGGTTTGTGTGAAACAATTATTGAACATTTCCTTGCTAAAACACACCTGATAAAGACTTCGAAGTAGATGTGAGAACAGGGATAATATCATCCCCCAGATCTGAGATATTTATTTTGTATGTATTGTTTAAGTCATACAACAACCCAGTTCCCAACCCCATGCTTGCCAGGGTCTGTGGTCCATTACAACAAATACTATGCCAGGTTCCCTGAATTACTCTAATTTTCTTGTTGCCATTAAAAAAGAGAAAGCTTGCATTGATGTAGTGCAGTTCCCGGCCCCAGCATTTTGCAGCTAATAAATTCCATTGAATGTGGACACTGTCAGAATGTAGGAAGTGTTGCAGCCAATCTGTGCACACCAAGCTCCCACAAATAGCAATGTGAAATTGACCAGATGATCAGTTTCAGTTGAGAAATAAACATTAGCTAGGGCAATGGTCAGAGCACCTGAGCTCTCCTTTGAAACAGTGCCATGGGATTTTCTACATTCACCTGTGACAGACAATCTCAACTGAACAGTGGTATGTTTGCCAGTGCGGCACTCCATCCCTTCTGCATTGAACCCAGAGCCTGGATTTTATGGTCAAGTCCCTACAACGACAAATGCCACTCAGTCTGTCAGTGATAGAATCCCTGTGTTTTATTGTACACTGGATGTCCTCAGATCCCGAAAGGTGCAAAATAGCAACACATACTGACACCCAGGAGCGAGTGCATTAGCAGTGGTATCTCTCAGAAAAGTAGTAATGATATGGAAATGCCGGTGTTGGACTGGGGTGTACAAAGTTAAAAATCACACAACTGTAACCTGGTGTTGTGTGATTTTTAACCACATAAATGTAATTTAACATGGTGACAAATACTGAATAGTGATACAATTTTAAGGAAGCAGCCTATTGGGTAAGAGAAATAAAGTGCTAAGCAAACTAGGCAAGTGCACAGTAGGCAAGCATCATTGGAGTGTTGGTGTCAGCAAATATATCAATAAGAATGTTTGTTCTTTGTTCCCATTAAACTAAAGCACCCTTTACCAGAAGGTAGGTATGTACAGATTTGGAGAGACGCACCGGGGGTTCTCCACCATCCTGGCTGGTACTCAATCCTCAGCCACTCTCACTACAAAAGAAGACAATCCTGGTGATTGTGACATTGCTGTGTGGGGAGGCTTGCTAGGCTCAGAATGGGTACCTGTACCCTAGCTGATTATGGCGACACTTTTTGAGAGTGCATCACTCTCTAAGGGTGTGAAAAGCGCTATGGAAATGCAGAGAGTTTTAGCAGACTTAATGCAAGCCCAGTAGAGAATCAGTAGATTCATGATACTGAAGTTGCATTTTGGAGGACAGTCTTATTTAAAAAAAATAATCCGTGCTGCTGCTAACTGTCCTAATTATGTATTATATATTGTAATATAATTAGTATTCCTCACTATCTCTCACGGTGCCCCTACTGATATTGATATTAATGCTCCTGGATGTCAGTCGCCCAACTTTAACAATCATATATAGCTATACACGAAGCATTTGGTTTTAAAATACTGTGGGGGAGAGGGAGGGAAAAAAAACTAATTAGTTTAATAGAATCCATGGAAATTGCTGAGCCACAGCTGGGATTGACTAAACTGCAAGAGCAGGGAGTGACGGCCGTGTTGAACATGTGGTGATGTAAAGGAAGCAGGAATATGAAAATCCGAGGTAATTACAATGAAGTCAGTGCTATTCCTCTCCTCCAAGATGCCAGCCGCTTGCATCACCACGACTATTGAAAACCCAGCTCGGCCTCAACGCCTGGGATGTGAACTAATCACTGCCGCCCAGGCTGCACACAGAAATCTTTCTAATTGCTAGCCCCATTTTATTTCGTGCCTGGTGCGAGTGCAGCCCAGGCTGTGTTCCCCAGAGGCGTCACACCTTTCATTATCGCTGTTTATTGCGAAGAGCTGAAATGAGGCCTGAGCAACAAACAGCAGCCCCTGATGAAAATAGAGTGCATCGTTTCAGTGGCTGCAGTTTTAATTACCAAACATTTCCAAGCACTCTCCGCCTCGCCAGCCTCCGTTTCCACTAATTAGTGTTGAAGGAGTTTCGTTGAGGGCGATGTCCCCTTCTCTCACTCTCACTCACTTTGGCACTGGTTTGTTTGTGTGTGTGTGTGTTTAAAAAAAACACCCTGTTAGTCAGGAGTTCTGATTTTAAGGAGAGAAATGTGAATAACATATAGGATGGGGTGGGAGAAATGTGTAAAGGATGGGGGGGGGAATGTGAAGATGGGAGAAATTTATCCCCTGTGGGGGACAAAATAAAGTTTTGTTTTAGCACCTACAATAGGAGACTCCCTCCTTCTCGACCCCTCCCTCTATCTTTCCGATATATATTCCCTCCTTTTGCCCCCCCCCCCTCCCTTTCTTCACTCCTTGCAGCATTGCACACACACTCCCCGAGCAGGGTGGAAGAAACAGCAGTTGAGGGTCTGACCATGTGCGCACCCCCTAAGCCTCAGCTGTCAGTGCGTTGAGATGAATTACACGCTATAAGAAGGTGTTGACAGGAGCAGCTGGACGTCAGAGAGCGATGAAAAGAGACGCAAATTCATCAGAGCGGAGACAGACAGTGCCATGGGGAAGGGGGTGGGGGGGAAGGGTGAGTGAGGAGGGGATGGCTGGATGGATGGAGGGAAGGGAAGGGGAGGCAAAGGGAGGAGGGAGGGTGAGTGAGCAGCGTCCTCTGCTGTCCGCTCTCAGCACACAGAGAGAAACTTTCAGCCGGTCCACTCACGTCGCCTGCAGAAGCAGAGGTTTAACTCTGGGACAGGTCCCTGTTAATTTAGCAAAATAAAAGTGCAACCTGGTTTTGTGCCGACAGACCTGGAAATAACACGCGAGGCCATTAGCAGAAACTCTCAGAAGAATCTCGGCCAATAAGCCTTTTGGTCTTTCTCTTAAAGTGTCATTTTGCAGTGATCTCATTTCAGACAGTGCCTCGTGTCAGCGTTTATTTGTTAAGTTTAAACATTAAATTGCAGTTTCTGGAAACTTGTGGCCCGAGTCTCCTAACCACTGAGTTCGCACAGGGGTCAACCACTCCTCGATTAAAACAATATGTAAAATGGGCTACCTTTTGGGAAATGGAGTGGATTGACTTAAAGTAAGGATCTGAAGGGAGATTGGGGATCAGCCGTATGCAGAGCGTTGTGAAAAGTCCATTTCTGTCCTGTTTACAGCAGAGGTGTTGGGTCTTTGTGCTGCTGTTTTGGAGGGGAGTGGGTTGGAGGGGGCAGATGGTGGCAAATCAGTCCACAGATTCAGTTCGAAGTAACACAATGAGTGGGGCCTATAATTGGGGATTTTAAAGGATTTTTTTGCCCCCCACCTCTCCCCCTGAATCCACATACCGGTGGAGAGTAGCCTCTGCCCTCCTGTACAAGCCCTCTTTTTGAAAAAGCTTCTCCGGTCTTCATAGCTGCTTTTGTTATTTGGGTTATTTTGCCAGGGTCCCATTCGTTTTCTGCAAGATTAGCAGGTCTCTTGTTGGTAGGTGGACACCATATTTGCTCACGTAGTGAAGGGGATACTGAAAATCATCTCCAGAAATATTGGCTAGGATAAAATTTTAGTTATATCCACCACAGGTAAACAGGAAAGTATATCTCGTGATCAGCATTCAGGAGTGCCTTACAGAGCAATATCAGATACCTGGGACAGCATTACTTTCAATAAGAAATTGTTGTGTATGGGGAAAACATCTAGCTGATTATTACTAATAATCAGAACTACCTGTATAGATGATTAATATCAATCACAGATATGATATATGAAGGGCAAGTGCATGGAAAGGACCTATATCCATTAGCAGAGGGGTTACAAGGGAACATAGATTTAAACTGATTGGTCGAAGTATTAGAGAAGAGGTGAGTGTTTGTATCTCAGCCAGACCGACAGAGGCATGAAACACACTTCCTGAAAGTTCAGGAGAAGCAGAAACCCTCAATTCATTGAAAAATAGTGTCTGGACAGGTACTTGAAGTCCTATAAACCCAGATGGTGTGGAGCACCTGCAGGAGAATACAAATGGTTTATTTTCACTGGTGCAGGCATGATGGGCAGAGTGGCCTCCTGCACACTGAAATGTTCTACGTCGTGTAAATATCTGAAAAGGAGGACTGTTCTGGGATGTAGGAAGAGAATGGATAGGTTGATATGTGAATTTCTTCCTCAGAGGGCCAACACGGATACAATGGGTCAAATGGGCCTCTGTGCTGTGCAATTCAATGATTCCACATTTCAGAGTTCACTAATATCAGTCACAGGTATTTGTGAGTAACTTAGATGGAGAGGGAGTATCCAGTTTGCATGATCTACTCAGAAACCAATGACATATGTAGAACTCGGAATAAGGGAGTCTGTGAAGTTAGGGTTCAATAAAAAGCAGAATCCAAAAGTAATAACGTGGATTATTACCCGAAGCTGAATTGAATTGAATTTATTGTCACCTGTACCGATGCACAGTGAAAAGCTTTGTCTTGTGAGCATTACAAGCAGATCACATAGTTAAGTAGGGTCAAGATTAGAGTGGTGCTGGAAAAGCACAGCAGGTCAGGCAGCATCCGAGGAGCTGGAAAATAGACATCTTGGCAGGAGCCCTTCATCAGGATTCCTGATGAAAGGTTCCTGTACAAAAGGTCGATTTTCCTGCTCCTCGGATGCTGCCTGGCCTGCTGTGCTTTTCCAGCACCACTCTAATCTTGACTCTGATCTCCAGCATCTGCAGTCCTCACTTTCGCCATAGATAGTAGCATGGATAGTAAATAATAGTTAAACAGTGGCAAAAGCAAAAGCACAGGTAATTTTTAAAAGCATGCTATTAAGTTGAAAGAGTGTAGAACAGATAACCTGCACTAAGAGACACTGGTCTCAGCCCACTTCAATTGGAGTCCATCCCAACGGATTAGCTCCCTTTTCCCCCACTGCTATAGAAAATGCAAAACTCCTGTCTCTGATACAACCTCCCTTCAGTCTTTCTCCTAGTTTGTTTAGCTATATTGAGGTGAGGTTCAGGTAACAGTCTGAATGCTATCATTGCTTTTAAATTTGAATGCTAACTTGTCACCCTCTCTAATTTCTTGTTTTCCATATGTTGAAGGAAGAGTATGATGGCGTTGCCAAAGGAGTAACATGCCTGAGCATCGGAAGGATTTCAGAAAGAAAAGACCAAGAACTAAACAAGCAAAGAGAAAAGAGAATCATGAAGTAAACTAGCAAGAAACATTAAATCAAATTCTGAAGATATCTGTCAGTATGGAAATAAGAAGAGATTAGTAAAAGTAAACTGGGCCCATTAAAGGTGAATTTATAGTGCGGAATAACAAAATGACTGATGCATTAAAAGAATAATTTGTACCTGTGCTCATGGTAGAAGGCTGAAAACAAAATGTTAGAAATAATTAGGAAACAAGGATTGGACAAAAATAAAAAACTTGAAAAAGTCAGCATAATTAAAGATATGATATTAGAAATTAGAAGGACTTAATGGTGACAAATTCCCTGGACTTGACCCGGGCATCCTAGAGTTTTACAAAAGCATATACAGACAGTAAATTGGTTGATTTTGATCCTTCAGAGTTCATTAGATTCCAAAATAGGATTGGATTGTTGCAAACTTAATCCCGATATTTAATAAAGGACGAAGAGAGAAAGCAGAGCTATAGGCGTGGTAGCCAACACCAGGAGTAGGCAAAATGCTAGCTTTTGTTACTCGGGATGAAATAACAGAGCACTTAGAAAGTTGTGATAAGCTTAAGAAAAATCAACACTGATGTGAAAAGAGAAATGTTTGATAGATCTTATGAGAGCTTTTTGAGGATATAACTAAGAGGATGGATATTGAGGCACCAGTGGATGTAGGACTTTTGGATTTTCATTCAATGGAGTGCCACACAAGAAGGTTATTACACAAACTAATGTTACTTCAGCATCAACTGAGGGTTTGCTAATGGCTAGAGTTAGGGATGGTGGGAGAAGTAGATATGAGATGGAAGGTAGGTCATGATCTTGTTCAATAGTGGAGCAGATTTGAAGGACCAAAAGGCCTGCTCCCATCCCAATTTCATATATTCAAATTAATATCTGTAATAGGCATCTAGGTGTTCATTAGTATCAGTTACGCATATCTTGCAGATTATTAATATCAATCATAGACATCAATAACAGTTATCTCATGCAAGTAGACAAATTAGTAGCAGGAGTAGGCCATTTGGTCCCTACAAGCCTACTCCACCATTTACTAAGATAAGAGCTGATCTGATTGCGGTCTCAAGTCCATTTTCTTACCTACCCCCAATAACTGCTGATTCCCCTGTTAGTCAAGAATCAACGTACCTCTGAGGTAAGCACCTTCAGTGACCTTGTCTCTACCTCTCTCTGGCAAAGAAAGTTCCAAAGACTCAAAATCTTCTGAGAGAAAAGATTTCTGCTCATCTCCATTTTAAATGGGCAACCCCTTATTTTTAAACTGTGTCCCCTAGATCTTATCTCTTTCCCAGAAAGGGAAACTTGCTTTTAGCAACCATGATGTCAAGTCCCCTCAGGATCTCAATTGTATCAATAAGATCACCTCTCATACTTCTAAATTCCAGTGGATCCAGAACTGGTCTGTTCAATCTTTCCTCATACGATAACCAAACTCAATGTCCCAATTATCAGCTGAGTGGACCGTCCCCACTTGTTCTGATGAACTTACATCCTTCCTTACACAAGGAGATCAAAACTGTATGCAGAACCCCAAACATGGTTACTGCATTGCTCAATACAACAGTGTTGCGAATGTCCCTAGTTTTCTATTACATTCCCTTTGCAATAAATGACAACTTTCCGCTCACCTTGCCAATCACGTGCTGTACCTACATACCAACTTTTAGGGATTCATGTACCAGGGCACTCAGATCCTTCTGTACTTCAAAGTTCTGTAATTTCTGTAATTCCTCTGAATTTCAATAATATACTGCTTTTCCATTCTTCCTGTTGAAGTGGACAGATTTTGTCACATTATTCTACATTTGCCAGATTTCCACCCACATACTTAACCTAACCCATGTATATCCCTTTGTAAGGTCCTTTGTCACCTTCACAACATACATCCCCACTGATTGTTTATGTCATCAACAAGTTTAGCAACCATCCATTTTGATCCATTCATCTAAGTCATTGATTTGAATTGTAGATATTTGACATCTCTGTACCGATTCCTCGACTACTTAAATCATCAAATCTTGTGAATTCAAAAATGACCCATTTACGCCTACTTACTGTTTTCTGTTAACTAACCAATCAGAGTTCATTAATGTCACTACAATGTATCTGGCAATGCATTATACCAAGTGTAGTAGGGTGTGGATTACTCATTAGTAGCAGGCAGTTGGATGTGGTATCTGAATGTGCAACCATTCCTCTCTCCTTGTTTGGGTCTGTGATCCTATTTGGCTTACATTAGTAGAGGAACAACTACTAGTGAGTCTTAACAAGAAAATTATCTTCTTAAACTACAAGATGTAGTTCATTACATGATAGTTCACAGAAGTTACATTATCTGATTAGACATTTGTTACCAAGACTAGGAGAAAGTGAGGACTGCAGTTGTTGGAGATCAGAGTCAAAAAGTGTGGAGCTGGAAAAGCACAGCAGGTCAGGCAACATCTGAGAAGCAGGAGAAGTGATGTTTCGGGCATAAGCCCATAATCAGGAATCCTTGTTACTAAGACCATTGGATGACATAGATGATACACCATTCTTCTCACATCCAGAGCTATTGTCCAATTTTGCCATCCAAGATTATATGTCATCATCATCAAAGCTTATTGCAGTCTCCAACAGTAACCTTTTCAGAACCATTACCTTACACAACATCTCTACCAAGGTTACTTCCCAACTGGTAATATTTGTACATTCATATATGTAGTTATATTTACTACTACTCCATCATCCCTCAAGTCTCTGACTTTACAAATTCAAGATCTTTGGATGTTTTACAATTCTTTAAGAACATATTCTCTTTAAACTGGGAAGATTAGTAAGTCTTTGGCCTGAGGACTGTTGACTTTTCTGACTTAGTATGTGGATGTACCTACTACAGAAGGTGCAAAACTTGACCTACTCTTGAGAAATAAGGCAGGGCAGATGACTGAGGTGTCAGTGGGGGAGCACTTTGGGGCCAGTGACCATAATTCAATTCATTTTAAATTCGTGATGAAAAAGGATAGACCAGACCTAAAAGTTGAAGTTCTAAATTGGAGAAAGGCCAATTTTGACGGTATTTGGCAAGAATTTTCGAAAGCTGATTGGAGGCAGATGTTCGCAGGTAAAGGAATGGCTGGAAAATGGGAAGCCTGCAGAAATGACATAACAAGAATCCAGAGAAAGTATATTCCTGTCAGGGTGAAAGGAAAGGCTGGTAACTATAGGGAATGCTGGATGACTAAAGAAATAGAGGGTTTGGTTAAGAAAAAGAAGGAAGCATATGTCAGGTATAGACAGGATAGATCGAGTGAATCCTTAGAAGAGTATAAAGGAAGTAGGAGTATACTTAAGGGGGACATCAGGAGGGCAAAACGGGGACATGAGATAGCTTTGGCAAACAAAATTACAGAGAATCCAAAAGGTTTTTACAAATATATTAAGGATAAAAGGATAACTAGAGAGAGAATAGGGCCCGTCAAAGATCAGCAAGGTGGTCTTTGTATGGGGGAGATACTAAATGAATATTTTGCATCAGTATTTACTGTGGAAAAGGATATGGAAGATATAGACTGTAGGGAGATAGATGGTGACATCTTGCAAAATGTCCAGATTACAGAGGAGGAAGTGCTGGATGTCTTGAAAAGGGTAAAGATGGATAAATTCCCAGGACCTGATCAGGTGTACCTAAGGACTCTGTGGGAAGCTAGAGAAGTGATTGCTGGGCCTCTTGCTGAGATATTTGTATCATCAAAAGTCACAGGTGAGGTGCTGGAAGACTGGAAGTTGGCAAACGTGGTGCCACTGTTAAGGAAGGTGGTAAAGACAAACCAGGGAACTATAGACCGGTGAGCCTGACCTCAGTGGTGGGCAAGTTGTTGGAGGGAATCCTGAGGGACAGGATGTGTGTGTATTTGGAAAGGCAAGGACTGATTAGGGATAATCAACATGGCTTTGTGCATGGGAAATCATGCCTCACAAACCTGATTGAGTTTTTTGAGGAAGTAACAAAGAAGATTGATGAGGGCAAAGCAGTAGATATGATCTATACGGACTTCAGTAAGGCGTTCGACAAGGTTCCCCATGGGAGACTGATTAGCAAGGTTAGATCTCATGGAATACAGGGAGAACTAGCCATTTGGATACAGAACTGGCTCAAAGGGAGAAGACAAAGGGTGGTGGTGGAGGGTTGTTTTTCAGACTGGAGGCCTGTGACCAGTGGAGTGCCACAAGGATCAGTGCTGGGTCCTCTACTTTTTGTCATTTACATAAATGATTTGGATGCGAGCATAAGAGGTACAGTTAGTACGTTTGCAGATGACACCAAAATTGGAGGTGTAGTGGACAACGAAGAGGGTTACCTCAGATTACAACAGGATCTGGACCAGATGGGCCAATGGGCTGAGAGGTGGCATGGAGTTTAATTCAGATAAATGCGAGGTGCTGTATTTTGGGAAAGCAAATCTTAGCAGGACTTATACACTTAATGATAAGGTCCTAGGGAGTGTTGCTAAAAAAGAGACCTTGGAGTGCAGGTTCATAGCTCCTTGAAAGTGGAGTCGCAGATAGATAGGATAGTGAAGAAGGCATTTGGTATGACCTTCCTTTATTGGTCAGAGTATTGAGTACAGGAGTTGGGAGATCATGTTGCAGCTGTACAGGACATTGGTTAGGCCACTGTTGGAATGTTGCATGCAATTCTGGTCTCCCTCCTATCGGAAAGATGTTGTGAAACTTGAAACGGTTCAGAAAAGGTTTACAGGGATGTTGCCAGGGTTGGAGGATTTGAGCTATAGGGAGAGGCTGAACAGGCTGGGGCTGTTTTCCCTGGAGCGTCGGAGGCTGAGGGGTGACCTTATCGAGGTTTACAAAATTATGAGGGGCAAGAATAGGATAAAAAGACAAAGCCTTTTCCCTGGGGTTGGGGAGTCGAGAACTAGAGGGCATAGGATTAGTGTGAGAGGGGAAAGATATAAAAGAGACACAAGTGGCAACTTTTTCACGCAGAGGGTGGTACGTGTATGGAATGAGCTGCCAGAGGAAGTGGTGGAGGCTGGTACAATTGCAACATTTAAGAGGCATTTGGATGGGTATATGAATAGGAAGGGTTTGGAGGGATATGGGCCAGGTGCTGGCTAGTGGGACCAGGTTGGGTTGGGATACCTTGTTGGCATGGATGGGTTGGACCGAAGGCTCTGCTTCCATGCTGAACATCTCTATGACTCTGAGTCTATGACTTTCATTCTGATCTTGACCTTATGTGATCTGTAAGGTATTTCTCCTCTAGAGGAAATTTTATCTCTTGCATAGTCCTGACAGAGGTTGTTCTTGCCTTCCCAAGTGTGGCTGGTATCGTATCTTTATGTAGAGAACCCTAAATTTTCTGGATGGCTCTTATTGAGTAGCTCTCGCTTGTTGATTTCAGATAGTTGTCCCATAACGTCATTGGTGGAACCATTAAACGCATGAACTTTCTTCACAGAAGAAGGGTGATCATTGGAATCAAGTACTTTTTCTTTGCAGTATTCTGGATTTCTGAACCAGGTAATTTCTCCTGTTTGTTCTGAAGCAGCACATGTTGGTTGAGCTTTCATGAAGTTGTATACAGCTGAGCTTCATTTTGTGTCAGCAAATGCTCAATCTGTATTGAAGAATGTCAACTTTCTCTGAAGTTGTTGTTTCGGTTGGACACCCTCCATGCTTAATGTACAAGTGCACAGACATATGTCCACCGGTCATGGCAAGGGAGGAACGTTGGTTACTCAGCACTGATACTGATAATCCTGCTTTTGGAGATGAAAAATTGAATTGTGTTTCTTGAACTTGTGTTTGTTCATCATCTGATATTAAATCCAAATTTACTGGAACAATTTGTTCTCCGGACAGTCTTGCTGTCTGAACAACTTCAAATAACAAATGAAATGTCCATTGATATAACTGGAATTTTTTGGATCTGCAGTTTCTATTAGGAGTGTACTGAACGTTTTTTTTTAATGCTAGTGCTAGTATCTCATTGACTTATTGGTATGAGAAAGGATTTTTCTAGCTCTGACACTTTGTGTTATGTCAGCACATCAGCTGGAAGTGAGGCAGCAGGAAGTGGAGGGTGAGAGAGTGGGGCAGAGCATCAGTAGTGGTGACAATGGTGGAACTGTATGTGACTGTGAAGATGGCTGAGTAATTGGGTGAGTGGAGGGTTAAGGCAAGTGGATAAGTGAGTGGGTGAGTAGCTGTAGGGCATGGGTGGGTAATTGAGTGATAGGAATGTTGAGAGAATGAGCAGTTGAGCAACCAAGGATGGTGAGTGGATTTGACTGGAGCTGTTTGTTTGAGTGGATGAGCTCGTATCAGTGTGGAAAAGTGAGTGGGGAAGTGATTGGGGCTGGGGAAGTGATTGAGCATATGAGTGACTTTAGGGGAGGGTGAGTGAGTGACAGGGAGAGCAGGTAAATGAGTGACTGGGCTTTGCGTGACTGAGTGACCAACTGGGGAATGAGTGAGTAAGCGTTAGATGAGTGAGTGAGTGAGTGAGTGAGTGCCTTATGGCTTTTGATAGGAGGATGACTTGGAAGGTAGATATGTAAATAAGTGGTTGGAAGGTAGATGATTGTTGGGGGTGGGGAGTGTACAAGTGCACACATGACTGGATGGGTGGGTAAATGTGTGGTGATGGGATTAGAGGGGTTGAGTGAGTGACTTGAGCAGTGAGTGCTTGAGAGATTGGCTGGGTGAGAGTGAAGTGAGTGAATGAGTGAGTGAGTAAATATGTGGAAGGGTGAGTGGTGAGCCAATGTCTGGCGCAGTGTGTGGATGAGGGGGTAAAGGAATGAGAATGAATCACTCAAACACTCATCCTTCCATTCTTTAGCCTCCTCTTCCTCCTCCTCCTCCTCTTGCCCCTGCAAAACCTCTCCACAAAATTGGCATGTGAGGTGGAAATTTCCGGTTGGAAAGTAGCCCATTTCTGATCCCTACTTCCTAGTGATCCTGCTGAGGGCAGCTTGGAGTATGCCCCCTTTAGGAAGGATCTATGCTCCCAACTCCTTAACTCAACCCTTGTTCTTTCTATTTCCCTGGTGATCAGAACTTGGGGTCGAGTGGTGGAAAAAAGATTTAATTAATTAATCAAATTTAAACTCAGAAAAGATTGGAAAACCTTACTTTAAAGCTTTTAAATTCTGCTGTATTTCCTAACTGCTGTGACCTCTTTGCTTCTGTTTAATTTTCCTTGTCTTGAACCTTTTGAACAGTGTGGCAGAGTGAAGATGCTTTCTTTTCCTTTTTTTTAAAGCTGGGAAGTCTGTTCATCAGTAATGCCAGAAATCTGTACTGAATGCTGGGGATCATTTCACTTTTGTTTGCAGTTAAAATCATGGTCTCCCACTGAATGCAGTAAAACAAAGGTTTCCCATTTTCTGCAGCAAAATGGATGATTCCCCACCTTTCGTTACCTCGTGAATAATGCCGGTTCTTTTCCACAACTTTCCCAAATGAAATCTTGTGCACTGTGGCCTTACAAAATTTTTGCCATTGAATTATGTTTTAGTTTATAGGTCTTCCACACTTATCACAACCTGAAAAGTCAAACTAACTTCTTCTGTGAAGTTCCAAATATGCTTTACTTTTTAAATTCTGCTTTGAGACATTCCTGTTGTGTAGCCACAGTGTAAAGTACATCAGTGACCTTTGATTTCTCTACATTTTCTGACATGCATCATGACATCCACTTACTATGGTGGCAATGCTCATTATGAACGGAAAGTACTCCTTTTTTAAATTCTGAATGAATGCATGATTTTATTCTATATCTTGAAGATACAGGGAAAAGTAATTCTACCTTCCCAGCCTATATTTTCAATGCTGTTAATTGAAATATTTCCCCCTACACAACACAGAGTTTAATTTTATTCGAGGAGCTGTGATCTGTTTGATTCCTTCCCAAATAATTAACTGCGAATGCTGCTGTGGATCTTAGCTTCTTGATGGAATGTGTACCTGTCGGACTAGACCTTAAATTTGTTTCAAGTTCATGTTGCTTCTTCTGTTCTTCCTTCATGTCCTGATGTGAAGGTTATCGCCTGGAGTTCTGCATGTCCCTTGTTAGGCTTTCCTGCTGGTCGCCTCTTTGTTCAAGAAGTGCTTGCAGCTGTGGATTGCATGAGTAGGTCTGAAAGCAGTTAAGTTTTTAAAGCTATAAACTCACTTGGTCTTAGAGTCATAGACACGTACAGCACAGAAGCAGACCATTTAGTCCAACTTGTCCATGCTGACCAGATATCGAAACCTAATCTAGTCCCATCTGCTAGCACTTGGCCCATATCCCTCCAAACTCTTCCTATTCATATACCCATCCAGATGCCTTTGAAATACTGCAATTGTATCAGACTCCATCACTTCCTCTGTCAGCTCATTCCATACACACACCATCCTCTGTGTGAAAAGGTTGCCCTTTAAGTGCCTTTTATATCTTTCTCCTCTCACCCTAAACCTATGCCCTCTAGTTTAGGACTCTCCCACCCCTGGGAAATGACCTTGTCTATTTACTGTATCCATGCCCTTCGTGATTTTATAAACCTCTATCCCTCAGCCTCTGACGCTCCAGGGAAAACATCCCCAGCTTATTCAGCCTCTCCCTATAGCTCAAATCCTCCAACCCTGGTAACATCCTTGTCAATCTTTTCTGAACCTTTTCAAGTTTCACAACATCCATCTGATACGATGGAGACCAGAATTTGCAAGCAATATTCCAAAAGTGTCCTAACCAATGTCCTGTACAGCTGCAACATGACCTCCCAACTCCTATAGGAGAAAGTGAGGACTGCAATTGCTGGAGATCAGAGCTGAAAATATGTTGCTGGAAAAGCGCAGCAGGTTAGGCAGCATCCAAGGAGCAGGAGAGTTGACGTTTCGGGCATGAGAAGGGCTTCCTGAAGAAGGGCTCATGCCTGAAACATCGATTCTCCTGCTCTTTGGATACTGCCTGACCTGCTGCGCTTTTCCAGCAACACATTTACAGCTCCCAACTCCTATACTCAATGTCAATAGAGTGGTGCTGGCAAAGCACAGCATCCAAAGAGCCAGAGAATCGACGTTTCAGGCATAATGATGAAGGGCTTATGCCCAAAATGTCGATTCCCCTGCTCCTTGGATGCTGCCTGACCGGCTGTGCTTTTCCAGCACCACACTCATGACTCTGATCTTCAGCATCTGCAGTCCTCACATTCTCCTATACTCAGTGCTCTGTCCAATAAAGGAAAGCATACCAAACACCTTCTTCAGTATCCTATCTACCTGCGACACTACTTTCAAGGAACTATGAACCCACAGTCCACTCTTCTGGAAGTTTTTCACCATTGTACGTGGTGGTGTTAAGCAACAGTACCCACCATGTGGTGTTTGTGAGTAGAAGAATGCTGCCACCTTTGCTCAGGTCCAAGGACCTATTTCGATGACAGTGATAAAGGAAGAACACTGTGAGTCTTAACAAGAAGAGGTTCTTGTCTTAAAAATATGTCGTTTATTACACGATACATGATGACATTTTTAAAAAAGCTACTTTAGAGTCATAGTGTCAAAGAGATGTACAGCATGGAGACAGATCCTTTAGTGAAACCTGTCCATGCCGACCAGATATCCCAACCCAATCTAGTCCCACCCGCCAGCACCTGACCCATATCCCTCCAAACCCTTCCTATTCATATACCCATCCAAATGCCTTTTAAATTAGCGAGTAAAACCTTGTTACTAAGACTAATGGGAGACATTGGGACACATCTGTGCCTTTCAAGATCCAGAACTATTCTCCTGATTTCTTTACCCAAGACTGTGTCACATTATCGGATTGGATGAAACTTAATCCATGTCTCTACGAAATTGAGATAGTGCCTGAGCGTGTGATACATATTGACGAGTAGTTGACCAAGTCATTCACACAGAGGATGACCAGTACTTGAAATGGACTAAAAGGCAGTAGTAGTGATGGAAACCTTTAAGAAAACCTTCTTCAGAGGAGGAGTTACGTTTTACATCAGGTTTTTACTCATTCATGGAATGTAGAGGTTGCCGGCAGGACTGACATTTCATATCCATCCCAAGTCCTCCCTGAGAGGGTGGTGGTGAGCCTTTGCACTTCACATGATAAGGATGCACTGTTGGGGCATTCCTGGACCTTGACAGTGAAAAGATTAGATAATATTTTTCCAAATTAGGATAGTGTGTGACTTGAAGGGGAAACTGATTATGTTCTCACATTTTTGCTGCCCTTGACATTTCAGGTGGAGAAGATAATATTGTCAGGGAGTTTCTGCAACAGAGGACATAGAATCAATCTGAAAAGATAAAGTATTTGCACTAGACTCCCTGCAGTGGGGGAGCAGGCCATTCAGCCCACCGGATCCATAACAACCCTACAAATCCTCCAATCCCTCTCAAACCCACTCCCTATTTTATAACCCTGCATATCCATGGCCAATACATTGCAGCTCCAAACCCCTGGGCACTGTGGGTAATTTAGCATGGCCAATCCACCTGGCCTGCACATCGTTGGATTATGGGAGGGAACTGGAGCACCTGGAGAATGTCCAAACTCCACACAGACAGTCACCCAAGGGTGGAATCAAACCCAGGTCCCTGGTGCTTTGAGGCAGCAGTACTAACTACTGAGCCACCATGCCGTCCAAATATGATAAATAATTTTAAAATAATAAACCAAGAGCTCAATGTGGATCAATGCATATGACCATCTCTGATCCTCTTGCATCACGTATCTTCCATATCCTCCTATCTCATCCAACTCTCCTTGCTCTGTCTAGCCCTGAAAGGAACTCTCTTGCATTTACTTACAACTGCACTTTTAAGATCCTAGTGTTCTAGCATTGATCTCTCATTCATGGCCCACAGTTCATTGACTATTGAGTTGGTGAACTACACTCTTTCCTTTACTTTTGATGAACCTATTCCCCAATAAAGTCATTACACTCTCTACCTTAGGCCATATCTTTTTATGCACCCGTCATTCCCAGTCCTTCAAACCAAAGGCTTCAGATTTGAAAAGGATATAGTAGATAATTAATATGGCCATTCAACATCACATTTTGCTGTGTAAATAAAAGGTTGACAGATCCAGCTCATCTGCTAACATTGCACACTATTCCAGGAATATTTCTGGAGTGCACACATAATCTTGGCTTCTTCTCTTCACTGAAAAACACTTCCTGAAACTCTTATTCAATAAAGCGCACAACATTTGTTCAGGGCTCATTAACTTCTTTCTCACTAGGATTAAGCCAATCTAATCAGCTGCTTCCATCCAGCAGACCCACCAAATCAATCCATAGTGAAGGTTCCCTCCTGCCTGGCCCTGAGCTTGCAGCTTTCTCTACTTTCTCTTCCAATCTCTTCTCATGCCCTCTTCAAGGCTGTCTTGTCCATGAGAGACTTGTCCTGCCCTCTCTACTCTGTTCCACTAAACCACTGACCACCCAGCTCCCTCCCTGAGCCTCTGTTAGAGAGATATTTAACTGCTCTCTTGCTTTAGATGCCGTATTCCTTTACTTCAAATATGCCAATATTACCCATCTGCTGAAAAGCCAACTCAGTCCTTGCACAAACCATTACATCTCTAACTTTCCTTTCTTCAACATCCATGAAATATCACAACCCGAATCTATGCCCGGGACTCTGTGTTTCAATCCCTCTATTCAAAGGATCAGTGTAGTTCTTATTAAAGTCATAAGCTACATTCTATGAGTCTGCAACACAAGCCTCATCTCCTCCTTGATATGTCCATAGTCTTTAACACGTTTGACTGCTCCAATGCTTGTGATGAACCTGTTCCTTTACCAAGGTTATGCTGCCCTTGGTTTTTCCAGAGAGGTTGTAAATAACACAGATTCCAAAAAGTATGAGTTTGGATGGATTTTAGGGCCAACTTGTTTACAGCTAACAGATACTGCCTCAGGCAGTAAACGTTCAAGTTAAAAAAGCACTTGTATCATGAAAGAGGAGTGGCCAGTTCTCACAGCTCAGCTAATCTTTGGTTTGGTTTTAATGCAGGGTGTGTGTGTGTGTGTGTGTGTGTGTGTGTGTGTGTGTGTGTGTGAAGAAAGGCCGCTGAACTCCCACTCTCTCTCTCTCTCTCCCTCTCTCTCACTTCATTTCTGTCAGAATTTGTGTTTCATTTTGCCTTTAGTGCCAATCGGTATTTATGGGTATTGTTGCAAGTATTTTGGAACAGCACCATTATGCTGGGTTTTTGGATAGGATAAGTTATTCAGTATTCTGTTTTCCGTTATTGTGTTTCATTCAGTCAACTGGTAAGTAAATTCTGTTTGATTTAAAACTAAGTAGTGTGACCAGATGATTCTCTCCTGGAATATCCACTGTATACTTACTTATAATCATAGAGCACAGTTAGGGTCTGGAATACATTCTTGAAATATTTTGAGGTATCTGGCCTGGTCCATAACATGCCCCCCCACCCCCACCCCCACCCTGTTATCCAACTGTGGGGAGCACTGTACCATGGTTCCATTCTTACGAAGTCAATCAGAGCCAGTCAAACACGTGCAATGGATTCTCTCCCTAATCCTGCACCACTAGCTCTGATGTCTCCATCACTAGTCCTTCCTATCTCTCATCAACATGCTGCCCCTCAGAGATATTACCTGAAAACACAAAGCCTGTTTTCACAAACTAACAACATGCAGACTGCTCCAACCATCGCCTCTCTTAATTCCATCACTGTCATAAGCAAGAAGACTGTTTTTCTGACTACCAGCACTGAATGAACCAAAATTTTCAAAAAGTTAATCCCTTTCCTTGGCAACTTTCAGTGGCTAAATTGAGTATTGGCAAACTTGGTGTTATGCTTAACTTGAGATAACACACCAACCTCATTATCCCACCATACATACTCCCAGCTACATGTCCGTGATAAAGAACACACTCCCAGCTCTCTGTCGCTGATAAAGAACACACTCCCAGCTCTCAGTCACTGATAAAGAGCACACTCCCAGCTCTCTGTCACTGAGTGTATTCATTATCAGTGTCAGAGAGCTGGGAGTGTGTTCTTTATCAGTGACGGAGAGCTGGGAGTGTGTTCTTTCTCTGTGACAAGGAGCTGGGAATGTGTTCTTTCTCAGTGACAGGGAGCTGGGAGTGTGTTCTTTCTCAGTGACAGGGAGTGGGAGTGTGTTCTTTCTCAGTGACAGAGAGAAGAGAGTGTGTACTTTATCAGTGACAGGGAGCTGGGAGTGTGTTTTTTGTCAGTGACAAAGAGCTGGGAGTGTGTTCTTTATCAGTGACAGGTGGCTGGAAGTGTGTTCTTTATCAGTGACAGAGAGATGGGAGTGTGTTCTTTATCGGTGACAGAGAGCTGGGAATGTGTTCTTTATCAGAGACAGAGAGCTGGGAATGTGTATTTTATCAGTTACCGAGAGCTGGGAATGTGTTCTTTATCAGTGACAGGGAGGTGGGAGTATGTGCTTTGTCAGTGACGGAGAGCTGGAAGTGTGTTCTTTGTCAGTGACCTGTTGGAAGTGTGTTGTCTGCCAGTGAAAGAAAATTGCAGCTTTACTTTTAATCGTGGACATGTAACTGGGAAGTATATTCTGTTTCAGTTCACCATAACTGGGACAGTGTTCTTTATCAGTGACAGAGAGCTGGAAGTGAGTATGTTGTTTGTCAGTGACAGAGAGGTGGGAGTGTGTTCTTTGTCATGGAAAATTATCCATTTACAGTGAAATTGATTATCCATTTACTGTGAAATTTGAAAGAGAATGCCTTTCTTTAACTTAATGTTGTATAAGATAAATAATACTTTGACTAAGGCCTGTAGTCAGCTTATTTCTTTTTGAATTCTGTAAACATTCAACTTGACCTTGAGATAGTCAAACTCAGTGAAATCTAAAGAGCTGCTTTGTGTAACGCTAGAGGGTTCGCCCTTGAGAGCATGATAAGAAACAGAATAAAGCAAGTGCCTATAGCATGTTGAGGCACGCCTTTACATGAAGGCATCCAGCATTTGTCTACTGGAGTCACTTCTGCAGAGGTAACAATAAAGCTCCTTTCTGTGCACTTGCTAATAATTGAGTCATCGATTTAATTTCCACAACAGTAAACTTGGGGGCTCGTCCGGGATCCCGCAACTGGGTGAGATTCTGAAGATTCCCAGGGGAGGCAGGCGCCAGCGCCTTGAAGGTCTTTCACTTCATCTCGAGCACTGTATTGGCCCTTTTGCGTGAGAGGGCTGGGAATCTGTGGATCGCCCCTAGCGCCGGAGTTTCGAATCATACACGTTTGGTGTAATAGTCCTGGCTTAAGTAATCCTGCATAGAGACTCATTCTAAGAGAATAAATACTGCAGGAAAAGGGTTCAGTGAACTCTCACGTGGTGTTAGAGTAAAACTCCAAGGGAAGGGGATTGCCATCTCTAGAGTGTGTAGGAGATAGCAAGGTTAAGGGTGGTTTTAGACTTGGAACCACCACTGGCTGAGTTGGACATGCCTAAGATGTTCCGGCTATGAGGTTTCTTGGTTTATGAAAACCAAGGCATTGAGGTGGATGTGCCCAATGCGAGAGAGGACCTCTGGAGATAAAAGCAAGTCAAACAGAAAAGATGACGATTCGCACGCGCGCGAAAGAGAGAGAGCTGAACACTTTTCCAGTTACTAAAAATGGGCTCCGGCAAGAGCAAACAAAGGGAGAGTCAACACAGGATTTGGAATGGCCAACCAAAAATACAATGCGTGCTAAATAATTACGGCTCAGAGTGTGTAAAGCAGTTAGACTTGTGGATCAAGGAGTGTGGTTTTCCGGAGGGAGGAAGTTTTAGCAAAAGACAGTTGGAAATATTGAGGTCAAGGTCGGAGGAAAGAGAGAAGGAGAAACGGAAGGGAAAAATAGAACCTGTGAATTGGAGTACTTCTAACATGTGGAAGGCTGAGGCTGATATCAGGGAAAGGAAGTTTTAAGTAAAAGATAGATCAACTACGCATACAAACACCAGTGCAAAGCTGTACAGTGTCTTAAGTCTGTTTGAGACCCTGACCTTGATGACTGCCCTCCGAGACCTACAGCCCCCCCCACAAGATCCGCCTGACGAAGGTTCCAAGTCAGCGGCCCCTGCCTCAGGGTCTGCTGAATCATCGGTAGCATCTCGTACTCCCAACAGATCGAAGCAAGAAGGCCAAGATACGTCTACCTGGCCAGCCATAAATGTCCATGCCAGAGTGGCCAACCCGCTAGCAGAAGAGAACGGAGATGTTAATGCTTTTGTTGCAGCGCTGGCAACCTATAGGGAGGCCTTCCCAGTGCGAATGACATGACCAAAATAGCAATGTGTAAACAACAAGAAGATGAAACTGTGTCCCAGTACCTTACCCACCTCACTGAAGTCCATAATGTCCAAAGTGGACTGAGACCACCCGAAGACATAATGGCAACAGAAATCACGCCATATGAAGCACACCTGAGGAACAGCTTCATCAATGGAATGAAGGATGAAGTAGTGAAAAAGATGGTCACCCAGCCGTTGGAGGAAGGTGCTGCAGCAAAAGAGGTCGCGGAAGAGGCGCTGCCAGAGGTAGATCTGGCGGGTGCTTTGTTTGCAGAGCAATGTACCACTGGGCAAAACAGTGCCCGCACAGACAGTCCCAGTTAGCCCTGGAGGCTGGACAGCAGGGTGACTGACAGGGGAAGGCTGAGGTGGAGGTGGGTAGCCCACAAAGTACAGGTAAGTCTCTTTCCCTTATGCTTGGCAATAAAGACTCGCTTATGCTAATCTCTTCTATTCACCTTACGGGCACTGAGACATGTCACACCTCTACGATGAGTGCTGAGATTGTAAAGTGTGGACAGTATGTCCAATATCACAATGATGCATATAAGTCAATGTCCACCTCAATGTTATATGTGGAAGGTACATCAGTTACCTTTTTGGTAGATACAGAGGCATCATACTCGGTCCTGAAATTAAGCCAGTTTACACAATCAACACAAATAAAGTT
This sequence comes from Hemiscyllium ocellatum, assembly GCF_020745735.1. Classification (NCBI taxonomy): domain Eukaryota; kingdom Metazoa; phylum Chordata; class Chondrichthyes; order Orectolobiformes; family Hemiscylliidae; genus Hemiscyllium; species Hemiscyllium ocellatum. The sequence goes on along the minus strand of NC_083420.1, from coordinate 41,908,310 downwards.
GAGTGAAAGGTACCTGAACACAACGGGTGCATCAGGAGTCGTGGTGGGGGAGAGATTTTCCACACCTCTATTGTGCGAAACTACTAACAGGGAAACATTCCAATTCTCCTTCTTGTTATTGGAATTTTGTCCTTTAAATCTGATGGGTTGGGATCTCATCGGGAGACTGGGACTGAACATGCTCAGTACTCTGACGGGCTTGCAGGCAATTCAAAGGGAGGATTTACCAGTGCAGGCTGTAAAATATGACCCACAATCCCTGATGTATGTCTACGTGTGGCGATCAAGCCAGAGAGCGATAAGTTCAGTGAGTGATTCACTCACCCTGGAAGCAAGCCACCATGTTAATCCTACTAACGCCGATTTTCTTGCTGGAGATATGTTGTACTGCACAGCACATATACACCATGATGGCCCTGACAAACCACATGAGAAAGAATGGTTCAGGAGGTTGGTTAAACCAGATCAGTTGTTATTGTGCGATTCTTATTGGAGTGATCACAGGTGTGCAGTCAGTGTGAACTTACCTAAGGTATCTGTAACAGCAAACTGACCCTGCCTTTTTGGTGAGGAAGGCTCCCCTCCTCACGTGTCACTGGCGAAGGGGTCTGGTGACAGGTAGCAGGATTTGGGATCATGGATGCTAAAGGCACAAAGAACGAAAGGTTGGGTCTTCAGAGACAATGTGGGTATCTGGTTCAATGCAGATACGCAAACATATAAAAAGAAACTAAACTGGCTAACTCAGGCAGATAGGACAGTCCGGGTAACCCCTGCTAGCCCTGAGAAGCCGAGGGGAATAGCCAGTGTATCCCTAAGATAGAAGCCTCGGTCCCAAGATTAAAAATGGTCCCTACTGAGTTGTGGACAAAGGGCAAACATGATGTGGGGCTTATACAGGGCTGTGAAACCACAAGGATAACCCCGAAGTCTGAGTATCGTCCTTGCAGAGCGCAATACCCGTTAATACCCGAGGCTAGAGAAGGAATTACTCCAGTCGTTGAATCCCTCCTAACTGCTGGGGTGATAATCCCCTGAGAAAACTCACCGGTGCGAACCCCCATTTTTCCAGTCAAAAAGACAAGTATTCCCGGTGAACCGGAGGAATGAAGGTTTGTTCAAGACCTGCAGGCAGTTAATAATGCTGTTGTTCCACACATCCCAAATGTTCCCAACCCCGATACTATATTGGCTCAAATTCCACTGGACAGTAGATGGTTCTCTGTTGTGGATTTAGCAAATGGAGTCACTTCTGTGGAGGTAACAATAAAGCTCCTTTCTATGCACATGCTAATAGTTGAGTCAAGTTGATTTAATTTCCACGACATTCTTAATCAATGATAGAGGGCTGGGAGTGTGTTTTTTTTATCAGTAACAGAGAGCTGGGAGTGTGTTTTTTTTTATCAGTAACAGAGAGCTGGGAGTGTGTTTTTTCTCAGTGATAGAGGGCTGGCTATGTGTTCTTTATCAGTGACAGACAGCTGGGAGTGTGTTCTTTCTCAGTGACAACGAGCTGGATGTGTGTTCTTTATCAGTGACAGAGAGCTGGGAGGGTGTTCTTTCTCAGTGATAAAGAGCTGGATGTGTGTTCTTTATCAGTGACAGAGAGCTGGGTGTGTATTCTTTATCAGTGACAGAGAGCTGGGAGGGTGTTCTTTATCAGTGACAGAATTGGGAATGTGTTCTTTCTCAGTGACAGAGAGCTGGGTGTGTGTTCTTTATCAGTGACAGAGAGCTGGGAGGGTGTTCTTTCTCAGTGACAAAGAGCTGGATGTGTGTTCTTTATCAGTGACAGAGAGCTGGGTGTGTGTTCTTTATCAGTGACAGGGAGCTGGGTGTGTGTTCTTTATCAGTGACAGGTGGCTGGGAGTGTGTTCATAATCATGGACAGGGATGTGGGTGTGTGTTCTTTATCAGTGGCAGAGAGATGGAAGTGTGTTCTTTATCAGTGACAGAGAGAAGAGAGAGTGTTCTTCCTCAGTGACAGAGAGATGGGAGTGTGTTCTTTATCAGTGACAGAGAGATGGAAGTGTGTTCTTTATCAGTGACAGAGAGAAGAGAGAGCGTTCTTCCTCAGTGACGGAGAGCTGGGAATGTGTTCTTTATCAGTGACAGAGAGCTGGGAGTATGTTATTTATCAGTGACAGAGAGAAGAGAGAGTGTTCTTCCTCAGTGACAGAGAGATGGAAATGTGTTCTTTATCAGTGATAGAGAGCTGGGAGTGCGTTCTTTCTCAGTGACAGAGAGGTGCGAGTGTATTCTTTCTCAGTGACAGAGAACTGGAAGTCTGTTCTGTATCAGAGACAGGGAGCTGGAGTGTGTTCTTTCTCAGTGACAGAGAGGTGGGAGTGTGTTCTTTCCAGTGACGGGAAGTGGAATTGTGTTCTTTATCAGTAGCAGAGAGCTAGGAGTGTGTTCTTTAACTGGGACAGCGAGCTTGGAGTGTGTTCTAAATTAGTGACAGAGAGCTGGGAGTGTGTACTTTATCAGTGACAGAGAGCTGGGAGTGTGGTCTTTATCAGTGACAGGGATCTGGGAGTGTGGTCTTTATCAGTGACAGATGGTTGGGAGTGTGTTCTTTAAGAGTGACAGAGAGCTGGAAGTGTGTTCTTTATCAGTGACAGAGAGATGGAAGTGTGTTCTTTATCAGTGACAGAGAGATGGAAATGTGTTCTTTATCAGTGATAGAGAGCTGGGAGTGTGTTCTTTCTCAGTGACAGAGAGGTGGGAGTGTTTTCTTTCTAGTGATGGGAGGTGGAAGTGTGTTCTTTATCAGTAGCAGAGAGCTGGGAGTGTGTTCTTTAACTGGGACAGAGAGCTTGGAGTGTGCTCTAAATTAGTGACAGAGAGCTGGGAGTGTGTACTTTATGAATGACAGGTGGTTGGGAGTGTGTTCTTTCTCAGTGACAGAGAGCTGGGAATGTGTTCTTTTTCAGTGACAGGTGGTTGGGAGTGTGTTTTTTTATTAGTGACAGAGAGCTGGAAGTGTGTTCTTTTTCAGTGACAGAGAACTGGACGTCTGTTCTGTATTAGAGACAGGGAGGTGGGAGTGGGTTCTTAATCGGTGACAGAGAGATGGAAGTGTGTCCTTTATCAGTGACAGAAAGCAGGGAGAGTGTTCTTTCTCAGTTACGGAGAGCTGGGAATGTGTTCTTTCTCAGTGACAGAGAACTGGAAGTCTGTTCTGTATCAGAGACAAGGAGCTGGGAGTGTGTTCTTTCTCAGTGACAGAGAGGTGGGAGTGTGTTCTTTCTAGTGACGGGAAGTGGAATTGTGTTCTTTATCAGTAGCAGAGAGCTGGGAGTGTGTTCTTTAACTGGGACAGCGAGCTTGGAGTGTGTTCTAAATTAGTGACAGAGAGCTGGGAGTGTGTTCTTTATCAGTGACAGAGAGCTGGGAGTATGGTCTTTATCAGTGACAGGGAGCTGGGAGTGTGGTCTTTATCAGTGACAGATGGTTGGGAGTGTGTTCTTTCTCAGTGACAGAGAGCTGGGAGTGTTTTCTTTATCAGTGACAGGGAGCTGGGAGTGTGGTCTTTCTCAGTGACAGGTGGTTGGGAGTGTGTTCTTTCTTAGTGACAGAGTGAAGGAAGATATTCTTTGTCAGTGACAGCGAGCTGGTAGTGTGTACTTTATCAGTGACAGAGAGGTGGTAATGTGTTCTTTCTCAGTAACAGGGAGCTGGTCGTGTGTATTTTATCAGTAGCTGAGAGCTGGGATTGTATTCTTTATCAGTGACAGAGAACTGGGTGTGTGTTCTTTATTAGTGACAGAGAGGTGGGAGTGTGTTCTTTATCATAGACAGAGAGCTGGGAGTATGTTACTTATCAGTGACAGGGAATTGGGAGTGTGTTGTTTGTCAGTGACAGAGAGTTGAGAGTGTGTTCTTTCTCAGTGACAGGTGGTTGGGAGTGTGTTTTTTTATTAGTGACAGAGTGTGTTCTTTTTCAGTGACAGAGAACTGGAAGTCTGTTCTGTACTAGAGACAGGGAGGTAGGAGTGTGTTCTTTATCGGTGACAGAGAGATGGAAGTGTGTCCTTTATCAGTGACAGAAAGCAGGTAGAGTGTTCTTTCTCAGTGATGGAGAGCTGGGAATGTGTTCTTTATCAGTGACAGCGAGCTGGGAGTGTGTTCTTTCTCAGTGACAGAGAGATGGTTTTGTGTTCTTTATCAGTGACAGGTGGCTGGGAGTGTGTTCTTTATCAGTGGCAGAGAGAAGGGAGAGTGTTCTTTCTCCGTGACAGAGAGAAGTATGATGTTCTTTGTCAGTGACAGGGAGATGGGAAAGTGTTCTTTATCATTGACAGAGAGGTGGGAGTATGTTCTTTATCAGTGACAGAGAGCAGGAAGAATGTTCTTTATCAGCAACAGGTGGCTGGGAGTGTGTTCTTTCTAAGTGATAGAGAGCTGGTAGAGTGTTCTTTATCAGTAGCAGAGAGCTGGGAGTGTGTTCTTTATCACTGACAGAGAGATGGGAGTGTGTTATGAATCAGTGACAGGGAATTGGGAGTGTGTTGTTTGTCACTGACAGAGAGCTGGGAATGTGTTCTTTATCAGTGACAGTTGGTTGGGAGTGTGTTTTTTTTATTAGTGACAGAGAGCTGGGAGTGTGTTCTTTTTCAGTGACAGAGAACTGGAAGTCTGTTCTGTATTAGAGACAGGGAGCTGGGAGTGGGTTCTTTATCGGTGACAGAGAGATGGAAGTGTGTCCTTTATCAGTGACAGAAAGCAGGGAGAGTGTTCTTTCTCAGTGACGGAGAGCTGGGAATGTGTTCTTTCTCAGTGACGGAGAACTGGAAGTCTGTTCTGTATCAGAGACAGGGAGCTGGGAGTGTGTTCTTTCTCAGTGACAGAGAGGTGGGAGTGTGTTCTTTCTAGTGACGGGAAGTGGAATTGTGTTCTTTATCAGTAGCAGAGAGCTGGGAGTGTATTCTTTAACTGGGACAGCGAGCTTGGAGTGTGTTCTAAATTAGTGACAGAGAGCTGGGAGTGTGTTCTTTATCAGTGACAGAGAGATGGGAAAGTGGTCTTTATCAGTGACAGATGGTGGGGAGTGTGTTCTTTCTCAGTGACAGAGAGCTGGGCGTGTTTTCTTTCTCAGTGACATGGAGCTGGGAGTGCGGTCTTTATCACTGACAGGTGGTTGGGAGTGTGTTCTTTCTCAGTGACAGAATGAAGGAAGATATTCTTTGTCAGTGACAGCGAGCTGGTAGTGTGTACTTTATCAGTGACAGAGAGGTGGGAATGTGTTCTTTCTCAGTAACAGGGAGCTGGTAGTGTGTATTTTATCAGTAGCTGAGAGCTGTGATTGTATTCTTTATCAGTGACAGAGAACTGAGAGTGTGTTCTTTATTAGTGACAGAGAGGTGGGAGTGAATGCATAATCAGGGACAGACAGCTGGGAGTGTGTTCATAATCAGGGACAGGGATGTGGGTGTGTGTTCTTTAACAGTGACAGAGGATGGGAGTGTGCTCTTTATCAGTGACAGCGAGCTGGGAGTGTGTTCTTTCTCAGTGAAAGGGAGCTGGGAGTATCTTCTATCTCAGTGACAGAGAGATGGCAGTGTGTTCTTTCTCAGTGACAGAGAGATGGTAGTGTGTTCTTTATCACTGACAGAGAGATGGGAGTGTGTTCTTTATCAGTGACAGAGAGATGGAAGTGTGTTCTTTATCAGTGACAGAGAGAAGAGAGAGCGTTCTTCCTCAGTGACGGAGAGCTGGGAATGTGTTCTTTATCAGTGACAGAGAGCTGGGAGTATGTTATTTATCAGTGACAGAGAGAAGAGAGAGTGTTCTTCCTCAGTGACAGAGAGATGGAAATGTGTTCTTTATCAGTGATAGAGAGCTGGGAGAGTGTTCTTTCTCAGTGACAGAGAGGTGGGAGTGTATTCTTTCTCGTGACGGGAGGTGGAAGTGTGTTCTTTATCAGTAGCAGAGAGCTGGGAGTGTGTTCTTTAACTGGGACAGAGAGCTTGGAGTGTGCTCTAAATTAGTGACAGAGAGCTGGGAGTGTGTACTTTATGAATGACAGGTGGTTGGGAGTGTGTTCTTTCTCAGTGACAGAGAGCTGGGAGTGTGTTCTTTTTCAGTGACAGGTGGTTGGGAGTGTGTTTTTTTTATTAGTGACAGAGAGCTGGAAGTGTGTTCTTTTTCAGTGACAGAGAACTGGACGTCTGTTCTGTATTAGAGACAGGGAGCTGGGAGTGGGTTCTTTATCGGTGACAGAGAGATGGAAGTGTGTCCTTTATCAGTGACAGAAAGCAGGGAGAGTGTTCTTTCTCAGTTACGGAGAGCTGGGAATGTGTTCTTTCTCAGTGACAGAGAACTGGAAGTCTGTTCTGTATCAGAGACAGGGAGCTGGGAGTGTGTTCTTTCTCAGTGACAGAGAGGTGGGAGTGTGTTCTTTCTTGTGACGGGAAGTGGAATTGTGTTCTTTATCAGTAGCAGAGAGCTAGGAGTGTGTTCTTTAACTGGGACAGCGAGCTTGGAGTGTGTTCTAAATTAGTGGTAGAGAGCTGGGAGTGTGTACTTTATCAGTGACAGAGAGCTGGGAGTGTGGTCTTTATCAGTGACAGGGAGCTGGGAGTGTGGTCTTTATCAGTGACAGGGAGCTGGGAGTGTGGTCTTTATCAGTGACAGATGGTTGGGAGTGTGTTCTTTCTCAGTGACAGAGTGAAGGAAGATATTCTTTGTCAGTGACAGCGAGCTGGTAGTGTGTACTTTATCAGTGACAGAGAGGTGGGAATGTGTTCTTTCTCAGTAACAGGGAGCTGGTAGTGTATATTTTATCAGTAGCTGAGAGCTGGGATTGTATTCTTTATCAGTGACAGAGAACTGGGAGTGTGTTCTTTATTAGTGACAGAGAGGTGGGAGTGAATGCATAATCAGGGACAGACAGCTGGGAGTGTGTTCATAATCAGAGACAGGGATGTGGGTGTGTGTTCTTTCACAGTGACAGAGGATGGGAGTGTGCTCTTTATCAGTGACAGCGAGCTGGGAGTGTGTTCTTTCTCAGTGAAAGGGAGCTTGGAGTGTCTTCTATCTCAGTGACAGAGAGATGGTAGTGTGTTCTTTCTCAGTGTCAGAGAGATGGTAGTGTGTTCTTTATCACTGACAGAGAGATGGGAGTGTGTTATGAATCAGTGACAGGGAATTGGGAGTGTGTTGTTTGTCAGTGACAGAGAGCTGAGAGTGTGTTCTTTCTCAGTGACAGGTGGTTGGGAGTGTGTTTTTTTATTAGTGACAGAGAGCTGGAAGTGTGTTCTTTTTCAGTGACCGAGAACTGGAAGTCTGTTCTGTATTAGAGACAGGGAGGTGGGAGTGGGTTCTTTATCGGTGACAGAGAGATGGAAGTGTGTCCTTTATCAGTGACAGAAAGCAGGTAGAGTGTTCTTTCTCAGTGACGGAGAGCTGGGAATGTGTTCTTTATCAGTGACAGCGAGCTGGGAGTGTGTTCTTTCTCAGTGAAAGGGAGCTGGGAGTGTCTTCTATCTCAGTGACAGAGAGATGGTAGTGTGTTCTTTATCAGTGACAGGTGGCTGGGAGTGTGTTCTTTATCAGTGACAGAGAGAAGGGAGAGTGTTCTTTCTCCGTGACAGAGAGAAGGATGATGTTCTTTGTCAGTGAAGGGAGCTGGGAATGTGTTCTTTATCATTGACAGAGAGGTGGGAGTATGTTCTTTCTTAGTGACAGAGAGCAGGAAGAATGTTCTTTATCAGCGACAGGTGGCTGGGAGTGTGTTCCATCTAAGTGACAGAGAGCTGGTAGAGTGTTCTTTATCAGGAGCAGAGAGCTGGGAGTGTGTTCTTTCTCAGTGACAGGGAGCTGGTAGAATGTTCTTTATCAGTAGCAAAGAGCTGGGAGTGTGTTCTTTATCACTGACAGAGAGATAGGAGTGTGTTATGAATCAGTGACAGGGAATTGGAAGCGTGTTCTTTCTCAGTGACGGAGAGCTGGGAATGTGTTCTTTCTCAGTGACAGAGAACTGGAAGTCTGTTCTGTATCAGAGACAGGGAGCTGGGAGTGTGTTCTTTCTCAGTGACAGAGAGGTGGGAGTGTGTTCTTTCTAGTGACGGGAAGTGGAATTGTGTTCTTTATCAGTAGCAGAGAGCTGGGAGTGTGTTCTTTAACTGGGACAGCGAGCTTGGAGTGTGTTCTAAATTAGTGACAGAGATCTGGGAGTGTGTACTTTCTCAGTGACAGAGAGCTGGGAGTGTGGTCTTTATCAGTGACAGGGAGCTGGGAGTGTGGTCTTTATCACTGACAGGTGGTTGGGAGTGTGTATTTTCTCAGTGACAGAATGAAGGAAGATATTCTTTGTCAGTGACAGCGAGCTAGTAGTGTGTACTTTATCAGTGACAGAGAGGTGGGAATGTGTTCTTTCTCGGTAACAGGGAGCTGGTAGTGTGTATTTTATCAGTAGCAGAGAGCTGGGATTGTATTCTTTATCAGTGACCGAGAACTGGGAGTGTGTTCTTTATTAGTGACAGAGAGGTGGGAGTGAATGCATAATCAGGGACAGACAGCTGGGAGTGTGTTCATAATCAGGGACAGGGATGTGGGTGTGTGTTCTTTAACAGTGACAGAGGATGGGAGTGTGTTCTTTATCAGTGACTGAGAGTGGGAGTGTGTTCTTTATCAGTGACAGGGAGCTGGGAGTGTGTTCTTTCTCAGTGACAGGGAGCTGGGAGTGTGTTCTTTATCAGTGACAGAGAGGTGGCAGTATGTTCTTTCTAAGTGATAGAGAGCAGGAAGAATGTTCTTTATCAGCGACAGGTGGCTGGGAGTGTGTTTTTTCGAAGTGACAGTCAGAAGGGTGATGTCCTTTATCAGTGACAGGAAGCTGGTAGTGTGTACTTTATCAGTGACAGAGAGGTGGGAATGAGTTCTTTTTCAGTGACAGGGAGCTGGTAATGTGTTCTTTATCAGTAGCAGAGAGCTGGGAGTGTGTTCTTTATCTGGGACAGAGAGCTGTGAGTGTGTTCTGAGTTAGTGACAGAGAGCTGGGCGTGTGTTATGAATCAGAGACAGGGAGATGGAAGTGTGTTCTTTGTCAGTGACAGAGAGCAGGAAGAGTGTTCTTTATCAGCAACAGGTGGCTGGGAATGTGTTCCTTCTAAGTGACGGAGGGAAGGGTGATGTTCTTTATCAGTGACAGGAAGCTGGTAGTGTGTACTTTATCAGTGACAGGGAGCTGGGAGTGTGTTCTTTCTCAGTGACAGAGAGATGGTAGTGTGTTCTTTCTCAGTGACAGAGAGATATTAGCGTGTTCTTTATCAGTGACAGGTGGCTGCGAGTGTGTTCTTTCTCCGTGACAGAGAGAAAGATGATGTTCTTTATCAGTGACAGGGAGCTGGTAGAGTTTTCTTTGTCAGTAGCAGAGAGGTGGGAGTGTGTTGTTTATCACTGACAGAGAGATGGGAGTGTGTTATGAATCAGTGACAGGGAATTGGGAGTGTGTTGTTTGTCATTGACAGAGAGCTGAGAATGTGTACTTTATCAGTGACAGAGTGCTGGGAGTGTGTTCTTCATCAGTGACAGAGTGAAGGGAGTGTGTTCTTTATCAGTGCAGGTGGTTGGGAGTGTGTTCTTTATCAGTGACAGAGAGATGGAAGTGTGTTCTTTATCAGTGACAGAGAGCTGGGAGTGTTTTCTTTATCAGTGACAGAGAGAAGAGAGAGTGTTCTTCGTCAGTGACAGAGAGATGGAAATGTGTTTTTTTCTCAGTGACAGGGAGCTGGCACTGTGTTCTTTATCAGTGACAGAGAACTGGGATTGTGTTCTTTATCAGTGACAGAGAACTGGGAATGTGTTCTTTATTAGCGACAGAGAACTGGGAGTGAATGCATAATCAGGGAGAGACAGCTGGGAGTGTGTTCATAATCAGGGTCAGGGATGTGGGTGTGTTCTTTAACAGTGACAGAGGATGGGAGTGTGTTCTTTCTCAGTGACAGAGAGCTGGGAGTGTGTACTTTATGAGTGACAGGTGGTTGGGAGTGTGTTCTTTCTCAGTGACAGGGAGCTGGGAGTGTGTTCTTTCTCAGTGACATAGAGATGGTAGTGTGTTCTTTCTGAGTGACAGTGAGCTGGGAGTGTGTTCTTTATCAGTGACAGAGAGAAGGGAGAGTGTTCTTTATCAGCGACAGGTGGCTGGGAATGTGTTCCTTCTAAGTGACAGAGGGAAGAGTGATGTTCTTTATCAGTGACAGGAAGCTGGTAGTGTGTACTTTATCAGTAGCAGAGATCTGGGAATGTGTTCTTTATCAGTGACAGAGAACTGGGAGTGTGTTCTTTATTAGTGACAGAGAACTGGGAGTGTGTTCTTTATTAGTGACAGAGAACTGGGAGTGTATGCATAATCAGGGACATACATCTGGGAGTGTGTTCATAATCAGGGACAGGGATGTGGGTGTGTGTTCTTTCTCAGTGACAGAGAGATGGTAGTGTGTTCTTTATCAGTGACAGGTGGCTGGGAGTGTGTTCTTTATCAGTGACAGAGAGAAGGGAGAGTGTTCTTTCTCCATGACAGAGAGAAGGATGATGTTCTTTATCAGTGACAGGGAGCTGGTAGAGTTTTCTTTATCAGTAGCAGAGAGCTGGGAGTGTGTTCTTTATCTGGGACAAAGAGCTGTGAGTGTGTTCTGAGTTAGTGAGAGAGAGCTGGGAGTGTGTTATGAATCAGAGTTAGGGAGGTGGTAGTGTGTTCTTTGTCAGTGACAGAGAGCTGGGATGTGTTCTTTATCAGGAGCAGAGAGATGGAGTGTGTTTTTTCTCAGTGACGGGGAGCTGTGTTTGTGTTCTTTATCAGTGACAGGTGGCTGGGAGTGTGTTCTTTATCAGTGACAGAGAGAAGGATGATGTTCTTTGTCAGTGACAGGGAGCTGGGAATGTGTTCTTTATCATTGACAGAGAGGTGGGAGTATGTTCTTTCTCAGTGAGAGATAGCAGGAAGAATGTTCTTTCTAAGTGACTGGGAGCTGGTAGAGTGTTGTTTATCAGTAGCAGAGAGCTGGGAGTGTGTTCTTTATCACTGACATAGAGATGGGAGTGTGTTATGAATCAGTGACAGGGAATTGGGAGTGTGTTGCTTGTCAGTGACAGAGAGCTGGGAGTGTGTTCTTTATCAGTGACAGAGAGCTGGGAATGTGTTCTTTATCAGTGACAGAGTGAAGGGAGTGTGTTCTTTATCAGTGACAGAGAGCTGGGAATGTGTTCTTTATCAGGGACAGAGTGAAGGGAGTGTGTTCTTTATCAGTGCAGGTGGTTGGGAGTGTGTTCTTTATCAGTGACAGAGCTGGGAATGTGTTCGTTATCCGTGACAGGGAGCTGGGAGTGTGTTCTTTATCAGTGATAGAGAGAAGAGAGAGTGTTCTTCGTCAGTGACAGAGAGATGGAAATGTGTTCTTTATCAGTGACAGAGAGGTGGGAGTGTGTTCTTTCTAGTGTCGTGAGGTGGAAGTGTGTTCTTTATCAGTAGCAGAGAGCTGGGAGTGTGTTCTAAATTAGTGTCAGAGAGCTGGGAGTGTGTATTTTATGAATGACAGGTGGTTGGGAGTGTGTTCTTTATCAGTGACAGGGAGCTGGGATTCTGTTCTGTATCAGCGACAGGGAGCTGGGAGTGGGTTCTTTATCGGTGACAGAGAGCAGGGAGAGTGTTCTTTCTAAGTGACAGAGAGCTGGGAATGTGTTCTTTCTCAGTGACAGAGAACTGGAAGTCTGTTCTGGTATCAGAGACAGGGAGCTGGGAGTGGGTTCTTTATCAGTGACAGTGAGCTGGGAGTGTGTTCTTTCTCAGTGACAGAGAACTGGAAGTCTGTTCTGTATCAGAGACAGGGAGCTGGGAATGTGTTCTTTCTCAGTGACAGAGAACTGGAAGTCTGTTCTGTATCAGAGACAGGGAGCTGGGAGTGGGTTCTTTATCAGTGACAGTGAGCTGGGAGTGTCTTCTTTATCTTGGACAGCGAGCTTGGAGTGTGTTCCAAATTAGTGACAGAGTGTTGGCACTGTGTACTTTATCTGGAACAGAGAGCTTGGAATGTGTTCTAAATTAGTGACAGAGAGTTGGCACTGTGTACTTTATCTGGGACAGAGAGCTTTGAATGTGTTCTAAATTAGTGACAGAGAGGTGGGAGTGTGTTCTTTGTCAGTGACAGAGAGCAGGAAGAATGTTCTTTATCAGCGACAGGTGGCTGGGAGTGTGATTTTTCTAAGTGACAGACAGAAGGGTGATGTCCTTTATCAGTGACAGCAAGCTGGTAGTGTGTACTTTATCAGTGACAGAGAGGTGGGAATGAGTTCTTTATCAGTGACAGGGAGCTGGTAGTGTGTTCTTTATCAGCAGCAGAGAGCTGGGTGTGTGTTCTTTATCTGGGACAGAGAGCTGTGAGTGTGTTCCGGTTTGTGAGAGAGAGCTGGGAGTGTGTTATGAATCAGAGACAGGGAGGTGGGAGTGTGTTCTTTGTCAGTGACAGAGAGCTGGTAGAGTGTTCCTTATCAGTCGCAGAGGGCTGGGAGTGTGTTCTTTATCACTGACAGAGAGTTGGGAGTGTGTTATGAATCAGTGACAGGGAATTGGGAGTGTGTTTGTCAGTGACAGAGAGCTGGGAATGTGTTCTTTATCAGTGACAGAGTGAAGGGAGTGTGTTCTTTATCAGTGCAGGTGGTTGGGAGTGTGTTCTTTATCAGTGACAGAGAGATGGAAGTGTGTTCTTTATCAGTGACAGAGAGCTCGGAGTGTATTCTTTATCAGTGACAGAGAGAAGAGAGAGTGTTCTTCGTCAGTGACAGAGAGATGGAAATGTGTTCTTTATCAGTGATAGAGAGCAGGGAGTGTGTTCTTTCTCAGTGACAGAGAGGTGGGAGTGTGTCCTTTAACTGGGACAGAGAGCTTGGAGTGTGTTCTAAATTAGTGACCGAGAGCTGGGAATGTGTACTTTATGAATGGCAGGTGGTTGGGAGTGTGTTCTTTATCAGTGACAGGTGGTTGGGAGTGTGTTTTTTTATCAGTGTCAGAGAGCTCGGAGTGTGTTCTTTTTCAGTGACAGAGAACTTGAAGTCTGTTCTGTATCAGAGACGGGGAGCTGGGAGTGGGTTCTTTATCGGTGACAGAGAGATGGAAGTGTGTCCTTTATCAGTGACAGAAAGCAGGGAGTGTGTTCTTTCTCAGTGACAGAGAACTGGAAGTCTGTTCTGTATCAGAGACAGGGAGCTGGGGATGGGTTCTTTATCAGTGACAGTGAGCTGGGAGTGTGTTCTTTATCTGGGACAGGGAGCTTGGAGTGTGTTCCAAATTAGTGAGAGAGAGTTGGCACTGTGTACTTTGTCTGGGACAGAGAGCTTGGAATGTGTTCTAAATTAGTGACAGAGAGGTGGGAGTGTGTTCTTTGTCAGTGACAGATATGGAAGTCTGTTCTTTATCAGTGACATGTGGCTGGGAATGTATTCTTTGTCAGTGACAGGGAGCTAGGAGTGTGTACTTTAATAGTGACAGAGAGCTGGGAGTGTGTTCTATACAGTGACTGAGTGCTGGGAGAGTGTTCTTTCTCAGTGACAGAGAAAAGGTTGAGTGTTCTTTCTCAGTGACGGAGAGCTGGGAATGTGTTCTTTGTCAGAGACAGAGTGATGGGAGTGTGTTCTTTATCAGTGACAGGGAGCTGGGAGTGTGTGCATTATCAGTGAGAAAGCTGGGAGAGTGTACTTTATGAGTGACAGGTAGCTGGGAGTGTGTTCTTTAACAGTAGCAGAGAGCTGGGCATGTGTTCTTTATCAGTGACAGGGAGCTGTGAGTGTGTTCTTTGTCATTGGCAGAGAGTTTGGAGTGTGTACTTCATCAGTGACAGGGAGCTGTGAGTGTGTTCATTGTTAGTGACAGTGAGCTGGGAGAGTGTTGTTTCTCAGTGACAGGGAGAAAGGAGATGTTCTTTGCCAGTGACAGAAAGATGGGAGTGTGTTCTTTATCAGTGACAGAGAGCCGGGAGAGTGTTCTTTATCATTGACAGAGGGTAGTGAATTTGTTCTTTCTCAGTGACAGATAACTGGAAGTCTATCTGTATCAGAGTCAGGGAGCTGGGATTGTGTTTTGTCTCAGTCACAGGGAGAAGGGTGATGTTCTTTGTCAGTGACAGAAAGATGGGAGTGTGTTTTTTATCAGTGACAGAGAGCCGGGAGAGTGTTCTTTATCAGTGGGTATGGAATTTGTTCTTTCTCAGTGACAGAGAAATGGAAGTCTGATCTGTATCAGAGACAGGGAGCTGGAAATGTGTTCTTTGTCAGTGACAGAGTGATAGGAATGTGTTCTTTGTCAGTGACTGAAAACTGAAAGTCTGTTCTTTATGAGTGACAGGTAGCTGGGAGTGTGTTCTTTAACAGTGACAGAGAGAAGGGTGACTCTTCTTTATCAGTGACAGAGAGGGGGGGGGGTTCTTTCGCAGTGACGGAGAGCTGGGAATGTGTTCTTTGTCAGTGACCGAGTGATGGGAGTGTGTTCTTTATCAGTGCAGGTGGTTGGGAGTGTGTTCTTTATCAGTGACAGAGAGGTGGAAGTGTGTTCTTTCTCAGTGACAGAGAACTGGAAGTCTGTTCTGTATCAGAGAGAGGGAGGTGGAAGTGTGTTCTTTGTCAGTGACAGAGAGCTGGGAGTGTGTTCTTTATCAGTGACAGAGAGCTGGGAGAGTGTTCTTCACAGTGACAGAGAGAAGGGTGACTCTTCTTTATCAGTGACAGAGAGGGGGGGGGGGGTTCTTTCGCAGTGACGGAGAGCTGGGAATGTGTTCTTTGTCAGTGACCGAGTGATGGGAGTGTGTTCTTTATCAGTGCAGGTGGTTGGGAGTGTGTTCTTTATCAGTGACAGAGAGGTGGAAGTGTGTTCTTTCTCAGTGACAGAGAACTGGAAGTCTGTTCTGTATCAGAGAGAGGGAGGTGGAAGTGTGTTCTTTGTCAGTGACAGAGTGATGGGAGTGTGTTCTTTATCAGTGACAGGGAGCTGGGAGTGTGTTCTTTATCTGGGATAGAGAGCTGGGATGTATTCTGAATTAGTGACAGAGAGCTGGGAGTGTGTATATTATCAGTGACAGAAAGCTGGGAGTGTGTGCATTATCAGTGAGAGAGAGCTAGGAGTGTCTACTTTATCAGTGACAAGTCGTTGGGAGTGTGTTCTTTATCAGTGACAGGGAGCTGGGATTGCGTTCTTTGTCAGTGATAAAGAGCTGGGAGGGTGTTCTTTATCAGTGCCCGGGAGCTGGGAATGTGTTCTTTGTCAGTGACAGAGTGATGGGAGTGTGTTCTTTGTCAGTGCAGGAGGTTGAGAGTGTGTTCTTTATCAGTGACAGGGAGCTGGGAGTGCGTTCTTTGTCAGTGACAAAGAGCTGGGAGGGTGTTCTTTATCAATGCCCGGGAGCTGGGAGTGTGTTCTTTATCAGTGATAGAGAGCTGGGAGATTGTTCTTTATCAGTGACAGAGAGGTGGGAGAGTGTTCTTTTTCAGTGACAGAGAGCTGGGAGAGTGTTCTTTCTGAGTGACAGAGAACTGGAGGTCTGTTCTGTATCAGAGAGAGGGAGGTGGAAGTGTGTTCTTTGTCAGTGACAGAGTGATGGGAGTGTGTTCTTTATTAGTGACAGAGAGCTGGGAGTGTGTACATTATCAGTGACAGAAAGCTGGGAGTGTGTGCATTATCAGTGACAGAAAGCTGGGAGTGTGTACTTTATCAGTGACAGGGAGCTGAGAGTGTGTTCTTTCTAGTGATAGGTAGCTGAGAGTGTGTTCTTTAACGGTAGCAGAGAGCTGGGAGTGTGTTCTTTATTAGTGAAAAGTGAGCTAGGAGTGTCTACTTTATCAGTGACAAGTGGTTGGGAGTGTGTTCTTTATCAGTGACCAGGAGCTGGGAGTGCGTTCTTTGTCAGTGGCAGAGTGATGGGAGTGTGTTCTTTATCAGTGACAGGGAGCTGGGAGTGTGTTCTTTATCTGGGATAGAGAGCTGGGATGTATTCTGAATTAGTGTCAGTGAGCTGGGTGTGTGTACGTTATCAGTGACAGAAAGCTGGGAGTGTGTACTTTATGAATGACAGAAAGCTGGGAGTGTGTTCTTTCTAGTGACAGGTAGCTGGGAGTGTGTTCTTTAACAGTAGCAGAGAGCTGGGAGTGTGTTCTTTACCTCGGACAGAGAGCTTGGAGTGTGTTGTAAATTAGTGACAGAGAGCTGAGAATGTGTTCTTTATCAGTGACAGGGAGCTGTGAGTGTGTTCTTTGTCATTGGCAGAGTGATGGGAGTGTGTTCTTTATCAGTGCAGGTGGTTGGGAGTGTGTTCATTATCAGTGACAGGGAGCTGTGAGTGTGTTCATTGTTAGTGACAGAGAACTGGAAGTCTGTTCTGTATCAGAGAGATGGAGGTGGAAGTGTGTTCTTTCTCAATGACAGAGATGTGGCAGAGCGTTCTTTCTCAGTGACGGAGAGTTGGGAATGTGTTCTTTGTCAGTGACAGAGTGATGGGAGTGTGTTCTTTATCAGTGACAGAGAACTGGAAGTCTGTTCTGTATCAGAGAGATGGAGGTGGAAGTGTGTTCTTTATCAGTGACAGAGTGATGGGAGTGTGTTCTTTATCAGTGACAGGGAGCTGGGAGTGCCTTCTTTATCTGGGATAGAGAGCTGGGATGTATTCTGAATTAGTGACAGAGATCTGGGAGAGTGTACTTTATGAGTGACTGGGAGCTGGGAGTGTGTTCTTTCTAGTGACAGGTAGCTGGGAGTGTGTTCTTTAAGAGTAGCAGAGAGATGGGAGTGTGTTCTTTATCTCGGACAGAAAGCTTGGAGTGTTTTCTAAATTAGTGACAAAGAGCTGGGCATGTGTTCTTTATCAGTGGCAGAGTGATGGGAGTGTGTTCTTTGTCAGTGGCAGAGTGATAGGAGTGTGTTCTTTGTCAGTGACAGAGTGTTTGGAGTGTGTTCTTTATCAGTGCAGGTGGTTGGGAGTGTGTTCTGAATCAGTGACAGGGAGCTGTGAGTGTGTTCTTTGTTCGTGACAGTGAGCTGGGAGAGTGTTGTTTCTCAGTGACAGGGAGCAGGGTGATGTTCTTTGTCAGTGACAGGTGATGGGAGTGTGTTCTTTATCAGTGCAGGTGGTTGGGAGTGTGTTCTTTATCAGTGACAGAGAGATGGAAGTGTGTTCTTTCTCAGTGACAGAGAACTGGAAGTCTGTTCTGTATCAGAGAGAGGGAGGTGGAAGTGTGTTCTTTGTCAGTGACAGAGTGATGGGAGTGTGTTCTTTATCAGTGACAGGGAGCTGGGAGTGCGTTCTTTATCTGGGATAGAGAGCTGGGATGTATTCTGAATTAGTGACAGAGAGCTGGGAGTGTGTACGTTATCAGTGACAGAAAGCTGGGAGTGTGTGCATTATCAGTGACAGAAAGCTGGGAGTGTGTTCTTTAACAGTAGCAGAGAGCTGGGAGTGTGTTCTTTATCTCGGACAGAGAGCTTGGAGTGTGTTGTAAATTAGTGACAGAGAGCTGGGCATGTGTTCTTTATCAGTGACAGGGAGCTGGGAGTGTGTTCTTTGTCAGTGGCAGAGTGATGGGAATGTGTTCTTTTTCAGTGACAGAGTGTTTGGAGTGTGTTCTTTATCAGTGCAGGTGGTTGGGAGTGTGTTTTGTATCAGTGACAGGGAGCTGAGAGTGTGTTCATTGTTAGTGACAGTGAGCTGGGAGAGTGTTGTTTCTCAGTGACAGGGAGAAGGGTGATGTTCTTTGTCAGTGTCAGAGGGTAGGGAATTTGTTCTTTCTCAGTTTCAGATAACTGGAAGTCTATCTGTATCAGAGACAGGGAGCTGGGAATGTGCTCTTTATCAGTGACAGGGAGCTGGGAGAGTGTTCTTTGTCAGTGACAGAGTGATGGGAGTGTGTTCTTTGTCAGTGACAGAGTCATTTGAGTGTGTTCTTTATCAGTGCATGTGGTTGGGAGTGTGTTATTTATTAGTGACATGGAGTTGGGAGTGTGTTATTTATTAGTGACATGGAGCTGGGAGTGTGTTCTTTATCAGTGACAGAGAGCTAGGAGTGTGTTCTTTATCAGTGACAGAGCTGTCGGAGAGCGTTCTTTCTCAGTGACAGAGAGCTGGGAATGTGTTCTTTGTCAGTGACAGAGTGATGGGAGTGTGTTCTTTATCAGTGCAGGTGGTTGGGAGTATGTTCTTTATCAGTGACAGAGAGATGGAAGTGTGTTCTTTATCAGTGATAGAGAGCTGGGAGAGTGTTCTTTATCAGTGACAGAGTGATGGGCGTGTGTTCTTTATCAATGACAGGGAGCTGGGAGCGTGTTCTTTTTCTGGGATAGAGAGCTGGGATGTATTCTGAATTAGTGACAGAAAGCTGGGAGTGTGTGCATTATCAGTGACAGAAAGCTGGGAGTGTGTACTTTATCAGTGACGGAGAGCTAGGAGTGTCTACTTTATCCGTGACAAGTGGTTGGGAGTGTGTTCTTTATCAGTGACAGGGAGCTGGGAGTGTGTTCTTTGTGAGTGACAGAGTGATGGAATTGTGTTCTTTATCAGTGTAGGTGGTTGGGAGTGTGATCTGAATCAGTGACAGGGAGCTGTGAGTGTGTTCATTGTTAGTGACAGTGAGCTGAGAAAATGTTGTTTTTCAGTGACAGGGAGAAGGGTGATGTTCTTTGTCAGTGACAAAGTGATGGGAGTGTGTTCTTTATCAGTGCAGGTGGTTGGGAGTGTGTTCTTTATCAGTGACAGAGAGATGGAAGTGTGTTCTTTCTCAGTGACAGAGAACTGGAAGTCTGTTCTGTATCAGAGACAGGGAGCTGGGAGTGTGTTCTTTATCAGAGACAGGGAGGTGGAAGTGTGTTCTTTGTCAGTGACAGAGTGATGGGAGAGTGTTCTTTATCAGTGACAGGGAGCTGGGAGTGCGTTCTTTATCTGGGATAGAGAGCTGGGATGTATTCTGAATTAGTGACAGAGAGCTGGGAGTGTGTACGTTATCAGTGACAGAAAGCTGGGAGTGTGTTCTTTCTAGTGACAGGTAGCTGGGAGTGTGTTCTTTATCTCGGACAGAGAGCTTGGAGTGTGTTGTAAATTAGTGACAGAGAGCTGGGAATGTGTTCTTTATCAGTGACAGAGAGCTAGGAGTGTCTACTTTATCAGTGACAAGTGGTTGGGAGTGTGTTCTTTATCAGTGGCAGGGAGCTGGGAGTGCGTTCTTTGTCAGTGATAGAGAGCTGGGAGTGGGTTCTTTATCAGTGACAGGGAGCTGGGAATGCGTTCTTTGTCAGTGACCGAGTTGTGGGAGTGTGTTCTTTATCAGTGCAGGTGGTTGGGAGTGTGTTCTTTATCAGTGACAGAGAGATGGATGTGTGTTCTTTATCAGTGATAGAGAGCTGGGAGAGTGTTCTTTCTCAGTGACAGAGAACTGGAAGTCTGTTCTGTATCAGAGACAGGGAGGTGGAAGTGTGTTCTTTGTCAGTGACAGAGTGATCGGAGTGTGTTCTTTATCAGTGACAGGGAGCTGGGAGTGTCTTCTTTATCTGGGATAGAGAGCTGGGATGTATTCTGAATTAGTGACAGAGAGCTGGGAGTGTGTACGTTATCAGTGACAGAAAGCTGGGAGTGTGTGCATTATCAGTGACAAAAAGCTGGGAGTGTGTACTTTATCAGTGACAGGGAGCTGGGATTGTGTTCTTTAACAGTAGCAGAGCTGGGAGTGTGTGCTTTATCTCGGACAGAGAGCTTGGAGTGTGTTCTAAATTAGTGACAGAGAGCTGGGAATGTGTTCTTTATCAGTGACAGAGAGCTAGGAGTGTCTACTTTATCAGTGACAAGTGGTTGGGAGTGTATTCTTTATCAGTGACAGTGGGCTGGGGTTGCGTTCTTCGTCAGTTACAAAGAACTGGCAGTGTGTACTTTAAAAGTGACAGGGAGCTGGGAGTGTGTTCTTTGTCAGTGGCAGAGTGATAGGAGTGTGTTCTTTGTCAGTGACAGAGAGTTTGGAGTGTGTTCTTTATCAGTGCAGGTGGTTGGGAGTGTGTTCTGAATCAGTGACAGGGAGCTGTGAGTGTGTACATTGTAAGTGACAGTGAGCTGGGAGAGTGTTGTTTCTCAGTGACAGGGAGAAGGGTGATGTTCTTTGTCAGTGACAGAGAGCAGGGAGTGTGTTCTTTATCAGTGACAGAGAGCCGGGAGAGTGTTCTTTATCAGTGACAGAGGATAAGGAATGTGTTCTTTCTCAGTGACAGGTAACTGGAAGTCTGATCTGTATCAGAGACAGGGCGCTGGAAATGTGTTCTTTATCAGTGACAGGAACCTGGGAGTGTGTTCTTTGTCAGTGACAGAGTGATGGGAGTGTGTTCTTTATCAGTGACAGAGTCATTGGAGTGTGACAGGAGGTTGGGAGTGTGTTCTTTATCAGTGACATGGAGCTTGGAGTGTGTTCTTTATCAGTGACAGGGAGCTGGGAGTGGGTTCTTTGTCAGTGATAGAGAGCTGGGAGTGTGTTCTTTATCAGTGACAGGGAGCTGGGAATGCGTTCTTTGTCAGTGACCGAGTTATGGGAGTGTGTTCTTTATCAGTGCAGGTGGTTGGGAGAGTGTTCTTTATCAGTGACAGAGAGGTGGGAGAGTGTTCTTTCGCAGTGACAGAGAACTGGAAGTCTGTTCTGTATCAGAGACAGTGAGCTGGAAGTGTGTTCTTTATCAGTGACAGAGTGATGGGAGTGTGTTCTTTATCAGTGACAGAGTGATGGTAGTGTGTTCTTTATCAGTGACAGAGAGCTGTGAGAGTGTTCTTTATCTGGGACAGACAGAGAGCTGGGAGTGTGTTCTGAATTCGTGACAGAGAGCTGGAGGTGTGTACTTTTTCAGTGACAGAGAGCTGGGAATCTGTTCTTTATCAGAGACAGGGAGCTGGTAGTGAATTCTTTATCAGTGACAGCGAGCTGAGAATGTGTTCTTTGTCAGTGACAGAGTGATGGTAATATGTTCTTTATCAGTGCAGGTGGTTGGGAGTGTGTTCATAATCAGTGACAAGGAGCTGTGAGTGTGTTCTTTATCAGAGACTGAGAGATGGAAGTGTGTTCTTTCTCAGTGATGGAGAGCTGGGAATGTCTTCTTTCTCAGTGACAGAGAGCTGGATGTCTGTTCTGTATCAGCGACTGAGAGCTGGATGTGTGTTCCTTGTCAGTGACAGGGAGCTGTGAGTGTGTTCTTTGTCAGTGACAGAGAACTGAGAGTGTGTCCTTTATCAGTGACAGAGCACTGGGAGTGGGTTCTTTACCAGTAGCAGAGAGCTGGGAGAGTGTTCTTCCTCAATAACAGAGAAAAGGATGAGTGTTCTTCATCAGTGACAGAGAGCAGGGAGTGTGTTCTTTATCAGTGACAGACAGCAGGGAGTGTGTTCTTTATCAGTGACAGAGTGATGGGAGTGTGTTCTTTATCAGTGACAGGAAGCTGGTGGTGTGTTCTTTATCATTAGCAGAGAGCTGGGTATGTGTATTTTATCAGTGACAAAGAGCTGGGGGTGTGTCCTCTATCAGTGACAGGGAGATGTGAGTGTGTTCTTTGTCAGGGACAGAGAGCTGAAAGTGTCTTCTTTCTCAGCGACAGAGAGATGGAAGTGTGTTCTTTATCAGTGACAGTGAGCTGGGAGTGTGTTCTTTATCAGCGACAGAGAGCAGGGAGAGTGTTCTTTCACAGTGACAGAGAGCTGGAAGTCTGTTCTGTTTCAGAGATAGGGAGATGGAATTGTGTTCTTTATCCGTGACTGGGAGCTGGGAGGGTGTTCTTTATCTCGGACAGAGAGCTGGGAATGTGTTCTTTATCAGTGACAGAGAACTGGGAGTGTGTTCTGAATTAATGACTGCGAGCTGTGGGTGTGTACTTTATCAGTGACAGGGAGCTGGGAGTGTGTTCTTTGTCAGTGACAGAGTGATGGGAGTGTGTTCTTTATCAGTGACAGGGAGCTGGGAGAGTGTTCGTTGTCGGTGCCAGGTGGTTGGGAGTGTTTTCTTTTTCAGTGATAGAGAGCTGAGAATGTATTCTTTCTCAATGACAGAGAGCTAGGATTTTGTTCTTTATCAGTGACAGAGAGTTGGGAATGTGTTCTTTATCAGTGACAGAGAGCTGGTGTTGTGTTCTTTATCAGTGACAGGTGTTTGGGAGTGTGTTCTTTATCAGTGGCAGAGAGCTAGGAGTGTGTTCTTTCGCAGTGACAGAGAGATGGGAGAGTGTTCTTTCGCAGTGACAGAGAACTGGAAGTCTGTTCTGTATCAGAGACCGTGAGCTGGAAGTGTGTTCTTTATCAGTGACAGAGTGATGGGAGTGTGTCCTTTATCAGAGACTGAGAGATGGAAGTGTGTTCTTTCTCAGTGATGGAGAGCTGGGAATGTCTTCTTTCTCAGTGACAGAGAGCTGGACGTCTGTTCTGTATCAGCGACTGAGAGCTGGATGTGTGTTCCTTGTCAGTGACAGGGAGCTGTGAGTGTGTTCTTTGTCAGTGACAGAGAAGTGGGAGTGTGTCCTTTATCAGTGACAGAGAGCTGGGTGAGTGTTCGTTGTCGGTGCCAGGTGGTTGGGAGTGTTTTCTTTTTCAGTGATAGAGAGCTGAGAATGTATTCTTTCTCAATGACAGAGAGCTAGGATTTTGTTCTTTATCAGTGACAGAGAGTTGGGAATGTGTTCTTTATCAGTGACAGAGAGCTGGTAGTGTGTTCTTTATCAGTGACAGGTGTTTGGGAGTGTGTTCTTTATCAGTGGCAGAGAGCTAGGAGTGTGTTCTTTCGCAGTGACAGAGAGATGGGAGAGTGTTCTTTCGCAGTGACAGAGAACTGGAAGTCTGTTCTGTATCAGAGACAGTGAGCTGGAAGTGTGTTCTTTATCAGTGACAGAGTGATGGGAGTGTGTTCTTTATCAGTGACAGAAAGAAAGGAGTCTGTTCTTCATAGTGACAGAGAGCTGGGAGTGTGTCCTCTATCAGTGACAGTGAGCTGTTATTTTGTTTTTTGTCAGTGACAGAGCGCTACCTGTGTGTTCTTTCTCAGTGACAGAGAGATGGGAGAGCGTTCTTTCTCAGTGACAGAGAACTGGAAGTCTGTTCTGTATCTGAGACAGTGAGCTGGAAGTGTGTTCTTTATCAGTGACAGAGTGATGGGAGTGTGTTCTTTATCAGTGACAGAGAATTGGGAATGTGTTCTTTATCAGTGACAGAGAGCTGGTAGTGTGTTCTTTATCATTAGCAGAGAGCTGGGAGTGTGTTCTTGAACTGGGACAGAGAGCTGGGATTGTGTTCTGAATTAGTGACAGAGAGCTGGGAGTGCGTACATTATCAGTGACAGAGAGAAAGGAGTGTGTCCTCTATCAGTGACAGGGAGCTGTTATTGTGTTTTTTGTCAGTGACAGAGAGCAGAAAGTGTGTTCTTTCTCAGTGACAGAGAGTAGGTAGAGTGTTCTTTCTCAGTGACAGAGAGTTGGGAATGTCTTTTTTCTCACTGACAGAGAACTGGAAGTCTGTTCTGTATCAGAGACAGTGAGTTGGAAATGTGTTCTTCATCAGTGGCTGAGACTGGAAGTCTGTTGTGTATCAGAGACTGAGAGCTGGAACTGTGTTCTTTATCGGTGACAGGGAGCTGGTAGTGTGTTCTTTCTCAGTGACAGGGAGCTGGAAGTGTGTTCTTCATCAGTGGCAGAGAGCTGGTAGTGTGTTCTTTATCACTGACAGGGAGCTGGGAGTGTGTTCTTTATCAGTGACAGAGTGAAGGTAGTGTGTT
Source organism: Hemiscyllium ocellatum (assembly GCF_020745735.1). Lineage (NCBI taxonomy): Eukaryota > Metazoa > Chordata > Chondrichthyes > Orectolobiformes > Hemiscylliidae > Hemiscyllium > Hemiscyllium ocellatum. The sequence continues at coordinate 41,884,559 of NC_083420.1, read as the reverse complement.
CTTTATCAGTGCAGGCGATTGCGAGTGTGTTCTTTATCAGTGACAGGTGTTTGGGAGTGTGTTCTTTCTCAGTGACAGGTTGCTGGAAGTGTGTTCTTTATCAGTGACAGAGAGATGGAAGTCTGTTCTTTATCAGTAGCAGAGAAGTGGGAGTGTGTACTTTATCAGTGACAGGAAGCTGGTGGTGTGTTCTTTATCTTTAGCAGAGAGCTGGGTATGTGTATTTTATCAGTGACAGAGAGCTGGGAGTGTGTCTCTGACAGTGACAGGGAGCTGTGAGTGTGTTATTTGTCAGTGACAGAGAGCTTAAAGTGTGTTCGTTCTCAGTGACAGTGATCTGGGAGTGTGTTCTTTATCAGTGACAGAGAACTGGAAGTCTCTTCTGTATCAGCGATAGGGAGATGGAAGTGTGTTCTTTATCAGTGACTGGGAGCTGGGAGGGTGTTCTTTACCTAGGACAGAGAGCTAGGAATATGTTCTTCATCAGTGACAGGGAGCTGGGAGTGTGTTCTCTGTCAGTGACAGAGAGCTGAAAGAGTGTTCTTTCTCAGTGACAGTGATCTGGGAGTGTGTTCTTTATGAGAGACAGAGAGTAGGGAGAGTGTTCTTTCTCAGTGACAGAGAGTTGGGAATGTCTTCTTTCTCAGTGACAGAGAACTGGAAGTCTGTTCTGTATCAGAGATAGGGAGATGGAAATGTGTTCTTTATCAGTGACTGGGAGCTGGGAGTGTGTTCTTTATCTGGGACAGAGAGCTGGGAATGTGTTCTTTATCAGTGACAGAGAGCTGGGAGTGTGTTCTGAATTAATGACTGCGAGCTGGGGGTGTGTACTTTATCAGTGACAGGGAGCTGGGAGTGTGTTCTTTGTCAGTGACAGAGAGCTGGGAGAGTGTTCTTTATCTGGGACAGACAGAGAGCTGGGAGTGTGTTCTGAATTCGTGACAGAGAGCTGGAGGTGTGTACTTTTTCTGTTCTTTATCAGAGACAGGGAGCTAGAAGTGAATTCTTTATCAGTGACAGCGAGCTGAGAATGTGTTCTTTGTCAGTGACAGAGTGATGGTAATATGTTCTTTATCAGTGCAGGTGGTTGGGAGTGTGTTCATTATCAGTGACAAGGAGCTGTGAGTGTGTTCTTTATCAGAGACTGAGAGATGGAAGTGTGTTCTTTCTCAGTGATGGAGAGCTGGGAATGTCTTCTTTCTCAGTGACAGAGAGCTGGACGTCTGTTCTGTATCAGCGACTGAGAGCTGGATGTGTGTTCCTTGTCAGTGACAGGGAGCTGTGAGTGTGTTCTTTGTCAGTGACAGAGAAGTGGGAGTGTGTCCTTTATCAGTGGCAGAGCACTGGGAGTGGGTTCTTTATCAGTAGCAGAGAGCTGGGAGAGTGTTCTTCCTCAATAACAGAGAAAAGGATGAGTGTTCTTCATCAGTGACAGACAGCAGGGAGTGTGTTCTTTATCAGTGAAAGAGTGATGGGAGTGTGTTCTTTATCAGTGACAGGAAGCTGGTGGTGTGTTCTGTATCATTAGCAGAGAGTTGGGTTTGTGTATTTTATCAGTGACAGAGAGCTGGGAGTGTGTTCTTTATCAGCGACAGAGAGCAGGGAGAGTGTTCTTTCACAGTGACAGAGAGCTGGAAGTCTGTTCTGTTTCAAAGATAGAGAGATGGAATTGTGTTCTTAATCCGTGACTGGGAGCTGGGAGGGTGTTCTTTATCTCGGACAGAGAGCTGGGAATGTGTTCTTTATCAGTGACAGAGAGCTGGGAGTGTGTTCTTTGTCAGTGACAGAGTGATGGGAGTGTGTTCTTTATCAGGGACAGGGAGCTGGGAGAGTGTTCTTTGTCGGTGCCAGGTGGTTGGGAGTGTTTTCTTTTTCAGTGATCGAGAGCTGGGAGTGTGTTCTTTCTCAGTGACAGAGACTGGAAGTCAGTTCTGTATCAGAGACTGAGAGCATGAAGTGTGATCTTTCTCAGTGACAGGGAGCTGTGAGTGTGTTCTTTGTCAGTGACAGAGTGATGGAAGTGTGTTCTTTAACAGCGACAGGTGGGAGAGTGTTCTTTATCAGTGAGAAAGTGAAGGGAGTGTGTTCCTTAACAGTGACCAAGAGAAGAGTGATGTTCTTTGTCAGTGACAGGAAACTGGTGGTGTGTTCTTTATCAGTGACAGAGAGTTGGGAATGTGTTCTTTCTCATTGACAGAGAACTGGAAGTCTGTTCTGAATCAGAGACAGGGAGCTGGGAGTGTGTTCTTTATCAGTGACAGAGATCTGGGAGTGTGTTCTTTATCAGTGACAGGGAGCTGGGAGTGTGTTCTTTGTCAGTGACAGATTGATGGTAGTGTGTTCTTTATCAATGCAGATGGTTGGGAGTGTGTTCTTTATCAGTGACGGAGCACTGGGAGTGTGTTCTTTATCAGTAGCAGAGAGCTGGAAGAGTGTTCATTCTCAATGACAGAGAGAAGGGTGAGTGTTCTTTGTCAGTGACAGAGAGCAGGGAGTGTGTTCTTCATAAATGACAGAGAGCAGTGAGTGTGTTCTTTATCAGTGACAGAGAGCTGGGAATGTGTTCTTTCTCAGTGACAGAGAACTAGAAGTCTGTTCTGTATCAGAGACAGGGAGCTGGAAGCGTGTTCTTTATCACTGGCAGGGAGCTGGGAGTGTGTTCTTTATCAGTGACAGAGTGATGGTAGTGTGTTCTTTATCAGTGACAGAGAGCTGTGAGAGTGTTCTTTATCTGGGACAGACAGAGAGCTGGGAGTGTGTTCTGAATTCGTGACAGAGAGCTGGAGGTGTGTACTTTTTCAGTGACAAAGAGCTGGGAATCTGTTCTTTATCAGAGACAGGGAGCTGGAAGTGAATTCTTTATCAGTGACAGCGAGCTGAGAATGTGTTCTTTGTCAGTGACAGAGTGATGGTAATATGTTCTTTATCAGTGCAGGTGGTTGGGAGTGTGTTCATTATCAGTGACAAGGAGCTGTGAGTGTGTTCTTTATCAGAGACTGAGAGATGGAAGTGTGTTCTTTCTCAGTGATGGAGAGCTGGGAATGTCTTCTTTCTCAGTGACAGAGAGCTGGACGTCTGTTCTGTATCAGCGACTGAGAGCTGGATGTGTGTTCCTTGTCAGTGACAGGGAGCTGTGAGTGTGTTCTTTGTCAGTGACAGAGAAGTGGGAGTGTGTCCTTTATCAGTGGCAGAGCACTGGGAGTGGGTTCTTTATCAGTAGCAGAGAGCTGGGAGAGTGTTCTTCCTCAATAACAGAGAAAAGGATGAGTGTTCTTCATCAGTGACAGAGAGCAGGGAGTGTGTTCTTTATCAGTGACAGACAGCAGGGAGTGTGTTCTTTATCAGTGAAAGAGTGATGGGAGTGTGTTCTTTATCAGTGACAGGAAGCTGGTGGTGTGTTCTTTATCATTAGCAGAGAGCTGGGTATGTGTATTTTATCAGTGACAGAGAGCTGGGAGTGTGTTCTGAATTAATGACTGCGAGCTGGGTGTGTGTACTTTATCAGTGATAGGGAGCTGGGAGTGTGTTCTTTGTCAGTGACAGAGTGATGGGAGTGTGTTCTTTATCAGTGACAGGGAGCTGGGAGAGTGTTCTTTGTCAGTGTCAGGTGGTTGGGAGTGTTTTCTTTTTCAGTGATAGAGAGCTGGGAATGTATTCTTTCTCAGTGACAGAACGCTGGGAGTGTGTTCTTTATCAGTGACAGAGAACTGGGAGTGTGTTCTTTCTCCGTGACAGAGAACTAGAAGTCTCCTCTGTATTTGAGACAGGGAGCTGGAAGTGTGTTCTTTATCAGTGGCAGAGAGCTGGGAGTGTGTTCTTTCTCAGTGACAGAGAACTGGAAGTCTGTTCTGTATCAGAGTGTTTTCTTTTTCAGTGATAGAGAGCTGAGAATGTATTCTTTCTCAATGACAGAGAGCTAGGATTTTGTTCTTTATCAGTGACAGAGAGTTGGGAATGTGTTCTTTATCAGTGACAGAGAGCTGGTGTTGTGTTCTTTATCAGTGACAGGTGTTTGGGAGTGTGTTCTTTATCAGTGGCAGAGAGCTAGGAGTGTGTTCTTTCGCAGTGACAGAGAGATGGGAGAGTGTTCTTTCGCAGTGACAGAGAACTGGAAGTCTGTTCTGTATCAGAGACCGTGAGCTGGAAGTGTGTTCTTTATCAGTGACAGAGTGATGGGAGTGTGTCCTTTATCAGAGACTGAGAGATGGAAGTGTGTTCTTTCTCAGTGATGGAGAGCTGGGAATGTCTTCTTTCTCAGTGACAGAGAGCTGGACGTCTGTTCTGTATCAGCGACTGAGAGCTGGATGTGTGTTCCTTGTCAGTGACAGGGAGCTGTGAGTGTGTTCTTTGTCAGTGACAGAGAAGTGGGAGTGTGTCCTTTATCAGTGACAGAGAGCTGGGTGAGTGTTCGTTGTCGGTGCCAGGTGGTTGGGAGTGTTTTCTTTTTCAGTGATAGAGAGCTGAGAATGTATTCTTTCTCAATGACAGAGAGCTAGGATTTTGTTCTTTATCAGTGACAGAGAGTTGGGAATGTGTTCTTTATCAGTGACAGAGAGCTGGTAGTGTGTTCTTTATCAGTGACAGGTGTTTGGGAGTGTGTTCTTTATCAGTGGCAGAGAGCTAGGAGTGTGTTCTTTCGCAGTGACAGAGAGATGGGAGAGTGTTCTTTCGCAGTGACAGAGAACTGGAAGTCTGTTCTGTATCAGAGACAGTGAGCTGGAAGTGTGTTCTTTATCAGTGACAGAGTGATGGGAGTGTGTTCTTTATCAGTGACAGAAAGAAAGGAGTCTGTTCTTCATAGTGACAGAGAGCTGGGAGTGTGTCCTCTATCAGTGACAGTGAGCTGTTATTTTGTTTTTTGTCAGTGACAGAGCGCTACCTGTGTGTTCTTTCTCAGTGACAGAGAGATGGGAGAGCGTTCTTTCTCAGTGACAGAGAACTGGAAGTCTGTTCTGTATCAGAGTGTTTTCTTTTTCAGTGATAGAGAGCTGAGAATGTATTCTTTCTCAATGACAGAGAGCTAGGATTTTGTTCTTTATCAGTGACAGAGAGTTGGGAATGTGTTCTTTATCAGTGACAGAGAGCTGGTAGTGTGTTCTTTATCAGTGACAGGTGTTTGGGAGTGTGTTCTTTATCAGTGGCAGAGAGCTAGGAGTGTGTTCTTTCGCAGTGACAGAGATACGGGAGAGTGTTCTTTCGCAGTGACAGAGAACTGGAAGTCTGTTCTGTATCAGAGACAGTGAGCTGGAAGTGTGTTCTTTATCAGTGACAGAGTGATGGGAGTGTGTTCTTTATCAGTGACAGAAAGAAAGGAGTGTGTTCTTCATCAGTGATAGAGAGCTGGGAATGTATTATTTCTCAGTGACAGTTATCTGGGAGTGTGTTCTTTAACAATGACAGAGTACTGGGAGTGTGTTCTTTCTCCGTGACAGAGAACTAGAAGTCTCCTCTGTATTAGAGACAGGGAGCTGGAAGTGTGTTCTTTATCAGTGGCAGAAAGCTGGGAGTGTGTTCTTTGTCAGCGACAGAGTGATGGAAGTGTGTTCTTTATCAGCGACAGGAAGCTGGGAGTGTAATCTTTATCAGTGAGAGAGAGAAGAGAGTGTGTCTCTAACAGTGATAGGGAGCTGTGAGTGTGTTCTTTGTCATTGACAGAGAGCTTAAAGTGTGTTCTTTCTCAATGACAGAGAGATGGGAGTGTGTTCTTTATCAGTGACAGAGAGATGGGAGTGCGTTCTTTATCAGCGACGAAGTGCAGGGAATGTGTTCTTTCTCAGTGACAGAGAACTGAAAGTCTGTTCTGTATCAGAGACAGGGAGGTGGAAGTGTGTTCTTTGTCAGTGACAGAGTGATGGGAGTGTGTTCTTTATCAGTGACAGGGAGCTGGGAGTGCGTTCTTTATCTGGGATAGAGAGCTGGGATGTATTCTGAATTAGTGACAGGGAGCTGGGAGTGTGTTCTTTGTCAGTGACAGAGACTGGAAGTCAGTTCTGTATCAGAGACTGAGAGCATGAAGTGTGATCTTTCTCAGTGACAGGGAGCTGTGAGTGTGTTCTTTGTCAGTGACAGAGTGATGGAAGTGTGTTCTTTAACAGCGACAGGTGGGAGAGTGTTCTTTGTCAGTGAGAAAGTGAAGGGAGTGTGTTCCTTAACAGTGACCAAGAGAAGAGTGATGTTCTTTGTCAGTGACAGGAAACTGGTGGTGTGTTCTTTATCAGTGACAGAGAGTTGGGAATGTGTTCTTTCTCATTGACAGAGAACTGGAAGTCTGTTCTGAATCAGAGACAGGGAGCTGGGAGTGTGTTCTTTATCAGTGACAGGGAGCTGGGAGTGTGTTCTTTGTCAGTGACAGATTGATGGTAGTGTGTTCTTTATCAATGCAGATGGTTGGGAGTGCGTTCTTTATCAGTGACGGAGCACTGGGAGTGTGTTCTTTATCAGTAGCAGAGAGCTGGAAGAGTGTTCATTCTCAATGACAGAGAGAAGGGTGAGTGTTCTTTATCAGTGACAGAGAGCAGGGAGTGTGTTCTTCATCAGTGACAGAGAGCAGGGAGTGTGTTCTTTATCAGTGACAGAGAGCTGGGAATGTGTTCTTTCTCAGTGACAGAGAACTAGAAGTCTGTTCTGTATCAGAGACAGGGAGCTGGAAGCGTGTTCTTTATCACTGGCAGGGAGCTGGGAGTGTGTTCTTTATCAGTGACAGAGTGATGGTAGTGTGTTCTTTATCAGTGACAGAGAGCTGTGAGAGTGTTCTTTATCTGGGACAGACAGAGAGCTGGGAGTGTGTTCTGAATTCGTGACAGAGAGCTGGAGGTGTGTACTTTTTCAGTGACAAAGAGCTGGGAATCTGTTCTTTATCAGAGACAGGGAGCTGGAAGTGAATTCTTTATCAGTGACAGCGAGCTGAAAATGTGTTCTTTGTCAGTGACAGAGTGATGGTAATATGTTCTTTATCAGTGCAGGTGGTTGGGAGTGTGTTCATTATCAGTGACAAGGAGCTGTGAGTGTCTTCTTTATCAGAGACTGAGAGATGGAAGTGTGTTCTTTCTCAGTGATGGAGAGCTGGGAATGTCTTCTTTCTCAGTGACAGAGAGCTGGACGTCTGTTCTGTATCAGCGACTGAGAGCTGGATGTGTGTTCCTTGTCAGTGACAGGGAGCTGTGACTGTGTTCTTTGTCAGTGACAGAGAAGTGGGAGTGTGTCCTTTATCAGTAGCAGAGCACTGGGAGTGGGTTCTTTATCAGTAGCAGAGAGCTGGGAGAGTGTTCTTCCTCAATAACAGAGAAAAGGATGAGTGTTCTTCATCAGTGACAGAGAGCAGGGAGTGTGTTCTTTATCAGTGACAGACAGCAGGGAGTGTGTTCTTTATCAGTGACAGACAGCAGGGAGTGTGTTCTTTATCAGTGACAGAGAGCTGGAAGTCTGTTCTGTTTCAAAGATAGGGAGATGGAATTGTGTTCTTTATCCGTGACTGGGAGCTGGGAGGGTGTTCTTTATCTCGGACAGAGAGCTGGGAATGTGTACTTTATCAGTGACAGGGAGCTGGGAGTGTGTTCTTTGTCAGTGACAGAGTGATGGGAGTGTGTTCTTTATCAGTGACAGAGAGCTGGGTGAGTGTTCGTTGTCGGTGCCAGGTGGTTGGGAGTGTTTTCTTTTTCAGTGATAGAGAGCTGAGAATGTATTCTTTCCCAATGACAGAGAGCTAGGATTTTGTTCTTGATCAGTGACAGAGAGTTGGGAATGTGTTCTTTATCAGTGACAGAGAGCTGGTAGTGTGTTCTTTATCAGTGACAGGTGTTTGGGAGTGTGTTCTTTATCAGTGGCAGAGAGTTAGGAGTGTGTTCTTTCGCAGTGACAGAGAGATGGGAGAGTGTTCTTTCGCAGTGACAGAGAACTGGAAGTCTGTTCTGTATCAGAGACAGTGAGCTGGAAGTGTGTTCTTTATCAGTGACAGAGTGATGGGAGTGTGTTCTTTATCAGTGACAGAAAGAAAGGAGTCTGTTCTTCATAGTGACAGAGAGCTGGGAGTGTGTCCTCTATCAGTGACAGTGAGCTGTTATTTTGTTTTTTGTCAGTGACAGGGCGCTAACTGTGTGTTCTTTCTCAGTGACAGAGAGATGGGAGAGCGTTCTTTCTCAGTGACAGAGAACTGGAAGTCTGTTCTGTATCTGAGACAGTGAGCTGGAAGTGTGTTCTTTATCAGTGACAGAGTGATGGGAGTGTGTTCTTTATCAGTGACAGAGAATTGGGAATGTGTTCTTTATCAGTGACAGAGAGCTGGTAGTGTGTTCTTTATCATTAGCAGAGAGCTGGGAGTGTGTTCTTGAACTGGGACAGAGAGCTGGGATTGTGTTCTGAATTAGTGACAGAGAGCTGGGAGTGCGTACATTTTCAGTGACAGAGAGAAAGGAGTGTGTCCTCTATCAGTGACAGGGAGCTGTTATTGTGTTTTTTGTCAGTGACAGAGAGCAGAAAGTGTGTTCTTTCTCAGTGACAGAGAGTAGGGAGAGTGTTCTTTCTCAGTGACAGAGAGTTGGGAATGTCTTCTTTCTCACTGACAGAGAACTGGAAGTCTGTTCTGTATCAGAGACAGTGAGTTGGAAATGTGTTCTTTATCAGTGGCTGAGACTGGAAGTCTGTTGTGTATCAGAGACTGAGAGCTGGAACTGTGATCTTTCTCAGTGACAGGGAGCTGTGAGTGTGTTCTTTGTCAGTAACATTGTGATGGAAGTGTGTTCTTTATCGGTGACAGGGAGCTGGTAGTGTGTTCTTTCTCAGTGACAGGGAGCTGGAAGTGTGTTCTTCATCAGTGGCAGAGAGCTGGGAGTGTGTTCTTTATCACTGACAGGGAGCTGGGAGTGTGTTCTTTATCAGTGACAGAGTGAAGGTAGTGTGTTCTTTATCAGTGCAGGCGATTGCGAGTGTGTTCTTTATCAGTGACAGGTGTTTGGGAATGTGTTCTTTCTCAGTGACAGGTTGCTGGAAGTGTGTTCTTTATCAGTGACAGAGAGATGGAAGTCTGTTCTTTATCAGTAGCAGAGAAGTGGGAGTGTGTACTTTATCAGTGACAGGAAGCTGGTGGTGTGTTCTTTATCTTTAGCAGAGAGCAGGGTATGTGTATTTTATCAGTGACAGAGAGCTGGGAGTGTGTCTCTGACAGTGACAGGGAGCTGTGAGTGTGTTATTTGTCAGTGACAGAGAGCTTAAAGTGTGTTCGTTCTCAGTGACAGTGATCTGGGAGTGTGTTCTTTATCAGTGACAGAGAACTGGAAGTCTCTTCTGTATCAGCGATAGGGTGATGGAAGTGTGTTCTTTATCAGTGACTGGGAGCTGGGAGGGTGTTCTTTACCTAGGACAGAGAGCTAGGAATATGTTCTTCATCAGTGACAGGGAGCTGGGAGTGTGTTCTCTGTCAGTGACAGAGTGATGGGAGTGTGTTCTTTATCAGTGACAGGGAGCTGGGAGAGTGTTCTTTGTCGGTGCCAGGTGGTTGGGAGTGTTTTCTTTTTCAGTGATCGAGAGCTGGGAGTGTGTTCTTTCTCAGTGACAGAGACTGGAAGTCAGTTCTGTATCAGAGACTGAGAGCTGGAAGTGTGATCTTTCTCAGTGACAGGGAGCTGTGAGTGTGTTCTTTGTCAGTGACAGAGTGATGGAAGTGTGTTCTTTAACAGCGACAGGTGGGAGAGTGTTCTTTATCAGTGAGAAAGTGAAGGGAGTGTGTTCCTTAACAGTGACCAAGAGAAGAGTGATGTTCTTTGTCAGTGACAGGAAGCTGGTGGTGTGTTCTTTATCAGAGACAGAGAGTTGGGAATGTGTTCTTTCTCATTGACAGAGAACTGGAAGTCTGTTCTGAATCAGAGACAGGGAGCTGGGAGTGTGTTCTTTATCAGTGACAGAGATCTGGGAGTGTGTTCTTTATCAGTGACAGGGAGCTGGGAGTGTGTTCTTTGTCAGTGACAGATTGATGGTAGTGTGTTCTTTATCAATGCAGATAGTTGGGAGTGTGTTCTTTATCAGTTACGGAGCACTGGGAGTGTGTTCTTTATCTGTAGCAGAGAGCTGGAAGAGTGTTCATTCTCAATGACAGAGAGAAGAGTGAGTGTTCTTTATCAGTGACAGAGAGCAGGGAGTGTGTTCTTCATAAATGACAGAGAGCAGTGAGTGTGTTCTTTATCAGTGACAGAGTGATGGTAGTGTGTTCTTTATCAGTGACAGAGAGCTGTGAGAGTGTTCTTTATCTGGGACAGACAGAGAGCTGGGAGTGTGTTCTGAATTCGTGACAGAGAGCTGGAGGTGTGTACTTTTTCAGTGACTAAGAGCTGGGAATCTGTTCTTTATCAGAGACAGGGAGCTGGAAGTGAATTCTTTATCAGTGACAACGAGCTGAGAATGTGTTCTTTGTCAGTGACAGAGTGATGGTAATATGTTCTTTATCAGTGCAGGTGGTTGGGAGTGTGTTCATTATCAGTGACAAGGAGCTGTGAGTGTGTTCTTTATCAGAGACTGAGAGATGGAAGTGTGTTCTTTCTCAGTGATGGAGAGCTGGGAATGTCTTCTTTCTCAGTGACAGAGAGCTGGACGTCTGTTCTGTATCAGCGACTGAGAGCTGGATGTGTGTTCCTTGTCAGTGACAGGGAGCTGTGAGCGTGTTCTTTGTCAGTGACAGAGAAGTGGGAGTGTGTCCTTTATCAGTGGCAGAGCACTGGGAGTGGGTTCTTTATCAGTAGCAGAGAGCTGGGAGAGTGTTCTTCCTCAATAACAGAGAAAAGGATGAGTGTTCTTCATCAGTGACAGAGAGCAGGGAGTGTGTTCTTTATCAGTGACAGACAGCAGGGAGTGTGTTCTTTATCAGTGACAGAGTGATGGGAGTGTGTTCTTTATCAGTGACAGAGTGATGGGAGTGTGTTCTTTATCAGTGACAGGAAGCTGGTGGTGTGTTCTGTATCATTAGCAGAGAGTTGGGTATGTGTATTTTATCAGTGACAGAGAGCTGGGAGTGTGTTCTTTATCAGCGACAGAGAGCAGGGAGAGTGTTCTTTCACAGTGACAGAGAGCTGGAAGTCTGTTCTGTTTCAAAGATAGAGAGATGGAATTGTGTTCTTTATCCGTGACTGGGAGCTGGGAGGGTGTTCTTTATCTCGGACAGAGAGCTGGGAATGTGTTCTTTATCAGTGACAGAGAGCTGGGAGTGTGTTCTGAATTAATGACTGCGAGCTGGGGGTGTGTACTTTATCAGTGACAGGGAGCTGGGAGTGTGTTCTTTGTCAGTGACAGAGTGATGGGAGTGTGTTCTTTATCAGTGACAGGGAGCTGGGAGAGTGTTCGTTGTCGGTGCCAGGTGGTTGGGATTGTTTTCTTTTTCAGTGATAGAGAGCTGAGAATGTATTCTTTCTCAATGACAGAGAGCTAGGATTTTGTTCTTTATCAGTGACAGAGAGTTGGGAATGTGTTCTTTATCAGTGACAGAGAGCTGGTAGTGTGTTCTTTATCAGTGACAGGTGTTTGGGAGTGTGTTCTTTATCAGTGGCAGAGAGCTAGGAGTGTGTTCTTTCGCAGTGACAGAGAGATGGGAGAGTGTTCTTTCGCAGTGACAGAGAACTGGAAGTCTGTTCTGTATCAGAGACAGTGAGCTGGAAGTGTGTTCTTTATCAGTGACAGAGTGATGGGAGTGTGTTCTTTATCAGTGACAGAAAGAAAGGAGTGTGTTCTTCATCAGTGATAGAGAGCTGGGAATGTATTATTTCTCAGTGACAGTTATCTGGGAGTGTGTTCTTTAACAATGACAGAGTACTGGGAGTGTGTTCTTTCTCCGTGACAGAGAACTAGAAGTCTCCTCTGTATTAGAGACAGGGAGCTGGAAGTGTGTTCTTTATCAGTGGCAGAAAGCTGGGAGTGTGTTCTTTGTCAGCGACAGAGTGATGGAAGTGTGTTCTTTATCAGCGACAGGAAGCTGGGAGTGTAATCTTTATCAGTGAGAGAGAGAAGGGAGTGTGTCTCTAACAGTGATAGGGAGCTGTGAGTGTGTTGTTTGTCATTGACAGAGAGCTTAAAGTGTGTTCTTTCTCAATGACAGAGAGCTGGGAATGTGTTCTTTATCAGTGACAGAGAGCAGAGAGTGTGTTCTGAATTAATGACTGCGAGCTGGGGGTGTGTACTTTATCAGTGACAGGGAGCTGGGAGTGTGTTCTTTGTCAGTGACAGAGTGATGGGAGTGTGTTCTTTATCAGTGACAGGGAGCTGGGAGAGTGTTCTTTGTCGGTGCCAGGTGGTTGGGAGTGTTTTCTTTTTCAGTGATCGAGAGCTGGGAGTGTGTTCTTTCTCAGTGACAGAGACTGGAAGTCAGTTCTGTATCAGAGACTGAGAGCTGGAAGTGTGATCTTTCTCAGTGACAGGGAGCTGTGAGTGTGTTCTTTGTCAGTGACAGAGTGATGGAAGTGTGTTCTTTAACAGCGACAGGTGGGAGAGTGTTCTTTATCAGTGAGAAAGTGAAGGGAGTGTGTTCCTTAACAGTGACCAAGAGAAGAGTGATGTTCTTTGTCAGTGACAGGAAGCTGGTGGTGTGTTCTTTATCAGTGACAGAGAGTTGGGAATGTGTTCTTTCTCATTGACAGAGAACTGGAAGTCTGTTCTGAATCAGAGACAGGGAGCTGGGAGTGTGTTCTTTATCAGTGACAGAGATCTGGGAGTGTGTTCTTTATCAGTGACAGGGAGCTGGGAGTGTGTTCTTTGTCAGTGACAGATTGATGGTAGTGTTTTCTTTATCAATGCAGATGGTTGGGAGTGTGTTCTTTATCAGTTACGGAGCACTGGGAGTGTGTTCTTTATCAGTAGCAGAGAGCTGGAAGAGTGTTCATTCTCAATGACAGAGAGAAGAGTGAGTGTTCTTTATCAGTGACAGAGAGCAGGGAGTGTGTTCTTCATAAATGACAGAGAGCAGTGAGTGTGTTCTTTATCAGTGACAGAGAGCTGGGAATGTGTTCTTTCTCAGTGACAGAGAACTAGAAGTCTGTTCTGTATCAGAGACAGGGAGCTGGAAGCGTGTTCTTTATCACTGGCAGGGAGCTGGGAGTGTGTTCTTTATCAGTGACAGAGTGATGGTAGTGTGTTCTTTATCAGTGACAGAGAGCTGTGAGAGTGTTCTTTATCTGGGACAGACAGAGAGCTGGGAGTGTGTTCTGAATTCGTGACAGAGAGCTGGAGGTGTGTACTTTTTCAGTGACAAAGAGCTGGGAATCTGTTCTTTATCAGAGACAGGGAGCTGGAAGTGAATTCTTTATCAGTGACAGCGAGCTGAGAATGTGTTCTTTGTCAGTGACAGAGTGATGGTAATATGTTCTTTATCAGTGCAGGTGGTTGGGAGTGTGTTCATTATCAGTGACAAGGAGCTGTGAGTGTGTTCTTTATCAGAGACTGAGAGATGGAAGTGTGTTCTTTCTCAGTGATGGAGAGCTGGGAATGTCTTCTTTCTCAGTGACAGAGAGCTGGACGTCTGTTCTGTATCAGCGACTGAGAGCTGGATGTGTGTTCCTTGTCAGTGACAGGGAGCTGTGAGCGTGTTCTTTGTCAGTGACAGAGAAGTGGGAGTGTGTCCTTTATCAGTGGCAGAGCACTGGGAGTGGGTTCTTTATCAGTAGCAGAGAGCTGGGAGAGTGTTCTTCCTCAATAACAGAGAAAAGGATGAGTGTTCTTCATCAGTGACAGAGAGCAGGGAGTGTGTTCTTTATCAGTGACAGACAGCAGGGAGTGTGTCCTTTATCAGTGAAAGAGTGATGGGAGTGTGTTCTTTATCAGTGACAGGAAGCTGATGGTGTGTTCTTTATCATTAGCAGAGAGCTGGGTATGTGTATTTTATCAGTGACAGAGAGCTGGGAGTGTGTTCTGAATAATGACTGCGAGCTGGGTGTGTGTACTTTATCAGTGACAGGGAGCTGGGAGTGTGTTCTTTGTCAGTGACAGAGTGATGGGAGTGTGTTCTTTATCAGTGACAGGGAGCTGGGAGAGTGTTCTTTGTCAGTGTCAGGTGGTTGGGAGTGTTTTCTTTTTCAGTGATAGAGAGCTGGGAATGTATTCTTTCTCAGTGACAGAACGCTGGGAGTGTGTTCTTTATCAGTGACAGAGTACTGGGAGTGTGTTCTTTCTCCGTGACAGAGAACTAGAAGTCTCCTCTGTATTAGAGACTGGGAGCTGGAAGTGTGTTCTTTATCAGTGGCAGAGAGCTGGGAGTGTGTTCTTTCTCAGTGACAGAGAGCTGTGAGTGTGTTCTTTGTCAGCGACAAAGTGATGGAAGTGTGTTCTTTATCAGCGACAGGAAGCTGGGAGTGTAATCTTTATCAGTGAGAGAGAGAAGGGAGTGTGTCTCTAACAGTGATAGGGAGCTGTGAGTGTGTTCTTTGTCATTGACAGAGAGCTTAAAGTGTGTTCTTTCTCAATGACAGAGAGATGGGAGTGTGTTCTTTCTCCGTGACAGAGAACTAGAAGTCTCCTCTGTATAAGAGACAGGGAGCTGGAAGTGTGTTCTTTATCAGTGGCAGAGAGCTGGGAGTGTGTTCTTTCTCAGTGACAGAGAGCTGTGAGTGTGTTCTTTGTCAGCGACAGAGTGATGGAAGTGTGTTCTTTATCGGTGACAGGGAGCTGGTAGTGTGTTCTTTCTCAGTGACAGGGAGCTGGAAGTGTGTTCTTCATCAGTGGCAGAGAGCTGGGAGTGTGTTCTTTATCACTGACAGGGAGCTGGGTGTGTGTTCTTTATCAGTGACAGAGAACTGGAAGTCTCTTCTGTATCAGCGATAGGGAGATGGAAGTGTGTTCTTTATCAGTGACTGGGAGCTGGGAGGGTGTTCTTTACCTAGGACAGAGAGCTAGGAATATGTTCTTCATCAGTGACAGGGAGCTGGGAGTGTGTTCTCTGTCAGTGACAGAGAGCTGAAAGTGTGTTCTTTCTCAGTGACAGTGATCTGGGAGTGTGTTCTTTATGAGAGACAGAGAGTAGGGAGAGTGTTCTTTCTCAGTGACAGAGAGTTGGGAATGTCTTCTTTCTCAGTGACAGAGAACTGGAAGTCTGTTCTGTATCAGAGATAGGGAGATGGAAATGTGTTCTTTATCAGTGACTGGGAGCTGGGAGTGTGTTCTTTATCTGGGACAGAGAGCTGGGAATGTGTTCTTTATCAGTGACAGAGAGCTGGACGTCTGTTCTGTATCAGCGACTGAGAGCTGGATGTGTGTTCCTTGTCAGTGACAGGGAGCTGTGAGTGTGTTCTTTGTCAGTGACAGAGAAGTGGGAGTGTGTCCTTTATCAGTGGCAGAGCACTGGGAGTGGGTTCTTTATCAGTAGCAGAGAGCTGGGAGAGTGTTCTTCCTCAATAACAGAGAAAAGGATGAGTGTTCTTCATCAGTGACAGAGAGCAGGGAGTGTGTTCTTTATCAGTGACAGACAGCAGGGAGTGTGTTCTGAATTAATGACTGCGAGCTGGGGGTGTGTACTTTATCAGTGACAGGGAGCTGGGAGTGTGTTCTTTGTCAGTGACAGAGAAGTGGGAGTGTGTCCTTTATCAGTGGCAGAGCACTGGGAGTGGGTTCTTTACCAGTAGCAGAGAGCTGGGAGAGTGTTCTTCCTCAATAACAGAGAAAAGGATGAGTGTTCTTCATCAGTGACAGAGAGCAGGGAGTGTGTTCTTTATCAGTGACAGACAGCAGGGAGTGTGTTCTTTATCAGTGAAAGAGTGATGGGAGTGTGTTCTTTATCAGTGACAGGGAGCTGGGAGAGTGTTCTTTGTCGGTGCCAGGTGGTTGGGAGTGTTTTCTTTTTCAGTGATAGAGAGCTGGGAATGTATTCTTTCTCAGTGACAGAACGCTGGGAGTGTGTTCTTTATCAGTGACAGAGTACTAGAAGTCTCTTCTGTATTAGAGACAGGGAGCTGGAAGTGTGTTCTTTATCAGCGACAGGAAGCTGGGAGTGTAATCTTTATCAGTGAGAGAGAGAAGGGAGTGTGTCTCTAACAGTGATAGGGAGCTGTGAGTGTGTTCTTTGTCATTGACAGAGAGCTTAAAGTGTGTTCTTTCTCAATGACAGAGAGATGGGAGTGTGTTCTTTATCAGTGACAGAGAGATGGGAGTGCGTTCTTTATCAGCGACGGAGTGCAGGGAGTGTGTTCTTTCTCAGTGACAGAGAACTGAAAGTCTGTTCTGTATCAGGGACAGGGAGGTGGAAGTGTGTTCTTTGTCAGTGACAGAGTGATGGGAGTGTGTTCTTTATCAGTGACAGGGAGCTGGGAGTGCGTTCTTTATCTGGGATAGAGAGCTGGGATGTATTCTGAATTAGTGACAGGGAGCTGGGAGTGTGTTCTTTGTCAGTGACAGAGTGATGGGAGTGTGTTCTTTATCAGTGACAGAGACTGGAAGTCAGTTCTGTATCAGAGACTGAGAGCATGAAGTGTGATCTTTCTCAGTGACAGGGAGCTGTGAGTGTGTTCTTTGTCTGTGACAGAGTGATGGAAGTGTGTTCTTTAACAGCGACAGGTGGGAGAGTGTTCTTTATCAGTGAGAGAGTGAAGGGAGTGTGTTCCTTAACAGTGACCAAGAGAAGAGTGATGTTCTTTGTCAGTGACAGGAAGCTGATGGTGTGTCCTTTATCAGTGACAGAGAGTTGGGAATGTGTTCTTTCTCATTGACAGAGAACTGGAAGTCTGTTCTGAATCAGAGACAGGGAGCTGGGAGTGTGTTCTTTATCAGTGACAGGGATCTGGGAGTGTGTTCTTTATCAGTGACAGGGAGCTGGGAGTGTGTTCTTTGTCAGTGACAGATTGATGGTAGTGTGTTCTTTATCAATGCAGATGGTTGGGAGTGCGTTCTTTATCAGTGACGGAGCACTGGGAGTGTGTTCTTTATCAGTAGCAGAGAGCTGGAAGAGTGTTCATTCTCAATGACAGAGAGAAGGGTGAGTGTTCTTTATCAGTGACAGACAGCAGGGAGTGTGTTCTTCATCAGTGACAGAGAGCAGGGAGTGTGTCCTTTATCAGTGACAGAGAGCTGGGAATGTGTTCTTTCTCAGTGACAGAGAACTAGAAGTCTGTTCTGTATCAGAGACAGGGAGCTGGAAGCGAGTTCTTTATCACTGGCAGGGAGCTGGGAGTGTGTTCTTTATCAGTGACAGAGTGATGTTAGTGTGTTCTTTATCAGTGACAGAGAGCTGTGAGAGTGTTCTTTATCTGGGACAGACAGAGAGCTGGGAGTGTGTTCTGAATTCGTGACAGAGAGCTGGAGGTGTGTACTTTTTCAGTGACAAAGAGCTGGGAATCTGTTCTTTATCAGAGACAGGGAGCTGGGAATGTGTTCTTTGTCAGTGACAGAGTGATGGTAATATGTTCTTTATCAGTGCAGGTGGTTGGGAGTGTGTTCATTATCAGTGACAAGGATCTGTGAGTGTGTTCTTTATCAGAGACTGAGAGATGGAAGTGTGTTCTTTCTCAGTGATGGAGAGCTGGGAATGTCTTCTTTCTCAGTGACAGAGAGCTGGACGTCTGTTCTGTGTCAGCGACTGAGAGCTGGATGCGTGTTCTTTGTCAGTGACAGGGAGCTGTGAGTGTGTTCTTTGTAAGTGACAGAGAAGTGGGAGTGTGTCCTTTATCAGTAGCAGAGCACTGGATTGGGTTCTTTATCAGTAGCAGAGAGCTGGGAGAGTGTTCTTCCTCAATAACAGAGAAAAGGATGAGTGTTCTTCATCAGTGACAGAGAGCAGGGAGTGTGTTCTTTATGAGTGACAGACAGCAGGGAGTGTGTTCTTTATCAGTGACAGAGTGATGGGAGTGTGTTCTTTATCAGTGACAGGAAGCTGGTGGTGTGTTCTGTATCATTAGCAGAGAGTTGGGTATGTGTATTTTATCAGTGACAGAGAGCTGGGAGTGTGTTCTTTATCAGCGACAGAGAGCAGGGAGAGTGTTCTTTCACAGTAACAGAGAGCTGGAAGTCTGTTCTGTTTCAAAGATAGGGAGATGGAATTGTGTTCTTTATCCGTGACTGGGAGCTGGGAGGGTGTTCTTTATCTCGGACAGAGAGCTGGGAATGTGTTCTTTATCAGTGACAGAGAGCTGGGAGTGTGTTCTGAATTAATGACTGCGAGCTGGGGGTGTGTACTTTATCAGTGACAGGGAGCTGGGTGAGTGTTCGTTGTCGGTGCCAGGTGGTTGGGAGTGTTTTCTTTTTCAGTGATAGAGAGCTGAGAATGTATTCTTTCTCAATGACAGAGAGCTAGGATTTTGTTCTTTATCAGTGACAGAGAGTTGGGAATGTGTTCTTTATCAGTGACAGAGAGCTGGTAGTGTGTTCTTTATCAGTGACAGGTGTTTGGGAGTGTGTTCTTTATCAGTGGCAGAGAGCTAGGAGTGTGTTCTTTCGCAGTGACAGAGAGATGGGAGAGTGTTCTTTCGCAGTGACAGAGAACTGGAAGTCTGTTCTGTATCAGAGACAGTGAGCTGGAAGTGTGTTCTTTATCAGTGACAGAGTGATGGGAGTGTGTTCTTTATCAGTGACAGAAAGAAAGGAGTCTGTTCTTCATAGTGACAGAGAGCTGGGAGTGTGTCCTCTATCAGTGACAGTGAGCTGTTATTTTGTTTTTTGTCAGTGACAGAGCGCTAACTGTGTGTTCTTTCTCAGTGACAGAGAGATGGGAGAGTGTTCTTTCTCAGTGACAGAGAACTGGAAGTCTGTTCTGTATCTGAGACAGTGAGCTGGAAGTGTGTTCTTTATCAGTGACAGAGTGATGGGAGTGTGTTCTTTATCAGTGACAGAGAATTGGGAATGTGTTCTTTATCAGTGACAGGAAGCTGGAAGTGTGTACTTTATGTGTGATCGAGAGTTGGGAATGTGTTCTTTATCAGTGACAGAGAGCTGGTAGTGTGTTCTTTATCATTCGCAGAGAGCTGGGAGTGTGTTCTTGAACTGGGACAGAGAGCTGGGAGTTTTTTCTGAATTAGTGACAGAGAGAAAGGAGTGTGTCCTCTATCAGTGACAGTGAGCTGTTATTGTGTTTTTTGTCAGTGACAGAGAGCAGAAAGTGTGTTCTTTCTCAGGGACAGAGAGCTAGGAGTGTGTTCTTTATCAGCGACAGAGAGTAGGGAGAGTGTTCTTTCTCAGTGACAGAGAGTTGGGAATGTCTTCTTTCTCACTGACAGAGAACTGGAAGTCTGTTCTGTATCAGAGACAGTGAGTTGGAAATGTGTTCTTTATCAGTGACAGAGACTGGAAGTCGGTTCTGTATCAGAGACTGAGAGCTGGAACTGTGATCTTTCTCAGTGACAGGGAGCTGTGAGTGTGTTCTTTGTCAGTAACATAGTGATGGAAGTGTGTTCTTTATCGGTGACAGGGAGCTGGTAGTGTGTTCTTTCTCAGTGACAGGGAGCTGGAAGTGTGTTCTTCATCAGTGGCAGAGAGCTGGGAGTGTGTTCTTTATCACTGACAGGGAGCTGGGTGTGTGTTCTTTATCAGTGACAGAGTGAAGGTAGTGTGTTCTTTATCAGTGCAGGCGATTGCGAGTGTGTTCTTTATCAGTGACAGGTGTTTGGGAGTGTGTTCTTTCTCAGTGACAGGTTGCTGGAAGTGTGTTCTTTATCAGTGACAGAGAGATGGAAGTCTGTTCTTTATCAGTAGCAGAGAAGTGGGAGTGTGTACTTTATCAGTGACAGGAAGCTGGTGGTGTGTTCTTTATCTTTAGCAGAGAGCTGGGTATGTGTATTTTATCAGTGACAGAGAGCTGGGAGTGTGTCTCTGACAGTGACAGGGAGCTGTGAGTGTGTTATTTGTCAGTGACAGAGAGCTTAAAGTGTGTTCGTTCTCAGTGACAGTGATCTGGGAGTGTGTTCTTTATCAGTGACAGAGAACTGGAAGTCTCTTCTGTATCAGCGATAGGGAGATGGAAGTGTGTTCTTTATCAGTGACAGAGTGATGGGAGTGTGTTCTTTATCAGTGACAGAAAGAAAGGAATCTGTTCTTCATCAGTGATAGAGAGATGGGAATGTGTTCTGTATCAGTGACAGAGAGCTGGGAGTGTGTCCCCTATCAGTGACAGTGAGCTGTTATTGTGTTTTTTGTCAGTGACAGAGAGCAGAAAGTGTGTTCTTTCTCAGTGACAGAGAGCTAGGAGTGTGTTCTGTATCAGTGACAGAGAGCTGGGAGTGTGTCCTCTATCAGTGACAGTGAGCTGTTATTGTGTTTTTTGTCAGGGACAGAGAGCAGAAAGTGTGTTCTTTCTCAGTGACAGAGAGCTAGGAGTGTGTTCTTTATCAGCGACAGAGAGTAGGGAGAGTGTTCTTTCTCAGTGACAGTGATCTGGGAGTGTGTTCTTTATGAGAGACAGAGAGTAGGGAGAGTGTTCTTTCTCAGTGACAGAGAGTTGGGAATGTCTTCTTTCTCAGTGACAGAGAACTGGAAGTCTGTTCTGTATCAGAGATAGGGAGATGGAAATGTGTTCTTTATCAGTGACTGGGAGCTGGGAGTGTGTTCTTTATCTGGGACAGAGAGCTGGGAATGTGTTCTTTATCAGTGACAGAGAGCTGGGAGTGTGTTCTGAATTAATGACTGCGAGCTGGGGGTGCGTACTTTATCAGTGATAGGGAGCTGTGAGAGTGTTCTTTGTCGGTGCCAGGTGTTTGGGATTGTTTTCTTTTTCAGTGATAGAGAGCTGGGAGTGTGTTCTTTCTCAGTGGCAGAGAGCTGGGAGTGTGTTCTTTATCTGGGACTCTCAGAGACCTGGGAGCCTATTATGAATCATTGACAGGGAGCTGTGAGTGTGTTCTTTGTCACTGACGGAGCGCTGGGAGTGTGTCCTTTATCAGTGACAGAGAGCAGGGAGTGTGTTCTTTGTCAGTAACAGAAAGAAGGCTGAGTTTTCTTTATCAGTGACAGAGAGCTGGGAATGTGTTCTTTCTCAGTGACATAGAACTAGAAGACTATTCTGTATCAGAGACAGGGAGCTGGGAGTGTGTTCTTTATCAGTGGCAGAGAGCTTGGAGTGTGTTCTTTCTTAGTGACAGAGACTGGAAGTCTGTTCTGATCAGAGACTGAGAGCTGGAAGTGTGATCTTTCTCAGTGACAGGGAGCTGTGAGTGTGTTCTTTGTCAGTAACATAGTGATGGAAGTGTGTTCTTTATCGGTGACAGGGAGCTGGGAGTGTGTTCTTTATCACTGACAGGTTGCTGGAAGTGTGTTCTTTATCAGTGACAGAGAGATGGAAGTCTGTTCTTTATCAGTAGCAGAGAGGTGGGAGTGTGTACTTTATCAGTGACAGGAAGCTGGTGGTGTGTTCTTTATCTTTAGCAGAGAGCTGGGTATGTGTATTTTATCAGTGACAGAGAGCTGGGAGTGTTTCTCTAACGGTGACAGGGAACTGTGAGTGTGTTATTTGTCAGTGACAGAGAGCTTAAAGTGTGTTCTTTCTCAGTGACAGAGAGATGGGAGTGTGTTCTTTATCAGTGACAGTGAGCTGGGAGTGTGTTCTTTATCAGCTACGGTGTGCAGGGAGAGTGTTCTTTCTCAGTCACAGAGAGTTGGGAATGTCTTCTTTCTCAGTGACAGAGAACTGGAAGTCTGTTCTGTATCAGAGATAGGGAGATGGAAGTGTGTTCTTTATCAGTGACTGGGAGCTGGGAGGGTGTTCTTTGTCAGTGACAGAGAGATGAAAGTGTGTTCTTTATCAGTGACCAGTGGCTGTGAGTGTGTTCTTTGTCAGTGACAGAATTATAGTAGTGTGTTCTTTTTCAGTGCAGATGGAGGGAGTGTGTTCTTTGTCAGTGACAGGGAGATGGAAGTGTGTTCTTTGTCAGTGGCAGAGAGCTGGGATTGTGTTCTTCATCACTGACTGGGAGCTGGGAGTGTGTTCTTTATCAGTGACAGAGTGAAGGTAGTGTATTCTTTGTCAGGGCAGGTGATTGCGAGTGTGTTCTTTATCAGTGACGGAGAGCAGGTTGTGTGTTCTTTCTCAGTGACAGAGAACTAGAAGTCTCTTCTGTATTAGAGACAGGGAGCTGGAAGTGTGTTCTTTCTCAGTGACAGGGAGCTGTGAGTGTGTTCTTTGTCAGTGACAGAGTGATGGAAGTGTGTTCTTTATCAGCGACAGGAAGCTGGGAGTGTAATCTTTATCAGTGAGAGAGAGAAGGGAGTGTGTCTCTAACAGTGACAGGGAGCTGTGAGTGTGTTCTTTCACAATGACAGAGTGATGGGAGTGTGTTCTTTATCAGTGACAGAGAGCAGGGAATGTGTTCTTTATCAGTGACAGAGAGCTGGGTGAGTGTTCTTTCTCAGTGACAGAGAGAAAGGTGAGTGTTCTTTATCAGTGACAGAAAGCAGGGTGTGTGAGCTTTATCAGTAAGAGAGAGCTGGGAATGTGTTCTTTGTCAGTGACAGAGAACTAGAAGTCTCTTCTGTATTAGAGACAGGGTGCTGGAAGTGTGTTCTTTATCAGTGGCAGAGAGCTGGGAGTGTGTTCTTTGTCAGTGACAGAGTGATGCAAGTGTGATCTTTATCAGCGACAGGTAGCTGGGTGTGTTATCTTTATCAGTGAGAGAGAGAAGGGAGTGTGTTCCTCAACAGTGACCAAGAGAAGAGCGATGTTCTTTGACAGTGACAGGAAGCTGGTGGTGTGTTCTTTATCAGTGACAGAGAGTTGGGAATGTGTTCTTTCTCAGTGACAGAGAACTGGAAGTCTGTTCTGAATCAGAGACAGGGAGCTGGGAGTGTGTTCTTTATCAGTAGCAGATAGGTGAGAGTGTGTTCTTTATCAGTGACAGGGAGCTGAGAGTGTGTTCTTTATCAGTGACAGGGGGCTGGGAATGTGTTCTTTCTCAGTGACAGAGAGAAGGGTGGGTATTCTTTATCAGTGACAGAGAGCATGGAGAGTGTTCTTTATCTGGAACAGAAAGCTGGGGGTGTGTTCTGAATTTGTGACAGAGAGCTGGGGATGTGTACTTTATCAGTGACAGAGAGCTGTGAGTCTGTTCTTTATCAGAGACAGGGAGCTGGAAGTGAATTCTTTATCAGTGACTTTGAGCTGGGAATATGTTCTTTGTCAGTGACAGAGTTATGGTAGTATGTTCTTTATCAGTGCAGGTGGTTGGGAGTGTGTTCATTATCAGTGACTGGGAGCTGTGAGTGTGTTCTTTATCAGAGACTGAGAGATGGAAGTGTGTTCTTTATCAGTGACAATGAGGTCGGAGTGTGTTCTTTCTCAGTGATAGAGAGCTGTGTGCTTGTTCTTTCTCAATGACAGAGAGCTGGGTATGTGTTCCTTCTCAGTGACAGAGAGCTGGAAATCTGTTCTGTATCAGAGACTGAGAGCTGGAAGTGTGTTCTTTATCAGTGACAGGGAGCAGGGAGTGTGTTCTTTATCAGTGACAGAGAGAAGGGAGTGTGTTTAATTTTATTGACAGAGACCTGGGAATGTGTTCTTTGTCAGTGACAGAGAGCTGGGTGTGTGTTTTTTTATCAGCGAAAGAGAGGTGGGTGTGTTTAATTTATCAGAGAAAGAGAGGTGAGAGTGTGTTCTTTATCAGTGACAGAGAGCTGGGAGTGTGTTCTTTATCAGTGCCAGAGAGAAGCGAGTGTGTTCTTTCTCAGTGACAGAGACCTGGGAATGTGTTCTTTGTCAGTGACAGAGAGCTGGTAGTGTGTTCTGTATCAGTGAAAGAGAGGTGGGAGTGTGTACTTTAACAGTGAAAGAGAGGTGGGAATGTGTTCTTTATCAGTGACAGAGAGCTGGGAGTGTGTTCTTTATCAGTGACAGGTAGCTGGGAATGTGTTCTTCATCAGTAGCAGAGAGGTTGGAGTGTGTACTTTATCAGTGATCGAGAGCTGGGAGTGTGTTCTTTATCAGTGACAGAGAGCTGGGAGTGTGTTCTTTATCAGTGACAGGGAGCTGGGAATGTGTTCTTTATCATTGATAGAGTGAAGGGAGTGTGTTCTTTCTCAGTAACAGAGAGCTTGGAATGTGTTCTTTGTCAGTGACAGTGAGCTGGTAGTGTGTTCTTTTTCAGTGAATGAGAGGTGGGAGTATGTACTTTATCATTGAAAGAGAGGTGGGAGTGTGTTCTTTGTCAGTGACAGGGAGCTGGGAGAGTGTTCTTTATCGGTGCCAGGTGGTTGGGAGTGTTTTCTTTTTCAGTGATAGAGATCTGGGAATGTATTCTTTCTCAGTGACAGAGAGCTGGGAGTGTGTTCTTTATCTGGGAGAGAGCTGGGAGCTGGGAGTTTATTATGAATCATTGACAGGGAACTAGGTGTGTATTCTTTCTGAGTGACAGAGAGCTGGGAGTGTGTCCTTTATCAGTGACAGTGAGCTGGGTGAGTGTTTTTTCTCAGTGACAGAGAGAAGGGTGAGTGTTCTTTATCAGTGACAGAAAGCAGGGAGTGTCAGCTTTATCAGTGACAGAGAGCTGGGAATGTGTTCTTTCTCAGTGACAGAGAACTAGAAGTCTCTTCTGTATCAGACACAGGTAGCTGGAAGTGTGTTCTTTATCAGAGGCAGAGAGCTGGGAGTGTCTTCGTTCTCAGTGACAGAGAGGTGGGAGTGTGTTCTTTCTCCGTGACAGAGAACTGGAAGTCTGTTCTGTATCAGAGACAGTGAGCTGGAAGTGTGTTCTTCATCAGTGACAGAGTGATGGGAGTGTGTTCGTTATCAGTGACGGGAATCTGGGAGTGTGTTCTGAATTAATAACTGCGAGGTGGGGTTGTGTACTTTATCAGTGACAGGGCGCTGGGAGAGTGTTCTTTGTTGGTGACAGAGTGATAGCAGTGTGTTCTTTTTCAGTGCAGGTGGAGGGAGTGTGTTCTTTATCAGTGCAAGTGGTTGTGTGTGTGTGTTCATAATCAGTGACCGGGAGCTGTGAGTGTGTTCGTTATCAGAGACTGAGAGATGGAAGTGTGTTCTTCATCAGTGTCAGTGAGCTCGGAGTGTGTTCTTTCTCAGTGATAGAGAGCTGGGAATGTCTTCTTTCTCAGTGGCATAGAGCTGGAAATCTGTTCTGTATCAGAGACTGAAAGCTGGAAGTGTGATCTTTCTCAGTGACAGGGAGCTGTGAGTGTGTTCTTTGTCAGTGACAGAGTGATGGAAGTGTGTTCTTTATCAGCGACAGGTAGCTGGGAGTGTAATCTTTATCAGTGAGAGAGAGAAGGGAGTGTGTTCCTCAACAGTGACCAAGAGAAGAGTGATGGTCTTTGTCAGTGACAGGAAGCTGGTGGTGTGTTCTTTATCAGTGACAGTGAGCTCGGAGTGTGTTCTTTCTCAGTGATAGAGATGTGGGAGAGTGTTCTTTCTCCGTGACAGAGAACTGGAAGTCTGTTCTGTATCAGAGACAGTGAGCTGGAAGTGTGTTCTTTATCAGTGACAGAGAAGTGGGAATGTGTTCTTTATCAGTGACAGGAAGCTGGAAGTGTGTACTTTATGTGTGATCGAGAGTTGGGAATGTGTTCTTTATCAGTGACGGACAGCTGGTAGTGTGTTCTCTATCATTAGCAGAGAGCTGGGAGTGTGTTCTTTAACTGGGACAGAGAGCTGGGAGTGTGTTCTGAATTAGTGACAGAGAGCTGGGAGTGTGTTCCTTATCAGTGACAGAGAGCTGGGAGTGTGTTCTGAATTAGTGACAGAGAGCTGGGAGTGTGTTCCTTATCAGTGACAGAGAGCTGGGAGAGTGTTATTTCTCCGTGACAGAGAAGTGGAAGTCTGTTCTGTATCAGAGACAGTGAGCTGGAAGTGTGTTCTTCATCAGTGACAGAGTGATGGGAGTGTGTTCATTATCAGTGACAGGAATCTGGGAGTGTGTTCTGAATTAATAACTGCGAGGTGGGAATGTGTACTTTATCAGTGACAGGGCGCTGGGAGAGTGTTCTTTGTCGGTGACAGAGTGAAAGTAGTGTGTTCTTTTTCAGTGCAGTTGGAGGGAGTGTGTTCTTTATCAGTGCAAGTGGTTGTGTGTGTGTTCATAATCAGTGACAGGGAGCTGTGAGTGTGTTCTTTGTCAGTGACAGAGTGATGGAAGTGTGCTCTTTATCAGCGACAGGTAGCTGGGAGTGTAATCTTTATCAGTGAGAGAGAGAAGGGAGTGTGTTCCTCAACAGTGACCAAGGGACGAGTGATGTTCTTTGTCAGTGACAGGAAGCTGGTGGTGTGTGCTTTATCAGTGACAGAGAGTTGGGAATGTGTTCTTTGTCAGTGACAGAGAACTGGAAGTCTGTTCTGAATCAGAGACAGGGAGCTGGGAGTATGTTCTTTATCAGTGACAGGGAGCTGGGAGTGTGTTCTTTGTCAGTGACAGATTGATGGTAGTGTGTTCTTTATGAGTGCCGGTGTTTGGGAATGTGTTCTTTATCAGTGACAGGGAGCTGGGAGCGTGTTCTTTGTCAGTGACAGAGAGCTGGCAGTTTGTTCTGTATCAGAGACTGAGAGCTGGATGTGTGTTCTTCATCAGTGACTAGGAACAGGGAGTGTGTTCTTTGTCAGTGACAGAGAGATGGGAGTGTGTTCTTTATCAGTGACCAGTGGCTGTGAGTGTGTTCTTTGTCAGTTACAGAGTGATAGTAGTGTGTTCTTTTTCAGTGCAGTTGGAGGGAGTGTTCAGTGACAGGTGGTTGGGAGCGTGTTCTTTCTCAGTGACAGGGAGCTCGGAGTGTGTTCTTTCTCAGTGATAGAGAGCTGTGAGCTTGTTCTTTCTCAATGACAGAGAGCTGGGTATGTGTTCCTTCTCAGTGACAGAGAGCTGGAAATCTGTTCTGTATCAGAGACAGTGAGCTGGAAGTGTGTTCTTTATCAGTGACAGGGAGCAGGGAGTGTGTTCTTTATCAGTGACAGAAAGAAAGGAGTGTGTTCTTCATCAGTGATAGAGAGATGGGAATGTGTTCTTTATCAGTGACAGAGAGCTGGTAGTGTGTTCTTTATCATTAGCAGAGAGCTGGGAGTGTGTTCCTTAACTGGGACAGAGTGCTGGGAGTGTGTTCTGAATTAGTGACAGAGAGCTGGGAGTGTGTACTTTATCAGTGACAGAGAGAAGGGAGTGTGTTCTGTATCAGTGACAGTGAGCTGTTATTGTGTTTTTTGTCAGTGACAGAGAGCTGAAAGTGTGTTCTTTCTCAGTGACAGAGAGATGGCAGTGTGTTCTTTATCAGTGACAGTGAGCTGGGAGTGTGTTCTTTATCAGCGACAAAGAGCAGGGAGAGTGTTCTTTCACAGTCACAGAGAGTTGGGAATGTCTTCTTTCTCAGTGACAGAGAACTGGAAGTCTGTTCTGTATCAGAGATAGGGAGATGGAAATGTGTTCTTTATCAGTGACTGGGAGCTGGGAGGGTGTTCTTTATCTGGGTCAGAGAGCTGGGAATGTGTACTTTATCAGTGACAGGGAGCTCGGAGTGTGTTCTTTGTCGGTGCCAGGTGTTGGGAGTGTTTTCTTTTTCAGTGATAGAGAGCTGGGAATGTATTCTTTCTCAGTGACAGAACACTGGGAGTGTGTTCTTTATCAGTGACAGAGTACTGGGAGTGTGTTCTTTCTCCGTGACAGAGAACTAAAAGTCTCCACTGTATTAGAGACAGGGAGCTGGAAGTGTGTTCTTTATCAGTGGCAGAGAGCTGGGAATGTGTTCTTTCTCAGTGACAGAGAGCTGTGAGTGTGTTCTTTGTCAGCGACAGAGTGATGGAAGTGTTCTTTATCAGCGACAGGTAGCTGGGAGTGTAATCTTTATCAGTGAGAGAGAGAAGGGAGTGTGTCTCTAACAGTGATAGGGAGCTGTGAGTGTTTTCATTATCATTGACAGAGAGCTTAAAGTGTGTTCTTTCTCAATGACAGAGAGCTGGGAATGTGTTCTTTATCAGTGACAGAGAGCAGAGAGTGTGTTCTGAATTAATGACTGCGAGCTGGAGGTGTGTACTTTATCAGTGACAGGGAGCTGGGAGTGTGTTCTTTGTCGGTGCCAGGTGGTTGGGAGTGTTTTCTTTTTCAGTGATCGAGAGCTGGAAGTGTGTTCTTTCTCAGTGACAGAGACTGGAAGTCGGTTCTGTATCAGAGACTGAGAGCATGAAGTGTGATCTTTCTCAGTGACAGGGAGCTGTGAGTGTGTTCTTTGTCAGTGACAGAGTGATGGAAGTGTTTTCTTTAACAGCGACAGGTGGGAGAGTGTTCTTTATCAGTGAGAAAGTGAAGGGAGTGTGTTCCTTAACAGTGACCAAGAGAAGAGTGATGTTCTTTGTCAGTGACAGGAAACTGGTGGTGTGTTCTTTATCAGTGACAGAGAGTTGGGAATGTGTTCTTTCTCATTGACAGAGAACTGGAAGTCTGTTCTGAATCAGAGACAGGGAGCTGGGAGTGTGTTCTTTATCTCGGACAGAGAGCTGGGAATGTGTTCTTTATCAGTGACAGAGCGCTGGGAGTGTGTTCTGAATTAATGACTGTGAGCTGGGGGTGTGTTCTTTATCAGTGACAGGGAGCTGGGAGTGTGTTCTTTGTCAGTGACAGAGTGATGGGAGTGTGTTCTTTATCAGTGACAGGGAGCTGGGAGAGTGTTCGTTGTCGGTGCCAGGTGGTTGGGAGTGTTTTCTTTTTCAGTGATAGAGAGCTGAGAATGTATTCTTTCTCAATGACAGAGAGCTAGGATTTTGTTCTTTGACAGTGACAGAGAGTTGGGAATGTGTTCTTTATCAGTGACAGAGAGCTGGTAGTGTGTTCTTTATCAGTGACAGGTGTTTGGGAGTGTGTTCTTTATCAGTGGCAGAGAGCTAGGAGTGTGTTCTTTCGCAGTGACAGAGATATGGGAGAGTGTTCTTTCGCAGTGACAGAGAACTGGAAGTCTGTTCTGTATCAGAGACAGTGAGCTGGAAGTGTGTTCTTTATCAGTGACAGAGAGTTGGGAATGTGTTCTTTCTCATTGACAGAGAACTGGAAGTCTGTTCTGAATCAGAGACAGGGAGCTGGGAGTGTGTTCTTTATCAGTGACAGGGATCTGGGAGTGTGTTCTTTATCAGTGACAGGGATCTGGGAGTGTGTTCTTTATCAGTGACAGGGAGCTGGGAGTGTGTTCTTTGTCAGTGACAGATTGATGGTAGTGTGTTCTTTATCAATGCAGATGGTTGGGAGTGCGTTCTTTATCAGTGACGGAGGACTGGGAGTGTGTTCTTTATCAGTAGCAGAGAGCTGGAAGAGTGTTCATTCTCAATGACAGAGAGAAGGGTGAGTGTTCTTTATCAGTGACAGAGAGCAGGGAGTGTGTTCTTCATCAGTGACAGAAAGCAGTGAGTGTGTTCTTTATCAGTGACAGAGAGCTGGGAATGTGTTCTTTCTCAGTGACAGAGAACTAGAAGTCTGTTCTGTATCAGAGACAGGGAGCTGGAAGCATGTTCTTTATCACTGGCAGGGAGCTGGGAGTGTGTTCTTTTTCCGTGACAGAGTGATGGTAGTGTGTTCTTTATCAGTGACAGAGAGCTGTGAGAGTGTTCTTTATCTGGGACAGACAGAGAGCTGGGAGTGTGTTCTGAATTCGTGACAGAGAGCTGGAGGTGTGTACTTTTTCAGTGACAAAGAGCTGGGAATCTGTTCTTTATCAGAGACAGGGAGCTGATAGTGAATTCTTTATCAGTGACAGCGAGCTGAGAATGTGTTCTTTGTCAGTGACAGAGTGATGGTAGTGTGTTCTTTATCAGTGGCAGGAAGCTGGGAGTGTAATCTTTATCAGTGAGAGAGAGAAGGGAGTGTGTCTCTAACAGTGATAGGGAGCTGTGAGTGTGTTGTTTGTCATTGACAGAGAGCTTAAAGTGTGTTCTTTCTCAATGACAGAGAGCTGGGAATGTGTTCTTTATCAGTGACAGAGAGCAGAGAGTGTGTTCTGAATTAATGACTGCGAGCTGGGGGTGTGTACTTTATCAGTGACAGGGAGCTAGGAGAGTGTTCTTTGTCGGTACCAGGTGGTTGGGAGTGTTTTCTTTTTCAGTGATCGAGAGCTGGGAGTGTGTTCTTTCTCAGTGACAGAGACTGGAAGTCGGTTCTGTATCAGAGACTGAGAGCATGAAGTGTGATCTTTCTCAGTGACAGGGAGCTGTGAGTGTGTTCTTTGTCAGTGACTGAGTGATGGAAGTGTGTTCTTTAACAGCGACAGGTGGGAGAGTGTTCTTTATCAGTGAGAAAGTGAAGGGAGTGTGTTCCTTAACAGTGACCAAGAGAAGAGTGATGTTCTTTGTCAGTGACAGGAAACTGGTGGTGTGTTCTTTATCAGTGACAGGGAGCTGGGAGTGTGTTCTTTGTCAGTGACAGATTGATGGTAGTGTGTTCTTTATCAATGCAGATGGTTGGGAGTGTGTTCTTTATCAGTGACGGAGCACTGGGAGTGTGTTCTTTATCAGTAGCAGAGAGCTGAAAGAGTGTTCATTCTCAATGACAGAGAGAAGGGTGAGTGTTCTTCATAAATGACAGAGAGCAGTGAGTGTGTTCTTTATCAGTGACAGAGAGCTGGGAATGTGTTCTTTCTCAGTGACAGAGAACTAGAAGTCTGTTCTGTATCAGAGACAGGGAGCTGGAAGCGTGTTCTTTATCACTGGCAGGGAGCTGGGAGTGTGTTCTTTATCAGTGACAGAGTGATGGTAGTGTGTTCTTTATCAGTGACAGAGAGCTGTGAGAGTGTTCTTTATCTGGGACAGACAGAGAGCTGGGAGTGTGTTCTGAATTCGTGACAGAGAGCTGGAGGTGTGTACTTTTTCAGTGACAAAGAGCTGGGAATCTGTTCTTTATCAGAGACAGGGAGCTGATAGTGAATTCTTTATCAGTGACAGCGAGCTGAGAATGTGTTCTTTGTCAGTGACAGAGTGATGGTAGTGTGTTCTTTATCAGTGGCAGGAAGCTGGGAGTGTAATCTTTATCAGTGAGAGAGAGAAGGGAGTGTGTCTCTAACAGTGATAGGGAGCTGTGAGTGTGTTGTTTGTCATTGACAGAGAGCTTAAAGTGTGTTCTTTCTCAATGACAGAGAGCTGGGAATGTGTTCTTTATCAGTGACAGAGAGCAGAGAGTGTGTTCTGAATTAATGACTGCGAGCTGGGGGTGTGTACTTTATCAGTGACAGGGAGCTAGGAGAGTGTTCTTTGTCGGTACCAGGTGGTTGGGAGTGTTTTCTTTTTCAGTGATCGAGAGCTGGGAGTGTGTTCTTTCTCAGTGACAGAGACTGGAAGTCGGTTCTGTATCAGAGACTGAGAGCATGAAGTGTGATCTTTCTCAGTGACAGGGAGCTGTGAGTGTGTTCTTTGTCAGTGACTGAGTGATGGAAGTGTGTTCTTTAACAGCGACAGGTGGGAGAGTGTTCTTTATCAGTGAGAAAGTGAAGGGAGTGTGTTCCTTAACAGTGACCAAGAGAAGAGTGATGTTCTTTGTCAGTGACAGGAAACTGGTGGTGTGTTCTTTATCAGTGACAGGGAGCTGGGAGTGTGTTCTTTGTCAGTGACAGATTGATGGTAGTGTGTTCTTTATCAATGCAGATGGTTGGGAGTGTGTTCTTTATCAGTGACGGAGCACTGGGAGTGTGTTCTTTATCAGTAGCAGAGAGCTGGAAGAGTGTTCATTCTCAATGACAGAGAGAAGGGTGAGTGTTCTTCATAAATGACAGAGAGCAGTGAGTGTGTTCTTTATCAGTGACAGAGAGCTGGGAATGTGTTCTTTCTCAGTGACAGAGAACTAGAAGTCTGTTCTGTATCAGAGACAGGGAGCTGGAAGCGTGTTCTTTATCACTGGCAGGGAGCTGGGAGTGTGTTCTTTATCAGTGACAGAGTGATGGTAGTGTGTTCTTTATCAGTGACAGAGAGCTGTGAGAGTGTTCTTTATCTGGGACAGACAGAGAGCTGGGAGTGTGTTCTGAATTCGTGACAGAGAGCTGGAGGTGTGTACTTTTTCAGTGACAAAGAGCTGGGAATCTGTTCTTTATCAGAGACAGGGAGCTGATAGTGAATTCTTTATCAGTGACAGCGAGCTGAGAATGTGTTCTTTGTCAGTGACAGAGTGATGGTAGTGTGTTCTTTATCAGTGGCAGGAAGCTGGGAGTGTAATCTTTATCAGTGAGAGAGAGAAGGGAGTGTGTCTCTAACAGTGATAGGGAGCTGTGAGTGTGTTGTTTGTCATTGACAGAGAGCTTAAAGTGTGTTCTTTCTCAATGACAGAGAGCTGGGAATGTGTTCTTTATCAGTGACAGAGAGCAGAGAGTGTGTTCTGAATTAATGACTGCGAGCTGGGGGTGTGTACTTTATCAGTGACAGGGAGCTAGGAGAGTGTTCTTTGTCGGTACCAGGTGGTTGGGAGTGTTTTCTTTTTCAGTGATCGAGAGCTGGGAGTGTGTTCTTTCTCAGTGACAGAGACTGGAAGTCGGTTCTGTATCAGAGACTGAGAGCATGAAGTGTGATCTTTCTCAGTGACAGGGAGCTGTGAGTGTGTTCTTTGTCAGTGACAGAGTGATGGAAGTGTGTTCTTTAACAGCGACAGGTGGGAGAGTGTTCTTTATCAGTGAGAAAGTGAAGGGAGTGTGTTCCTTAACAGTGACCAAGAGAAGAGTGATGTTCTTTGTCAGGGACAGGAAACTGGTGGTGTGTTCTTTATCAGTGACAGAGAGTTGGGAATGTGTTCTTTCTCATTGACAGAGAACTGGAAGTCTGTTCTGAATCAGAGACAGGGAGCTGGGAGTGTGTTCTTTATCAGTGACAGGGAGCTGGGAGTGTGTTCTTTGTCAGTGACAGATTGATGGTAGTGTGTTCTTTATCAATGCAGATGGTTGGGAGTGCGTTCTTTATCAGTGACGGAGCACTGGGAGTGTGTTCTTTATCAGTAGCAGAGAGCTGGAAGAGTGTTCATTCTCAATGACAGAGAGAAGGGTGAGTGTTCTTTATCAGTGGCAGAGAGCAGGGAGTGTGTTCTTCATCAGTGACAGAGAGCAGTGAGTGTGTTCTTTATCAGTGACAGAGAGCTGGGAATGTGTTCTTTCTCAGTGACAGAGAACTAGAAGTCTGTTCTGTATCAGAGACAGGGAGCTGGAAGCGTGTTCTTTATCACTGGCAGGGAGCTGGGAGTGTGTTCTTTATCAGTGACAGAGTGATGGTAGTGTGTTCTTTATCAGTGACAGAGAGCTGTGAGAGTGTTCCTTATCTGGGACAGACAGAGAGCTGGGAGTGTGTTCTGAATTCGTGACAGAGAGCTGGAGGTGTGTACTTTTTCAGTGACAAAGAGCTGGGAATCTGTTCTTTATCAGAGACAGGGAGCTGGAAGTGAATTCTTTATCAGTGACAACGAGCTGAGAATGTGTTCTTTGTCAGTGACAGAGTGATGGTAATATGTTCTTTATCAGTGCAGGTGGTTGGGAGTGTGTTCATTATCAGTGACAAGGAGCTGTGAGTGTATTCTTTATCAGAGACTGAGAGATGGAAGTGTGTTCTTTCTCAGTGATGGAGAGCTGGGAATGTCTTCTTTCTCAGTGACAGAGAGCTGGACGTCTGTTCTGTATCAGCGACTGAGAGCTGGATGTGTGTTCCTTGTCAGTGACAGGGAGCTGTGAGTGTGTTCTTTGTCAGTGACAGAGAAGTGGGAGTGTGTCCTTTATCAGTATCAGAGCACTGGGAGTGGGTTCTTTATCAGTAGCAGAGAGCTGGGAGAGTGTTCTTCCTCAATAACAGAGAAAAGGATGAGTGTTCTTCATCAGTGACAGAGAGAAGGGAGTGTGTTCTTTATCAATGACAGACAGCAGGGAGTGTGTTCTTTATCAGTGACAGACAGCAGGGAGTGTGTTCTTTATCAGTGACAGAGTGATGGGAGTGTGTTCTTTATCAGTGACAGGAAGCTGGTGGTGTGTTCTGTATCATTAGCAGAGAGTTGGGTATGTGTATTTTATCAGTGACAGAGAGCTGGGAGTGTGTTCTTTATCAGCAACAGAGAGCAGGGAGAGTGTTCTTTCACAGTGACAGAGAGCTGGAAGTCTGTTCTGTTTCAAAGATAGAGAGATGGAATTGTGTTCTTTATCCGTGACTGGGAGCTGGGAGGGTGTTCTTTATCTCGGACAGAGAGCTGGGAATGTGTTCTTTATCAGTGACAGAGAGCTGGGAGTGTGTTCTGAATTAATGACTGCGAGCTGGGGGTGTGTACTTTATCAGTGACAGGGAGCTGGGAGTGTGTTCTTTGTCAGTGACAGAGTGATGGGAGTGTGTTCTTTATCAGTGACAGGGAGCTGGGAGAGTGTTCGTTGTCGGTGCCAGGTGGTTGGGAGTGTTTTCTTTTTCAGTGATCGAGAGCTGGGAGTGTGTTCTTTCTCAGTGACAGAGACTAGAAGTCAGTTCTGTATCAGAGACTGAGAGCTGGAAGTGTGATCTTTCTCAGTGACAGGGAGCTGTGAGTGTGTTCTTTGTCAGTGACAGAGTGATGGAAGTGTGTTCTTTAACAGCGACAGGTGGGAGAGTGTTCTTTATCAGTGAGAGAGTGAAGGGAGTGTGTTCCTTAACAGTGACCAAGAGAAGAGTGATGTTCTTTGTCAGTGACAGGAAGCTGATGGTGTGTTCTTTATCAGTGACAGAGAGTTGGGAATGTGTTCTTTCTCATTGACAGAGAACTGGAAGTCTGTTCTGAATCAGAAACAGGGAGCTGGGAGTGTGTTCTTTATCAGTGACAGAGATCTGGGAGTGTGTTCTTTATCAGTGACAGGGAGCTGGGAGTGTGTTCTTTATCCGTGACAGATTGATGGTAGTGTGTTCTTTATCAATGCAGATGGTTGGGAGTGTGTTCTTTATCAGTGACGGAGCACTGGGAGTCTGTTCTTTATCAGTAGCAGAGAGCTGGAAGAGTGTTCATTCTCAATGACAGAGAGAAGGGTGAGTGTTCTTCATAAATGACAGAGAGCAGTGAGTGTGTTCTTTATCAGTGACAGAGAGCTGGGAATGTGTTCTTTCTCAGTGACAGAGAACTAGAAGTCTGTTCTGTATCAGAGACAGGGAGCTGGGAGTGTGTTCTTTATCAGTGACAGAGATCTGGGAGTGTGTTCTTTATCAGTGACAGGGAGCTGGGAGTGTGTTCTTTGTCAGTGACAGATTGATGGTAGTGTGTTCTTTATCAATGCAGATGGTTGGGAGTGTGTTCTTTATCAGTTACGGAGCACTGGGAGTGTGTTCTTTATCTGTAGCAGA
Organism: Hemiscyllium ocellatum; assembly: GCF_020745735.1. Classification (NCBI taxonomy): domain Eukaryota; kingdom Metazoa; phylum Chordata; class Chondrichthyes; order Orectolobiformes; family Hemiscylliidae; genus Hemiscyllium; species Hemiscyllium ocellatum. The sequence continues at coordinate 41,849,410 of NC_083420.1, read as the reverse complement.
GAGCTGGAAGAGTGTTCATTCTCAATGACAGAGAGAAGAGTGAGTGTTCTTTATCAGTGACAGAGAGCAGGGAGTGTGTTCTTCATAAATGACAGAGAGCAGTGAGTGTGTTCTTTATCAGTGACAGAGTGATGGTAGTGTGTTCTTTATCAGTGACAGAGAGCTGTGAGAGTGTTCTTTATCTGGGACAGACAGAGAGCTGGGAGTGTGTTCTGAATTCGTGACAGAGAGCTGGAGGTGTGTACTTTTTCAGTGACAAAGAGCTGGGAATCTGTTCTTTATCAGAGACAGGGAGCTGGAAGTGAATTCTTTATCAGTGACAACGAGCTGAGAATGTGTTCTTTGTCAGTGACAGAGTGATGGTAATATGTTCTTTATCAGTGCAGGTGGTTGGGAGTGTGTTCATTATCAGTGACAAGGAGCTGTGAGTGTGTTCTTTATCAGAGACTGAGAGATGGAAGTGTGTTCTTTCTCAGTGATGGAGAGCTGGGAATGTCTTCTTTCTCAGTGACAGAGAGCTGGACGTCTGTTCTGTATCAGCGACTGAGAGCTGGATGTGTGTTCCTTGTCAGTGACAGGGAGCTGTGAGCGTGTTCTTTGTCAGTGACAGAGAAGTGGGAGTGTGTCCTTTATCAGTGGCAGAGCACTGGGAGTGGGTTCTTCATCAGTAGCAGAGAGCTGGGAGAGTGTTCTTCCTCAATAACAGAGAAAAGGATGAGTGTTCTTCATCAGTGACAGAGAGCAGGGAGTGTGTTCTTTATCAGTGACAGACAGCAGGGAGTGTGTCCTTTATCAGTGAAAGAGTGATGGGAGTGTGTTCTTTATCAGTGACAGGAAGCTGATGGTGTGTTCTTTATCATTAGCAGAGAGCTGGGTATGTGTATTTTATCAGTGACAGAGAGCTGGGAGTGTGTTCTGAATAATGACTGCGAGCTGGGTGTGTGTACTTTATCAGTGACAGGGAGCTGGGAGTGTGTTCTTTGTCAGTGACAGAGTGATGGGAGTGTGTTCTTTATCAGTGACAGGGAGCTGGGAGAGTGTTCTTTGTCAGTGTCAGGTGGTTGGGAGTGTTTTCTTTTTCAGTGATAGAGAGCTGGGAATGTATTCTTTCTCAGTGACAGAACGCTGGGAGTGTGTTCTTTATCAGTGACAGAGTACTGGGAGTGTGTTCTTTCTCCGTGACAGAGAACTAGAAGTCTCCTCTGTATTAGAGACTGGGAGCTGGAAGTGTGTTCTTTATCAGTGGCAGAGAGCTGGGAGTGTGTTCTTTCTCAGTGACAGAGAGCTGTGAGTGTGTTCTTTGTCAGCGACAAAGTGATGGAAGTGTGTTCTTTATCAGCGACAGGAAGCTGGGAGTGTAATCTTTATCAGTGAGAGAGAGAAGGGAGTGTGTCTCTAACAGTGATAGGGAGCTGTGAGTGTGTTCTTTGTCATTGACAGAGAGCTTAAAGTGTGTTCTTTCTCAATGACAGAGAGATGGGAGTGTGTTCTTTCTCCGTGACAGAGAACTAGAAGTCTCCTCTGTATAAGAGACAGGGAGCTGGAAGTGTGTTCTTTATCAGTGGCAGAGAGCTGGGAGTGTGTTCTTTCTCAGTGACAGAGAGCTGTGAGTGTGTTCTTTGTCAGCGACAGAGTGATGGAAGTGTGTTCTTTATCGGTGACAGGGAGCTGGTAGTGTGTTCTTTCTCAGTGACAGGGAGCTGGAAGTGTGTTCTTCATCAGTGGCAGAGAGCTGGGAGTGTGTTCTTTATCACTGACAGGGAGCTGGGTGTGTGTTCTTTATCAGTGACAGAGAACTGGAAGTCTCTTCTGTATCAGCGATAGGGAGATGGAAGTGTGTTCTTTATCAGTGACTGGGAGCTGGGAGGGTGTTCTTTACCTAGGACAGAGAGCTAGGAATATGTTCTTCATCAGTGACAGGGAGCTGGGAGTGTGTTCTCTGTCAGTGACAGAGAGCTGAAAGTGTGTTCTTTCTCAGTGACAGTGATCTGGGAGTGTGTTCTTTATGAGAGACAGAGAGTAGGGAGAGTGTTCTTTCTCAGTGACAGAGAGTTGGGAATGTCTTCTTTCTCAGTGACAGAGAACTGGAAGTCTGTTCTGTATCAGAGATAGGGAGATGGAAATGTGTTCTTTATCAGTGACTGGGAGCTGGGAGTGTGTTCTTTATCTGGGACAGAGAGCTGGGAATGTGTTCTTTATCAGTGACAGAGAGCTGGACGTCTGTTCTGTATCAGCGACTGAGAGCTGGATGTGTGTTCCTTGTCAGTGACAGGGAGCTGTGAGTGTGTTCTTTGTCAGTGACAGAGAAGTGGGAGTGTGTCCTTTATCAGTGGCAGAGCACTGGGAGTGGGTTCTTTATCAGTAGCAGAGAGCTGGGAGAGTGTTCTTCCTCAATAACAGAGAAAAGGATGAGTGTTCTTCATCAGTGACAGAGAGCAGGGAGTGTGTTCTTTATCAGTGACAGACAGCAGGGAGTGTGTTCTGAATTAATGACTGCGAGCTGGGGGTGTGTACTTTATCAGTGACAGGGAGCTGGGAGTGTGTTCTTTGTCAGTGACAGAGAAGTGGGAGTGTGTCCTTTATCAGTGGCAGAGCACTGGGAGTGGGTTCTTTACCAGTAGCAGAGAGCTGGGAGAGTGTTCTTCCTCAATAACAGAGAAAAGGATGAGTGTTCTTCATCAGTGACAGAGAGCAGGGAGTGTGTTCTTTATCAGTGACAGACAGCAGGGAGTGTGTTCTTTATCAGTGAAAGAGTGATGGGAGTGTGTTCTTTATCAGTGACAGGAAGCTGGTGGTGTGTTCTTTATCATTAGCAGAGAGCTGGGTATGTGTATTTTATCAGTGACAGAGAGCTGGGAGTGTGTTCTGAATTAATGACTGCGAGCTGGGTGTGTGTACTTTATCAGTGACAGGGTGCTGGGAGTGTGTTCTTTGTCAGTGACAGAGTGATGGGAGTGTGTTCTTTATCAGTGACAGGGAGCTGGGAGAGTGTTCTTTGTCGGTGCCAGGTGGTTGGGAGTGTTTTCTTTTTCAGTGATAGAGAGCTGGGAATGTATTCTTTCTCAGTGACAGAACGCTGGGAGTGTGTTCTTTATCAGTGACAGAGTACTAGAAGTCTCTTCTGTATTAGAGACAGGGAGCTGGAAGTGTGTTCTTTATCAGCGACAGGAAGCTGGGAGTGTAATCTTTATCAGTGAGAGAGAGAAGGGAGTGTGTCTCTAACAGTGATAGGGAGCTGTGAGTGTGTTCTTTGTCATTGACAGAGAGCTTAAAGTGTGTTCTTTCTCAATGACAGAGAGATGGGAGTGTGTTCTTCATCAGTGACAGAAAGCAGTGAGTGTGTTCTTTATCAGTGACAGAGAGCTGGGAATGTGTTCTTTCTCAGTGACAGAGAACTAGAAGTCTGTTCTGTATCAGAGACAGGGAGCTGGAAGCATGTTCTTTATCACTGGCAGGGAGCTGGGAGTGTGTTCTTTATCCGTGACAGAGTGATGGTAGTGTGTTCTTTATCAGTGACAGAGCGCTGTGAGAGTGTTCTTTATCTGGGACAGACAGAGAGCTGGGAGTGTGTTCTGAATTCGTGACAGAGAGCTGGAGGTGTGTACTTTTTCAGTGACAAAGAGCTGGGAATCTGTTCTTTATCAGAGACAGGGAGCTGATAGTGAATTCTTTATCAGTGACAGCGAGCTGAGAATGTGTTCTTTGTCAGTGACAGAGTGATGGTAGTGTGTTCTTTATCAGTGGCAGGAAGCTGGGAGTGTAATCTTTATCAGTGAGAGAGAGAAGGGAGTGTGTCTCTAACAGTGATAGGGAGCTGTGAGTGTGTTGTTTGTCATTGACAGAGAGCTTAAAGTGTGTTCTTTCTCAATGACAGAGAGCTGGGAATGTGTTCTTTATCAGTGACAGAGAGCAGAGAGTGTGTTCTGAATTAATGACTGCGAGCTGGGGGTGTGTACTTTATCAGTGACAGGGAGCTAGGAGAGTGTTCTTTGTCGGTACCAGGTGGTTGGGAGTGTTTTCTTTTTCAGTGATCGAGAGCTGGGAGTGTGTTCTTTCTCAGTGACAGAGACTGGAAGTCGGTTCTGTATCAGAGACTGAGAGCATGAAGTGTGATCTTTCTCAGTGACAGGGAGCTGTGAGTGTGTTCTTTGTCAGTGACTGAGTGATGGAAGTGTGTTCTTTAACAGCGACAGGTGGGAGAGTGTTCTTTATCAGTGAGAAAGTGAAGGGAGTGTGTTCCTTAACAGTGACCAAGAGAAGAGTGATGTTCTTTGTCAGTGACAGGAAACTGGTGGTGTGTTCTTTATCAGTGACAGGGAGCTGGGAGTGTGTTCTTTGTCAGTGACAGATTGATGGTAGTGTGTTCTTTATCAATGCAGATGGTTGGGAGTGTGTTCTTTATCAGTGACGGAGCACTGGGAGTGTGTTCTTTATCAGTAGCAGAGAGCTGGAAGAGTGTTCATTCTCAATGACAGAGAGAAGGGTGAGTGTTCTTCATAAATGACAGAGAGCAGTGAGTGTGTTCTTTATCAGTGACAGAGAGCTGGGAATGTGTTCTTTCTCAGTGACAGAGAACTAGAAGTCTGTTCTGTATCAGAGACAGGGAGCTGGAAGCGTGTTCTTTATCACTGGCAGGGAGCTGGGAGTGTGTTCTTTATCAGTGACAGAGTGATGGTAGTGTGTTCTTTATCAGTGACAGAGAGCTGTGAGAGTGTTCTTTATCTGGGACAGACAGAGAGCTGGGAGTGTGTTCTGAATTCGTGACAGAGAGCTGGAGGTGTGTACTTTTTCAGTGACAAAGAGCTGGGAATCTGTTCTTTATCAGAGACAGGGAGCTGATAGTGAATTCTTTATCAGTGACAGCGAGCTGAGAATGTGTTCTTTGTCAGTGACAGAGTGATGGTAGTGTGTTCTTTATCAGTGGCAGGAAGCTGGGAGTGTAATCTTTATCAGTGAGAGAGAGAAGGGAGTGTGTCTCTAACAGTGATAGGGAGCTGTGAATGTGTTGTTTGTCATTGACAGAGAGCTTAAAGTGTGTTCTTTCTCAATGACAGAGAGCTGGGAATGTGTTCTTTATCAGTGACAGAGAGCAGAGAGTGTGTTCTGAATTAATGACTGCGAGCTGGGGGTGTGTACTTTATCAGTGACAGGGAGCTAGGAGAGTGTTCTTTGTCGGTACCAGGTGGTTGGGAGTGTTTTCTTTTTCAGTGATCGAGAGCTGGGAGTGTGTTCTTTCTCAGTGACAGAGACTGGAAGTCGGTTCTGTATCAGAGACTGAGAGCATGAAGTGTGATCTTTCTCAGTGACAGGGAGCTGTGAGTGTGTTCTTTGTCAGTGACAGAGTGATGGAAGTGTGTTCTTTAACAGCGACAGGTGGGAGAGTGTTCTTTATCAGTGAGAAAGTGAAGGGAGTGTGTTCCTTAACAGTGACCAAGAGAAGAGTGATGTTCTTTGTCAGGGACAGGAAACTGGTGGTGTGTTCTTTATCAGTGACAGAGAGTTGGGAATGTGTTCTTTCTCATTGACAGAGAACTGGAAGTCTGTTCTGAATCAGAGACAGGGAGCTGGGAGTGTGTTCTTTATCAGTGACAGGGAGCTGGGAGTGTGTTCTTTGTCAGTGACAGATTGATGGTAGTGTGTTCTTTATCAATGCAGATGGTTGGGAGTGCGTTCTTTATCAGTGACGGAGCACTGGGAGTGTGTTCTTTATCAGTAGCAGAGAGCTGGAAGAGTGTTCATTCTCAATGACAGAGAGAAGGGTGAGTGTTCTTTATCAGTGGCAGAGAGCAGGGAGTGTGTTCTTCATCAGTGACAGAGAGCAGTGAGTGTGTTCTTTATCAGTGACAGAGAGCTGGGAATGTGTTCTTTCTCAGTGACAGAGAACTAGAAGTCTGTTCTGTATCAGAGACAGGGAGCTGGAAGCGTGTTCTTTATCACTGGCAGGGAGCTGGGAGTGTGTTCTTTATCAGTGACAGAGTGATGGTAGTGTGTTCTTTATCAGTGACAGAGAGCTGTGAGAGTGTTCCTTATCTGGGACAGACAGAGAGCTGGGAGTGTGTTCTGAATTCGTGACAGAGAGCTGGAGGTGTGTACTTTTTCAGTGACAAAGAGCTGGGAATCTGTTCTTTATCAGAGACAGGGAGCTGGAAGTGAATTCTTTATCAGTGACAACGAGCTGAGAATGTGTTCTTTGTCAGTGACAGAGTGATGGTAATATGTTCTTTATCAGTGCAGGTGGTTGGGAGTGTGTTCATTATCAGTGACAAGGAGCTGTGAGTGTATTCTTTATCAGAGACTGAGAGATGGAAGTGTGTTCTTTCTCAGTGATGGAGAGCTGGGAATGTCTTCTTTCTCAGTGACAGAGAGCTGGACGTCTGTTCTGTATCAGCGACTGAGAGCTGGATGTGTGTTCCTTGTCAGTGACAGGGAGCTGTGAGTGTGTTCTTTGTCAGTGACAGAGAAGTGGGAGTGTGTCCTTTATCAGTATCAGAGCACTGGGAGTGGGTTCTTTATCAGTAGCAGAGAGCTGGGAGAGTGTTCTTCCTCAATAACAGAGAAAAGGATGAGTGTTCTTCATCAGTGACAGAGAGCAGGGAGTGTGTTCTTTATCAATGACAGACAGCAGGGAGTGTGTTCTTTATCAGTGACAGACAGCAGGGAGTGTGTTCTTTATCAGTGACAGAGTGATGGGAGTGTGTTCTTTATCAGTGACAGGAAGCTGGTGGTGTGTTCTGTATCATTAGCAGAGAGTTGGGTATGTGTATTTTATCAGTGACAGAGAGCTGGGAGTGTGTTCTTTATCAGCGACAGAGAGCAGGGAGAGTGTTCTTTCACAGTGACAGAGAGCTGGAAGTCTGTTCTGTTTCAAAGATAGAGAGATGGAATTGTGTTCTTTATCCGTGACTGGGAGCTGGGAGGGTGTTCTTTATCTCGGACAGAGAGCTGGGAATGTGTTCTTTATCAGTGACAGAGAGCTGGGAGTGTGTTCTGAATTAATGACTGCGAGCTGGGGGTGTGTACTTTATCAGTGACAGGGAGCTGGGAGTGTGTTCTTTGTCAGTGACAGAGTGATGGGAGTGTGTTCTTTATCAGTGACAGGGAGCTGGGAGAGTGTTCGTTGTCGGTGCCAGGTGGTTGGGAGTGTTTTCTTTTTCAGTGATCGAGAGCTGGGAGTGTGTTCTTTCTCAGTGACAGAGACTAGAAGTCAGTTCTGTATCAGAGACTGAGAGCTGGAAGTGTGATCTTTCTCAGTGACAGGGAGCTGTGAGTGTGTTCTTTGTCAGTGACAGAGTGATGGAAGTGTGTTCTTTAACAGCGACAGGTGGGAGAGTGTTCTTTATCAGTGAGAGAGTGAAGGGAGTGTGTTCCTTAACAGTGACCAAGAGAAGAGTGATGTTCTTTGTCAGTGACAGGAAGCTGATGGTGTGTTCTTTATCAGTGACAGAGAGTTGGGAATGTGTTCTTTCTCATTGACAGAGAACTGGAAGTCTGTTCTGAATCAGAAACAGGGAGCTGGGAGTGTGTTCTTTATCAGTGACAGAGATCTGGGAGTGTGTTCTTTATCAGTGACAGGGAGCTGGGAGTGTGTTCTTTGTCAGTGACAGATTGATGGTAGTGTGTTCTTTATCAATGCAGATGGTTGGGAGTGTGTTCTTTATCAGTGACGGAGCACTGGGAGTTTGTTCTTTATCAGTAGCAGAGAGCTGGAAGAGTGTTCATTCTCAATGACAGAGAGAAGGGTGAGTGTTCTTCATAAATGACAGAGAGCAGTGAGTGTGTTCTTTATCAGTGACAGAGAGCTGGGAATGTGTTCTTTCTCAGTGACAGAGAACTAGATGTCTGTTCTGTATCAGAGACAGGGAGCTGGGAGTGTGTTCTTTATCAGTGACAGAGATCTGGGAGTGTGTTCTTTATCAGTGACAGGGAGCTGGGAGTGTGTTCTTTGTCAGTGACAGATTGATGGTAGTGTGTTCTTTATCAATGCAGATGGTTGGGAGTGTGTTCTTTATCAGTTACGGAGCACTGGGAGTGTGTTCTTTATCTGTAGCAGAGAGCTGGAAGAGTGTTCATTCTCAATGACAGAGAGAAGAGTGAGTGTTCTTTATCAGTGACAGAGAGCAGGGAGTGTGTTCTTCATAAATGACAGAGAGCAGTGAGTGTGTTCTTTATCAGTGACAGAGTGATGGTAGTGTGTTCTTTATCAGTGACAGAGAGCTGTGAGAGTGTTCTTTATCTGGGACAGACAGAGAGCTGGGAGTGTGTTCTGAATTCGTGACAGAGAGCTGGAGGTGTGTACTTTTTCAGTGACAAAGAGCTGGGAATCTGTTCTTTATCAGAGACAGGGAGCTGGAAGTGAATTCTTTATCAGTGACAACGAGCTGAGAATGTGTTCTTTGTCAGTGACAGAGTGATGGTAATATGTTCTTTATCAGTGCAGGTGGTTGGGAGTGTGTTCATTATCAGTGACAAGGAGCTGTGAGTGTGTTCTTTATCAGAGACTGAGAGATGGAAGTGTGTTCTTTCTCAGTGATGGAGAGCTGGGAATGTCTTCTTTCTCAGTGACAGAGAGCTGGACGTCTGTTCTGTATCAGCGACTGAGAGCTGGATGTGTGTTCCTTGTCAGTGACAGGGAGCTGTGAGCGTGTTCTTTGTCAGTGACAGAGAAGTGGGAGTGTGTCCTTTATCAGTGGCAGAGCACTGGGAGTGGGTTCTTTATCAGTAGCAGAGAGCTGGGAGAGTGTTCTTCCTCAATAACAGAGAAAAGGATGAGTGTTCTTCATCAGTGACAGAGAGCAGGGAGTGTGTTCTTTATCAGTGACAGACAGCAGGGAGTGTGTTCTTTATCAGTGAAAGAGTGATGGGAGTGTGTTCTTTATCAGTGACAGAGTGATGGGAGTGTGTTCTTTATCAGTGACAGGAAGCTGGTGGTGTGTTCTGTATCATTAGCAGAGAGTTGGGTATGTGTATTTTATCAGTGACAGAGAGCTGGGAGTGTGTTCTTTATCAGCGACAGAGAGCAGGGAGAGTGTTCTTTCACAGTGACAGAGAGCTGGAAGTCTGTTCTGTTTCAAAGATAGAGAGATGGAATTGTGTTCTTTATCCGTGACTGGGAGCTGGGAGGGTGTTCTTTATCTCGGACAGAGAGCTGGGAATGTGTTCTTTATCAGTGACAGAGAGCTGGGAGTGTGTTCTGAATTAATGACTGCGAGCTGGGGGTGTGTACTTTATCAGTGACAGGGAGCTGGGAGTGTGTTCTTTGTCAGTGACAGAGTGATGGGAGTGTGTTCTTTATCAGTGACAGGGAGCTGGGAGAGTGTTCGTTGTCGGTGCCAGGTGGTTGGGAGTGTTTTCTTTTTCAGTGATAGAGAGCTGAGAATGTATTCTTTCTCAATGACAGAGAGCTAGGATTTTGTTCTTTATCAGTGACAGAGAGTTGGGAATGTGTTCTTTATCAGTGACAGAGAGCTGGTAGTGTGTTCTTTATCAGTGACAGGTGTTTGGGAGTGTGTTCTTTATCAGTGGCAGAGAGCTAGGAGTGTGTTCTTTCGCAGTGACAGAGATATGGGAGAGTGTTCTTTCGCAGTGACAGAGAACTGGAAGTCTGTTCTGTATCAGAGACAGTGAGCTGGAAGTGTGTTCTTTATCAGTGACAGAGTGATGGGAGTGTGTTCTTTATCAGTGACAGAAAGAAAGGAGTGTGTTCTTCATCAGTGATAGAGAGCTGGGAATGTATTATTTCTCAGTGACAGTTATCTGGGAGTGTGTTCTTTAACAATGACAGAGTACTGGGAGTGTGTTCTTTCTCCGTGACAGAGAACTAGAAGTCTCCTCTGTATTAGAGACAGGGAGCTGGAAGTGTGTTCTTTATCAGTGGCAGAAAGCTGGGAGTGTGTTCTTTGTCAGCGACAGAGTGATGGAAGTGTGTTCTTTATCAGCGACAGGAAGCTGGGAGTGTAATCTTTATCAGTGAGAGAGAGAAGGGAGTGTGTCTCTAACAGTGATAGGGAGCTGTGAGTGTGTTGTTTGTCATTGACAGAGAGCTTAAAGTGTGTTCTTTCTCAATGACAGAGAGCTGGGAATGTGTTCTTTATCAGTGACAGAGAGCAGAGAGTGTGTTCTGAATTAATGACTGCGAGCTGGGGGTGTGTACTTTATCAGTGACAGGGAGCTGGGAGTGTGTTCTTTGTCAGTGACAGAGTGATGGGAGTGTGTTCTTTATCAGTGACAGGGAGCTGGGAGAGTGTTCTTTGTCGGTGCCAGGTGGTTGGGAGTGTTTTCTTTTTCAGTGATCGAGAGCTGGGAGTGTGTTCTTTGTCAGTGACAGAGACTGGAAGTCAGTTCTGTATCAGAGACAGAGAGCTGGAAATGTGATCTTTCTCAGTGACAGGGAGCTGTGAGTTTGTTCTTTGTCAGTGACAGAGTGATGGAAGTGTGTTCTTTAACAGCGACAGGTGGGAGAGTGTTCTTTATCAGTGAGAAAGTGAAGGGAGTGTGTTCCTTAACAGTGACCAAGAGAAGAGTGATGTTCTTTGTCAGTGACAGGAAGCTGGTGGTGTGTTCTTTATCAGTGACAGAGAGTTGGGAATGTGTTCTTTCTCATTGACAGAGAACTGGAAGTCTGTTCTGAATCAGAGACAGGGAGCTGGGAGTGTGTTCTTTATCAGTGACAGAGATCTGGGAGTGTGTTCTTTATCAGTGACAGGGAGCTGGGAGTGTGTTCTTTGTCAGTGACAGATTGATGGTAGTGTGTTCTTTATCAATGCAGATGGTTGGGAGTGTGTTCTTTATCAGTTACGGAGCACTGGAAGTGTGTTCTTTATCAGTAGCAGAGAGCTGGAAGAGTGTTCATTCTCAATGACAGAGAGAAGAGTGAGTGTTCTTTATCAGTGACAGAGAGCTGGGAATGTGTTCTTTCTCAGTGACAGAGAACTAGAAGTCTGTTTTGTATCAGAGACAGGGAGCTGGAAGCGTGTTCTTTATCACTGGCAGGGAGCTGGGAGTGTGTTCTTTATCAGTGACAGAGTGATGGTAGTGTGTTCTTTATCAGTGACAGAGAGCTGTGAGAGTGTTCTTTATCTGGGACAGACAGAGAGCTGGGAGTGTGTTCTGAATTCGTGACAGAGAGCTGGAGGTGTGTACTTTTTCAGTGACAAAGAGCTGGGAATCTGTTCTTTATCAGAGACAGGGAGCTGGAAGTGAATTCTTTATCAGTGACAGCGAGCTGAAAATGTGTTCTTTGTCAGTGACAGAGTGATGGTAATATGTTCTTTATCAGTGCAGGTGGTTGGGAGTGTGTTCATTATCAGTGACAAGGAGCTGTGAGTGTGTTCTTTATCAGAGACTGAGAGATGGAAGTGTGTTCTTTCTCAGTGATGGAGAGCTGGGAATGTCTTCTTTCTCAGTGACAGAGAGCTGGACGTCTGTTCTGTATCAGCGACTGAGAGCTGGATGTGTGTTCCTTGTCAGTGACAGGGAGCTGTGAGCGTGTTCTTTGTCAGTGACAGAGAAGTGGGAGTGTGTCCTTTATCAGTGGCAGAGCACTGGGAGTGGGTTCTTTATCAGTAGCAGAGAGCTGGGAGAGTGTTCTTCCTCAATAACAGAGAAAAGGATGAGTGTTCTTCATCAGTGACAGAGAGCAGGGAGTGTGTTCTTTATCAGTGACAGACAGCAGGGAGTGTGTTCTTTATCAGTGAAAGAGTGATGGGAGTGTGTTCTTTATCAGTGACAGGAAGCTGATGGTGTGTTCTTTATCATTAGCAGAGAGCTGGGTATGTGTATTTTATCAGTGACAGAGAGCTGGGAGTGTGTTCTGAATAATGACTGCGAGCTGGGTGTGTGTACTTTATCAGTGACAGGGAGCTGGGAGTGTGTTCTTTGTCAGTGACAGAGTGATGGGAGTGTGTTCTTTATCAGTGACAGGGAGCTGGGAGAGTGTTCTTTGTCGGTGCCAGGTGGTTGGGAGTGTTTTCTTTTTCAGTGATAGAGAGCTGGGAATGTATTCTTTCTCAGTGACAGAACGCTGGGAGTGTGTTCTTTATCAGTGACAGAGTACTGGGAGTGTGTTCTTTCTCCGTGACAGAGAACTAGAAGTCTCCTCTGTATTAGAGACTGGGAGCTGGAAGTGTGTTCTTTATCAGTGGCAGAGAGCTGGGAGTGTGTTCTTTCTCAGTGACAGAGAGCTGGGAATGTGTTCTTTATCAGTGACAGAGAGCAGAGAGTGTGTTCTGAATTAATGACTGCGAGCTGGGGGTGTGTACTTTATCAGTGACAGGGAGCTAGGAGAGTGTTCTTTGTCGGTACCAGGTGGTTGGGAGTGTTTTCTTTTTCAGTGATCGAGAGCTGGGAGTGTGTTCTTTCTCAGTGACAGAGACTGGAAGTCGGTTCTGTATCAGAGACTGAGAGCATGAAGTGTGATCTTTCTCAGTGACAGGGAGCTGTGAGTGTGTTCTTTGTCAGTGACAGAGTGATGGAAGTGTGTTCTTTAACAGCGACAGGTGGGAGAGTGTTCTTTATCAGTGAGAAAGTGAAGGGAGTGTGTTCCTTAACAGTGACCAAGAGAAGAGTGATGTTCTTTGTCAGGGACAGGAAACTGGTGGTGTGTTCTTTATCAGTGACAGAGAGTTGGGAATGTGTTCTTTCTCATTGACAGAGAACTGGAAGTCTGTTCTGAATCAGAGACAGGGAGCTGGGAGTGTGTTCTTTATCAGTGACAGGGAGCTGGGAGTGTGTTCTTTGTCAGTGACAGATTGATGGTAGTGTGTTCTTTATCAATGCAGATGGTTGGGAGTGCGTTCTTTATCAGTGACGGAGCACTGGGAGTGTGTTCTTTATCAGTAGCAGAGAGCTGGAAGAGTGTTCATTCTCAATGACAGAGAGAAGGGTGAGTGTTCTTTATCAGTGGCAGAGAGCAGGGAGTGTGTTCTTCATCAGTGACAGAGAGCAGTGAGTGTGTTCTTTATCAGTGACAGAGAGCTGGGAATGTGTTCTTTCTCAGTGACAGAGAACTAGAAGTCTGTTCTGTATCAGAGACAGGGAGCTGGAAGCGTGTTCTTTATCACTGGCAGGGAGCTGGGAGTGTGTTCTTTATCAGTGACAGAGTGATGGTAGTGTGTTCTTTATCAGTGACAGAGAGCTGTGAGAGTGTTCCTTATCTGGGACAGACAGAGAGCTGGGAGTGTGTTCTGAATTCGTGACAGAGAGCTGGAGGTGTGTACTTTTTCAGTGACAAAGAGCTGGGAATCTGTTCTTTATCAGAGACAGGGAGCTGGAAGTGAATTCTTTATCAGTGACAACGAGCTGAGAATGTGTTCTTTGTCAGTGACAGAGTGATGGTAATATGTTCTTTATCAGTGCAGGTGGTTGGGAGTGTGTTCATTATCAGTGACAAGGAGCTGTGAGTGTATTCTTTATCAGAGACTGAGAGATGGAAGTGTGTTCTTTCTCAGTGATGGAGAGCTGGGAATGTCTTCTTTCTCAGTGACAGAGAGCTGGACGTCTGTTCTGTATCAGCGACTGAGAGCTGGATGTGTGTTCCTTGTCAGTGACAGGGAGCTGTGAGTGTGTTCTTTGTCAGTGACAGAGAAGTGGGAGTGTGTCCTTTATCAGTATCAGAGCACTGGGAGTGGGTTCTTTATCAGTAGCAGAGAGCTGGGAGAGTGTTCTTCCTCAATAACAGAGAAAAGGATGAGTGTTCTTCATCAGTGACAGAGAGCAGGGAGTGTGTTCTTTATCAATGACAGACAGCAGGGAGTGTGTTCTTTATCAGTGACAGACAGCAGGGAGTGTGTTCTTTATCAGTGACAGAGTGATGGGAGTGTGTTCTTTATCAGTGACAGGAAGCTGGTGGTGTGTTCTGTATCATTAGCAGAGAGTTGGGTATGTGTATTTTATCAGTGACAGAGAGCTGGGAGTGTGTTCTTTATCAGCGACAGAGAGCAGGGAGAGTGTTCTTTCACAGTGACAGAGAGCTGGAAGTCTGTTCTGTTTCAAAGATAGAGAGATGGAATTGTGTTCTTTATCCGTGACTGGGAGCTGGGAGGGTGTTCTTTATCTCGGACAGAGAGCTGGGAATGTGTTCTTTATCAGTGACAGAGAGCTGGGAGTGTGTTCTGAATTAATGACTGCGAGCTGGGGGTGTGTACTTTATCAGTGACAGGGAGCTGGGAGTGTGTTCTTTGTCAGTGACAGAGTGATGGGAGTGTGTTCTTTATCAGTGACAGGGAGCTGGGAGAGTGTTCGTTGTCGGTGCCAGGTGGTTGGGAGTGTTTTCTTTTTCAGTGATCGAGAGCTGGGAGTGTGTTCTTTCTCAGTGACAGAGACTAGAAGTCAGTTCTGTATCAGAGACTGAGAGCTGGAAGTGTGATCTTTCTCAGTGACAGGGAGCTGTGAGTGTGTTCTTTGTCAGTGACAGAGTGATGGAAGTGTGTTCTTTAACAGCGACAGGTGGGAGAGTGTTCTTTATCAGTGAGAGAGTGAAGGGAGTGTGTTCCTTAACAGTGACCAAGAGAAGAGTGATGTTCTTTGTCAGTGACAGGAAGCTGATGGTGTGTTCTTTATCAGTGACAGAGAGTTGGGAATGTGTTCTTTCTCATTGACAGAGAACTGGAAGTCTGTTCTGAATCAGAAACAGGGAGCTGGGAGTGTGTTCTTTATCAGTGACAGAGATCTGGGAGTGTGTTCTTTATCAGTGACAGGGAGCTGGGAGTGTGTTCTTTGTCAGTGACAGATTGATGGTAGTGTGTTCTTTATCAATGCAGATGGTTGGGAGTGTGTTCTTTATCAGTGACGGAGCACTGGGAGTTTGTTCTTTATCAGTAGCAGAGAGCTGGAAGAGTGTTCATTCTCAATGACAGAGAGAAGGGTGAGTGTTCTTCATAAATGACAGAGAGCAGTGAGTGTGTTCTTTATCAGTGACAGAGAGCTGGGAATGTGTTCTTTCTCAGTGACAGAGAACTAGATGTCTGTTCTGTATCAGAGACAGGGAGCTGGGAGTGTGTTCTTTATCAGTGACAGAGATCTGGGAGTGTGTTCTTTATCAGTGACAGGGAGCTGGGAGTGTGTTCTTTGTCAGTGACAGATTGATGGTAGTGTGTTCTTTATCAATGCAGATGGTTGGGAGTGTGTTCTTTATCAGTTACGGAGCACTGGGAGTGTGTTCTTTATCTGTAGCAGAGAGCTGGAAGAGTGTTCATTCTCAATGACAGAGAGAAGAGTGAGTGTTCTTTATCAGTGACAGAGAGCAGGGAGTGTGTTCTTCATAAATGACAGAGAGCAGTGAGTGTGTTCTTTATCAGTGACAGAGTGATGGTAGTGTGTTCTTTATCAGTGACAGAGAGCTGTGAGAGTGTTCCTTATCTGGGACAGACAGAGAGCTGGGAGTGTGTTCTGAATTCGTGACAGAGAGCTGGAGGTGTGTACTTTTTCAGTGACAAAGAGCTGGGAATCTGTTCTTTATCAGAGACAGGGAGCTGGAAGTGAATTCTTTATCAGTGACAACGAGCTGAGAATGTGT
Organism: Hemiscyllium ocellatum; assembly: GCF_020745735.1. Lineage (NCBI taxonomy): Eukaryota > Metazoa > Chordata > Chondrichthyes > Orectolobiformes > Hemiscylliidae > Hemiscyllium > Hemiscyllium ocellatum. The sequence goes on along the minus strand of NC_083420.1, from coordinate 41,833,899 downwards.
TCTTTGTCAGTGACAGAGTGATGGTAATATGTTCTTTATCAGTGCAGGTGGTTGGGAGTGTGTTCATTATCAGTGACAAGGAGCTGTGAGTGTGTTCTTTATCAGAGACTGAGAGATGGAAGTGTGTTCTTTCTCAGTGATGGAGAGCTGGGAATGTCTTCTTTCTCAGTGACAGAGAGCTGGACGTCTGTTCTGTATCAGCGACTGAGAGCTGGATGTGTGTTCCTTGTCAGTGACAGGGAGCTGTGAGCGTGTTCTTTGTCAGTGACAGAGAAGTGGGAGTGTGTCCTTTATCAGTGGCAGAGCACTGGGAGTGGGTTCTTTATCAGTAGCAGAGAGCTGGGAGAGTGTTCTTCCTCAATAACAGAGAAAAGGATGAGTGTTCTTCATCAGTGACAGAGAGCAGGGAGTGTGTTCTTTATCAGTGACAGACAGCAGGGAGTGTGTTCTTTATCAGTGACAGAGTGATGGGAGTGTGTTCTTTATCAGTGACAGAGTGATGGGAGTGTGTTCTTTATCAGTGACAGGAAGCTGGTGGTGTGTTCTGTATCATTAGCAGAGAGTTGGGTATGTGTATTTTATCAGTGACAGAGAGCTGGGAGTGTGTTCTTTATCAGCGACAGAGAGCAGGGAGAGTGTTCTTTCACAGTGACAGAGAGCTGGAAGTCTGTTCTGTTTCAAAGATAGAGAGATGGAATTGTGTTCTTTATCCGTGACTGGGAGCTGGGAGGGTGTTCTTTATCTCGGACAGAGAGCTGGGAATGTGTTCTTTATCAGTGACAGAGAGCTGGGAGTGTGTTCTGAATTAATGACTGCGAGCTGGGGGTGTGTACTTTATCAGTGACAGGGAGCTGGGAGTGTGTTCTTTGTCAGTGACAGAGTGATGGGAGTGTGTTCTTTATCAGTGACAGGGAGCTGGGAGAGTGTTCGTTGTCGGTGCCAGGTGGTTGGGAGTGTTTTCTTTTTCAGTGATAGAGAGCTGAGAATGTATTCTTTCTCAATGACAGAGAGCTAGGATTTTGTTCTTTATCAGTGACAGAGAGTTGGGAATGTGTTCTTTATCAGTGACAGAGAGCTGGTAGTGTGTTCTTTATCAGTGACAGGTGTTTGGGAGTGTGTTCTTTATCAGTGGCAGAGAGCTAGGAGTGTGTTCTTTCGCAGTGACAGAGATATGGGAGAGTGTTCTTTCGCAGTGACAGAGAACTGGAAGTCTGTTCTGTATCAGAGACAGTGAGCTGGAAGTGTGTTCTTTATCAGTGACAGAGTGATGGGAGTGTGTTCTTTATCAGTGACAGAAAGAAAGGAGTGTGTTCTTCATCAGTGATAGAGAGCTGGGAATGTATTATTTCTCAGTGACAGTTATCTGGGAGTGTGTTCTTTAACAATGACAGAGTACTGGGAGTGTGTTCTTTCTCCGTGACAGAGAACTAGAAGTCTCCTCTGTATTAGAGACAGGGAGCTGGAAGTGTGTTCTTTATCAGTGGCAGAAAGCTGGGAGTGTGTTCTTTGTCAGCGACAGAGTGATGGAAGTGTGTTCTTTATCAGCGACAGGAAGCTGGGAGTGTAATCTTTATCAGTGAGAGAGAGAAGGGAGTGTGTCTCTAACAGTGATAGGGAGCTGTGAGTGTGTTGTTTGTCATTGACAGAGAGCTTAAAGTGTGTTCTTTCTCAATGACAGAGAGCTGGGAATGTGTTCTTTATCAGTGACAGAGAGCAGAGAGTGTGTTCTGAATTAATGACTGCGAGCTGGGGGTGTGTACTTTATCAGTGACAGGGAGCTGGGAGTGTGTTCTTTGTCAGTGACAGAGTGATGGGAGTGTGTTCTTTATCAGTGACAGGGAGCTGGGAGAGTGTTCTTTGTCGGTGCCAGGTGGTTGGGAGTGTTTTCTTTTTCAGTGATCGAGAGCTGGGAGTGTGTTCTTTGTCAGTGACAGAGACTGGAAGTCAGTTCTGTATCAGAGACAGAGAGCTGGAAATGTGATCTTTCTCAGTGACAGGGAGCTGTGAGTTTGTTCTTTGTCAGTGACAGAGTGATGGAAGTGTGTTCTTTAACAGCGACAGGTGGGAGAGTGTTCTTTATCAGTGAGAAAGTGAAGGGAGTGTGTTCCTTAACAGTGACCAAGAGAAGAGTGATGTTCTTTGTCAGTGACAGGAAGCTGGTGGTGTGTTCTTTATCAGTGACAGAGAGTTGGGAATGTGTTCTTTCTCATTGACAGAGAACTGGAAGTCTGTTCTGAATCAGAGACAGGGAGCTGGGAGTGTGTTCTTTATCAGTGACAGAGATCTGGGAGTGTGTTCTTTATCAGTGACAGGGAGCTGGGAGTGTGTTCTTTGTCAGTGACAGATTGATGGTAGTGTGTTCTTTATCAATGCAGATGGTTGGGAGTGTGTTCTTTATCAGTTACGGAGCACTGGAAGTGTGTTCTTTATCAGTAGCAGAGAGCTGGAAGAGTGTTCATTCTCAATGACAGAGAGAAGAGTGAGTGTTCTTTATCAGTGACAGAGAGCTGGGAATGTGTTCTTTCTCAGTGACAGAGAACTAGAAGTCTGTTCTGTATCAGAGACAGGGAGCTGGAAGCGTGTTCTTTATCACTGGCAGGGAGCTGGGAGTGTGTTCTTTATCAGTGACAGAGTGATGGTAGTGTGTTCTTTATCAGTGACAGAGAGCTGTGAGAGTGTTCTTTATCTGGGACAGACAGAGAGCTGGGAGTGTGTTCTGAATTCGTGACAGAGAGCTGGAGGTGTGTACTTTTTCAGTGACAAAGAGCTGGGAATCTGTTCTTTATCAGAGACAGGGAGCTGGAAGTGAATTCTTTATCAGTGACAGCGAGCTGAGAATGTGTTCTTTGTCAGTGACAGAGTGATGGTAATATGTTCTTTATCAGTGCAGGTGGTTGGGAGTGTGTTCATTATCAGTGACAAGGAGCTGTGAGTGTGTTCTTTATCAGAGACTGAGAGATGGAAGTGTGTTCTTTCTCAGTGATGGAGAGCTGGGAATGTCTTCTTTCTCAGTGACAGAGAGCTGGACGTCTGTTCTGTATCAGCGACTGAGAGCTGGATGTGTGTTCCTTGTCAGTGACAGGGAGCTGTGAGCGTGTTCTTTGTCAGTGACAGAGAAGTGGGAGTGTGTCCTTTATCAGTGGCAGAGCACTGGGAGTGGGTTCTTTATCAGTAGCAGAGAGCTGGGAGAGTGTTCTTCCTCAATAACAGAGAAAAGGATGAGTGTTCTTCATCAGTGACAGAGAGCAGGGAGTGTGTTCTTTATCAGTGACAGACAGCAGGGAGTGTGTTCTTTATCAGTGAAAGAGTGATGGGAGTGTGTTCTTTATCAGTGACAGGAAGCTGATGGTGTGTTCTTTATCATTAGCAGAGAGCTGGGTATGTGTATTTTATCAGTGACAGAGAGCTGGGAGTGTGTTCTGAATAATGACTGCGAGCTGGGTGTGTGTACTTTATCAGTGACAGGGAGCTGGGAGTGTGTTCTTTGTCAGTGACAGAGTGATGGGAGTGTGTTCTTTATCAGTGACAGGGAGCTGGGAGAGTGTTCTTTGTCGGTGCCAGGTGGTTGGGAGTGTTTTCTTTTTCAGTGATAGAGAGCTGGGAATGTATTCTTTCTCAGTGACAGAACGCTGGGAGTGTGTTCTTTATCAGTGACAGAGTACTGGGAGTGTGTTCTTTCTCCGTGACAGAGAACTAGAAGTCTCCTCTGTATTAGAGACTGGGAGCTGGAAGTGTGTTCTTTATCAGTGGCAGAGAGCTGGGAGTGTGTTCTTTCTCAGTGACAGAGAGCTGTGAGTGTGTTCTTTGTCAGCGACAAAGTGATGGAAGTGTGTTCTTTATCAGCGACAGGAAGCTGGGAGTGTAATCTTTATCAGTGAGAGAGAGAAGGGAGTGTGTCTCTAACAGTGATAGGGAGCTGTGAGTGTGTTCTTTGTCATTGACAGAGAGCTTAAAGTGTGTTCTTTCTCAATGACAGAGAGATGGGAGTGTGTTCTTTCTCCGTGACAGAGAACTAGAAGTCTCCTCTGTATAAGAGACAGGGAGCTGGAAGTGTGTTCTTTATCAGTGGCAGAGAGCTGGGAGTGTGTTCTTTCTCAGTGACAGAGAGCTGTGAGTGTGTTCTTTGTCAGCGACAGAGTGATGGAAGTGTGTTCTTTATCGGTGACAGGGAGCTGGTAGTGTGTTCTTTCTCAGTGACAGGGAGCTGGAAGTGTGTTCTTCATCAGTGGCAGAGAGCTGGGAGTGTGTTCTTTATCACTGACAGGGAGCTGGGTGTGTGTTCTTTATCAGTGACAGAGAACTGGAAGTCTCTTCTGTATCAGCGATAGGGAGATGGAAGTGTGTTCTTTATCAGTGACTGGGAGCTGGGAGGGTGTTCTTTACCTAGGACAGAGAGCTAGGAATATGTTCTTCATCAGTGACAGGGAGCTGGGAGTGTGTTCTCTGTCAGTGACAGAGAGCTGAAAGTGTGTTCTTTCTCAGTGACAGTGATCTGGGAGTGTGTTCTTTATGAGAGACAGAGAGTAGGGAGAGTGTTCTTTCTCAGTGACAGAGAGTTGGGAATGTCTTCTTTCTCAGTGACAGAGAACTGGAAGTCTGTTCTGTATCAGAGATAGGGAGATGGAAATGTGTTCTTTATCAGTGACTGGGAGCTGGGAGTGTGTTCTTTATCTGGGACAGAGAGCTGGGAATGTGTTCTTTATCAGTGACAGAGAGCTGGACGTCTGTTCTGTATCAGCGACTGAGAGCTGGATGTGTGTTCCTTGTCAGTGACAGGGAGCTGTGAGTGTGTTCTTTGTCAGTGACAGAGAAGTGGGAGTGTGTCCTTTATCAGTGGCAGAGCACTGGGAGTGGGTTCTTTATCAGTAGCAGAGAGCTGGGAGAGTGTTCTTCCTCAATAACAGAGAAAAGGATGAGTGTTCTTCATCAGTGACAGAGAGCAGGGAGTGTGTTCTTTATCAGTGACAGACAGCAGGGAGTGTGTTCTTTATCAGTGACAGACAGCAGGGAGTGTGTTCTTTATCAGTGACAGAGTGATGGGAGTGTGTTCTTTATCAGTGACAGGAAGCTGGTGGTGTGTTCTTTATCATTAGCAGAGAGCTGGGTATGTGTTCCTTCTCAGTGACAGAGAGCTGGAAATCTGTTCTGTATCAGAGACTGAGAGCTGGAAGTGTGTTCTTTATCAGTGACAGGGAGCTGGGAGTGTGTTCTTTGTCAGTGACAGATTGATGGTAGTGTGTTCTTTATCAATGCAGATGGTTGGGAGTGTGTTCTTTATCAGTTACGGAGCACTGGAAGTGTGTTCTTTATCAGTAGCAGAGAGCTGGAAGAGTGTTCATTCTCAATGACAGAGAGAAGAGTGAGTGTTCTTTATCAGTGACAGAGAGCTGGGAATGTGTTCTTTCTCAGTGACAGAGAACTAGAAGTCTGTTTTGTATCAGAGACAGGGAGCTGGAAGCGTGTTCTTTATCAGTGACAGGGAGCTGGGAGTGTGTTCTTTATCAGTGACAGAGTGATGGTAGTGTGTTCTTTATCAGTGACAGAGAGCTGTGAGAGTGTTCTTTATCTGGGACAGACAGAGAGCTGGGAGTGTGTTCTGAATTCGTGACAGAGAGCTGGAGGTGTGTACTTTTTCAGTGACAAAGAGCTGGGAATCTGTTCTTTATCAGAGACAGGGAGCTGGAAGTGAATTCTTTATCAGTGACAGCGAGCTGAAAATGTGTTCTTTGTCAGTGACAGAGTGATGGTAATATGTTCTTTATCAGTGCAGGTGGTTGGGAGTGTGTTCATTATCAGTGACAAGGAGCTGTGAGTGTGTTCTTTATCAGAGACTGAGAGATGGAAGTGTGTTCTTTCTCAGTGATGGAGAGCTGGGAATGTCTTCTTTCTCAGTGACAGAGAGCTGGACGTCTGTTCTGTATCAGCGACTGAGAGCTGGATGTGTGTTCCTTGTCAGTGACAGGGAGCTGTGAGCGTGTTCTTTGTCAGTGACAGAGAAGTGGGAGTGTGTCCTTTATCAGTGGCAGAGCACTGGGAGTGGGTTCTTTATCAGTAGCAGAGAGCTGGGAGAGTGTTCTTCCTCAATAACAGAGAAAAGGATGAGTGTTCTTCATCAGTGACAGAGAGCAGGGAGTGTGTTCTTTATCAGTGACAGACAGCAGGGAGTGTGTTCTTTATCAGTGAAAGAGTGATGGGAGTGTGTTCTTTATCAGTGACAGGAAGCTGATGGTGTGTTCTTTATCATTAGCAGAGAGCTGGGTATGTGTATTTTATCAGTGACAGAGAGCTGGGAGTGTGTTCTGAATAATGACTGCGAGCTGGGTGTGTGTACTTTATCAGTGACAGGGAGCTGGGAGTGTGTTCTTTGTCAGTGACAGAGTGATGGGAGTGTGTTCTTTATCAGTGACAGGGAGCTGGGAGAGTGTTCTTTGTCAGTGTCAGGTGGTTGGGAGTGTTTTCTTTTTCAGTGATAGAGAGCTGGGAATGTATTCTTTCTCAGTGACAGAACGCTGGGAGTGTGTTCTTTATCAGTGACAGAGTACTGGGAGTGTGTTCTTTCTCCGTGACAGAGAACTAGAAGTCTCCTCTGTATTAGAGACTGGGAGCTGGAAGTGTGTTCTTTATCAGTGGCAGAGAGCTGGGAGTGTGTTCTTTCTCAGTGACAGGTGTTTGGGAGTGTGTTCTTTATCAGTGGCAGAGAGCTAGGAGTGTGTTCTTTCGCAGTGACAGAGATATGGGAGAGTGTTCTTTCGCAGTGACAGAGAACTGGAAGTCTGTTCTGTATCAGAGACAGTGAGCTGGAAGTGTGTTCTTTATCAGTGACAGAGTGATGGGAGTGTGTTCTTTATCAGTGACAGAAAGAAAGGAGTGTGTTCTTCATCAGTGATAGAGAGCTGGGAATGTATTATTTCTCAGTGACAGTTATCTGGGAGTGTGTTCTTTAACAATGACAGAGTACTGGGAGTGTGTTCTTTCTCCGTGACAGAGAACTAGAAGTCTCCTCTGTATTAGAGACAGGGAGCTGGAAGTGTGTTCTTTATCAGTGGCAGAAAGCTGGGAGTGTGTTCTTTGTCAGCGACAGAGTGATGGAAGTGTGTTCTTTATCAGCGACAGGAAGCTGGGAGTGTAATCTTTATCAGTGAGAGAGAGAAGGGAGTGTGTCTCTAACAGTGATAGGGAGCTGTGAGTGTGTTGTTTGTCATTGACAGAGAGCTTAAAGTGTGTTCTTTCTCAATGACAGAGAGCTGGGAATGTGTTCTTTATCAGTGACAGAGAGCAGAGAGTGTGTTCTGAATTAATGACTGCGAGCTGGGGGTGTGTACTTTATCAGTGACAGGGAGCTGGGAGTGTGTTCTTTGTCAGTGACAGAGTGATGGGAGTGTGTTCTTTATCAGTGACAGGGAGCTGGGAGAGTGTTCTTTGTCGGTGCCAGGTGGTTGGGAGTGTTTTCTTTTTCAGTGATCGAGAGCTGGGAGTGTGTTCTTTGTCAGTGACAGAGACTGGAAGTCAGTTCTGTATCAGAGACAGAGAGCTGGAAATGTGATCTTTCTCAGTGACAGGGAGCTGTGAGTTTGTTCTTTGTCAGTGACAGAGTGATGGAAGTGTGTTCTTTAACAGCGACAGGTGGGAGAGTGTTCTTTATCAGTGAGAAAGTGAAGGGAGTGTGTTCCTTAACAGTGACCAAGAGAAGAGTGATGTTCTTTGTCAGTGACAGGAAGCTGGTGGTGTGTTCTTTATCAGTGACAGAGAGTTGGGAATGTGTTCTTTCTCATTGACAGAGAACTGGAAGTCTGTTCTGAATCAGAGACAGGGAGCTGGGAGTGTGTTCTTTATCAGTGACAGAGATCTGGGAGTGTGTTCTTTATCAGTGACAGGGAGCTGGGAGTGTGTTCTTTGTCAGTGACAGATTGATGGTAGTGTGTTCTTTATCAATGCAGATGGTTGGGAGTGTGTTCTTTATCAGTTACGGAGCACTGGAAGTGTGTTCTTTATCAGTAGCAGAGAGCTGGAAGAGTGTTCATTCTCAATGACAGAGAGAAGAGTGAGTGTTCTTTATCAGTGACAGAGAGCTGGGAATGTGTTCTTTCTCAGTGACAGAGAACTAGAAGTCTGTTCTGTATCAGAGACAGGGAGCTGGAAGCGTGTTCTTTATCACTGGCAGGGAGCTGGGAGTGTGTTCTTTATCAGTGACAGAGTGATGGTAGTGTGTTCTTTATCAGTGACAGAGAGCTGTGAGAGTGTTCTTTATCTGGGACAGACAGAGAGCTGGGAGTGTGTTCTGAATTCGTGACAGAGAGCTGGAGGTGTGTACTTTTTCAGTGACAAAGAGCTGGGAATCTGTTCTTTATCAGAGACAGGGAGCTGGAAGTGAATTCTTTATCAGTGACAGCGAGCTGAGAATGTGTTCTTTGTCAGTGACAGAGTGATGGTAATATGTTCTTTATCAGTGCAGGTGGTTGGGAGTGTGTTCATTATCAGTGACAAGGAGCTGTGAGTGTGTTCTTTATCAGAGACTGAGAGATGGAAGTGTGTTCTTTCTCAGTGATGGAGAGCTGGGAATGTCTTCTTTCTCAGTGACAGAGAGCTGGACGTCTGTTCTGTATCAGCGACTGAGAGCTGGATGTGTGTTCCTTGTCAGTGACAGGGAGCTGTGAGCGTGTTCTTTGTCAGTGACAGAGAAGTGGGAGTGTGTCCTTTATCAGTGGCAGAGCACTGGGAGTGGGTTCTTTATCAGTAGCAGAGAGCTGGGAGAGTGTTCTTCCTCAATAACAGAGAAAAGGATGAGTGTTCTTCATCAGTGACAGAGAGCAGGGAGTGTGTTCTTTATCAGTGACAGACAGCAGGGAGTGTGTTCTTTATCAGTGAAAGAGTGATGGGAGTGTGTTCTTTATCAGTGACAGGAAGCTGATGGTGTGTTCTTTATCATTAGCAGAGAGCTGGGTATGTGTATTTTATCAGTGACAGAGAGCTGGGAGTGTGTTCTGAATAATGACTGCGAGCTGGGTGTGTGTACTTTATCAGTGACAGGGAGCTGGGAGTGTGTTCTTTGTCAGTGACAGAGTGATGGGAGTGTGTTCTTTATCAGTGACAGGGAGCTGGGAGAGTGTTCTTTGTCGGTGCCAGGTGGTTGGGAGTGTTTTCTTTTTCAGTGATAGAGAGCTGGGAATGTATTCTTTCTCAGTGACAGAACGCTGGGAGTGTGTTCTTTATCAGTGACAGAGTACTGGGAGTGTGTTCTTTCTCCGTGACAGAGAACTAGAAGTCTCCTCTGTATTAGAGACTGGGAGCTGGAAGTGTGTTCTTTATCAGTGGCAGAGAGCTGGGAGTGTGTTCTTTCTCAGTGACAGAGAGCTGTGAGTGTGTTCTTTGTCAGCGACAAAGTGATGGAAGTGTGTTCTTTATCAGCGACAGGAAGCTGGGAGTGTAATCTTTATCAGTGAGAGAGAGAAGGGAGTGTGTCTCTAACAGTGATAGGGAGCTGTGAGTGTGTTCTTTGTCATTGACAGAGAGCTTAAAGTGTGTTCTTTCTCAATGACAGAGAGATGGGAGTGTGTTCTTTCTCCGTGACAGAGAACTAGAAGTCTCCTCTGTATAAGAGACAGGGAGCTGGAAGTGTGTTCTTTATCAGTGGCAGAGAGCTGGGAGTGTGTTCTTTCTCAGTGACAGAGAGCTGTGAGTGTGTTCTTTGTCAGCGACAGAGTGATGGAAGTGTGTTCTTTATCGGTGACAGGGAGCTGGTAGTGTGTTCTTTCTCAGTGACAGGGAGCTGGAAGTGTGTTCTTCATCAGTGGCAGAGAGCTGGGAGTGTGTTCTTTATCACTGACAGGGAGCTGGGTGTGTGTTCTTTATCAGTGACAGAGAACTGGAAGTCTCTTCTGTATCAGCGATAGGGAGATGGAAGTGTGTTCTTTATCAGTGACTGGGAGCTGGGAGGGTGTTCTTTACCTAGGACAGAGAGCTAGGAATATGTTCTTCATCAGTGACAGGGAGCTGGGAGTGTGTTCTCTGTCAGTGACAGAGAGCTGAAAGTGTGTTCTTTCTCAGTGACAGTGATCTGGGAGTGTGTTCTTTATGAGAGACAGAGAGTAGGGAGAGTGTTCTTTCTCAGTGACAGAGAGTTGGGAATGTCTTCTTTCTCAGTGACAGAGAACTGGAAGTCTGTTCTGTATCAGAGATAGGGAGATGGAAATGTGTTCTTTATCAGTGACTGGGAGCTGGGAGTGTGTTCTTTATCTGGGACAGAGAGCTGGGAATGTGTTCTTTATCAGTGACAGAGAGCTGGACGTCTGTTCTGTATCAGCGACTGAGAGCTGGATGTGTGTTCCTTGTCAGTGACAGGGAGCTGTGAGTGTGTTCTTTGTCAGTGACAGAGAAGTGGGAGTGTGTCCTTTATCAGTGGCAGAGCACTGGGAGTGGGTTCTTTATCAGTAGCAGAGAGCTGGGAGAGTGTTCTTCCTCAATAACAGAGAAAAGGATGAGTGTTCTTCATCAGTGACAGAGAGCAGGGAGTGTGTTCTTTATCAGTGACAGACAGCAGGGAGTGTGTTCTTTATCAGTGACAGACAGCAGGGAGTGTGTTCTTTATCAGTGACAGAGTGATGGGAGTGTGTTCTTTATCAGTGACAGGAAGCTGGTGGTGTGTTCTTTATCATTAGCAGAGAGCTGGGTATGTGTTCCTTCTCAGTGACAGAGAGCTGGAAATCTGTTCTGTATCAGAGACTGAGAGCTGGAAGTGTGTTCTTTATCAGTGACAGGGAGCTGGGAGTGTGTTCTTTGTCAGTGACAGATTGATGGTAGTGTGTTCTTTATCAATGCAGATGGTTGGGAGTGTGTTCTTTATCAGTTACGGAGCACTGGAAGTGTGTTCTTTATCAGTAGCAGAGAGCTGGAAGAGTGTTCATTCTCAATGACAGAGAGAAGAGTGAGTGTTCTTTATCAGTGACAGAGAGCTGGGAATGTGTTCTTTCTCAGTGACAGAGAACTAGAAGTCTGTTTTGTATCAGAGACAGGGAGCTGGAAGCGTGTTCTTTATCAGTGACAGGGAGCTGGGAGTGTGTTCTTTATCAGTGACAGAGTGATGGTAGTGTGTTCTTTATCAGTGACAGAGAGCTGTGAGAGTGTTCTTTATCTGGGACAGACAGAGAGCTGGGAGTGTGTTCTGAATTCGTGACAGAGAGCTGGAGGTGTGTACTTTTTCAGTGACAAAGAGCTGGGAATCTGTTCTTTATCAGAGACAGGGAGCTGGAAGTGAATTCTTTATCAGTGACAGCGAGCTGAAAATGTGTTCTTTGTCAGTGACAGAGTGATGGTAATATGTTCTTTATCAGTGCAGGTGGTTGGGAGTGTGTTCATTATCAGTGACAAGGAGCTGTGAGTGTGTTCTTTATCAGAGACTGAGAGATGGAAGTGTGTTCTTTCTCAGTGATGGAGAGCTGGGAATGTCTTCTTTCTCAGTGACAGAGAGCTGGACGTCTGTTCTGTATCAGCGACTGAGAGCTGGATGTGTGTTCCTTGTCAGTGACAGGGAGCTGTGAGCGTGTTCTTTGTCAGTGACAGAGAAGTGGGAGTGTGTCCTTTATCAGTGGCAGAGCACTGGGAGTGGGTTCTTTATCAGTAGCAGAGAGCTGGGAGAGTGTTCTTCCTCAATAACAGAGAAAAGGATGAGTGTTCTTCATCAGTGACAGAGAGCAGGGAGTGTGTTCTTTATCAGTGACAGACAGCAGGGAGTGTGTTCTTTATCAGTGAAAGAGTGATGGGAGTGTGTTCTTTATCAGTGACAGGAAGCTGATGGTGTGTTCTTTATCATTAGCAGAGAGCTGGGTATGTGTATTTTATCAGTGACAGAGAGCTGGGAGTGTGTTCTGAATAATGACTGCGAGCTGGGTGTGTGTACTTTATCAGTGACAGGGAGCTGGGAGTGTGTTCTTTGTCAGTGACAGAGTGATGGGAGTGTGTTCTTTATCAGTGACAGGGAGCTGGGAGAGTGTTCTTTGTCAGTGTCAGGTGGTTGGGAGTGTTTTCTTTTTCAGTGATAGAGAGCTGGGAATGTATTCTTTCTCAGTGACAGAACGCTGGGAGTGTGTTCTTTATCAGTGACAGAGTACTGGGAGTGTGTTCTTTCTCCGTGACAGAGAACTAGAAGTCTCCTCTGTATTAGAGACTGGGAGCTGGAAGTGTGTTCTTTATCAGTGGCAGAGAGCTGGGAGTGTGTTCTTTCTCAGTGACAGAGAGCTGTGAGTGTGTTCTTTGTCAGCGACAAAGTGATGGAAGTGTGTTCTTTATCAGCGACAGGAAGCTGGGAGTGTAATCTTTATCAGTGAGAGAGAGAAGGGAGTGTGTCTCTAACAGTGATAGGGAGCTGTGAGTGTGTTCTTTGTCATTGACAGAGAGCTTAAAGTGTGTTCTTTCTCAATGACAGAGAGATGGGAGTGTGTTCTTTCTCCGTGACAGAGAACTAGAAGTCTCCTCTGTATAAGAGACAGGGAGCTGGAAGTGTGTTCTTTATCAGTGGCAGAGAGCTGGGAGTGTGTTCTTTCTCAGTGACAGAGAGCTGTGAGTGTGTTCTTTGTCAGCGACAGAGTGATGGAAGTGTGTTCTTTATCGGTGACAGGGAGCTGGTAGTGTGTTCTTTCTCAGTGACAGGGAGCTGGAAGTGTGTTCTTCATCAGTGGCAGAGAGCTGGGAGTGTGTTCTTTATCACTGACAGGGAGCTGGGTGTGTGTTCTTTATCAGTGACAGAGAACTGGAAGTCTCTTCTGTATCAGCGATAGGGAGATGGAAGTGTGTTCTTTATCAGTGACTGGGAGCTGGGAGGGTGTTCTTTACCTAGGACAGAGAGCTAGGAATATGTTCTTCATCAGTGACAGGGAGCTGGGAGTGTGTTCTCTGTCAGTGACAGAGAGCTGAAAGTGTGTTCTTTCTCAGTGACAGTGATCTGGGAGTGTGTTCTTTATGAGAGACAGAGAGTAGGGAGAGTGTTCTTTCTCAGTGACAGAGAGTTGGGAATGTCTTCTTTCTCAGTGACAGAGAACTGGAAGTCTGTTCTGTATCAGAGATAGGGAGATGGAAATGTGTTCTTTATCAGTGACTGGGAGCTGGGAGTGTGTTCTTTATCTGGGACAGAGAGCTGGGAATGTGTTCTTTATCAGTGACAGAGAGCTGGACGTCTGTTCTGTATCAGCGACTGAGAGCTGGATGTGTGTTCCTTGTCAGTGACAGGGAGCTGTGAGTGTGTTCTTTGTCAGTGACAGAGAAGTGGGAGTGTGTCCTTTATCAGTGGCAGAGCACTGGGAGTGGGTTCTTTATCAGTAGCAGAGAGCTGGGAGAGTGTTCTTCCTCAATAACAGAGAAAAGGATGAGTGTTCTTCATCAGTGACAGAGAGCAGGGAGTGTGTTCTTTATCAGTGACAGACAGCAGGGAGTGTGTTCTTTATCAGTGACAGACAGCAGGGAGTGTGTTCTTTATCAGTGACAGAGTGATGGGAGTGTGTTCTTTATCAGTGACAGGAAGCTGGTGGTGTGTTCTTTATCATTAGCAGAGAGCTGGGTATGTGTTCCTTCTCAGTGACAGAGAGCTGGAAATCTGTTCTGTATCAGAGACTGAGAGCTGGAAGTGTGTTCTTTATCAGTGACAGAGAGCTAGGAGTGTGTTCTTTTGCAGTGACAGAGAACTGGAAGTCTGTTCTGTATCAGAGACAGTGAGCTGGAAGTGTGTTCTTTCTCAGTGACAGAGTGATGTGAGTGTGTTCTTTATCAGTGACAGTGTGAAAGGAGTGTGTTCGTCATGAGTGACAGAGAGATGGGAATGAGTCCTTTATCAGTGACAGGAAGCTGGTGGTGTGTTCTTTATCATTAGCAGAGAGCTGGGTATGTATATTTTATCAGTGACTGGGAGCTGTGAGTGTGTTCTTTGTCAGTGACAGAGAGATGGGAGTGTGTTCTTTATCAGTGACAGAGAGATGGGAGTGTGTTCTTTATCAGCGACAGAGAGCAGGGAGAGTTTTCTTTCTCAGTGACAGAGAGATGGGAATGTCTTCTTTCTCAGTGACAGAGAGCTGGGAGTGTGTTCTTTATCGGGGACACCCAGAGAGCTGGGAGTGTATTATGAATCATTGACAGGGAACTAGGAGTGTGTTCTTTGTCAGTGACGGTGTGCTGGGAGTGTGTCCTTTATCAGTGACAGGGATCAGGGTGTGTGTTCTTTATCAGTGACATAGAGCTGGGTGAGTGTTCTTTCTCAGTGACAGAGAGAAGGCTGAGTGTTCTTTATCAGTGACAGAAAGCAGGGAGTGTGAGCTTTATCAGTGACAGAGAGCTGGGAATGTGTTCTTTCTCAGTGACAGAGAACTAGAAGTCTCTTCTGTATCAGAGACAGGGAGCTGGAAGTGTGTTCTTTATCAGTGGCAGAGAGCTGAGAGTTTGTTCTTTCTCAGTGACAGAGACTGGAAGTCTGTTCTGTATCAGAGACTGAGAGCTGGATGTGTGCTCTTTATCAGCGACAGATAGCTGGGAGTGTAATCTTTATCAGTGAGAGACAGAAGGGAGTGTGTTCCTCAACAGTGACCAAGAGAAGGGTGATGTTTTTTGTCAGTGACAGGAAGCTGGTGGTGTGTTCTTTATCAGTGACAGAGAGTTGGGAATGTGTTCTTTATCAGTGACAGGGAGCTGGGAGTGTGTTCTTTATCAGTGAAAGAGAGATGGAAGTGTGTTCTTTATCATTGATGGAAATCTGGGAGTGTGGTTCTTTATCAGAGATAGAGAGCTGGGTGTGTGCACTTTATCAGTTACCGGGATCTGGCAGTGTGCTCTGTATCAGTGACAGAGAGCTGGAAGTGTGTTCTTTTTCAGTGACAGAGAGCTGGGACTGTGTTTTTTATTCATGACAGAGAGCTGGGGCTGTGTTCGTGACAGAGAGCTGGGAGTGTGTTCTTTGTCAGTGACAGAGTAATGGGAGTGTGTTCTTTATCAGTGCAGGTGGTTGGGAGTGTGTTCTTTATCAGTGACAGAGAGCTGGGAGTGTGTTCTTTATCAGTAGCAGAGAGGTGGGAGTGTGTACATTATCAGTGACAGAGAGCTGGGAGTGTGTTCTTTCTCAGTGACAGAGTGATGTGAGTGTGTTCTTTAACTGGGACAGAGTGCTGGGAGTGTGTTCTGAATTAGTGACAGAGAGCTGGGAGTGTGATCTTTATTAGTGACGGAGAGCTAGGAGTGTGTTATTTCGCAGTGACAGAGAGCTGGGAGTGTGTTCTTTTGCAGTGACAGAGAACTGGAAGTCTGTTCTGTATCAGAGACAGTGAGCTGGAAGTGTGTTCTTTCTCAGTGACAGAGTGATGTGAGTGTGTTCTTCATCAGTGACAGAGAGATGGGAATGTGTTCTTTATCAGTGACAGGAAGCTGGTGGTGTGTTCTTTATCATTAGCAGAGAGCTGGGTATGTATATTTTATCAGTGACAGAGAGCTGGGAGTGTGTCCTCTATCAGTGACTGGGAGCTGTGAGTGTGTTCTTTGTCAGTGACAGAGAGCTTAAAGTGTGTTCTTTCTCAGTGACAGAGAACTGGAAGTCTGTTCTGTATCAGAGACAGTGAGCTGGAAGTGTGTTCTTTCTCAGTGACAGAGTGATGCGAGTGTGTTCTTTATCCATGACAGAGAGGTGGGAATGTGTTCTTTATCAGTGACAGGAAGCTGGAAGTGTGTACTTTGTCAGTGACAGAGTGATGATAGTGTGTTCTTTATCAGTGACAGGAAGCTGGAAGTGTGTACTTTGTCAGTGACAGAGTGATGATAGTGTGTTCTTTTTCAGTGCAGGTGCTTGGAAGTGTGTTCTTTATCAGCGACAGGGAGCTGGGAGTGTATTCTTTATTAGTGACAGAGAGATAGAAGTGTGTTCTTTATCAGTGACAGTGAGTTTGCAGTGTATTCTTTCTCAGTGACTGAGAGCTGGGAGTGTGTTCTTTGTCAGTGACAGAAAGATGGAAGTGTGTTCTTTATCAGTGACAGGGAGCTGGGAGTGTATTCTTTATTAGTGACAGAGAGATAGAAGTGTGTTCTTTATCAGTGACAGTGAGTTTGCAGTGTATTCTTTCTCAGTGACTGAGAGCTGGGAGTGTGTTCTTTGTCAGTGACAGAAAGATGGAAGTGTGTTCTTTATCAGTGACAGGGAGCTAGGAGTGTGTTCTTTCTCAGAGACAGAGAGAAGGGAGTGTGTTGTTTCTCAGTGACAAAGTGAGGAGTGATGTTCTTTATCAGTGATAGAGAGCTGGGAGTGTGTTCTTTGTTCGGAACAGAGTGCCGGGAGTGTGTACTTTATCAATATCACGTGGCTGCGAGTGTGTTCTTTCTCAGTGACGGAAAAGCATGATGTTCTTTATCTGTGACAGAGAGCAGGGAATGTGTTCTGTCTCAGTGACAGAGAGCTGGGAATGTGCTCTTTGTCAGTGACAGAGAGCTGGGAGTGTGGTTCTTTATCAGTGTCACAAAGCTTTGAATGTGGTTCTTTATCAGTGACAGAGAGCTGGAAGTCCGTTCTGTTTAAGTGACCGAGAGCTGGGTGTGTGGTCCTTTATCAGAGACAGAGAGATGGAAGTGTGTTCTTTATCAGTGACGGAGAACTGGGGGTGTGTTCTTTGTCAGTGACAGAGAGCTGGGTATGTGCACTTTATCAGTGACAGCGATGGAATTGTCTTCTTTATCACTGACAGGGAGCTGGGAATGTGTTCTTTATCAGTGACAGGGGGCTGGGAGTGTGTTCTTTATCAGTGACGTAGAGCTGGGAGTGTGTTCTGTCTCAGTGACAGAGAGCTGGGAGTGTGTTCTTTATCAGAGTCAGAGAGTTGGGTGTGTGCACCTTACCAGTGACCGAGAGCTGAAAGTCTGTTCTGTTTAACTGACCGAGATCTGGGAGTGTGGTTCTTTATCTGTGACAAAGAGATGGGAGTTTGGTTCTTTATTAGAGACAGAAAGTTGTGTGTGTACACATTATCAGTGACAGAGAGCTGGAAGTCTGTTCTGTTTAAGTGACCGAGAGCTGGGTGTGTGGTCCTTTATCAGAGACAGAGAGATGGAAGTGTGTTCTTTATCAGTGACGGAGAACTGGGGGTGTGTTCTTTGTCAGTGACAGAGAGCTGGGTATGTGCACTTTATCAGTGACAGCGATGGAATTGTCTTCTTTATCACTGACAGGGAGCTGGGAATGTGTTCTTTATCAGTGACAGGGGGCTGGGAGTGTGTTCTTTATCAGTGACGGAGAGCTGGGAGTGTGTTCTGTCTCAGTGACAGAGAGCTGGGAGTGTGTTCTTTATCAGAGTCAGAGAGTTGGGTGTGTGCACCTTACCAGTGACCGAGAGCTGAAAGTCTGTTCTGTTTAACTGACCGAGATCTGGGAGTGTGGTTCTTTATCTGTGACAAAGAGATGGGAGTTTGGTTCTTTATTAGAGACAGAAAGTTGTGTGTGTACACATTATCAGTGACAGAGAGCTGGAAGTCTGTTCTGTTTAAGTGACCGAGAGCTGGGAGTGTGGTTCTTTATCAGAGACAGAGAGCTGGGTTTGTGCACATTATCAGTGACGGAGAGCTGAAACTATGTTCTGTATCAGTGACAGAGAGCTGCAAGCATGTTCGTTTTCAGTGACAAAGAGCTGGGAGCATGGTTCTTTATCAGAGACAGAGAGTTGGGAGTGTGTTCTTTATCAGTGACAAAAAGCTAGGAATGTGTTCTTTCTCAGTAACAGAGAACTGGAAGTATGTTCTGCATCAGAGACAGGGAGCTGGGAGTGTGTTCTTTGTCAGTGACAGAATGATGGGAGTGTGTTCTTTTTCAGTGACACAGAGCAGGGAGAGTGTTCTTTATCAGGTGTGACAGAGAGCTAGGAATGTGTTCTTTCTCAGTGACAGAGAACTGGAAGTCTGTTCTGTATCAGCGACATGAAGCTGGAAGTGTGTTCTTTGTCAGTGACAGGGAGCTGGGAGTGTGTTCTTTCTCAGTGACAGAGAGAAGGAAGTGTGTTCTTTATCAGTGACAAAGAGCTGGGAGTGTGTTCTTTATCAGTGACAGAGAGCTGGAATGTGTTCTTTCTGAGTGACACAGGGCAGGGAGAGTGTTCTATATCAGTGACAGCGAGCTGGAAGCATGTTCTTTCTCAGTGTCAGATAGTTGGGAGAGTGTTCTTTATCAGTGACTGTGAGCTGGGAATGTGTTCTTTATCAGTGACAGAGAGATGGGAGTGTGTTCTTTGTCAGTGACAGAGAGCTGGGTGTGTGTTCTTTATCAGTGAAAGAGAGATGGAAGTGTGTTCTTTATCATTGATGGAGATCTGGGAGTGTGCTTCTTTATCAGAGATAAAGAGCTGGGTGTGTACACTTTTTCAGTGACTGGGATATGGCAGTGTGCTCTGTATCAGTGACAGAGAGCTGGAAGTGTGTTCTTTTTCAGTGACAGAGAGCTGGGACTGTGTTTTTTATTCATGACAGAGAGCTGGGGCTGTGTTTGTGACGGAGAGCTGGGAGTGTGTTCTTTGTCAGTGACAGAGTGATGGGAGTGTGTTCTTTATCAGTGACAAAGAGCTGGGAGTGTGTTCTTTATCAGTGACAGAGAGCTGGGAGTGTGTTCGTTCTCAGTGACAGAGAGCTGGGAGTGTGTTCTTTATCAGTGACAGAGTGATGGGAGTGTGTTCGTTCTCAGTGACAGAGAGCTGGGAGTGTGTTCTTTATCAGTGACAGAGTGATGGGAGCGTGTTCTTTATCAGTGACAGAGAGGTGGGAATGTGTTCTTTATCAGTGACAGGAAGCTGGTAGTGTGTACTTTATTTGTGACAGAGAGTTGGGAATGTGTTCTTTATCAGTGACAGAGAGAAGGGTGTGTGTTCTTTATCAGTGACAGGTGGTTGGGATTGTGATCTTTATCAGTGACAGAGAGCTGGGAATGTGTTCTTTCTCAGTAACAGAGAACTGGAAGTATGTTCTGCATCAGAGACAGGGAGCTGGAAGTGTGTTCTTTGTCAGTGACAGAGTGATGGGAGTGTGTTCTTTGTCAGTGACAGGGAGCTGGGAGTGTGTTCTTTGTCAGTGACAGAGTGATGGGAGTGTGTTCTTTTTCAGTGACAGGGAGCTGGGAGTGTGTTCTTTGTCAGTGACAGAGTGATGGGAGTGTGTTCTTTTTCAGTGACAAAGAGCTGGGAATGTGTTCTTTATCAGTGACAGAGAGCTGGGAATGTGTTCTTTCTGAGTGATACAGGGCAGGGAGACTGTTTTATATCAGTGACAGAGAGCTGGAAGCATGTTCTTTCTCAGTGACAGAGAGCTGGGAGAGTGTTCTTTATCAGTGACTGAGAGATGGAAGTGTTTTCTTTATCAATGGCAGAGAACTGGGAGAGTGTTCTTTATCAGTGACAGAGAGGTGGGAGTGTGTTCTTTGTCAGTGACAGAGAACTGGGTGTGTGCACTTTATGAGTGACAGAGATGGAAGTGTGTTCTTTCTCAGTGACAGGTGGCTGGGAGCGTGGTTCTGTATCAGAGACAGAGAGCGGGGTGTGTGCACTTTATCAGGATCCGGGGACTTGCAGTGTGCTCTGTATCGGTGACGGAGAACTGCAACTGTATTCTTTTTCAGTGACGGAGAGCTGGGACTGTGTTCTCTATTAATGACAGAGAGCTGGGACTGTGTCAGTGACAGAGAGCTGGTACTGTGTTCTTTCTCAGTGACAGAGATCAGAGAGTATGTTCTTTCTCAGTGACAGAGAGCTGGGTATGTGTTCTTTATCAATGACGGAGAGCAGGGAGAGTGTTCTTTATCAGTGACCAACAGCTGGGAATGTGTTCTTTCTCAGTAACTGTGATCTGGAAATATGTTCTGCATCAGTGACAGGGAGCTGGAAGTGTGTTCTTGATCAGTGACAGGGAGCTGGGAGTGTGTACTTTATCAGTGACTGAGAGATGGAAGTGTTTACTTTATCAATGACAGGGAGCTGTGAGTATGTTCTTTATCAGTGACAGGTAGCTGGTAGAGTAGTGTTTATGAGTGACAGAGAGGTGGGAGTGTGTTCTTTATCAGTGACAGAGAGATGGGAGTCTGGTTCTTTATCAGAGACAGAGAGCTGGGTGTGTGCTCTGTATCAGTGACAGAGAGATGGAACTGTGTTCTTTGTCAGTGACAGAGAGCTGGGACTGTGTTCTTTGTCAGTGACAGAGAGCTTGGTGTGTGCACTTTATCAGTGACTGAGAACTGGGAATGTGTTCGTTATCAGAGAGAGGGAGCTGGGAGTGTGTTCTTTTTCAGTGATGGAGAGCTGCGAGTGTGTTCTTTCTCAGTGACAGAGAGAAGGGAGTGTGTTCTATATCAGTGACAGAGAGCTGGGAATGCGTTCCTCCTGAGTGACAGAGAACTGGGAGAGTGTTCTTTATCAGTGACTGTGAGCTGGGAGTGTGTACTTTATCAGTGACTGAGAGCTAGAAGTCTGTTCTGTTTAAGTGACCGAGAGCAGGGAGTGTGGTTCTTTATCTGTGACAATGAGCTGGGAGTGTGGATCTTTATCAGAGACAGAGAGCTGGGTGTGTGCACATTATCAGTGACAGAGAGCTGGGAGTGTGTTCTATATCAGTGACAGAGAGCTTGGAATGTGTTCTTTCTGAGTGACACAGGGCAGGGAGAGTGTTCTATATCAGTGACAGAGAGCTGGAAGCATGTTCTTTCTCAGTGACAGAGAGCTGGGACTGTGGTTTTTATTCATGACAGAGAGCTGGGTGTGTGTTCTTTATCTTGGATAGAGAGCTGGGAGTGTATACTTTATCAGTGACAGAGAGCTGGGAGTGTGTTCTTTATCAGTGTCAGAGAGGTGGAAGTGTGTTCTTTATCAGTGTCAGAGAGATGGAAGTGTGTTCTTTATCAGTAACAGAGAGCTGGGAGAGTGTTCTTTCGCAGTGACAGAGAGAAGGGTGAGTGTTCTTTATCAGTGACAGAGAGCAGGAAGAGTGTTCTTTATCAGTGATGGAGAGCTGCGAGTGTGTTCTTTCTCAGTGACACAGCAGGGAGAGTGTTTTTTTTATCAGTGACAGAGAGTTCGGAATGTGTTCTTTCTCAGTGACAGAGAACTGGAAGTCTGTTCTGTATCAGAGACAGGGAGCTGGAAGTGTGTTCTTTACCAGTGACAGAGAGATGTAAGTGTGTACTTTATCAGTGACAGTGTGCTGGAAGTGTGTTCTTTCTCAGTGATAGAGAGCTGGGAGCGTTTTCTTTCTCAGTGACAGAGATCTGGGTATGTGTTCTTTATCAGTGACAGAGAGCTGGGAGTGTGTTCTTTTTCAGTGACAGAGAGATGGAAGGGTGTTCTTCATCAGTGACAGGTGGTTGGGAGTGTGTTCTTTCTCAGTGACAGAGAGATAGAAGTGTGTTCTTCATCAGTGACAGCTAGCGGACACTGTGATTCTTTATCAGTGACAGAGAGCTGGGAGTGTGGTTCTTTATCAGAGACAGAGAGCTGTGTGTGTGCACTTTACCAGTGACAGAGCGCTGGAAGTCTGTTCTGTTTAAGTCACCGAGAGTTGGGAGTGTGATTTTTATCAGTGACAGAGTACTAGGTGTGTGTTCTTTATCAGTGACAGGGAGCTGGGAGTGTGTTCCTCATCAGTGACAGGGAGCTGGGAGTGTGTTCTTTATCAGTGACAGGGAGCTGGGAGTGTGTTCTTTATCAGTGACAGGGAGCTGGGAGTGTGTTCTTTATCAGTGACAGGTGGTTGGGAGTGTGTTCTTCATCAGTGACAGGTAGCGGACACTGTGGTTCTTTATCAGCGACAGAGAGCAGGGTGTGTGGCCTTTATCAGTGACAGTGAGCATGAGTGTGGTTCTTTATCAGTCTAGGTGGTTGGGAGTGTGTTCTTTATCAGTGACGGAGAGCTGCGAATGTGTTCTTTGTCAGTGACAGAGAGCTGGGTGTGTTCTTTATCAGTGACAGAGAGAAGGGAGTGTGTTCTTTCTCAGTGACAGAGAGATCGAAGTTTGTTCTTTATCAGTGACAGGTAGCTGGGAGTGTGATTTTTATACTGAGACTGAGCTAGGAGTGTGTTTTTATCAGTGACAGAGTACTAGGTATGTGTTCTTTTTCAGTGACAGGTAGCTGGTAGTGTGTACTTTATCAGTGACTGAGAGAAGGGAGTGTGGTGTTTATGAGTGACAGAGAGGTGAGAGTGTGTTCTTTATCAGTGACGGGTAGCTGGGATTGTGTTCTTTATCAGTGACATAGAGCTGGATGTGTGCTCTGTATCAGTGACAGAGAGCTGGATGCATGTTCTTTATCAGTGTCAGGGAGGTGGGAGTATGTTCTTTATCAGAGACAGAGAGCTGGGAGTGTGCACTTTACCAGTGACAGAGAGCTGGAAGTCTGTTCTGTTTAAGTCACCGAGAGCTGGGATTTTTTCAGTGACAGTGAGCTGGGAGTGTGTTCTTTATCAGTGACAGAGTGAAGGGAGTGTGTTCTTTATCAGTCCAGGTGGTTGGGAGTGTGTTCTTTATCAGTGACAGAGAGCTGGGTGTGTTCTTTATCAGTGACAGGGAGATAGAAGTTTGTTCTTTATCAGTGACAGGTAGCTGGGAGTGTGTTCTTTATCAGTGACAGAGAACTGGGACTGCGTTCTTTATCAGTGTCAGAGTGCTGGGTGTGTGTTCTTTATCAGTGACAGAGTGCTGGGTGTATGTTCTTTATCAATGACAGAGAGATGGAAGTGTGTTCTTTCTCATTGATGGAGATCTGGGAGTGTGGCTTTTTATCAGCGACGGAGAGCTGGGTGTGTGCACTTTATCAGTGACCGGGGAGTGGCAGTGTGCTCTGTATCGGTGACAGAGAGCTGTAAGTGTGTTCTTTTTCAGTGACAGAGAATTGGGCTGTGTTCTTTACTAATGACAGAGAGCTGGGACTATGTTCTTTATCAGTGACAGAGAGCTGGGAGTGAGTTCTTTATCAGAGACAGTGAGCTAGGTGTGTGCACTTTAATCAGTGACCGGGAGCTGGCAATTTGCTCTCTATCAGTGACAGAGAGCTGGGACTGTGTTTTTGTCAGTGACGGAGACCTGGGAGTATGTTCTTTATCAATGACAGGTAGCTGAGAGTGTGTGGTTCTTTATCAGTGACACAGAGCTGGGCGTGTGTTGTTTATCAGTGACAGTGATGGTAGTGTGTTCTTTATCAGTGATCGAGAGATGGAAGTGTGTTCTTTATCAGTGATGGAGATCTGGGAGTGTGTTCTTTCTCAGTGACACAGAGCCGGGAGAAAGTTATCAGTGACAGAGAGAAGGGTGAGTGTTCTTTATCAGTGACAGAGAGATGGGAGTCAGCTCTTTATTAGTGACAGTTGAGTGAAAGTGTGTTCTTTGTTATTGGACCGAGCTGGGAGTGCATTAGGTATCAGTGACCGAGAGCTGTGAGTGTGATCTTCATCAGGGACAGAGAGTCGGAAGTGAGTTCTTTATCAGTGACAGTGAGCTGGAAGTCTATTCTGTATCCGAGACAGAGAGCTGGAAGTGTGTACTTTATCAGTGACAGATTGGTGAGAGTGTGATCTTTATCAGTGACAGAGAGATGGAAGTGAGTTCTTTCTCAGTGACTGAGAGCTGGGAATGTGTTCGTTACAGTGACAGAGAGATAGAAGTGTGTTCTTTATCAGTGACAGGTGGCTGGGAGTGTGTTCTTTATCAGTGACAGAGAGATGGGAGACTGTTCTATATCAGTGACAGAGAGATGGAAGCATGTTCTTTTCAGTGACAGAGATCTGGGAGAGTGTTCTTTATCAGTGACTGTGAGCTGGAAGTTATTACTTTATCAATGACAGAGAGCTGGGAGTATTTTCTTTATCAGTGACGGTGAGCTGAGAGTGTGATTTTTATCAGTGAGTGTGAGCTAGGAGTGTGTTTTTATCAGTGACAGAGTAGTAGGTGTGTGTTCTTTATCAGTGACAGGTAGCTGGTAGTGTGATCTTTATCAGCGACAGAGAGCTGGGAGTGTGTTGTAAATTAGTGACACAGAGCTGGGAATGTGTTCTTTCTCAGTAACAGTGATCTGGAAGTATGTTCTGCATCAGAGACAGGGAGCTGGAAGTGTGTTCTTGATCAGTGACAGGGAGCTGGGAGTGTGTACTTTATTAGTGACTGAGAGATGGAAGTGTTTACTTTATCAATGACAGAGAGCTGGGAGTGTGTTCTTTATCAGTGACAAGTG